>NC_052679.1:15726297-16387547 GCF_016802725.1 Solenopsis invicta
TATAAATATTCCGTATACATTTATTTTATACACATTTTATTTCCGATATAATCACACACACACACACACACAGACACAAGTCGTGTGCCGACCTTGTCGGCGACCCTTTACCTCGCTTGGTGAAATTCGCTTACGGTTACTGCGCGTGCTGAAAACGTGCGCTCCATTCTCGGCGATCGGTCCTGTCGCATATATGCACGCGCGGGATCGTGCGCTTCTCTCTTTTACGGGTCTCCCGCAGTCTTGCCTGCCTGCCTGCCTGCCTGCCTGCCTACGAGATCCGCGTCGGGATGCCGATCGGAAACGGTGCGCGGTCCACGTACGGAATCCTTGTCGCTGTCTCCCAGCCAGCTGGCAGGAATCCTGCGCTTCGCTCTCGCCGCTTTCTGAATACAGCCAAAATCCTTTCCGGGTTCTCTCTCTCTCTCTTTTTCTCTTTCTCTGATTAACGCGTCGCACGTCACGTCCGGAAGAGATGTGCTTTGCTCTCGTCTTGAATTTAGAGCGACACAAATACTGCAGAGTCAGATATAATCGTCGCGCTTCATTCGAACGGTGAAGGGGGTAGGGTTTGCTCGAGGAAACTTATTATTTTTAACTTTTACGAAGAGACAGGTCGTCTGCTATTTTTCGTCTCTCTTCGCACACGCGCGCAAATTTAACTTTACTCACGCAGACGGTTGATGATGCTCTCGTGTAAACGCGAATAATACGGCTGTTTGCAAACAAGCACGTTCCTCACGAGACTCTTCGCTGACTTTCAATCACATTCGACGGGGACAAAAGTCGCGTCGAGATTAACGACCGGCGTCGTGCTCGAGACAAATTGGCAGACTCCTCGGTAATTAGCAGATAAGAGAGCCGTAATCTCGCGCGGCTCGCTTTCGACTCGCTCCAGGGACGCGCGCATTCGCGCGGATGCACTTTCATTTTCTTCCCGAAGAGCCGCCGCCGCCGCCGCCGCCGCCGGAACCCGTCAGGGAGACGTCAAAGAGCTCTCGGCATCGGCGTTTCGACGCGATGCAGCGGAGGACGCGAGCGGGGGACGGGTGTTAGGGTGGGCAGGAATTCCCGAACACAGAGATCCTTTTGTCCCGGGACCTGACGGCGGGAAGGCCGTCGACCCAGAGGAGCGTCGAATTTCCAGCGCGTCGTTGCGCGCGCTCGCATCCGGCGATCGCGATAATTAATCGCGTGGAAAAACGTCAGCGCGTTAATTCCGCGACAATTGCAGATGCGCTCGACGCGCGAAACGTTGCCGGCGGCAACGCGCAAACGCGTTCCCACAATCACGACAACCGAAATACTGAAGCGAACTGTGTACAAAGGGCCAGCGCGCGCGGTCGTGCACGAGCGGTGTCACGCAACCTTCCTTTCGACCGCAGAATCTCCTCGGCTAATTTGGCGCTGGTCGATTTTCCCTTGGAAAGAAAGGTCGTGGAATTCGAGATTCGCACAACAGCGAGATGCAAAGATGGAGGGAATCTAATACGCAGCGAAATGACGCGCGACCGATGGCACGCTCGTATTCGCAGAAAATTACGTTCGAAAGCATTTGCCGCAGTCGAACGAAACTTTTGCTCGCGGTCTTCTTTGCCGCGTTTGCACTTTTTACATTAAATACAATATCACACCTTGCATTTTTCAAGTCGTCACTTTTTACAAGTTTTTTTTTTGCGTTCTGCTTGTATCGATGCGCTAAAAATGTTCCCTCATCGTAGACAATGCTCATTGCATTCTATTGCATACAATGGCCTTCGAATAGACGTATAAGAGACACGAGGGATATTGCACTACGATGCTAATTAAATGGCACGCTATAGCTGCGAAGAATTATCTTCGTCGATGATGTGTATAGTAAAGTAACACATCCAATAAACGTAATGAGATCTATTACGATGCGTGTAAATTCGAAAATTGCGAAAATTTAATGAACCTCCGAGACTGTTCAGTTTTATCGTAATTTGTCATCGCGCATAATATAGCAAATAATGATGTAAGTGTGAAGTATTAGTACCGAATTTGTTAGAATGGAAATTTTATTCTACAGATTGCTTCATTTTCGACGAAATTTAACAAATTTACAATTTAAATTTATTGAGGTGATAGTTTCGACATTTTCATAAAGAACAAAAAAGGCTTTGTTTGTCAAGGCTAATGAGAGTCAGCGCTGTTATTGGTGCGCATAAGAAAGTTTATTCTATATGTCAATTACAAACAATGAACGTTTCGACTCTCTTTGGAGTCATTCTCAACATAATACAAGATTCGACTAATATAATAATTCCGGAATACCGGAACGACGATGGCCGGACAATTATTATATTAGTCGAATCTTGTATTATGTTGAGAATGACTCTAAAGAGAATCGAAACGCTCATTGTTCGTAATTGACATATAGAATAAACTTTCTTGTGCGCACCAATAACAGCGCTGACTCTCATTAGCCTTGACAATATTTTTCGTTTTAAATCTCGAGAATCTCTTGTAATTTGCATTTTCATAAAGAGTCCGACCGAGAAGAGAAGGAAAGTTTCGTGGCTATGCTCTCTTTGTCTTTGCTACACAATGCTGATCTGGCATGAATCGATGCATTCGAGTGCACGGTATACGGCTTGTCTTGTCTCGTGCGATGTCTCGCTGCATTAAAAAAAAAAAAAAAAAAAAAAAAAGACACGATGTCTCGCGAGTAACGAACTCGCCATGAGTCATCGACGCGAGAATAAACCGCGATGAAATCCGCGTGACCCCGGTTGATAGAAGGGCTTAACGAGAATGAACGACGCATCGCGATGCATCCCGCACATTGCAGTCAGAAGAATACGATTCGCGAAAAGTATGATCTCGGATTCGCTCAGAACACTACTCGGCGCGATGCAGCTTGTTCTATTACGAGTCTTTCTGCTAAGAAAAAGGAGAAAGAGAGAGAGAGAGAGAATTGAATCGAATCGTTATTTATTAGATGCTCTAGCAGTGGGATTATACTAACTCTCGACAGTATCAGTATTGTTATATTGTCGTTGCGCAGATATTGTATAAAAAAGCTGCGCAACAATACTGTAACGATTTCGACATTACACTTATAAAAAAATTACTAAATTTTAATATTTATTCAAATATTACTAATAAAATATTTACAAGATGTAAATACATATTTATTTAGTACAAGAACCACAAACTTATGTATTATTTTGTCTTACAAAGTAAATATTGATTTACCATAAATAAATATTTCGATTCATTAGCACTATTCGAATAAATATTTATTAAAATTTAGGAATTTTTTCCTCAGTGTATCTTTAAGAGCTATTATAGAATTTACAGGACCAGAATAGAAAATAAAAAAGGAGAAAGAGAGAGAAAAAGAAAGAGAGACAGCATCCGAATATTTTACGAGTAAAAGAAACGCGTAGCTTCTCTCGATAAGTCATAGCACGTTTCCGTCATTCTGATGACACATATCTGGCGCGGATGTTGCGTTATCTCACCGCAGGATTATCTTTTCGCGTACGCTTGGAAAGTTGCTTCGAGCCACCGGAGAATCTACAAACAAATCTGCTTTGCAACTTATATTTGAAAAAAAAGAAGAAAAAAGAAAAATTGTTCGATCATAATATTTATAATTTTCTATAGAATGCTTTACGCAGATCTGCATTATTAATTTTATTTGCGAATAATTAGCCTACTTATATTGGATCTGGAATTTCGATTCAAGTGAAAACAATTTAACATCTTTAGCCGCACTTTCAGCGTAAAAAGAAATTCTAGTGCATGGTTCTTATGCATATTCAAAATATTGCGGGTTTCGCCGATCGCTTTTCCCGCATAGGAAAGTGGAGCACGCGACTGTCTTGTGCAATAGGTCGTGCAAGTAAACAAAAAGAAAAGCATGGAACGCGATGCGATAGCAACCGCGAGCACAATAACGCTCATTGTAATCGATCCGAGGATGCGTAGCTATCGTCGTACGTATTTTGATGAGCTACTATTAAGTGACACACCTTATCGAAGACTGCCTAATCAAATCTAGCGTTCCATAAGAAACAAATGACGCACGCAAGAAATTTAATGTACCTGTCTTGTATGTCTTGTATTTTAAACAAGAAATATGATCTGCTTTAAGATGAATGCTTTATTTTCTTCTTTAAATCTAATACTTTTTTATTTTCATTCAATTTCTCTCTAACAAAAAAAAAACAGGAATACTTAAAATTTTTACTCTAATATAGGAAACGGCATATTTGTGAAAATTAAATAATATTCGAAACACTGGAATCGAAAGAGTCAGCAGCGACTTTGTTAGCGAACGAGACACGATAAATTATAGCGCTCGTTGTTGCCGTCTTCAATAACTTCTTACTGTTTTCCTTCCTTTGGCCGTATGTCTTTTTTACCATGCAATTTGTCGCGGAAGCATTAATATACTGCCTCCTATTTGCAAGGCCGGTTCAATACGCGTCTGACGAAACAGCTTTAAAGCCGTGCAACTCATCGTAATTATCAGTGAAGCACGTCTGCCGAGACTTTTCAGCGGTTAGGTCGTATCGAGCAAATGAGTCGCGTGAAAGTCTACGTTGAAAGCGCCTGCTTTTCCGATAGGCCGATTAAACAAACGCTATTAAGAGTAACACGGTTTCACGATGTCGCATTGATTTTATGTTGTCGCGTTGCTTTCGAAAGCTACGGGGAATAATTTTACGATTTCGAAGATCGTGGTCGAAGCACGTATACATTTCTCGGACGTGGAGACAAATAGGTTTCAGCCCGCTCTATTTTCGGCTCGACAACGCGACAAGAAGAATGTAGTTAGACAGCTAATAAACGTCCCGAGACGTTATATCGTTCCTCCTAGCTAACAAATACTCGTGTGTGCGTAATAAATTCTACTGGAATGGAGCGAGATAAAAATATTCTCTGGGAGTAAGAAACGGTGCCAAAGCGTGTCCGTCACGCGCAGACACATTTCACCAAATTCTTTGTGAAATTTATCCTCGCATGCGAGGGGCAACGGTGATTGCGCTCGTGCGGGAGGAGGAAAATGCGGCACATGCACAAATAGGTGCCGAGGGCAGAGAAAGTGAGTGGGTGACACACTGCGATACCTTCCGCGACTTTGCTGCTCTCACGATCTATGCCATCGTTGGCACGGAAGAAAACATATAGTGAAAAGTTGGAAGAAAAGTCAGTCAACCTTCTGTTAAATAAAATTTTGAAAGAAAAAATGTAACCGAGCTCCAAGAACGTATGTGTCATATCTCAAAGCGTTACCTAAGATATAAAAATTTTACAGATTGTTCAATTATTACGTTTGAGTATCTGTATGAAAAGCACAATTCTTTCATTGGTGTAAAAGTCATTTAATGTTAGATTTACTTTTGATACTTGTGAAAAACCACGTTTTGCACTTATTTGCAAATTTTTTTGTTTTTTGATTGAGAAAAAAAAAGGAAAAAACTTGAGAAACTTGCAGATTTTAAATTTCATTAATTTTTAACTAGTATGTATTTTCAAATTGGTATTGCCATTGTATAGCCAAACAATCCTGAAAAATTATGCAAGCGGTAAAACAATCACGAACACGAAGTTATGTAATTGGAATAGGCAATTAGGAAAACATTTTAGAATTTCAGAGATTTATTTTTGTTTGATTTTAATTATACCTAACTCCGAATATCCGATATTTAGCATCCGATACACGTTGATCAAATAAATAAATATTTATAAGATAATAAACACGCAATTTAGCTTAAAATTTGCAAAATTATTCTATTTATTCCATTGCACGTATCTCGTAATATCGCATTCCAAGTAGCAAAGTCCGACAACAACAATTTTCGTATTTTCTTATCTCACGTCATTAACGCATTTCCTTACTTGCACTGTGGTCTCATAGATCGTTGGCGGAAGCGCCGCAACCAAGAAAATACGGTCTTCAGTGAGTTGCGGTCAGAGCTGAAATTAGCAAATACTTTATGACATGGAACGATTCTCGTCTTACGTGCGAGTCACCACTTTCTTTGGAACGCATGCCGCTTAGCTAATTTACGTTCATCATCATTTCCGTCGTTTTCAGTAATTCATCTTTACTATATAATTAGCCTTCTTAATTTAAACGCCTTAATCTATTTTAATTTATTCGTTTTCTGATATCGGCACTTTGGAAAAACACAAGGAACGACACATTCTTTTTTTGTTAATAATTTTGTTGGATCGTGAATTATTGTTGATTACATTAAATTGAAAAGAAGAAGCAATTTCAGGCAGTGATACGCAGAAAAAATTTTAATAATGAGCTTTCATCCATCAGATTGTTCGCGTACGAAGACATCCGTCATCAAAAATGATTTCCAAGCCGACTTCTCATTCTGACACGCTACATATGACTTGTGACTCACACGTGCGATCATGCTGTTATTAGAACGTGCATATATGAACGGAGTTATCATGTTCGCGAACTGCACGACATTTAAACATCATAAAGAATCGTAGATCGTTGACTGTAAAAAGTGTAGAGTGTAGTAATGAGAAATTTACGCCTACTTAGCGTTCGTGCCTATCAATTAACGAACAGTTAGCTTGATTTTATCGAGGCTTAACGATCCCACGAAAGAATTCGCAATGGCGAGGCAAAACGCGGAGAACGCGCTAGAATTCCTCTGGAAACTTCTGCGTGCTCGAGCTGGCGAAACAGCGTGATCTTTTTATAAAGACCATCGTGGCACATGTTGGCGCCATAAGTCAGCTAGCCACGTGGTCCATATCCTTTCGCAATACAGGTCTGAATAATGTAAGAGATAAGTCGAATTTTGTGCTGTTTATTTTTCTGAAAATAGCGCGAGCGACAGTTATAAAATTTGATTTTGATTTGCAAAAGAAATTCGTCGTTATTACTATTATTGTCCAATTCACTTATCGTATTCCTCTTAATATATAAAGATAAATTTTTCATAAGCAATTTGTTTTTACTTGAAATTATTTTGGGATGTAAACAATCTTATAATTTATATATTTCATAAATTATTAAGGATATTGATCGAATTTAACATCGTTGCAATATATTATAGATATGTCACGATTCGAAGAAATACCATATTCCTTTTTCTATTTCACAATAACGAAAGCTTGTTTTTTAAATTATTATTACTGGTGGTGACACCTAATGAAGAACATAAATAATCTTGAGTAAACACAATAGATTGATAAAGAGTAAACATATGCAATACACTTTTGATAAGAAGACGCTGATTAACCTATCATTTATCGATGACTATCTTATCCGAGCAACGAGCTGTCGTATTACCTACATGTAATGCCATTGCCAAGCGCGGTAAAGCATTACTTTTTAGCGATCGTAACTTTTATGTTCGATTACAATAGGATGATAAACACTTTTCAACAATTACGAATAATCGTATTTGGAGCTCGTGTATATTTAAATTGGCTGTCATTTTCAGATTCGGTGCTGTCATATTGGATTATTAGAGCTACGTTAATGTCATTATAAATTTTCTACGGTTTCTTAGCCGACTTTTGTTCAATTCGAAACTACGCTTCTCCGAAATGTGATTTCAAATCTCTACGGTTCGAAGAACACAAATAAATAAAAATGTTTTTAATTTGATCGTTTTTAATTTGGTTTCTCATTTTATCAGTATGGAAGTCAGATACATTAACAATCTTATAACTTAATTACTTTTTTTCCTATTGCGTTATCCAGTTTATAATAATTTGCATTGCTTGTATTGTTTACATAAAAAAGAAAATACGATAAACATACTAATTGGGCACTTATGCAAAAACTTATTATCAATCTCAAACACTTTTTTTATTATAATAATAAACTTAATAATTGTAATTTAAAATATTTGAAGATTATAATTAATTTTTAATATAGTGAAAAAAAGCATTTAATAATAATAAGTTTTTGTATAAGCGTTTGAATATAGATGCAGTGTATCCGGCTGTTAGGACCTTAATCCGTGTAAACGTAATCTTGTGAAATTCAGGGCACAACCCATCTCTAAACTGTCGCTCTTCGCTATTACGCGAGGCCGCGTCTTATAACAAGATAATCCTCTACGATCTCGGATTACGTAAGGTTTTTCGAAACTTTCCCATGCACACCCGGTATATTTTCGTATTAGCTGCAACACGCAGAGAGGGGATACCTACGTGGAGAGCGCGCTGGGTGAATCAGCACGCATGCATTTCGGAGTGGTCCTCGTCAAACGGAAGTTGTTTCGCGTTGACTCAACCGTGGCCGCTATGGCAGGGTGACGGTCTAGTGTGCTCGCATCGCTTTAAATTCTGTCCGGAACAGGTGCTTACGAAAAACAATCGTATTGCCGCTATGCATGGTAACAGGGGCGTGACACGTGGTAAATATCGCAACCTCCTTTTCTTTCCTAACAGACGTGTGTTTATTTGAAGAAAAAATTAGCTCGTATTATGCCAAACCTAGAAGATATATTGTTTAAAAGCGTCCCTTTGACATTTGATACGTTACAATAAAATCGCGATGTCTCTGGATCCGTGACACGCGTGCAAGCGCGAGTGTTTTCTCTGCAATTCCATCGCGCAATCAGCAGCGGGAATTCTAGGGACTAGATGTTCTATTTCCGGCACCGAGCGTCCCGAAACAGGGGCAGGTCCAATTTCTGTCACCGCTTGACACGACTGTCTCTTGGTCCATTTTACACGAGTGTCGCGCGAAGTAACGGAATTCTGAACGCGTGTAGACGAAGAAGAGTTTCAGCACACACATATATATGTAACATGTGTGTGTGCGTGTGTGTAACAGATATTGTGTTTCAAAGTATCCGAAGTGATAGTCGCTTGACCGAAAAGTGCAAGCGACAAAATGTTGCTCGAAATTTTGGAAAATAAGCGATTAACGTGGGCAAATAAATTTACCGTCAACGTTTCGATAAAGAAATTTATGCCAAGCCAAAGTGCATATCGAGAACATTATCGAGTCGTACGTATTTCAGTCGAAATTGCATCTTGCGGTCTCAAAATAGCTTCCCGAGAATAAATTCGCTTAAGAGCTTCCAGATTCCTTTCGCAGTTATTATCGCGCAAATTCAAGCATGGCGTACTTAATTCAATAATGATTACAGACCAATTCTCGTCTTATTCTCGCCGTTCAATTATTCGTTCAGTCTAGAACCAATAATTTGATTGCGCTCAAAGACGGATTTCCTCGCAGGACTTTGCTCTTTTGGTCGTATTACAGACGTCGAAGAAATACGAGGATTTCTCGAGCCACTCTCCGTGGCTTATAGTTATTTTAAACGTTTGCCGCCGCGAGCGATCGTACGGCGGATTTGAGCTCGTATTGCGAAAAAAAAGCAGCCGGCTGGTTGGCTGGCTGGCTGGCTGGTTGGTTGGCTAGCCGGCCGGCCGGCCGGCCGTTTTGCATGCCCGCGTAGATCGAAAGCGACTGTTCGCGCGGAAAGATTCACCGCCCAGATTAAATCGTGGAAGATACAGTTCCTCGTCACGACGCCCGCTCGAATGGAAAGGCACCTCGTACGCCCGGGATTAGCTATTAGTTGCAAAGGACTCTCGGCCGGCAATGCATAATACATGATAGGAGGTACAGAGGAGTTTCCTGATGTCATTTTATGTAACGGCAAAAGGAAAGACGGAACCGAACGTCGGGGTACGCGAGCCGTTCTCGCGGGAGTTGGCGCTCGTTGGCAATTCAAGCGCGACGCGAGATCAACGACGAAAGGGTGTGTATCTGTAACGTATTTCACGGAAAATGCGTCGCTTATGAAACATTCAATGCAACAGACGCATTCGATACGACAATATATATTCCAGTCCTTTTTGCTTCTCTCGAAAATCTGGGAAAATTGATGTAAGAATATTTTGGCTAAAATATGAGACAAAAATTATCGAAATTTAAAAACTGAAGGTTTCTCTAGGTTTATTTTTTTTCTAATTAATAACAAAAAATTTTAATCGCGAATGTCCGAATTTTTAATGATTCTGAAACTAACTGCAAAGAAGAAACTAATGAAAGATTTGTTTTGTAATGATTTACGTAGCAAAAATCATTATATTTTGTCTCGGTTTTAAATAAATATCTTTTAAACAAGTAAATGTATTTTAATGAATTTTTTCACAAATATTTATTAGAATTGTATTAATACATGTACAAATTTTGATCAATTAGTAATGCTACTTCCCCCATTTATAAGTACTGCAAAATACGCTTTTACATATGTAAGAATCAAGAGTGAAACAATAACTTTTAAACCAATAAATAACTTTTAAACCAATAAGTGAATTGTGCTCCAATTGTACACAGATACCTAACAAAATACTAGAATATTCTATGAAATTTTTATATTTTTGATAACGTTGTGAAATATGACCCATACACATTCTTAAAAACCAAAAATTAGATTTTAATTTTTTCCTCGAAATTTCTTTTTTTTTTTTTAACTTGGCAGTTTATCTTGTGCAACTCTTTACACGACACCCTATACAGACTCGGATAAATCTGACTGCCAGAAACCCAACCGGACTGCGCGGCGTGACTCACAGGCATCGTTGCTTTTGGCAGAATCTGGCTGCAACCAGATGGCAAGGTACCACTGCACGAAGCACCAACAAATGACAAAATGAAAAATGAAAAGAAACTTCGCGCGACATTTATGGTGATGATGCGTTCGTTGGTCTCCGCGTCGCTGCAATTACATCCCATTCAAGCGCGCGCTCTCCAAGCTTCTGTCGGAGCCGCCTTACGCGATTTGCGATCCTCCCGCTGTTTTGTGCCTCGCAGAGACGGGCTCGTTCTTTCGATTGAGGACTCGACACGCTTGAAACCGGTACTAGTGACTAATCGCCGAGAATCACGAGACAGAGCGGTGCGTCTGTCCTGATTTGTTCGACAGCGACGTAATGGATTAGCGTGGAATCAGCGCACGCGGCGTGTAACTGGTCATAAATGAACAGTAGCGATGCTATTGTAAACTGTTTCGCCATTGAATCAGAGAAATTAGAATTTATCCGATATCGGATATTTACACAATAGCTCGAGTTATTACGTGAATAATAACAATAATTGTAACACGTGAAATGTAACGTGATTTATAAAGCAGAAATATGATATCTACAGTTGGATTGCAATTGAAAATCTTAAAATATTTCAAAATTTATATGTATGAAAAATTTTTAAAAGAGATGTAAACTTTCTCAGTATTTCCATTCCAATTGGTATAAAAAATCTGAAAAACATTTTTATCGTGATTCGAGTAATTTTTGCGTACGTCATCTAAATTACTCCAAATTTTAATCTGTTGTTAAAATTTAAATGTTTATCTTAAATTTTAGAATATAAATTCTGAGAATCTCTAAACAATAACAAAAGCCGACATGTTAATAGAATTATCTTCAAGTGGAAAAAAAAACTTTTTCAGTCAAATAAATTCGAAATGCAAATGATGAATTAGAGGCATGATCTACGCACGAGTTTCTACGCGTAATTGGATCTCGCGTCTAATAATTCTGGAAAGCGCTTTCGCGAATACCATCGCAAATATTTTCGCACTTCCCTGTATACTTTCGAGAGGATCGCCGAAAACTCCCTGGCTCTCGTTCAATCTACGTAAGCGACCGCGCAGCACTTTATTCAGAATCCCGGATACATATACAGAGCGTCCCGTAAGGCTGCGTGCACACGTTCTAGAACTGCCGTGCGTAAATTTAGGCACGGAATCATAAACCTAGTACGCAAAATGCGCCGCTCCCGCCTTCGCATATCTACGAGCCGCATATTCGAGCGTTCAAACAAACGAGAATGGATTTCGAGCCATTCTCGGATGAAGAATCAGTCCAAGATAACGCCAAAAGTGTTTATAATAATAAATGAACACGTAAAAAATTAAATACATATATTCTATGTCTCTTAGTGAAAATTTTTCTCAAAGTTTTTCATATAATTTTTCTAAATTTCTGTATAATTTATAACTTTTTAAAAAATTGCTCTGATTTTTTATACAAATCGAATCACTTTTCAGAACTATTGAAAAAGTCTACATCTCTTTTAGAATTCATCATATATTGTAGATGAAACATCCGAAGATTTCCAAAAGATTTTTCATTCTATTATAATGTCTGATAAAATCTTATAAAATCTGAAAAAAAGTTTAAAATATCTTTTAGAAATTATAGGATAAAAACTCTTTGAAATCTTAAAGTATTTTTTTCTCAGTATTTTGGAAAAGTGTTCCAATTCGTATAAAACATTTCAGAAAAATTTTCACCAGAGTTCGTGTGATTTTTCCGCGCCACAGTATGTAAATTATTCCAAAATTAATCTGTTGTTGAAATTCAAATGTTCATGCTGGATCTTAAAATATAAATTCCGAGAATACATGAATAATAACAGGAACTGACAGATTAATAGAGTTAACGCGTCAGATCGCCGGTGAAGAAAAGCTTATGGGTTGCAAGAAAGCTCAATGGCTCGTTAGCTTTTTGTATATTTTACTGGTCAGTGGGATCACGTATCGCTCTGCTCAGACACGCTCGTCCATCGTTTCATTTCGATCTGCGATGTATCACGATTTTAATGGCAAGTCGAAATACAGAAGCCGTGCGCTCGTTGAAAAGCCGATATAACGGTCTATCGATTAAAGAAGTATGTCGCTGGCGGCATGGCTGCAATTAAAAGCGACGTGAAGAGACGATGCACCCCTTTGCCCCCCCTCCCCGTCGCTCGCCGTTGTCAACGCATTCCACGCGAATCTCCGCATCATCGTTTTCCGTACCGCTGTCTCCAACGATCGTCTTCGATGCGTTAAATCAGCCTTTCTCAATTGTTGCATTATTTCTTCGAATTAATCGCTTTGCATTCGATTCCGGTCAACGCCACCTCCTTCCCGGAGATCGGGCGATTTTAATGCAGACAAATTACCCTCTAAGTCTTGTAGAGTAAAACATTTAAATTCTAAAAGAACGAAAATTGAGTTTGTGTTGAATTTTCGAATGATTTTTCACTCTTTGAGATTTAAAGAATACGTTATAGATCATCAAAGTTTTAAAAAAGTAATTAAATTTAATTAATCGAACGGATTATAAAATGCAATCCTTGGAGATTAATTTTTTACTGCAAAAAATTTCACATAAATTTCTGCAAGTTTTTTTTACAACCTTTCCTTTATTATCAATAACAAAGTAATCATGAATCATACGAACTGATAATCGAACGTTATCTGACGTATAAACGTTGCTAAGCCATAAAAAGGTAGAGATCTAATCGATCATCGTAAGGTGTGTCCACAGTACACTGATCATAAGCCAAGCTATTCATAGTACACTGTGAAATTTCGTAAACGCATCAAATGCAAAAATATGTTCTCATATTTTAATAGAAATATACTTTATTACTCACGTATGTTCTTATATTATAGAAAAGATAATTACTATAATTTATATACTTTTATAAATAAATTTTTTTTCTATTATTATATAAAATGTAGTTTGCTTTATGAAAATTCTAAAAAATGAATTATTATAGTAGCAGATATTCTCAATTTTTATGAGAATACGTAAGTAAGATGAGATTCTTTTTTATACTGATTTTTTATAAATACAAAAAAAATGTAATTTTAAATTGAATTTTACTGATACACAAACTGTTTTCCGTCAATTATAAAGACCAAAAAAAAACTAATAAATATTATAAATACTGATATTTAAAGCACATGCACTTCTCGATATTTCTCGTGTATCTATATAACATCTCTAGAAATAGCACAATGAGTGTTAATAAGTGTCGGGCGATCGTGAATGCTGATAGTAGGATCGAAACGAGACATCACAGTTACTCAAAAATATAAATAATCGTGCCAATTGAGGAGAAATCCCTGTATTAAATGTGTCAAATAATAATTTCATAAGCAGACAAGTGAATAACGAAAGGTGGAAAAATTTTTCTCGTAACAAAAATCTTTCTTCCTTTCATCTCGAGATACTGCATTTCGAAACAAATACGGTTATACTCTTTCCCTTGAGACCGCTTGAGGGATAGCCGCCCGGATCTTCCGATCCTGCGATCAGCGCGAGCAATCTTCGAAAATGATTTTTCGTGCCGTTGCTCCGCCGTGACTTCACCGCCGCTTGTTTCGCGATGATAATGATCGCCGACCTGCTCGGCGAACGTTGCTTTTCCTTAATTTATGGGGCAGCCCGTTAGGCAGGTCGTCGATGTCGGCCTTTCCCTAGAATCGCATCACTTGACTTGGCGATTCTGCGATCCTGTTGCCCCGCGATTGTTAATATTTTAATGAGTTAATATTTTAACGAGGATGAACGGAAGAGAGGGGGGAGGGGGGGGAGAGATACGCGGTGCATTGTCAGTGAAATTCTCGTTGTCTCGAATTACCGAGAATGAGAACAAATAAAGCGAATTTATTCGCCGCCGCCGTCACATTCGTGGGAATTGCATACCGGACGAAACGGAAAGGCGTGTGATATCGTCTTCACGTGTTTGATCGCTATTAATCGAGTGCTGATATTAACGCTCTCCATCACCCGTGAAATGTGGCCGATGCGTTCCACGCCAGTATTCGCTCGGGTGTGAAGCTTAAATGCATTCGGTGCAGCCGTATCATTGCTTTCCACGCATCGTTATACTGTCCTGCCAATTTCGCATAAATTGCTTACAAGTAATGAGAACGTTTAACTCTGCTTCATCCGGATGTTGCAAAATTCGCTTTGCAAAATATTACGCTGTTATTATTACTTCGGCAAAAAACTGCAGCATTACGCTGCAGCGTGTATACGCATTGCGAGCTCATGTAACAGAAAATAATTCGTTAGGATTAGTTTGAACGCATATGCGCATGCCGAATTAATTACGTATTCTTCATATTACAGTTAGCAATTATTTTTAATAACATTAATTGTTGCCATGAGTATTAATTATCTGGCGCGGTGAATTTTTCCCGGCGCCGCGCAACTTTTCCTCGCCTCGCCGCAAAATTACACCTTCGCCGATGTAATCTAATCGTCTCCTCTTGCAAGGAAGTCGCTTTCCGCGACTCTGCTTCCCGATTCTGTCGTCATCGCACGTGCGCGCACGAACGGATGTTGCTGAACGGCCATCCGCGCTATAGATTTCGCGAGTCTCCCGGCGCGCGCGACTCGCCGATCAACGACGACGAGCGTTTTGAATTATCGAACGTGGGTTAGCCCGCACTTTATCGGTCTGAGGGTGAATCGATAACCCCTTTGAAACGCGACACGATTTCGCGCGCGCTGCCGCGCCGACGACGCGTTCCACTTCTCGAGCGCTCGCGGGGCGGACGCGTGATCCGCGCGGCCGTAAAGCCACGCACGCGTGTAAAATCTCCTTCGACCGCGAGCGCGCTCTACCCCTCGTTGCCTTTGTGGCCTCGCGCTATGACGCATTCGAAAGATTCGTCGACGCGTTGCGCGAGTCGTGACTATTTGTTTGCTGGCGCAGCAAGAGAGAACCCGCGTGGAGAACGGCCGCGCGTTCGCGATCGCGGCGATTGATAACGCATCGACGGTGCGCGTAATAAGCAGGCTCATTAAAAAGAACTCATCGCTCTCGTGAAATTCTAATTGGACGTTGTAGGCGGCGTAAGTAGGTCGATTCCGATTTATAATAGACTTCGCCGACTTCGCTGTTGATAAATCGCGAAATATGTTGCCTGCGATACGCATGGAAATATATCTCGCAGTTTACATAAACGGGCAAACGCGATGAAAAAAATTGTATCCTCGAAATGAGAGGCTTATATACCTTGCGAGCCCTCTTAATGCATTTTTTTTTTTTTTTAAATTAATAGAGTATATTTTTCTATTTTAAAAGATATCCTTGGGAACCAAGAATATATCCTTTCTAACGAACCTCTGGACAATGACATTCTATGCAGACCATTAGTCTGTTTCTTTCAGCTGAACTTCTTATATCACAGTGCATCTTCCTTTTTCTCTTCAACGTGGGAAGAAAAAAAGAAAGATAAGACAAAATATGCAAGAAGTTCAATTGAAGAGAACAGGTCACATATTTCACTTGGCATTTGCAATAATTATATCATTATAATTTAACACAGTACGATCTGATTGGCGCTCGAAGCTTTAAACACCGTGACATTTTAATAATGGATGAGACGGTAATAAAAAATGGCTCGTAAAAAGTCAATCGTCTCATATAACATGCATATTCTTTAAGAATCAGTATTTATAACTTTTATGGGTTTGTTTTTAGTCTTCATAATCAGCGGAAAGCAGTCCGTGTAATAAGATTCAATATTTTATTAAAATTGTAACAACATTCGATATTTTAAAATTGCATTTCTTTCCGCATTTGTAAAAAAAATTAATTCTACACTGAGAAAATAAAGTTATTAAATTGATTAAATTTTTCTACAACTAGATTAAATTTCTTCAGTTCAAGTATTTACGTATTTAACTCAAATACATAAAACACTTGAACTTTAATTTAAGCATTTGAGAATAAAATTTTTTTTCGGTAAAAGAATGATTTGCGCTGAATAGCATGCTCGTAAGTTAGGATAACGGGAGTGATAATAAATGCGATACAAAACAAGTTCGGTGAAAGCAGCAGAGGCAGCAGAAGCAGAAGCAGCAGCAGCAGCAGCAACAGCCGCGCGTCTCTCCTACAACGTAATAATTGTTTTAAGGAGGGCCTGCGCGTTTTCATCTCGCCGCGCTAATGCGAGGGTCTGCCAGGCGTAATCGACATATCAATTGCCGTTGATTTACGAAGATATGCGTGCGCACGCATCGTCGGTCCGGGTGGCACGCAACTTTTTCACGCCTTTTCTGAACACAGCGAGAGAAGCTGATCGAGGCGATCCTCCTTCAGTGCGAGCGCAGCCGGTCGTTCGCGAGTATCGTTGATTGACTCGCGTCGGGTAATTAACCGCGTTCACGGCCGTGTAATGTGCACCGGTAGAGAATTTATACCCATTCTCGTGAGAGACAAAGAGGCGATGGCAGAGACGCCAACGTTCGACGATTGTGCAATTGCAGCGATCTTTAATTAAACCTACGTATAGCGCCGTCGTGCCAACGATCGTACGACTAATTTAAGACAGCACGCCCGTGCCAGCGGCCATATTTAGAAAAAGAAGCCGACTCGGAAGTGCAACGATCGGATTAATTTTTTTCCACGGTTGAAGGTTGTCGGTAGATATCCGATGAGAGACAGTGTTCGAGCGCTAAGTGTTCCTTCTTGAGGAAAAAAAAACAATTGTTTTCAAGAATTTCTTTATAAAGTATTAGACGATTAAGATGCAACTTTTGTAGAAATATTATTGATTTTCATAAATTATGATGATATTTTTTAATATCGCGGACTTCAGTGAACGATGTAAGTACAAATGACGTTAAATCGTGGACTAAATTGTAAAGTCCTTCTGCTCGGTTAAGAACCGTTGATTGACCTGAAATATAAAAATAAGTTTTTTTTAATTTATATGAGGTCATATATCGACCAAACTGGAAGCAATTAAAAACTAAAAATTGACAAAATGACGGCACGTCAAAGATTAAAAGAAAAGTTTAAAATATTTAAAATAATCTTTGAAAAACTGTCATTTTATTAATTTTGAATTTTTAATATTAATTCTAAGTAAATCAGTGCACGAGATAATTATATAAATCAAGAAAATTTTTTCTTTTTATGATTCAGATGAATTAGTGGCTCTCAATCATTTTTGTAGAAAAAATGTACAATTTGTCGCTATTTATAGTCTGCGATAATAAAAAATACTATAATCTAAAAAAGTGAATAAATATTTCTAAAAAATCATCTTAATTGCATTTAATTGCAATAGATTTATGAAGAATTGCTTTGTATTAAACATCATATTGATATATCTAAGCAATAAATTTTTATGCGATTATAGATTTTCCTCGCGTTGTCTCGAGAAATTTAATTGGAGACTCGACTTGTGACATTCGTCAGAAAATCGTCCTTCAATTAAAATCCCGAGCTTTCCTGCGTTACCTAATTCGCGTTTAATTAATTCATGTATCGAGCGATCTCCCTCACGCTGAGGAAATTGCCCAAAGATATCATCATTGGTGCGCCGCGCCGGTATGCGTATTACGTCAAGAGAGGCGGCTTCCATCGTTATTATGCGAATGTAGGCCTGTAGGAGCGTGAAATAACGCAAAACCTGTTACGCGAATATAATGTCGCGCACAATAACCCCGGAGAAAACGCAGGTTCATCCGTGAGTCTGCCGCGATAATCGCAAAACGGAACTTCGCCGACGATGCGATTCGTATCTGTCTATCTACCACGGTGATGGGAACGCAATAAAAAGAAGCTACTTGGGAACTAGTATATAGATACTAGTTCAGGGATTGAAACCGGTGCAATCTCGGCGACCTGCGATTTCTATGTCACTGACCTACTGCAAGAACGATTTCGTGATTCGAATATCTCTTTTCTGGTATTTTTATCGGGCAACGCTGCCAAAATCGCACTACCTCACCCAAAAATTCAGTCGCTGTACAATTTCTGTAAAATTATTTCAGAACTATGTAGCACTTCCATGATACTCTTTATCACACCTGAGACGTTAGGCACGGTACGAATTTTGTTATTTATGTTCATAGAAAGATCGTAATACTGTAGCTATTTTCGACGCATTTCATAACCGAAATGCACAAAAAATAAAATAAAAGAATTAAATTTTGATAATTTGTAATGATCACAATATAGTGTTAAAACTAGCTTAATAAGATTAAATTTTCTTTTCGCTTTTGTAGGTCAGATAAACAAAGTTTTACGAAATACTATCTTAAAACGCGCCACGATGTGTTAGGTCGCGATTTTGGCTGCCGTGATATAAATGGTTGTTTGTTTTACGCGCGGACGACCAGAAGGGAATGCGGAAGATGATATCTAGAATTGTGCTTATAAAAGTATATAGAGACTGTAAAATAAGATTGAATGAAGCAGAAAAGAAATAAAACATTTCTGTAAAAAAAAAAAAAAACATTTTTGCAATATTAGTAGAATGAAGTTGCACGTGAAATAGAGCCAGTGTAGAAGGGTAGAGAATGTGATTTTGGCAATCTGTCGTATGATTCATTATAGGAGACCTATTTCTCAAATCGCATCACTTGCAGGCTTATCAAAATTCCTTATTTAAAAAATTACAATAATGTAAGAAATTATGAAAAAATTACACAACAAAAATATTGTACTTTGTTATGATGTAAAGAACTTGAAAATTTTCTTCATAATTTCTGAGTTGTAAAGCTTTCATGTGCAAAAAGTGGTGCAATTTCGGCAATCTCCCTATTTCTCTTGATCTCCGAATCCATGATTGCGCAAAAGTATATCGAAGAGTATTTTAATATTGGAAAGATAACACTACACACTTCTCAATAGGCAGACGCGAAGGACTCCAGATTACTCAGCAAATCTGCAAACACACGTGGTGGCAATGTACATCAAATAATGTTGTGCAGAAAGTAAACTGCCAAGTAGCGCGATTATTATTAGATTATCCTAAAGATACGACGCGTACGTCATAATGTTAGTCTGCCTGACGAAATAATTTATTTGAGATTAAGCGAATTAAACACAGAGTGTACTCCGCTGTATCGGGATATGACTTGAGCTTCTGGTGCCACATCTGCGTAACAAATGAGAGCAATTCTCACAGTATCGCGGCAAAAGCGCGCGCGATAATGTCGCGGACGAAGTGGTATCTGTGGTAGTGTAGTATTGCCGAGCGCGTGGCGTAAGAAGTGGGATTTACGGTCCGCGATTGTTC
Organism: Solenopsis invicta; assembly: GCF_016802725.1. Lineage (NCBI taxonomy): Eukaryota > Metazoa > Arthropoda > Insecta > Hymenoptera > Formicidae > Solenopsis > Solenopsis invicta. Next base: position 15,746,106 of record NC_052679.1, read on the forward strand.
CTTCCTCGTATAACGTAATCGGTTTTCCATCCTTTAGATTCGATTCTACGATACTTAACGCGAGCGCGCTACAATACGCCGATATTGCATGCATTCCGCGTGAACACGGTCGGAAACGTGATAAACAGGTTTCTCTGCGGCATCAGCGATGCCCGTGTGTATCCGGGGAAGAGGAAGATGACTCGCGAACGTAAGATATTCGCCAACTTGTGGCAGGCAGAATTTAAACCCGCGATTACGTTTAGACGGCGGCGTGTAATGGAATATAACTCCGGCGGCCTCGCGGCGCGAAATTCTAGGCAGCGAATTATTCGCGCGAGTCGGATCGGGCCTTCCTCGCGAGTCTCTCGTTCGTGCTTGTACTAAAAGCTATCGCGTGAATCATCGAAACCAGTTAAGTTAGGCGAAATCGACTCGCCGGCTATCGCTTGTTAGATTTTTTACGGTGAGCCTGATACGAGAAATCGTTAACAGTTAACTCGAGATTGCTTTGAGTCAGCTCCGGCGATCGACGGTGACGTGAATTTAAATTATCTTGTTGAGATTGTTAAATGTTCCAAGTCGGTCGCCCTGTGTCTTTTGCAATTGCTACAGCCATACGTGTGTTGCAGAGGGGTGCGGGGAAAACTCTCTCTGCAAACGTGAGAGCTGATTGAGTGCTCGCGTTCGAACGCTTGGTAGTCGATTAAGTTGTCGAAAGGGCGATTCTTGAAACAAATACGTGAGACAAAGTGGACGTTGTGTCGAAAACGTACTCGAGACGCCACGAAAATCAATATCTTGGCAGATATCGAGCGTTCATTCCGGCAAATTGACTTTCGACGCGGCGTTCGACATGCCTTCGCCCCGCCGGGTCCGTCGTGAATGCGAGTTTTTCACTCCGTAAAGGCTTCATCAATACTGAATCGAAGTGCTATGTTAACCATCTGGTGGGTATTAAGTATCTCGGCATCCGGTTCATTTGCTCATCGAGAAATCGAGGACAAGCGTCTATTTATACGGGCGGCTATTTGGCCCGAACGCTTAAATCTACTTGGTTCTTAAGTTCGGCGACTCGCCAGTGGGAGGCCACTTGACGATCTCTTCTCGTTTGCGTGTCGCGCTTCAAAAGCTCTCTTCATCTTCCGTCGTGTGCTTGATCACGTAGCTTCAATGTTATATAATAAAAGTTCTAACATGGGAATTTTCTGAGTGCGCAGTACACCATAAAAAAAAAATTCGGAATTAGAAGGTCTGATAAGATCAAATTTATTAATATTTTTTGTGACTATGAAGAGCTGTGTATTCCTTTCACCCATTATCTTTTGATCATGTTATTCTTTGTGAAACTATATATTGAATACTTTTAAAATTAAAAATATATAGTGCAGTTCAAAAAGTGCTTTATAACTTGCAATTTTACTAATAAAGAGATGCTGCTATGGCAAATTATATATTGTTTGTATATACAAAGTAAGTAGTTTTAATAGTCTTAACCTCATAAATACTGTTTATATATTTTTTTTTATTTTAAATTCAAACTGTTTTTATTGTTAAATAATTATCTACAAAAAATTTTTAAAATTTAATTATATATTGTTCATTTTAATGTCAATACTTGAAAGAATATTTTAGAATTATTTTCATATTTTTTTAGACACCAAAAAAACATTGTTGCAATAAAAAATATCAAAATTGGTCGAAGGTACACCACCTTCCACTACTCCTTGAGTAGAATTTTCCTTCCTCTTACGATCGGTGAATTATTAAATCAAATTCTTTTTAGACATGCGTAAGACATGCGACACGGAAGATTCAATTTCGGATTCTTTCGCCGTTGTGGCAGTATATAAACAGCCTGACAATTTCTACGTTGCGGAACTCGCCTTGCAAGTTTCAAGACTGCATTTATATCGCTGCATATCTCTGTTCTCCGCAGCAACACTATGCAATTCTCCATTATGCTATGCATCGTCGGCCTACACCGTTTTGCTCCGCAAACGTGTTTCGGCATTTAAAATGTAAATCTTCCAACACAGAACCAAGCTCTCTCTCTCTCTCTTTCTCTCTCTCTCTCTCTCTCTGTCTTGCAGTTGTCGTTTTTTGTTAATATACAGCGATTGACCGCGATTAAAGATGGAAAGGCGGCGGACGTGTGAAACGCTTGCGCCCGAGGAAGCAGCGGTAAATGCGGAGTACTCCCTCGTAGTATCAGGAGGAAAAATGCATCCATACCGCTGACTGCGAAATCAACTTTCTTTCGCGAGCTCCGCTCCGCTCGTCCACGCGAAGCGCCACACCGCGCCGCGCCGCGCCGCGTCGCTTCGCGCGGCACGCTTCATTAATTCGCTCGTGGCATAACGATCGCGCGTCGCGCGTCGCTGGACCCGAGTCCTCGTCTGTTTTGCAACCTGCAGCCACCCGCATTCTTCCGCGTCGTCCGGCACTTTTTATAAAGTTTCCCGTCACGTACGAATGTCCAGCGAATTAGCCAGATCGCAAATGAAACACGATCGAGCTGGGTATCTTCGATTCGCTCGTGTACAGCCGGAAATTTCGAAACACAGAATATTCCAGTTCAAGTCTTTCGTTTCTTCCGCATTTGCGAAAATTTCCATTAATCCGAAACAAATTATTTTTTTTATTATTGAAAATTGACTACGCCCTAAACTGATTACTATATCAGTGACAGATTGTATATGTCATCAGTTGATGAAATATCATCAATTACTGATACAGTAATCAGTAATCAGTTTATTGAAATACTATATCAATTTTTTTAATGCTCGATTTGAAATAATTTCTGAATAAATAATTAGTCTAAAAATTAAAGTTCCACTAAAATTTTCATAAAGTTAAACATACAATTCAGAAAATAGAGATCTCGGCGAATGGGAAAGGAAGACGAGGCGCGCAGGCCGGACACTCGAGCAAATAAGGTACTCCGTTGAAATTTAATTAAATACCTTTCGCGTAAGGTATTGCGTTCGCGTCGGTGACGTAGCAGTTTCGAATTTTGCAACATGCTTTCCGCTTCTCGGAGCGAAAACGCATGTCGCGAGATAATGCGCGAGCGCGTGGTGCAACGCATGCTTGCACGTCGCTTGCCATGTGAAGTGCAGCTGTAACGTACGAGTACATACAACACGTGGCGTGGCGCGCACCTCCGATCCCGAAGGAAACCGATATTTTTCAAAGTCATTCCCCGAGTTAATCCGTGAATCCATTAGGCGCTCTCGAGCCACTTGGATTATGACACGGTGATTTAAAGACGATGAGACGTATAGCAGCTTTTTTTTCGAAGCTTAAGTATTTCGATGGATTGTAAAATGATATCTCCTCAGGAATGTAAGTAAACGTTGAAATCTTCAATTTCCCCGTTTAATTTCGAGAGAACGTTGCTCGAACCTTTTAATTTTAATTCATCGTGCAGTTGTCCTTCTCGTAAATTAATTATTTAATTATTTCCAAGTAGGACGCGCAATATATAGGGTACAATCCAATCTCCATGTTCTCACACTTTCAATTCTCGATATGGTTTCGCGTTCGATGGAGAACACTAGACCAGTGTTTCTTCATTAGTCGAATAATTGTCTCAGGAATATTCCGTTAACTACAGCTCGCTATGCGCGGGTCGAGCGCAGCAACGCGCGCGTGTGTCTTTTCTTCTGCATTTTTCTCCCGTTTACGATATTGTTCGCGCCAGTTTGCGAATATCCGGTCGAGAAAAAGAAAGAGAGGAAGAGAGAGAGAGAGAGAGAGAGAGAGAGAGAAAACTGGCGTGCTCGCGCGCCCGACCGCTTCCGGTGACCTTGGCGTCCCGGCGGCGCAGCGACGCCCGTTCTCGCGCCGGCTTACTGAGAAAGCGAGGCGAGCGAGACTCTCATTCATTGTCCGCGATACGCGATCGGCGGTAATTGATGGAGCGGTAGCGCGCGCGCGCGCGAGCGCGCGGCCCTCTCCGCTCGGTCATCTTCATTCGTTCCGCGGAATGCCGCGGATGCCGATTCCCCGAGCGGTCGTTCAACCCACCGCGCGCGCAACTCGGCTCGCGGACCACCGGCTCCCCATCTCGCCCGCTTCGTACCCGCTCGGATCGCTCCGCTTGGATCGCGGAAAAGCCTGGCGCTCGTGCGAGCGCACGCCGCTCTGCCGGCGCGACGTGACGCGACGCGCGACGCGCGACGCGCGACGCGACGCGTCTTTCCAAAAAAGCGTCCCACATAGCGAGAAATGCAGCCGGAGTGTCCGGTTACCGCGGCCGGGATGCTCCGCCATCGAGAGACGCATTATAATGCGATAATGTGCGTAGCAGTAATAATTGCGATAATGTTGGCGTAAAACTAAAAGAAATGTTTACAAAAAATTTCCTGGTTTCAACATTATTCTATCTGGAAAGTTCTTCAATCGTCCTTTTAATTTAAATGACATTTTCAAGTACTCTAGATTCTTGGTTTTCTTTTTTATGCAAAATGAAACTTACAGTACAAAGAACGACGAATGTTTATTTACTACTGTCGCTTTTGATTTTATAAGAACGATCGTTTACCGATCGCGTTACTCTGCCCGATCGGAAATCGTTACGAAATCTATTTTGCAAGTTAATTTTGAGAACCCAATAAAATGCAGATGCTGCAATATTCTATTCTATTCTTCATGAAATATACATGCCAAATGTTCAGACTGACGAAAACAAGAGGCCATGTAGAGATTGACACTGTTTGACTTCACATACTTTTTTTTATTAGCTTCCGAACGAGAAATGAATTAATGTGCGCTCGAATGTACTGATAAACGTCGACATGACACTCAATTCGTTTCGACATAAAAAAAATTGCATCTGCATCTTAAAAGTGAAAATTCATGATACCGTAGACTCGACACTTATACTTTCCTCCGCACGTGTGGCGTATATATTTCAAATAATAATTTTATTGTTTTATACATTACTGTTTTTATTATCATGTACATGCAACGGCGATGCAGCCCGGCAATCGATTTATGAGGTTTTCAATCGAGCGAAATTACGCGTATCGCGGTTTCTGCACGCGACTCGCGCGCGATTTCGCGGTCGCAGAGCCACGAGAGTATGACCGTCAATTTCGCGGCTATTTTCGAAACAAAGCGCTCACGATCGACAGCTGCGGGAGCGTGGAGAAGGCTCCGCTCTCTATACACAGCTCGTTCGTCGCGAAGGATCGCGGCGCGCCGCTCCATTCTCATTACGCGCCCCGCGTGCGTAATGCGTGCGATGGGCGGGAGCGAGTAAATGCCGTGCACCGACATGCGTGCCGCGTACCCGGCTCGGCGGTGTCTGCCAACTCGATTGTTGGACAACGCTCGTTCGCGTCGTAGAGTCAACGCTTCCTGGTACGCGACACACGGCACCGCCGCGGCGCCGCCCGCTTGGGAATCGCGCGCGACGCGATTTATATTATTAATTGTTGCGAATTAACGAACTGCGTGGCCGCTTCACCCAACGCCACGCCGAAACACCGTTGAACGCCGTTATAAATCTGAGATTTAGAAGGAAGCAACGCCACCGTCGAACGAACGTAGCCGAGGCGACGAAGCGGCGCGATATCTGATTAATGCAGCTGCATTCCTAGCGCGCAGCGCTAAGAATTGCAGCGATAAATTTATAAGAGGGACCTCACGAAATTGTACTTGGGAATTTGCACCTACTTGCGCAAAATTGTGCAAAATTACGCGTAATGAGTGATTTTCGAGTGATTTTTGACACGTCTGTGTACTCCGTTCTTTAGAGAAAGTAATTTTTTTTTTAATACTTCTCATTAATCTTTCCGAAGGACAAGCGCGTTTTATGACACACGGATAATTGAGCAAACGTTTCTGAGCCAGCGGACTTAATTCGCAAACGACCGCCAAAGTTTGTAATTTATTGGTCCATTTGTAAGAATATACCCGTCGTAAAAGTTTCCGTATACGAAAATATGGCTTCCAAGACTTCTAACGTGATCGCGTCAGAGCGTCGTTTCTCAACGTAGATCCGGAGAGACTCCGGATTTGCACCTGCGAACGATAAAGATTCAGGTCGGCTCGCGAATCATTTATACTTGCCAGCTAGGGATTCGTAGAGCCGTATATCAACGCCGCCTTCTTTGTCTCGACAACGTCGAGAGAGGCCGCATCCCATTTTTATATTCTTATTCCATTAGAATCGGCTACACCTCGCGAAACATCCTTACCAAAATATTTGTACTCTCAAAAAAGATATTTGTGTATCGTGGGCGATTTTGAAACAACTACACTGAAAAAAAGACTGGCAATAACTACCAAATGTATAGTGAAATAGTATCAATTAAATATTTGGCTAATGTAAAATAATTTTACTTTTCTAAATATTCAGTAACTTACACCAGATTTGATAATACTTACTAAACATTTAGAAACACAAAATTATTTATGGTTATATTGACAAAATATTTAATTGATATTATTTCACTATACATTTGGTAGTTATAACTACACTTTTTTTCAGCGTATTTTTGCCAGTTCTTCTTTAAAACCATCGTCATGTTTTCGCGAGGAACAGTTACCATAGATAACAATTAAAATCTTGATCAAAATTTAACGCTCTGTTTTATATCTAGTTAAAAACCTGAAATTCAATTAATATTACGTTCCGCGATTTAATGATCAAAGATAATATTTCGTCGTGCTCGAGTAACGCGTATGCCTTATAAAAGAAAGTGTAAATATCACTCTGGACACACACAACCCGTAGAAGTGTGTTGCACGCGCACACACGCCGATCGAAATAGAAATTGCGGAAGGCGACAGAATGGCGACGGATTTAATGCGAGGCCGGAAGCTGCGCGATCATGTGTCGCCGGCCGGCACCGTTTGCCGTCTCTATTTTCCATTCGCGATCGACGTAAAATCGATCGGATTACAGTCCTTGACATAGAACTTCGTCTCATTAATCCATTTCTCGCAAAGTCGCTTGCGTTACAAGAGGTTCTCTCTTGGGGAAAACAAAAGTTTGGATTCGCGCCAGGGTGAATGCCATTTTCGTCGCGGGTAAAAATATTATTCGGCGAAATAATCGTGCAAAATTCCTCGAAGCGAGATGAGTTCGAGCTTTAAATACGTGCCGAGACGAAAGGGAAGAAAGAAAAAAGAAAAGGATTTCTCTTCGAAGTAACGCGCGCGAGATACGAGAAACCCTCGCTCGTGCTCGCGTTCTCGTGGGCGGAATAAAAGGAAGCGGGAAAAACGACGAAAAAGAGGGAGGGAGGAGGAGGTGGAGGAGGCGAGAGGACGGAGAGACGTGTAAGTAAGGAAGGCCGGATAAGTGTGTATACGCAAGCGGTAAAAGTGCATCGGCCGTTTAATTTCGGCTTTCCACGCGCCGAAAATATTCGCGGGCGCCACACTTTCCGCCGCGGCATAGCTTAACGGCTAACAGAGATTCCTGCGGCGGCAGTCTGCCGGTGTCGGTTACCTAATTATAGTTGCACATAGAAATCTGTAAGGGGACACCGCACGCACATCCGCGACAGGAAGGGAGCGAGGGAAGAAAGAGAGAGAACAGACCGGGACCGCGCCTTGTGCATTCGGCTTGTGCAATGAAAGCGCACATCACGCGTGAGACACGCGGAAGGCCGCGTCTGTTCGCTCGTCCGTGCGTGCGTGCGTACGTTGCGTTTCCGCGGATTTATCTTTCGGGGATGATTTAAGACCGTGACAGGGGGAAAGGCTTAATGGCGGGGAGGGTTCTTGACAAAGCTATTCTTGAAATGATTGTTGGTAATCTGAGAGAATTATATTTAGTTTTTCTGTTTGTTTGATTATTTTAAATGGTTTGCATTAATACATTTAACAAATGTAACATAAATTTTCCAATTTTTTGGATGCTCCAATGCCCCACCCAAATCTTTGTGTCAACACAAAATGAATATGTTGGAAAGTGTAAAAAATGTTACACTTTGACAAAATTTAGAAACAGATTGTGAAAACATTTCTTCAGTAAAAATTAACATACGAGGTGTGTTCAAAAAGTATCGCGAATTTTGTGTTTTTTCAAAAATTATTTATTTATTCATGAATATCTATTTTGTCCCCTTCAAAGTAATCCCCATGAGATATTATACACTTGTGCCAACGGTTTTTCCAATCTTCGAAGCACTTCAAAAAATCATTTTTTTTTATCTTGTTCAGCTCCTCCTTCGATGCCGTCTTTATCTCGTCAAGCGTAGCGTAACGTCGTCCTTTCATGGGCCTCTTCAGTTTAGGGAACAAGAAAAAGTCACAGGGGGCCAGATCTGGGGAATACGGTGGCTGCGGCATCATTAGTGTGTTGTTTTTGGCCAAAAAGTCGCGCACAAGCAACGATGTGTGAGCAGGGGCGTTATCGTGGTGCAAAAGCCAATTTTTGTTCTTCCACAAATCCGGGCGTTTCTGGCGGATTGCTTCGCGCAAATTGCGCATAACTTGCAGGTAATATTCCTTATTGACCGTTCTACCCTGTGGCAAGAACTCATGATGCACCACGCCCCTGCAATCGAAGAAAACTGTCAGCAAAACTTTCACATTCGACCGAACTTGGCGCGCTTTTTTCGGTCTTGGTTCGTGCGGCAGCTTCCATTGAGATGATTGAGCTTTGGTTTCCACGTCATAACCATAAACCCACGATTCGTCACCAGTTATGACCCTCTGGAGCAAATTTGGGTCGTCGCGGACAGAGTCCAACATCTCATTAGCAATGTTCATGCGATGCTGTTTTTGGTCGCAATTGAGCAATTTTGGTACGAATTTCGCGGCGACCCGTCTCATGCCCAAATCATTGATAAAAATCGAATGGCACGAGCCAATCGATATGTTTAGGTCCTCAGCAACTTCTCTAACGGTGATTCGACGATTGGCCAATACCATTTTCTCCACTTCATTAATTTTTTCGTCTGTTGTTGAAGTGCTCGGGCGTCCGGCACGCTCTTCGTCGTTCACATCTTCTCGGCCTTCTGAGAACATTTTGTACCACCGATAAACGTTGCTTCGGTCCAAGGTAGCTTCTCCGTATGCCACAGTCAACATTCGGAATGCATCCGCGCACTTAATTTCGTTTTTCACACAAAATTTGATACAGGTTCTTTGATCCATTTTTTTGAATAGGTAAAAATCGAAGACGATCCAAAACACGTGCAAGCAAAACAGCTGTCAACAATTAAGTGAACATTCAAAATGGCCGAGCTTGTCGGCATAAGTGAGAGACATGAGTACCAACATAACGCCACAAAAAGATCGAAATTCGAATATACGTAACCCGCGAAAATTCAAAATTCGCGATACTTTTTGAACACACCTCGTATATGTTGATACTTGCATTTTATTCATTTATCCCAGAATTTAAAAATATATTATTTTTACATCATTCGTTCATTTAGCTATGAATTATATTATTTTATCACTGAGAAACGTTGAATATCAATTTAACACAAAATACTCAATAACACATATACATATATCAGATTTTAAATTAACACTCGATTATGTTAAAAATTTTAACAAGTTTTAACATAATTACAAAATATTTTCTACCGTGTATACTTTTTATTAGAACAGTCGTAAATTGTACTGCAGCTGTTGTTATCGCGAATATCCAAAATATTCCACTAATTAATTCATTGAACCGTACATTCTAGTTCATCTGAAGAAACCGAAAGCGGTCGAATAAGAACATGCTCAGGTAGCTCGCGGTTACTCGCTGACCTGCGTGTTTTAATTTGACACGGATATGTAAAACAGCGCAGCATCATCGGCGATCGATCGAATCACTGACGCGCGACGTTATCCCGATAAAACGCTATCGAGATGAAGGCCTATTCACGATCAATCCAGACGAAGGAGCGTCTGCATTATTCATCAATCTCTGGACGAAGCGGAGGAGTAAAATTTACATTATTGATTATAGCCGGAAAGCTATTACATCCTCGTAAGACACGGGATCGTAGTCACCTGACGCGATGATTTCTCACACAGGCAGAACGCTGCGTTGTGTACTCCTTAAATCATATCGTTTAGATTAATCGCCGCTGTTTTCACCTAGCACCTCGCGCGATTTCCATTATACCGATTTAGTGGATTTATATGACGGACAATAAGACGGGCCTGCGAGACGTCTCGTTCGCGAATGAGGAGATTACATCTCTGGATCCTGCTTATCGCACGCCAGATGAAATATGGAAATTAAATTCCAACAGTCGTCGTTTTCGCACTAATTTGAAAGGTCTCATAACACAATTAGCGCTTAAAATGTTCTCCATTCGGAGTGTATTAATTAGACATGTTCATTTCAACAACACTTTGATGAAGTTTACCGAAAGTAATCGCGGGCTCGTTATCTCATTAACCGCGTTCGGTATTTACGCGCGGGCTCTGGGTACCGTTCGAGAATTTAATTCCGTAGCAGGCGCACGCGGAGGCTCGCGGGTCTACGAACGATCGGTGCCTCTTACGAACGCGCGTACAACCTCGCGTTTCCAACGGCTCCGCCACACTGAGAGAAAAAATTGTAGTGGCGGCAACTGTAAGGGGACAACCATACCCATTTAGTTAATAGAATTATAATTTATAGTTACTGCATTTATATTATAGTTAATGCAACTAAGTTAGTGATTAAGATAATATACTATCTAATATATTAATTACCACTATTTTTTATTAGTTCGCTTAATCACTAACTTAGTTGCAGTAACTATAATATAGTTCGCTTAACTATAAATTATAATTCTATTAACTAAATTGATATGGTTGTCCCCTTATAGTTGCCGTCACTACAATTTTTTCTCTCTGTGCACGCACGCCGTAGTAGAATCGGTATACTCGAAGGTGTATACTTAGAGCGGAGCGCGCATTCAACATAATGCGGCTGCAATATTTTAAGCGGCCACGAAAAGGGACGACGGTATGCGCGATGCAGCCTCGCGCGCCTCCATCGACTCGTGTCGATCCTCGAGCGCGAAGCGCGGAGGATTCGATACGAGATTCAGCTATTTGGACCACCGGCCTTAACGACGCCGAGGCATTTTTCTTGATGGAACTTAATTGCGTAAACAAGGCTGTTTATTACGGCTCTATTTATTACGGTAATTCGCGTTTGTTGCGCGGGTTGTATCCGTCGTTTCTATCTCACCGTAAAACGCACGTCGTGCAGCTCTGGACTTCTATACCCAACATAATTTGATCGCGTGATCAATTATCTTTCATTAGCGTGACGTTACACAAAGCTCTTACAATTTTTATGCGCGCGGTGCATCCAAGTTATAATTAAAATGGACTAGGAACTCTCGAAACGTGTAATTCAATCTTCCTCAATGAGACCTTGAATACGGTAATTTTTCCGTCTTTAGCTTTGTAAAATAGTTTTAATAATTAATTCCGTCTTGGTGAATTTAACAATCGAGCGTTGATACCGCGAGACTATCCATTCACATTTTTTTTTCGAATTATCTCGTCTCTTTGGGTATTTCTTGACTTCTTAAGCCCCCATTTATTTTCACCTCACGATTCGCTCTGGCGATCTCTCGAGTTTCACTTTTCTGCGACTTGAACGAGGGTTACGATTCGATCTTACAGCACGGCAGGGTGCATATTGTGCGCACCTGTCGCTTGACCTAAGAGCGAAAAAATTCTCTCGGCTCGTTGCCTCTCCGTCTCTCTTTCCTTCTCCACCGCTTCCATAACGCTCACTCTCGCTCGCCGCATTTGGGCAGAACATTTTCCGAGGACGAGTACGATGCGCGTCCAGCGCGCGCGTCTTTGAATCGCGGTAGTGTGTCACTCTAAAAATAGAGAGAGGTTGAAACGAGAGGGAAGCTAAGACGCGAGAGAACGAGAGGTGGCAGGACGAGAGGAGAAGCAGAAGGAGGCAAAAGGAGAGTAGAGGCACGTAGTAGAACCAGGAGAAGAGAGAGAGATGCAGGCGATGAAGAGAGAGGGAAAGCGTACCTCTATAGTCTCGGTCGTGAACCCGAGGAACGACCTCGGTGAAACGTCGGGTAAAGAGAAACGAGCAAGAAAGAGAGAGGAAAAGAGAGAGAGAGAGAGAGAGAGAGAGAGAGAGGGAGTTAGACGAGGACGTTAAGAGAAGGAGGAGGAAAGGTAAGATAGAATCGCGGCAGAACGACGCGGACGGGGAGGGAGATTAAATTAAACGGCGCGAAAAGGACTGAAAAGCGATACTGCGGACGCGAACGCGCGTACCAGCGGTCTTGAAAATTTTCGCTCGCGATTTCGGATATCGCGTCGACGTCTCGAAAATGGAGAATAAAACCGAGAAGCCCGCACGTGGCGAAGATGCGCAAGATCGCTCACCGCTTTCTAATTTTGAACCCTCCCCGCATCGCGTCGGTTTACGGGATCGTGCCCCTCTCTGTTTATAAACTCTTACTAGGGATATGTACGCGGCCCTGGAATTTGTCAAATTACCGTAGAGAATTGCGTCGTTCACTCCCGAGCGGCCGAGAACGAATGTGCACGAGGATGCGTTCATTAAAGTAAAACGACGTAAATGAATTGAGAGTGCAAAGTGCTCCATATCTTTGCTAGGATTGTTTTGTACTTTCATTCCGCACGACGTGTAACCCGTAGCGTAGACAATATTTTTAATTGTAAACCGAGGACGCGGGGAAAAGTTCAAGTGGGCTGCGAAACTTGCGTTGTCTCCATTTAGCTTCGATAGGATCCCGACTTGACTGTTGAAACACTTAACGCTAGATGTAGAAGCAGTTATAAATAACGACTTTTCACCTATCTCAGAGTATTCTTCAACAGTTTTGGATTTCATATTTTGAAAGTGCATTCCGTCGCAGAAGCTTAAATGCGCGACGTTGCGGAATGGCTAATAATAGGAAGGGTTGGCTTGCCGGCCAACAACGCCGGTCGGCAGTCGCGACCGAGTCCTATAGAGGCATAACTTCCGTTAATATCGCGACGGACTTGGTACTCCTGGTGCGTCTTGGTGCCCGCACATCCGCGTATGAGGGTATTAAGATAGCACGCATTCCGCGGCCACGGTTTCCGCGATTTCGTAAGCGGGACCCTCGAAAGCGCAGCGCGCGAAAAGCGTAAATGTAATAACAGAGAATGCTCCAGAGTATGATGCCATTATTATTAAAGAGAAAATTGTTTAATATTTACAAAACAATTTATGAATTACAAGTATTCTTAAAAAATGAAATAAAATAATTGGATTAAATTATAATGGACACAATTAGGGCAGGGTGAGATGCAATTTCTTAACATATAGATTTCTATTTTTTTTTTTAACACAAAATACAATCAAACATTTATACTCTAGCGTAATTAGAAAGTTTATAATTTGAATTAGTTAATACATGAATAAGTATAATTCTGTGTCTCTGACATTTTCTACAAATAAACTGTTTTCTTTTAGCGTCTACATTTAACAGAAGAGAAATTGGAAAGAGAAGAAATAATATTATTAAATGCTACTCGTAATTGTAGGGTTCGAATTTAAACTTAATCATTTCATGTAATACCATGTAAGAAATGTTACTTTCAAACAAAAGGAAAAGTTCTTTCTGATAAAAAAAAAGAAGAGTCTTCTACACAACTTTTACGCAGTGAGACTAATAAATAGATGATTGTTAGCATCACACAATGAGATTAGAATGAACAAACTTGAATCTTGAAAATTTTATTTCGTTGAATTGTAACATGTTCAAAATTGCACCACCCTTACTTAAATTTTCACGTATGTGGTTCACTTAATTTATTGTTTAGTTCTTCGTGCAAGATTAATTAACGTGGACAGATACGATGGAAAGGTGTGCAAACATTTACGCTGCGATATTATATTGCTCTTTCGTCGAATAATGTATCTTCGTAACTCTAACAATATACATTCCTCTTCGCTCGAGAAATTAATCGCATTGAAATGTCGCGGTAACAAATTTCGTCGGGCATTATTGGGACCGGCCAGAAGTTGCTTAACAGGCACCTCGTGTATCCGTTCGACCATGATCTTGCACGACCACTTGCGCGGGCTTTATTTTGCATAACCATAAACCGGCACTACTTCGCCGAGTAGCAGATGGTTTGCCATACGCGTACCTGAAGAGCTTTCCTTGCACGCCGATACGGTGAAAGTCAAGTGCGCGGGTCGAGGAGATTGCACATGCTCACATCATATGTCGAATGGAAAATGAATTATATTCATTGTCAGATGTATTATATTAAATATACGCCGTATCGCAATTATGCTGCACCGACGATTACGACCGATTAGGAGAAAAAGATTTACAGGATATTTAGATAAAAGAAAAAAAAACAATAATTGAGATAAAACCTTATAACACAATTAAAATCGGGATAAGGTCAACGAACGTTCTACATTCTTATATGATTTCGTATACATTTTCTAATTTTTTTTAACTACACGCCGTTCGGTCTTGAAACGCAATTCACAAATTCAGGTCCAGAATAATAATATCAAATAATATTAAATTGATAATCAATTTCATAGTATCAAGGACTTTTTATAAGATTGGCCTTGATACTAACGTGTAATTTGTTTTTCACAAGAATACGGATATGTCGTGTATTTTTGTGTTTCAATAATAAGGAAAAAGTCGTTTCGTCAAAATAAACGTCGCTTTTATTACATCGATTAAAACCTTAATTTATTTTATTACGTCGCTTAAAACGTTAATTTGTCACGTATCTTCTTACATTTTTTCGCTCCGCAGTAGAGCGCCCTGAAGAATTTTTATTTCGTCTCGTACTTTCTAGCTCGAAATTACATAGGGAAACCGGTTGCTTATAAGTGTTATTTATCGATCCTACATTTCGCGTTCCCGTTGCCCAGTTTCATCTCTCTGTATTAATCCGTAGTCATCTATAAATTCATACGCTCTTCTCGTACGTGCGGGGAAGGGAAGGGAGGTTGAGGCTGACAGAGAGAGAGAGAGAGAGAAAGAGAAAGCTTATTTTCTTACTATTCTAATAAACTTCTTATAAAGATATTAAGATATCAAAATATGAGAGAAATTAGTAGACTTATCTCGCATTAACGTTTTTTAAGAGATGCTCCTGATTTGCAGTTTAGTGCCGCTTAAGTCCATTAGAAAAGCGTTTTAAATTACACGTTTCTAAACGATGTTAATCTTCTCGATGATCTAAAACGATCGTAACTCTTTCCAGGTGTCCACGGTGTGATCGCACGAGGAACCACGATGGCGGAGGTGGCGACCAAGAAATCGATCAATGTAGTAAGTAGCAAGAAGAACGAAGTGTGCGGTGTTCAGTCTAACAACGGTTTGATTGATTTGGATGGTCTAACCGCGAGTAACACCCAACTAATCTCGTTGTGCGACGACGACGACGATATCGTACTCACAAACAATACGCGTAATGAGCTCGAAAACGACGACAAGAGTCTGCAGGAGTTGATAGAGAGCGAGCTGGCGCTGAGGATCTGCACGAGCGAGAACGATGATGAGACAGTCGAGGAAACCGAGAACGTCGTCGCCCAACCGGAAACGATCAAGAGGATCGTCCTGGATCGCCGGCAGGATCCCGTCGACGTTAACGCGGAATTCATAGCGGCCGAGAGCGAGCACTATTCTCTGATCGAGGAACCGTACGGTCATCGAAACGGTCACGTGTCCCCGCACGTCGACGTGAAACCGGAACCCGTGCACTTCCACGACGAGGAAGAGGATCGAGCGTTCATCGAGCAGCCGGAAGCCGGCATCGCGCCGGTGATCATTCAGAAAACGAACGAAAATGATCAGGACTTGAGCCGTGATGAAGCGACCGTCGACGTTGACAACGACAGCGAGGAATGTCAGGCGGTCGTCAAGGAGGCTGCGCCTCCCAGGGATGATCCAGAGAATGTAACGAACGATCTCGTAGACGGATCGAACTCCCAGTCTTTCCCGAGTTGTCGTCCGGTGGATAAACACCAACGGGAAGAAGAGCTGATACAGAAGATGACCATGCCGGACGACGCGGATCTCCTTCGCGCCGACGTCGAGGAAAGGAAGAACGTGGACGACGACATTCCAGACACGTGGACTGAGCAGGCGCCACTTTCGGATGGTCAGCAGGCCGATCAGTTCTCCGACAACTTCAACGAGGCGCTCTATCCGCAGGATCGAATCCTCGAGGAGCAGAAATTCCCTTCGACGAATGAAGAGTCTTCCACAAACGAACATATCGATACGCTTAATGATTCCTACAATCGTATTGAAGAGGAGGAGGAGGAAGAGGAGGAGGTGGAGGAGGAGATTCTGGCATCGCTGATCCGCCGGGACAAATCGTCACCCTCTAAAACTATCGAAGAGACCCATTCTCGCTTTTCCGACGACTGCATCATCAGCCAGTCCGAGATATCCGCGGAGATGGCCAGCACGCAAGAGTTTCTCGACATAGAACGCCGCGTGCTGAACGAAGAGGCCGATCAACAGGAGGCACCGCGGATCGTGATATCGTCGGAGATCACCACCGAGGCGCAGACAATGCCGGGATCGGTCCTGGAGAACGAATCGCCGGAGTGTCCCGTCGCGGAGGACACGCAGAACCCGGCGGACGAGTCCTCGAGCGAACTCTCGGCGTCGGATTTGACTTTCATCGAGAAGACCGAGGTCGTGGTGTCGGACACGAGCGTGACGATCTTCTCGGAGACGAGGCAACTCGTCGCCGAGCAGATTGGGAACCTCGACTCGTGGACCACGGTCGAGGAGGCCACGAAATCGGCGGACGCCGAGGAGCAACGGCGGGGGGACGCGACGGCGACGGCGACGGCGACGGCGACGGAACGCGACGCGGTTAATGACGCGACGAGGGACGATAATGAGGGAAAGCAAGACGATTGCCTCGCACCCTCGTCCCCCCGCGCGCCCCTGGCCACGCCGGACGAGACGGAGACGAGCGATGTTTCTAACGCCTGCGACGTAAGTGTGCTTTTTTCGTGGATTAACTCGACGCCCGCTCGAGCGACGAAGGAGCGGCTCGAAGGAATGAGCTTCGAAACGCCGACGGGCTCTCGTTCGCATCTGCATAAATCGAAACTTCGCACTCGCGACTATTTTCACGGTAAAATTAATTAATATGTCACTGCCGTAAACTTTGTGATGACGATGACGTGTAATATTTCTCATGAATGCGAAACGCTGAGAAGATTCACAGCCTCGAATGAGGTCGCGAGCGCTTTCCTTCGAGCCACCGCATTCGTTCGTACAGGTAGGAGTATATGTAATTGTTCTTGCGATTCATGGAGATAATTAATGCCTGATTTGCTCAATTTTTCTCAACGTCGCGAGTGTGACGTCGTGTGACTTTGAAAAATTAATCGTTTCTTGTGTGGTGTTGCTTATCACTAGAATTGCCGATCAAATCTCGCAGTATAAAATTCCAAACGTCGTAACGTTCTGACGTTACATACAATTCAGATTATATAATTTATGTGCCTTGATATCGATAGGGTTGTGCCTTGCGTTTACACGTGACGTAAAACTGCAAACGTTCGGCGTGGAACGCATCTCGGGTACTCGCGAATCATATTCCGCACGTTGCGCAAGAGAAATACAAGCGCCATAACTTAAAACAGCGTTCAGGTTGTTGCTTGCGTCGGATAATTCCTGCGAGCGCATTGTGGATCCGATCCTCCTAGCAATTTCTACAAGACTAATTGCGCCATCGCTCTCACGTAACTCCTACGCATGTTTTTACACGTTAGTGCGATTAATTTCATTCATTTTTTTTTTTTAACAGCCGCGAAATCATCAGGAAAGGGATTTCCGCGAATGCCCGCGGGGTACTCGCACAATCCGCGATATCGATGTGCGCTAAGTTTAGCAAGTTTACGTTCCTCTTACTATTTATAGCAGCGCGAATCGCTAAAGGAATAACGTCGCCGATTTATTCGGTTCGAACCTTCGAACCCTCGACACATAAGATACCCGAGTCGAATAGGTCCATTTAATTTATTTCTGAGAAATTTTATTTATAAAGATATTGAAACAAACTAAGTGAGAATAAAATCTTTGTGTCAATCATTCAAAAATAAAAGATACAACTTTCGTTATTTAGATTATTAATATAAATAAACAAGAAAGAAATTTTTTTTAATTCTACGCGTCGTTATTTTTGGTCTTAAAATAACTTTCGGCTACTCTTAAATCAAAATAGTAATTTTAATATTAAATTAATAGAACAAATTCTTCTTAGTCTTAAACTAATCATTAACTGCAAAAACAAATCTCTTAGAATTTACTTCACTCTTAAATGCTATAATTATATCTTTAATTTCGGCTTTAAGCAACCTTTTCATATTTGGTAATTTATAGATATTTGGGTGTAATTTTAGCTTCTTCAAAGATAGTAACATTGAAAATCATTATTTTCTAATGTAAGCTCTGCACACAAATAAGTAACAATGGCCATAAATGAACTTATTTGATAGGTGCTTGATTGTTTCTAAAAAAATACACTTTCAAAAAATCAAAATATATATGTGTTATTTTCTGTAGTTAAGAAGTTTAATAATATTATAATAAACCATAAAACACACACAATGTACATCCATGTAATATAGGTGATGCATACACTAAGCATAAAGCGCGTTTTTACATAGTAAATTCGAAAGCGGACTTGAATTATTTATTATTTATTTAGCGCTGGACCTTATTCCGCTTGGATACCTTATTTCAAAGTATCGAGAGTAAATTCAAGTCCAAATTAATAATTGAGAATTAATTATTGATTCTCCTCGTTCTTACGATTGCCTATCTACTTTTGCATATAGTGTTTCTCAGTCTCAACCTGGACGTTATTCGACGTGCCTTTCGCAACAACTCATTACTCGCAAAACGCGAACGTGTATTATCTGCCTTTATCTTCTCGATACCCTCGAAGGTACACCCTTCTAAGATCAGCAGCGCGTGACGATCGCTCACGCTACAAATCTCATGCAAATGCAAGACCTGCAGTCACAACGGAAGCCGGCTTATCGCCATGAATTTCGTATCAACTCGCGGAACGCCGCTTGTAACGCAGTGACTCGGCATACGCGCACTCGACCAAATTGAAAGACGGGGAGGGTACTTAATTCTCCAAAAGCTTCTCGAAACGATGTTTTATCCTTAATTGGCAACGACCTTTAAACTCGTGCATTCTGTATTCTGGGCTTGATAATTATATTTTTAAGCGATTTACTTTCTGCGGTTTCTACCTTCATTATCTGTAAATGCAGTGTAGATTTAAAGAGAGATAATAGCCGTTTTTCGTGATTAATTTTACTGCTAGCATGGTAAAAGGCGGAAAGAATTTAAAACGGGACACTCAACGATCGTATATCCGTGAGTAAACAATTATTTACTCGTCGGACTCGCGGACTCGTGCTTGAAAAATTAGATCTCGAAGCTATATTATTTAAGATATTAAAAAAAAAACAAAAAACACTAATCAAGCTCTCGGAGCGAGACTACCAAGGCCACTTGCCCAGACGGATGTCGCTAGTTAAGGGCTGAGACCAAGATTGAGGTCACATCAAAGTCGATCGTACGCTGCGCGCAACCTCTTAACGGCGTCCACAATCCTCCTCGGCCGCTTCCCCCTGGAACATTCCTCGTCTCGGTACGGTTCTGCTCGCCGAGCAGCAGAACCCGAGCTGCTCTCTCACCTGGCCAACCGGCTCCACGTGCCCGATGGAAACGGCCAATCGTTGGCGGCGGGAAGCGGCCGCACGCTGCGTGCCACGCTTTGGAGAGCATCGAGTTTCCTGAACCCGTTACGAGACGCGCACTCTCCTCGGCAGAGGAGAGGCTACGGCACCTCAGACATCTCTGAGGCACCACGCAGCGCGGTTGTTCGTTCACGTCCCGAGGAGCGATCTCGAGGATGATCATCGATCAGGTACGACCTGAACGACCCACCTGGTGTTGGTGCAGGGTCGCGATAAACTCGAGTGTGAGCGGGGGAGGTGCGCGCACCAGACGACACGGTCGTTGAACAAGAACATTCGCCTTTTTTCCTTCAGTCTTACCACGTATTCTTCTTATTTCTCTCTGCCTCTCTCTTTCTCTCTCTACATTCTTCTCTTTCTCTCTACCTTGCTCCCACTCTCGCTGCGGTTGCCGACCATCTCGTTCGCGCTTCAAGCCAAGCGCTCTAGCGGCTCTTTCTTTCTCCTTCTGTCCTTCGTCGGGCTTTCGTCGACCCCGTTGCCAAGGTGGACGCGCGTTCGTCATTCTGATTGCGAGTGCGTGGCCGGTGTCAGTGCTAGAGGCTGCTCGGATCAGCGTCGCCGGAGTAAGTCCGAGGAAGAAGGTCCGGACTGTGTGTCTTCGGGATGATATAAGTTGTGAACTGGTGATGACGTGAGCTCGGCATTGCTTTCGCGAGAAGGTTCTCGGCGAGTACCGTGGAGAACGTCGGAAGTGACTGTCTTCCGGTTTCTCGAGACGAATAATCGAGGTAACGTAGACTCTCGGAACTTGGCTTTTGTGCTCCGAACGGAGAGTGTGTAAGCACGGGTGGAGTACCGTAAACTGATCTGGTGGTCGCAGGGAAATTGTTACGAGAGCTCCAATTGTTCGGAAGGACCTTGACAGAGGATTGGGAAGTGTGCCAGGATTATTCCCAAGTGCCAATTTTGCACAGCACGTTTCTCGCGCGATTTCTCCAAAAATTCCAATAAACTTCTTCATCGTTTAACATTGGAAATAAGAATATTTCTCACTGAGAGAAAAGTTTCGCCAACTTATCACAATTATCCTTCATTTCCTCGTTGAACAAAGGGTTTTTTTTTTTGTAGACATTTGTCAAAATCCATCGGATCCATCCGATTAAATTACTCTTTGATTCATTCGAAGCATTTTAAAAATTATTCAGCTTATTCTGGTTTTCGATTTCTCATCGAATTATCTTTTGCATTTCGTCAATTTCGAATAGCGACGCAATCGCGTCGCGCCGATTTCTCGACGTTGGATAATTGATGGTCTAGCGTCGAGGTGCGCATTATTATGTCGCGCTTTGCGCTACGCTCGCATAGCTCATATTCCGTTCTGGAATATTGCTTTTTGCGCGCGCGGCTTATCGGAAATCTTCCTTGTCGGACGGCCTTACCTGTCGAGCAATTACGCCATCGCGTATAAATCGTCGAGACCATGAAAACCTGACGCTCTTATCAGTCGCCTCTGATAGCCGCGTCCGAAACGAGCCGGCTGCTCTCGCATTCCGAACGGGTCGAGGCCCAAATCGCCGTGCGATGGACGAAGACGGCGTTTCTCGTCGTCCCTCGTGATTCCAATTTTTACTCGCAGTCCCCTATCTTTTTTCTTGGCTCGCATTCTCGCATAATTCTCTCGGTAATTATTCCGTTACCTCATATCGCGTTATCGTAAATGCGAGGCTTGGATTATTACCAGCCGGACAATTACGAGTCGGGCCGGGAATCACGTAGGCGAACGACGTTTTAATTGCGGCGTGCGATATCGCGACTAGTTTCGCCCGGTGGGTGAAGCGGAGTGCGATTAGACAAATATTCCGTCCGAAATCTCCGCCTTTCTAACGCGCCGCGGATGCTCGCGTTATGCGCGCTCGCGTACGTCTCGGAGGACGAGAATGAATCCGATCGTCGGAAATGAAACGGGAATGAAGTGCGCGACGCGACGTGTCCGATGAACGAATTTTCGAGCGGCAATTTGAAACGTCCATTTTTTATTCCGCCAGTGAAATTGTTGAAAGCTTGATCGACTGCGCTGTTAGCAAAGACGATATTGCAATTTAATTTATTACTTCTGCGGCACGCTTTTTGCCTCACGTCAATCCAGCTCTCATTTTCCACACGTTTAATTCACGGCAGTTTAATAACTAAGATTTTACGGGCGCGCTGAACAGGAAATAGACTTGGCAAAAATTCTTTTGCGCGTGAAAAGATGATGAAGATTTATCTCTCATAGCGAAGAACGTCAGAAGGCGAAGATAACGTAACGGGCTCGCTAATGTTACTCTTTTCATCGCCGCGCGTGTACTTTTACATTCGATGGGAATATTGCGTTACAGCACCGTGAAATCGATATTATTGCTTGCAAATCATGTTCGTTAGGCGAACGTAAACTTCCGCGTCGGACCGCAGAGACCGCGCGTTTCACTTACCTCGGCTGCGCAATAAAGACTATTGAATCTCAGCGGCACAATGGCGCGCGCTAAATCTAGTTTTACTCTGTATTCCTTTTCCGAAGACCGCGTGCCCGCCCACGCGAGTTCGCGAAAGAGACAGCATCGTATAAGAGATCCTTTAATCGGAGTTGCGACAAGCGGATCAGTCTTTCTATTGGCTCCTTATTTGTAATCCATTCGGTACATTTGAAAGTGAAAAAAAAGGAAAGAAGGAGGACAAACGAAAGAGAAGAACTAAGGAGACAAATATTATGAATTATTTGTTGACATTCAATTTTCATGTTTGCAACCATTCGGCTAAACGCACTGGATCTCTTGGAAAAATGTTAAGTACGTAATAATTTGTGGACGAGTTATTACAAAAAGGAGTCAAACATCTAGTCAGTTTTATGAATTTTTAATATCTATATTTTACACTGTACAATATCGTTATTCCTTCTTTATGCATGCGTTCATGCGAGAAAAAAGGAAAATATTGTTATTTTTGTCTATCCGCTATTTCTGATCCACTTTGTCGGAAACTCTGATTAAAGGATCTTCGGTGGAAAGATCACCGAGCGTCCATTTCAATTACTCGCGAAAGATTTCAACGCCAGTGTCGCCGAAGAAAATTATTCCAAATATTTCAGATGCAGCGTATATGTATCTCTTTTTTTTCCGTCGCAGAGCGAGAGCCGCGAGGAAACAGTGACCACCAGTTCCAGCGTGGTGACCTCCTCGAAGGGTGGGACCAAAACGAAAAAGAAGAAGATCGAGGGCGTCGCTGGTAACGATGCCACCTCGCCGAACCTTACGCCGCGCACAAAGAAAACTAAGAAGAGCAAGAAAAGCGATCTCGAGAAGGAGAACATCTCCGTGGTGAGTTATAAATCGTTTTGATAGACGCGCACGTGTGCGCACGGGATGTCCCGCAGCTATCCTTTCACCGGTACGTGTTCTCTAATCGTCGTGGCGTCCGTCGCGTCGGCCCCGCTCGAATGAAAATTTGATAGAATATCAAATTGAAAAGAGTTGTTGAGCCAAACACATTATAGTAAAAAATCGAAATTATTAAATTTTTATAAATGTATCGTAAAAATTCTTGTTGTTATCGGATTGTCGGCAATCTCACTGAAATTAGTTTGATCAGATCGGTAAAAGGATCGGATGAATGAACAAAATCGATGTTTGTTCTGGGACATGCTGTGTCACGCGACTACATCATACACACTGTAGATCGTATCTATTAATTTGCCACGATCTGTACTAATTATCGACAAGACGTATATATGTACATATATGTATGTCAACGCGATTTTTCTCATCCAGTAAACGCCGGTTACTGGCCGCCACTCTCGGGAGACATAATTGAGGGCCTACGACGCGTGTGCGAGATGCGCGGGTACAAAATCACCGTTGCGGGGCACCGTTATCACGCTAATTATCACTGTGCCCGGTAAAACTCGCCGCCGGGCGCGATCGCGCCGGTGAAAACCGGAAGCTCGCACTTTTGGTATATCCCCATCTGCATGTGCCGGCCCGCCGGCTTTTCCGGATGTCGTCGGCACAGATAGCAGCGAGTTTTCTACCTGACGCTCTTCTCGGAATCGCCGCGCGCCGATCTGATACGCGATCGCGACCGATATCGGAGAAGCGCTATTAAGTGGAGCGCGGACGATATCGATCAAGATTGCGAGACGTTTCCTTTTTACGGGGCCCGTCCTCCGAGCACAATTACAGCTAAGTTGCAGCAGAGCTTTTACTTCTCTTCCGAGATTTGTCCTTTATGACGTTAACGGTAGAAAAAAGATGATTGGACGATATTATTTTATTCAGTAACATGTTTGAAACATTGCTAAACGAGGAATAAAAATGTTGATTATATCTATCATTATCTATTTGTCGAGTGCATTATTGTATCACACGATTGAAAAAGTTTATATACATATTGATTTAAAAATACGTAACGTCTCGTTTATAAGTTAATACGATTTTGTACAATATCGTCCAATGATGCGCAGACATCTGTGCGGATGAGATTGCGTAGCAAGTTACTTTTCTTTATATAAAGAAAGCTTTTTTATATAGTAAATGCAAGCTAAAATAGATATCGATGAAAAAGTTTGCGAACGAAAGAGATTCAGAGTGTTTCCGATCATGTACCATATTTCTGAAAATCGAATTGTGAAGAAACGCGTCGTATAAAACGAAATGTGGAATCGACGTGGAGCGTGCAATAATTATTCCTGCTTTTGATTATCGTACATACGCGACTAACGCGGCGCAAGTTAGCGTAGACGCAGCTTATTAATCTCTCATGCAGTTGCAATGCATGTTCAGTGTGTTCGTGTTTCTTTTGTTTTTCCATCAGAACTGTAGCTTACGAGACGCAAGCATGCATACGGGCACTCGGCGATCGCATTCGGAGATGATCGATTTTTCCGACGAGGACGATTTATCGAACGTCAATGTTAAGTCACTGGTAAGTTGCGCTGAAGCGTACGTATCTGAGAATTAACACCGCAAATTACACACGCCAGTAATTACAGTCCGAACGTAATTTAATCCTCCAGTCTTTACAAGTCTCGAATC
Source organism: Solenopsis invicta (assembly GCF_016802725.1). Taxonomy (NCBI): domain Eukaryota; kingdom Metazoa; phylum Arthropoda; class Insecta; order Hymenoptera; family Formicidae; genus Solenopsis; species Solenopsis invicta. Next base: position 15,770,826 of record NC_052679.1, read on the forward strand.
TAATTTTATTAACGATATTACGCGCCTTGGAAATTAACCTGCGGTATGAAATAGCTCATGTTTAAATTAACACAGAATTCATCGTAAGGAGCAACTTTTGACATTTAAGTCAGATCCTGCGAAATGCCCTGTATTCTCAGACATTCCATTTTCTTTTCGTTTCCCTCACTTCTCTCGGCACGGAGAAGTGTTGCCCAACGAAACGCGTTGCATGTGTGCGCGGTGCAAGTACCATTTTCTAAGATTCGTTTCTCAGCCGACGAGATGAATAGACGCGCAAACAGAGATTTATCCCGGCCACTCACCTCCAGTGATCTACCAGACGCGAGAGAACGGCCAGCTAGAGCGGCTCTAAATAATTAGCGGCGGGCGCAGCAGGCGCACAATCGTTCCATTAAGCAATTAAGAGTTACCTACGCCGCTTGATTAAGCTCGCTTGATTACGCTAACGAAATTACGTTGTTACTTTCGGGAATTGCGTGTGTGTAACTTTGTCGTCGCACGAGCGTGAGCCAGCTAAAATTCTCGCGTTTTTACCTGAGTAATGAGTTGACATGACGGGACATATTTCCAATCCCTTTTCACAAAGTGAAGAGACGTATCTCCCCTCATATGTCTTCCTGTGTTGAAGCCAATTCGAGTGAGTTACACGTATGACGATCGGTATTAATGTATAATAATTAAATCAGATAAATGTCTTGCGAAAATTTTGCGCTCCGTATGATTGCAATTTACGCGATCGCGTAAAAACGCTCCGAACGTATCCGCATATGTTGCCGCATGTCGCATACTGATCCGCCTGCATTTTTGTTCTTTTTTTCTTTTTGCGCACGCAGACACAGAATTATGTCTCGGAGACGAGTCGTAGCGATCAGGAGAAGCTGTGCAGGGAGCGGATTGCGACCGGCGTCTCCATCAAGCAATTAGTAAGTAATAACTATGTAGCCGGCACTCGGTCGCGTTTACAGCGAGGAAGACGTGCCGGATAGTGTTGTCAATTACTCCATCGTGGCCTTTCCACCGTAGAATCGGAAAGGCTCAATTTTCTCGATCGACGAGATTACCGACTTAATTAATAACATACGCTTTCGCCGCAAATCTGCTTCGTTAATAATACTGATACATTTGTCAGATACATATTTTGTCACTAACAGTGTCGCAGCTTTGGCGACATCTCGAACATGAGCGACGGCGATCAGGCGACTTTTGGGAAAGCGAGCCACTCGATGGAAACCGAGGAGGTTTGTATATTATACTAATTCGTACAAACGTCCACGCATCGTGAATGCCTCGTGTTCGTTGTTCTTGTCCTGATCGATGTAGTTGAAAATGATGTTGTAATAGTCGTGCAAATTTTGGCTAATATATTTATTTCCTATTCAAATTATAAATCTATTTCCATACGAGAGATCTTAAATTTATATTTTATCTTAAAGCTATAGTTAAAAGGACGCTAAGATTCTCTTAAAAACTGGAAGATAAATTCTTTATGATACTTGGTTAATTGAAAAAGCAGAAGTCGAGTTTTCTCGATTTACGAATAAGTTTTCACTTGTGTTTTGCAACGTGTTGCAAATTTTAGTAATTCGTAATTTTTATTCACTTGCGATTTCTATCGTAGTAACGAGGCAAGGAGGTCGATTATCCAGCTGCCTAGACAAAATTTGCAAGCATGCAAATGCTTATTAACGATGTTGCAAATTAATTTCCGGTGTGTACGACAGGAATGAAAAGATGCATTATGTAATTTGTTGTTGCATGAGCCACTTTCGATATTTGCTTTATAATGTGGCAACATCGTATTTACATCGATTCCAAGCAAATAAACATCCCGATAATGTACTAATCGCATCTGGAGCGCGAGTTCTGTGACACAAATTTCTAATAATAACATATAACTATTTATTTTCTGCTAATTGTATTCTCGTAGAAAGTATTTTTATCTCTTTACGCGAGATAAAAAAACGTTTTCAATAAAGCATAGCTTCGTTATTCGAACAATGCCACGAGTGTCTCGTGGCAATTAAAATTGGAATATCAAAGTGCCGGTGTGCAAAATTGAAACAAATTTTTCGCGCGAAACATTTTCACTGGCGATTTTTCAAGAACCTGTAACGTCGATTGGCGAATATTTCTTTGATAAGACGGCTCCGTTATCGCGATCAATATTTCACAGAGCTCGCGTCTCTCGAAACGACTCACCGCTAATTTGTATTCTCGTTGACGCTCTCGCCCCGATCGTAGAAGGCGAGGTCGATGGGTGATCTGAGATTATGCGAGCAGGGTTACTCGCGGTTCACCAGAGACGCACTCGTCTTCGCCAGGGTGTCGGTCAAGGCCCTCGTAAGTACCTCTCGTAAACGGCACGGACAGCATTAAAGTCAGCCGAGCGAACGGAATAACGTTAGATAAAGCGCGCGCGAGCCCGGCCTAATGAAACTAGTATTTTATCCAAGTTCGCGATCGGCTATTTTCTACTCGGGAGTAACGATCTATAGAGCCTCTCGCGGTGGGTGTGTAATTGTTCTATCCTACGGTACCTGGAGGCGGCCGATTACGCATTTGCCGTGCTCTCATTAAATCGCGAATATAAGCGAGGCGAACGCAACCTTCGTGTCCTCGAACGTTGCGTCTGATCGGCGCATTAACTTATAATGTTCGCGTCGCAGATCGTTCTCGTAAAAAAATTAAAAAAAAAGAAAAATGACAATTGCTGCTTTGGAAAAGAATTTAATAAGAAACGTGAGAAAAGCACAAAACGTTCTCTGGGTAAAAATGTCCGGATGGCATTCCTCGGAATAAAACGCTCGGTCAAGTACACCGCTACGCACTCCGGAGAACTCGCCGCACGCACGCCGCGGTAGTTTACCGTCACGCCGCGAATGCTGTCTCTCCATTTATGGAAGGGCCGACTTGATAATAACAGACTACTTTGCCCTACTTCAGCCGATTACGGGGAAACGTAGGGTCCGGATGTCGATTACAAGTTTTTTTTCCCCCGTATTATCGGTCACGCGGTAATCGGGATTTCGATGTGCAACTTCGTCTCCCGTCGAGATACGCGCGTCCCATCGGAATTTCGTGCGCTGTTTCGCGTTTCCCATCGCGAGTGCGAATGCGGAGAGAAAAGCGGGAAAGGAAGGAAAAGCGGGTCAAACGTCTTCGCGAGTTAGCGAATCGCGACGCTCGCTGAACGTCGCGAAGAAACGTCTGCACCGAGGAGAAAAAGTTGTTGGTTTGACTAAATTTTTCAACTCGATTGAATTTCTTCAGTTCAAGTATTTTATGTATTTAAGTCGAATACACAAGTTAAACTCGGAATTTATTTGATTTCAATCAGAAAGTAAATGATATTTGAGTCTTTCTGTAATCAATAATTATTAAAGTATTCTCTATAGTCCATAATTATGAAAAGCACGTCATACAATAACTTGAATTAATTAATTATTTTAATATTAATTAATTAATTAAATTAAAAAGTACAAATATGTTTTATTTATTCTTATTTATGCGTATTTATTATTAATTGCTTATTATTATTTTCATCTCAGAAACAAATCACAACTATCCAAGAATGCTGATATACATTTGATGATGTATGACGGTGTCGAAAGCAAAACCAATTCGAGATAACGAGTGAATTTGCGAAATGATCACCCGACGTAATTTAACGAATAATTTCGTAGTATTTCGAACGATGTCCTTTGCTCGTTCATTGCGTTTGTTCCCCTTTTCCTTGGTCATTCGACGCAGCAGTTGGCAAAACTCCGAATCGACGATTAAAATGCTTCACGCATATATCACGCGAGCTAAAAGTAGCGTGTTAGTGTATTTGCCACGCTGACAAAAAAAAAAGATTCTTTTTCCTTAAAGCTCCTTCGCGAGAAATCGTAAATAATTCAACGCGGGAAACAGGCTGCGAATGCAGCGTTCAATCGCATCAGGGAAAGACCGATTAGCGATACGGTGCTTCGTGTAGCAGATGTCTTTAATATTGCGCCGCAATATTGAAGAGACGGCGACCGGCCGACGGTTTCTTTCGCGGAAAATCTCTGCCTTCTCCCGCACACTCGCCTCGAGGACGTAATGCATACGTTTTGCCGAGTATACGGTAGAAAAAGAAATAAATTGTTACTCTCGAAAGTAAATATTAGCCCGAGGCGCACCGTCGTCTCCACCTCCGAGAGAAGGCACTCGTCCTCAACCGCGCGAGGGATATACCTCTGCCAATGCGCAGATCGCGGCGACTCTGAAATTTCCGGCCGCGTGCGTCGCTCGACAACACTGTAACTCCGCGGAATGTCGCGAGCCCGTTAACCGCTGCGTCCCGAGACGGTAATCGGCTTACCGTGTCTCGTCCACCTGTATGTTCGTTTTCTCTCTCTCTCTCTCTCTCTTTTTTAACACCAAAACCGTACTAACCCGCGACCCATTTCTTCTCATTGTTGCGCGACGCTACACCTCCTCCCGGCATGCGAAACCCTAAATTGACACTGAAACCGACTCCCGGGGGCACAGAGGGCTTCCTACTGTAGTTTGGCAAGCTTAACGAACGAGGGTAAGGACAAGGATCTGGCATGCGAAAGGCCGAAGCTCGAGGTAAGGTCCTAACGAAGCAGGAGATAGAACCTTAGCGTAATAAGGTCGGTTCGTACAGAGGTCTCATCCGAGTCTTTTTTCCCTTTTTTTTTTATTGCTTTTGCTGCTCTTAAGAAGAAATAGAAAAGTGTGCTTCGCTTTCTTAGCTTGCGATTGATTTTGCCTGTTTTCAGACCTTTGTACGATCTCTCCTCGAAAAATAAACGTCACCCTCGTGTGAGAGGACGCATGACACGACAAACAAAATTTGAAATATTTCATTATCATAATTGATAATAACGTTGCCTCCTTTCGATCAAAATTATTTTTTTTTCTTTTTTGAGAGAACTATAGTTGAACATTATACGTGCAAACAATCTTCGATCATTTGCGCACGAAGATGACTGACGAGTGTCATGCCTGCTTGTTTCTTCTACCCCCTCTTTCTTGCATTAATAATTTTGACAATAGTAAAGGGTTGCCGAAGGATACGATTTTCTCATTCCGTTAATGATGTTAGAAAAAAATCTTTGCCTGCGGAACGTATTTTCGCGTCTTCCTCTTTTCTTCTGCTTTCAATGTTTAGACCCGTAGTACTTAGTATCTGATAACAGCCGTTTGTATTTACAGAAATCGAGCTTTAACAAATTCGACGCTCTTACCAAGAAGACAGTTCTGCACGTGCGTTCGGTCGATGCGGGAAAAGTCCAACAGCAGCTAAATGCCGTGAGTCTCCATTTTTTACTTTATATTAAATTCGCAATATTTGTCGCTGTAATTTTTACTTAGCCGTAATTTGTAGTCATACTCACAGCTAAGCTTGAAAATAAATAAATGTAGGACAATTTGCATACACCTGCGAACGCTAATGACGTTAATGAGATTGATCCATGCCCGACAAAATTTCATAAAACCTTTTATCTCTTTTCTAAATTAAAGTTGCATTCAAAATTATTTTTTTGGACGATAAAGTGATTTGTTAAATTTCGACTGAAGCTCGCACTTCGATAAGCGCACGTTTATAACCGGGACGTAATCTAGAATGTCATCCGCTCGCTTCTTCGTAAGGAAGGAAAGTGAAAGTCACGAAGGTGGTAATTAATTTGCGCACTGGTGCATTGCAGGTGGGCCAGAATGCCGATGCGAATACGAATTGTCGCAGCTGCGGCAAGGTCGTGTTCCAAATGGAGCAGACAAAGGCCGAGGGCCTGGTCTGGCACAAGAATTGCTTCCGGTGCGTGCAGTGTAGCAAGCAGCTCAACGTGGACAATTATGAGAGCCACGAGAGCACGCTCTACTGTAAGCCACATTTCAAGGAGCTCTTCCAACCGAAACCGGTCGAGGAGTCGGACCAGCCCGGTAAGATGATTACCGTCCCGCGCAATACCCGCGCGTACGCGCACCGGCGTATTGCAGCCGCTAATCTGCTTAAACGGATCGTCTTTACGAATTACTCGTTAAATCTTAACGCGGACGCTTAAACGGCCGACCGTGGATTCCATTTCGCCGCTAATCTCCCGGCCGAGGCGAACTTTGTGCGGGCAAAGTGAGAGCCCGGTTCTCGATCAGAGATTATTAAAGGAATGTAAAGACATATAGGCCTGAAGATACGCTTCGACGGGAGTAAACGGGAAAATTGGAGGAGATAAAGTTCGCTTTCTCGGCATCGTCGGTCGTAAATTTCTTTCACGTTTTATGATTAACGACGTGCGCAGAAAAATGTCATGCTCGTGCTGAGAAAAGCGATTACTTTTAATTTCCTTCTTTTAAGAAACGATTAACCTTGTAAAGAATATTCTCTTGAAAATCATTTTAAAATGTACTCATTCATATTTACTTGAAACGAGTAATATTTATTTAAAATAAATTTTTGTGTACACACAGAAAAATACATATTGTACTATAAATTACTTGAACGAAGTAAATATTACTTATTTTAAACATTTTATAATCCTATATATTTATACATGTATATCCTCAAATTTATCATAAATTCATCATAGACGTCAAACCTATTCAAAATTTATTTTAAATCCTAATTTAATAATTTAATACTTTAATCAAGAATATTAAGCTAAGACAAAATTTGGATTATTATTTTCACATTGCTTCGATACAGTTTTATAATATTCTTCGAAAGGGTATAAATAATATTTTTATGAATTCTGATGAATCTTCTTTAAATGTATGACGAGTATATTTTAAGGCAGTTATCAAGAAAATATTCTTTGTTAAAGATAAAGGTTACTTGCTAAAAGAAAAAGAAATCAAGTAATCGCTTTTCTTGATAGAACTGATACTTTTCTGTGTGCGCGCTTGATTAATTCCAGCGTTGATCGTCGCAGGTCAAAATTATTATACATATTCGTGTGGCCCTCGTTTTATTTTAAGAGCGCGATATATATATGTCAGAGGATGAATGCGTAGAACTATGGACAATTAGAAGTAAGAGTGCATCCTTGATGTAGAGATAATGGTAAGAAATATGGCTCGGTTCTCTATGTAATAAAGACAATAGCATAAGGAATCCAGGTATACAATGTAATGCTGCCATAATGTGCCGGCATAACTTAGGGGGGCCTCCGAGTGCGTCGGTGGGTCGTCTGAGACCCAGTTTGTTAAGCCCCTTAGCACGGGGGCTAGAATTACAGTGTTCTTCTCTCTTCTCTTCCTCCGTATAATTACACGCAAGCGTCCGCGCTTAGAGAGAATGAGAGGTATCGTTAATGCGACAAAGAGTTGTCTTGTGAACTCCGCAGTGCGACCTCGAAAGCCGGAGCTGATCATACGGGAGAACGAGCCGAAAGAGCTGCCGCCCGATGTGGTCAGAGGTAACGACAACAGCAACAACCACGTTCGACGTGTGTGAGTGGCGTGCGGAACGCGATCTGGCGATTGCCTCCTAACGCTCAGTGTGCTCCGTTTTGTCGAGTGGCTTTTTAACCGTTGATTGGCTGCTGAATCGAAAATTTATCTGTGCGTCAAATCGCGTAACGTGTCCCGCATCGCGCGGCCATGCCGATTAATAAAACGGGACATGAATCATTATTGGCGCCGGGCGTTTCATTAGTCGGCATGTTTTTCGCGGGATTTATAGGACGACACGAGTTACCGATGCACTTTGCGGAATTACGGCGTAACTTGCACATAATCCCTCTCGATATTCAAATTAACTCTTCCGTCTGCATGAAAAAAATTATGGCCGATGCTATTCGGCTAATGATCCCAGGCAGCACAAAACATCGTAAATGTTCGTAAATATGTGGATAATTTATTTTTAAAAATATGTAGTAAAAATTTTATAAACATTTTTATTAAGAATTTTAGAATAATACAAAAATCATTATTACACTATATAAAATATATTTCAAAAATATTTTTCGTAAACATATATTGCATATATCTTTTTGATACATTTGCCCGACATAAGAATATGTACAAATTATTTATGTATACATATTTAATTATTTTATAATGCTTCTTGTAGATATTTTGCACTGCCTGGGATGATACTTTTAACATTCCATATTAAACTTATGTACAAAGTTATCTTCAGTATATCTTAACACATTGTACGTGCCTGCATACGTGTCTTCCTTATTTTATTTTAATTGATAAGAGTCTTCAAAGATTTATCGCTAAATTTATGAGAATCAAATGTATAGTAGTCTGGTGAATTGAAGAAATGACTACTGCTATAAATTTTTCATTTATGAGAGATGTCTTTTGTATTATGTTGTAGGGTACTTGAGTCGAATAAAGTCTACTTAATTAATTTCATTTTTTTAAAGCTCCTTCTGTGTATATTGAAATAAATTAAGAATAAAATTTTTATTTCAATAATTTACAAAATAAAGATATAATAAATATGTTATTTTTTATAATTAAGAAGTTGAATAATATATAGCATACATTATGTGTTATAATATACCATAAAATATTGCATATTTAATAAATTTTTTGCAGTGAATTTTTTTATAAAAACAGTTTATACTCACTTTGTCATAAAGTTTTTGTTGCACTAAACAGACTATCAACACTAATTCCTTTTCTTACCTACTTCCTATGACACATCTTTTAAGAATGTATTCTAAGCATAAAGCGCATAGAGATAAATTCAAAAGTGGACCATATTTAGTGCTTGACTGTATTCGATTCAGGTATCTTATTAGCTTTTCATTACATCTCATAAGATTATATTATACGATATATCGAGTTCTCAAGAACAAGATACCAGTGAAGAGAATAACCGGACGGTATCTCGTCACAATGGTATGCGGCGCGATGTTTCTCTCCATGAAAAGAATGTATGAAGTAAGGGCCGTAACGTGAACAATAAAACCGAACGCTGTAGCTCGTGCTTGATCTGTGTAACGTTATCATGTCGGGCCGATTGGTTCGACTCTCTCTCTTTCTCTCTCCGAAATAAGTCCTTTTAGCGAAACTTTCTTCGTTATCTTTGACGCTTTTCAGAATTTTTGTGTCATGTGTGCAACCTCACTTTTTCCGCGAATCGTCGTTCCTGAGTGGTCTAACAAGTTTACCGTCGAAGAGAAAGAGAAATGGTGTTGAAATGTTTGAACAGTGACGGGTATATCGCTGAAGAGAGAGGAGTAAGAAGATCTCCTTCTGAATTTCAGCTTCCGACAAACCCGATCTGGGACTCGAGGAACTCTCAAGTTTGAACGTCAAGTCGCGCTTCCAGGTCTTCGAGAAAGCCAGCACGGAGGGTGCCAATGAGATTGAACGATCACCGTCACAGATCGCCGTCAAGAGATCGCCCAGCATCCTCAGCAAACTGGCCAAGTGAGTAATCAGTAAAATAACTTTGAGGTGTATTTTTCACACAGTGCAAACTATTAGAAAAATCTGTATGTTTATATTATATGTAAAACTTAAAAGATTTTGCAGACTACATTTTTTTATATGTAGACATTAGGTGGTAAAATTAATTTCTTCGCTGATATGCAGCTCTTCTCGCGAGTGATGATAATTCTAAAACATGATATACCACGACATAGATTTACTTCTGCAGAAGATATAATGAGCCGGTAATTTCACCGGACTAGCGTTTCTCGTCAACGATGAAGCATCCAATTACCATTGAGTTTATTTTACATAAAGGATTAAACAAATTCAAGTGCGCGCTTCATATATATTTTGATTAAAATATATATATGGAGAAAAAACAATAAAATAAAAATAATAACTATAATACCGTTGTTAATGGTATATTCACAAAATTATTATTTATCACTTGTTACAATTTGTATTATGTTTTGAATTACAATTTTATGATTTTTTAAAATTGGTATTTATCAAAAAACACGTTAAGAAATTTCAAGATTTATGTTATGGTTACGGTCGAATTTTTATCATACGATTGTTAATTTAAATATAGATTGTTGGTAATTTTATTAGTCTGCTTCGTCTGCGGTTTAACGTATAATCGGCACGAGAGAGGTTTTCGCGGTATTCAACAGTCAGCAGTTTCCTTCTCGTAACTTGAAACTCGAGAAAACAAGGAGTAAATATGTTACAACAAGCGTAATGCCGCGACCGCTAGTCCGTCTGTGCGGAGTGTCTGCAACTGTGCTACTGCGCATGTTTTCTTATCCAGATTTCAGGCGAAAGGCATGGATATTGGCGTGGCGGACGAATCTCTCAATGGCATACCCTACGAGGAGTCCAGCGAAAGTGAGGACGAAGAGGAAACGGAAGAAACCGAAGGTAAAGTCTCAACAGTTCTGTCAATATTAAAAAAAAAGGAAGATACGCAGTAAGAACCTACAGATTAAATTTGTTAAATACAAAATTTTTTTTTATTTCTCGCTAATAAAAATTTCTTTCGTGTGTTAAATCACGTTGTGACTGTGTCTATTTCTTTTCCGGCATTTTAGAAGTGGAAACCGAAATCGTAAAGTCAAAACGCACCACGCGCGAACGACCGATCAGTTTTTCGAAGATGGACGACATCAAGAATCGTTGGGAGACCACCAGCCAACAGGGAAGGCGCGAGGTCCAGCGTGAAGCTAGGAAGGAAGAAATCGCAGGAATCCGCTCGCGACTGTTCTTGGTAATTTGTGAAACTACAGGGAAAAACATTGGAATAAGATAGTGAGCTTGCAAGTTGTTACTTTACGGCAGACGGTACGAGGAAAAAAGTTATGCGGTTACGTTATAACGGTTGTAATAATAACGCAGATGCTCGTGTCTTTTTTTACTATTCTTGGCCGTGTAATATCGTAAAAGTGTAAATTGAATTGTCAGAGAACAGCTGCACACGTGTCTCTCGTAACGTTTATTGGCAAGTTTTTTTTTCTTCTTCCTCAGAGAAACTTGCTCCTTAAGTGCGATAGAGAATTTTTCCCTTACGTCGCGTTTTGCTAATGCGCCATTAATTTCTCTCTTTTCGCGGTTTACAGGGTAAACAGGGTAAAATGAAGGAGATGTACCAACAGGCGGTAGCCGGAAACGACCGCGTTACGAAGATAAACGCGGCGGAGGAGATCCAACACTCGACTACCCACGCTCGTTCGCTCAAAGAGAGATTCGAACGGGGTGAGCCAATCGCGGCCTCGGACGACGAAACCGACAGTAAACCGAAACCGGAGAAAGCCGACGAGGAGGTGATCGCGGCAGGTAAAGCGAAATGGACTTTCAGCAATTAAGTGACTTGCGAAGACTATTAGGGAATTGCAAAAAGACATTACCGCCGAGATGCGTAACTCGAAACACAGACTGACGAAATGTATAATCGAACTACTTTCCGCGCTACGATTGCGAGCAATGGAGCGTAGGAATGGAAAGGAATTACGTGACGCTACAAGTAGTTGCCAATGAATGAAAGCGCTTAATGATTTTTATATAACCGAGGGAAGATTTTCAAAGACTTTATGTAGATACTAGTGTCTACGCGAAATCTTTCGAGAAAAACTCGAAAGAAAGCAACCTAGTATTCCTTATAACATACGAGATGTTCCGTGCAAAAACTCTCTACAGAATAGAAGACTGTGTTAAGAGGTCATATTATTATTCAGCGGCTTTGTATGTGAAATTATTTTTATTCCGACCATAAATAGACCGTTATGAGTTGTCGAATTGCGCAGGGTGAAAGTATTACCTTGTGCTAATTGACAACTTAAAGTTACGAGTGATTTATGATATTTATGATAATCCATGTTGGTCACGCGCCACGCAGGTATCAGCAGGAAGTCGCGGTCGCTCTTTTTGGAACTGGACGCCACTGCAGCGAAAACAGCACGTCCAGTGACGCCAGTCCATCCGCCAAAAACGCCAACCGATATCCCACGACGTGCGCGAGACGTAAGTCACTTTTATATATTATATCATACGTATATATTATGCATGCACAGTGTGCCTGACCAAGTTCCTGGACTGATTACTTTCCTGGAAAGACAATTGAAGCAATGCATCGGCCGATAGTCGAAAAAGTTAATATGAAACCTCGTGTCTAGCATATTCAAACTTCATTAATATCGAATTAGTAATAAGCAAGTTTTTACTTGTTTCTTAGCAAGTTCTTTACTTGTAAAACGTTATATTTTGTTATCAGTTGCAATTGTTATTAAGAATTCTTTTTTGACGCACGCCTTCTTTTTCAAAGCGAAGCTGTGACCGCTTATAAAACCTCGCAAAATGAAGCAAGAGCTCGCTAATTAATTCGATATTAATAAAACTTAAATATGTGAGACACTTCATACTAATTATTTCGGCCATAGATCGATACGTAATTTTATTTGTCTTTTCAGAAAAAATTCCAGGAGCTTTTCAAGCATACCGTGTACTTGATTAAACCGAGCTTATGGTTTGTCTTTGAAATCGTTGAGACATGAATTCGTCCGCAAAAATTGTGACTTTCTATCTTTTATTATTTAATTGCATGATTTGCAAAATTAATTTCAAAATTATTAAAAAAAGTATTTTTAAATACTTTTAAAAAAAACCAATTTATTTAATGTAATTTTTATTGCAACACTTTGGAAAATATTTTTTTATGAAAATTAATTTCAAAGTTATTAAAAGATGCCTTTCTTATCAAATATTTGTTACAACATTTTTATGTAAATTTATTTCATGTAATTTCTATTGCAAGACTTTGAAGAACATTATTATCTATCATATTGTATTATTTACTACACAATATTGCTCATTGTCAGTGTGATATTCAAATCAATGCAGGAAAATATTTTATTTGATGCAAATGCATCAAATAAATGAGGTTTATCGCGAGATGCACGTACAATGTTAGTAACGCGTCTGGTAACGATAATTTCCGAAACATTTGCGAGAAAGGCGTTCATGGGCCGTCAAGTCTCAGACGATGTGGTGCGCAGCTCAGACACGACTGAGGAGGTCCAAGTAGAAACGTCGGAAATTTCAAACAAGTTCAAATTCTTCGAGACCTATAAGGAACCGGAGAAAAAGCGGAAGCAGTTTCGCATTACGCCGCCTCGCGACGGTCAAGTCAAGGTTCGACCCGTCGACTTTGGTGTCGTTGAATGACTCACATCCCTGTGCCAATTTTCTCTAACAGTCTTGTGCGTGTTGACTAATTAAAATTTACTGTACTGTTTAGTGCGATTTCGCTCGAGAATTTTATCGTCTGAAGAATACTTATCGAGCAAAAAATATACTGAAAACAAATAATTAAACATCTCGATTTAAAATGCGATAAAAAATGTAATTCCATTTTTATCACTTAAATTATATTGTCCATTTAATCATATCAGACTAATAAAATTAGACATATTTATAATTGTTACGGTATATTGCTGGAGATAATGCCTTTTAATGGCTTAAAATATCATTGTCTTTCGTACAGTTGTATATTAATATTGTATTCCAAACACAGTATTTCTCAATGATATTATCAATTTAATCTTAAAAACTTATGGATTATTGATAACGAAGCGATGTAAAGATACTTCAGAGCATGATTTATATTCTTGTTAAATAGAAGAGATAAATTCGCGGTACGAGAGATATTGGTTTCCCGGGAATCACGAACACAAAAGTGATCTCATTTTCAATTAAGATAGGAGAAATGTTTGCACTCAATGCGCGTTTATTCGTATCAAATTGCATCACGCCATTAATTAATCATTTGCATTTTTATGTACGTTTTATTTTCTTTTATTTTGTTTGATACTAATGGTTACTTTTCCCGATTTCATGACTCCTTGCGTTAAATAACATTTTATTGCTTAACATAACTGCTCAAAATTTTATCTAACGCCATGTCGACTTCAAATTTTTGGGAAAGAGCAAAAATTATAATCATTAAAGTTAAGATTAATTATATACATATGTTTTATAGCTACGTAATTAAAAGTAAACTCAAACTATTTCTTTTAAATCTCATGAGAATCCAGATTGTCTAAGATCAGACAATAGCCTTAGTCAACTCTCTCGTTGCAATTTCTTCCATATTTTCTTATAAATAAAAGGAATCTTCCTACTGATAAAAAAATAATAAACTCTTAAGAATTTTTCTTTTTAATAAATATCATTCTCGATATTTTTCAAAAAAAGAAGATATTCCGGCACATACAATGTTAATTTCCGTTATTACATGTATATTTTCGGAATGAAATATCGGTAGCTGAGGGAATGAAACATGCGCGCGCGCGTTTCTTATCTCGCAGAAACGGCAACCCTCTCGCGCTTCCTCTCATCGGGTGCATTCCCGGCGCGAGACAGCGACGGATTTTTATCGATAATTATCAAAGCTCGATAACGATAGCCCCGGCGTCTTATAAATGAGGGCCTCGCGCATCTCTCTCAGAGGAGACCGGCGGCGATGCGCCGCGCGCGGAACGCACGACACGAGCGAGTCGATTCCAACAAACCGGGTTGTCCTTGAACCCCCCTCCCGAAGTGGTCAGCGCAGCAGCAGCCATACTTTTACCGTTAGTATTCCTACATCCTTCCATTCGTGAAGAGCAAGCGGGTAGCACGCTGCACGAGCGGACACACTGGCGGCCGGCGCGGCGGCGGGCCCGAGAACCTTAACCGAGGGAAGGCGCGACGGGGCCCCTCGCCAGTATAAGAGTATAACTCTCACACACACTCCGAGGGGAGGAGGACACACACCGCCGCCGGTCCCCTATCCTCCTGCGAACGGCATAGCAACCGGCTGTCGCGCCGCCGTTCATATACGAACTTCTCACGAACCGGAGAGAAGGAGGGCCTCCCTCGAGAAGCGCGCCGAAGTGCCGGACCGGACTCGTGCAGTTCGAACGCGACGACGCTCAGTCTCGTTCCGTTCGCCGAGGAGGCTTTAATAATCACACGAAAAGGTAATTTTTATCGGCCCGACGGACGTCCCCGTAATCGCGATCGGGAACATCGTGTGCTCTCGTTGCGTTAGTTCTCCCGACGTTTCTTCCGAAAGAGCGAAAGCGCGGAAAGCTGTCCGATTGGCAGACCGATGGATCGTTAACTCCTGGATAATGACCGCCACGGTGTACGGTTAATGATCCACAAAGGCGATCCATTTGCATGCTCCTCTTTGAAATACCTTGTGAAATCGGTACTTGATGTACTCGGCACTTCCGTTGATTGAACATTTTTGTTGGTGCTTGTGAGTGACGCGTTTAATTGTAAGCTCGACACCGGCGGGACTTTCCGGTAATTAATTGAAGAGCGATCGACGTGGCGGTCAAGCGTGCGTGCTCTGCGCGATCGCGATCCGATTTTTGTCTTCTACCTTTCATAAAAATTACACACTTCTCGTACGTGGAAGTTTCACTTACTTCGAAGTATTACTGCGCGAAAAGGACGGTTTTGCTCTATTATTAAAAATTTAACTGAAAATAATTTTGTTAGACTATCAATATAATCCATGATGGATATTCAAGGTTGATAAGCAATATTGCGAAAAGTTTTACCATTCTAGTCATCAGCTGGAATATCCTACTTAATTATTTCAATAGTCTAATGAAATTATTTTTAGATCTATATCAGCTAAATTTGTTAATACTTCTTTCCGTGCGCGAAATCCGAAATTTCTTGAATAAAACAGTGAAAAATCATTGTTTTAATTCGTCGCGAATTATGGAAGATGATGCCAATTAAGAAATAACGAAAAACTTAAAATACGTAATTAAGTCCTCATAATTAATTCCATGCGCACTCGATTTACATATCATTCGCATATTAAATCGTAGATTTTCCAAAATACCATTTGCACGTTCGTTAATCAGATCGTAATCGCTATATTAAACGATAAATCCAGATGCGCGCTCGCAGACACAGTGGAAAATTTCATATGAGACTTTCATATGAAAGTTTCAATTATCTCAGACATATTTAGAGCGAACGATTAATATGTGCAACCGCAATGTATTCTCATCGAATTGTTAATTGCTCGTAATTGCCCTACCGACGCGCGTGCAATCGAGATCTCCTCGTCGTGCGACCCTCAGAGCGTTTCCGTCGACGATGGAGGAACGGACGTCGTCGCTCGGGGGGCGCAATCTCGCCGCGGCTTGACTTGCCGCTTGACGTACCGGCAGAGGGATACCGTGTGATCAAATATCCTTTCTGGACTGGTGATTTTATGGAATTCCGCTGGAAGTACTCTCCCGTAGATCCTCTCGACTCCATTACCGCAACGCGAAATCTGACCGAGAGTCGCGATACCAAGATGTTGCCACGCGGTTTTTTTTTCCTTCTCGTTGTAACCGAAAAACTGTATGCTTCGTCTTACAATTAGTCAATTTAGAGACTTCTAGAGCGTATCGCGAATAGAAAAATCGGTCATTTTAGAGAACATAAAGCGATAACAAAAATACTCTCATGACTGCGGTCATATTACTGATATCATTCTGGATATTTAGATTTTGTTCGGAGGAAGGGGGAGGGAAAGTATTAATTGTATTTTTATATAAAAACCAGCATTTTTTTGCGTTAATTCCTTTTGTGGATATTGATATTTTAAAGCTTGGACTATTTTCCCATTCCTGACGTTGAATGGAAAAAATGTTTGAAAAAAACTTTGCAAAAATCATAATCTTTCTTTTTTTCTTAATAATTAAACTTGGACTGTGTTTTGCCACGAAAAAAATGAATAAAATTTTCGACAGGATTTGAATGCCCCCCCTTCCCCCTTCCGGGAAGGATTTACGCCTCCGTTGCTGATTTTGGTTTCACTTATTCTCTGCTTTCGTATAATTTCTGTGTAATATTTGCATTTATAGTTTTGATTTGGGAAACAGATAGTGACATAACTTGCTTGTGTACTGTGACGAAAACTTCCTCGATTTCAGACAAGCGATGAACGCAGGACTTTCGTATAATCCAATAGAAACATCGCCCATGAATTATCGGTTTTCCATTTCCAGTCGCTTTCACGACTGGTTATCCCCGTTGGATTAATTCAAATTTAATGTGTCCACTTATCATTCAATAATTTACAGTTATCTTTTTTTCCGTCTTTCAAATGCAAGATAATTAAAAACGATCAATGATGCGAAGAATGATCGAAATATATAAATACATCTTCATTAGTCGTTATTCGAATTAGAGCACTCATTTGCCAGTGGAATTATGTAATTTACATAATTCTCTACTTTAATTACTTCCTTCCAATTGTAATGTGCTTATGTCTCGAATATTTCGTTGCTCGTCAAGCTGAACAACTCATGCTTTGGCTACAGCGCAAATTCGTCGACATAAGCGAGAAGCGAATGAACAGATCATGGCAATGATGGCAATTGGTCACTGCAGAGTGCGCGTACTGCTCTTGAACCTCAACCTGTCAATTTGTGGCCATTAAATGTCAACCTTGAAGCGTCCCGCAACCCTTTTGTCCAACCAAATCCGACTTGTCGGTAATCCCCGGTCTCGCACCTAAACTGGCGCAAGGGTGGTCCTAAAATATGTCGCAAGACTCAAACAACCTTCGATCGCTCCACGTGATCAGCAATCAGGTTTTCGACTTACCTGACCCACTTGGGTTCAGGTATAAATGCGTATAGGCCAATCGGAGCCTCGAGAAGAGCCAAGACCCTCGTGTCTCGAGAAGAAAGGCCTCATTTTTGTTTGATAGGGATCCATGTTAATATTGTAATATTTTAGTTCAAATCTCAAAGCATGCGAATGCCTGTTTATTTATGCATGTTGCATGACATTTTCTTTTTCCATTTTTTTTTATTTTTTTTTCCAGAAGACGTTAATTTTTTCCAAGATTGTTATTCGAGCACTGCTGACTTTTTTATTTGTGAATATATTTTTTTCACTAATAGTTGAATTCCTAGAAATTTTATATGAAATATATATTTCTATCATATTTATGTTTGTCACTACAACATATTCTCGGTTAAAAAAGAAAGACTGTAAAAAAAATTTTTTACTTGAAATCGTATCATCCACGCTTAAGGCCTGAGTTGACTCATGCCGGATACAGTTCGTAAAGAAAAACAAAAAAAACATTTCTACCGTCGATCTCCAGCTTACCTGGATCCCCCAACGGTGCATCATAGCTCAAACATTCGGTTTAAAATTATCGTGCGATAAACATACGGAATGTGTTCGCGATTATCGTTTTTGCCGCCTTATCACGTAATCTCTCTCTACCAATTTTTGAGCAACAGTAATGCGAATAAATAAACGCGTTGATGTATATCAAAGACATGTTGAACCTGCAATAATCTTTTAATATTGGCGATTTACAAAAAAAAATATTTTGAAAAAAAAATAAAACGGATTCATGAAATTAAACATAATTAATATAAAAAAACTAAATGCATAAATTAATGAATAATAGCAAAATTAATCCATCATATAATATTTCTGTATAATTTACATTTTTGCTTTAACAAAAAGATTATTTGTGTCTTTGAATTTATTAATTATAAATTAAAAAAAATATAATTCATAATTTTAAAATAATATTATTTTTAACACATATTTCTTAAAAAAGAAAGTATTTTCTTAAAAAATAATATGGTTTGCATAAAAAATTTGTTGAAGAATCGTCAGTTAAAAATACATTCTTTTATCAAGAAATCGAATACATTTGAAAAAATAAACTTTATCACGAGGCATAATGTTGCTCAACGTTATCTTATATAGAATTAATAATGACTGTACGGTAAAATGTGCTATGAAACCTTCTGAATTACATTCTTCCGAAACGCAAAGAGCTAAAATTGCTTTATATGATAATAGGAACGAACTAATCAAATTGTGATTTTATCAAGTCATATTTGATTACAATTTAACACATATTTTCTTTCGCAGATGGATTCACCGGATCGCGAGATTTACCGCGATCCAGATGTGGTCAGAGCCGACGATAGGGTGGACGAGGTGGTGCACACGGACACGGCGAGGAAGATGCTGTCCATCTTCCGGCAGATGGAGGAGAAAGCGTGCAAGGAAGAATTGCCGGAGGGCCCGAAGCCCTTGAAATGCTTCACACCGCCCCCCGAGGATAAGTTCGCCAAAGCGTCGGCCTCAGACGCAGAGGACGGCGAGGACGAAGAGGGCGAGGAAAGCGACGGTGACGAAAGCGCCGAGGAGAGAGATCCTAATTACATCCGTTCCTCTGACAAGGTTTGTGACACGTACAATTTTTTGTTAGCCGAAATTTGAAAGATGTAAAAAAGAACTAAATTTATTAAATTATAGTATAACAATTCGATAATAAGGATCTTTCGATAGCTCTTTATTCGCGTAGAATATTGTTTCCTATTGCTTTAAGCGTGGCATTGAAATAAGTATAAAAAATATTGAGTAATTGATTTGATTTATGAAATCTCTCGAGTCTTCTTTTTGTTCTTTTTTCTTTAAAAAAAAAGGAGAGTTTTCTTCACGCCTCGGATGCGTATAATTTTCTGCGCTTCAATTACTAAATAAATTAAATTCCAAAGTTCCGTAAGTGGTGCCGGAGCAGGACGGCCTAAAGGTGTTATTAGGCGGTTCTAAAAAGTCAGCACAAACTTTCGGAGCAGGTCGTTGTCCCGCGTACAAAATTTCGGGAAAGCAGCTCTTTACTCCCGATCGGCATGGCTCCACCCTATAATCCACAAAGTCCTTTTTTCGTCTGTTATCGGGCTAGGTGGAGGACGAGTTCTTGAAACAGGCGCAGAACGCGGCGCGCGCCAAGACCCTACGTGCCAAGTTCGAGCACTGGGAGGAGACCGACGGTAAAGTCAGCAATCACCACGTTGCCGAAATGGAGATGGCCCAGGGTACGGGCGAGCAGTCCAGCATAGAGTCGGCGAGCAGTCTGAGGGCCCGTTTCGAGTCCCTCGGCTCGCAGGCTAACGAGTCCCCGCGCGCACCGAAGGTCAAAGTCAATCGATTTGTGGTAAGTACGTTTTCTCGACCCGTACAATCGCGCACGTCCCCTCGACTTGGTCCAACGTCATGTCGCGACTTGTCGTTTGTGTAATCATCGGCCATTCTTCCTGCATCTAATTATTTGTTAGTCACGTCTCGCCACTCCTCCTGATTTTCATTGATTTAAATTTGGAGAACATATCTTTGGTTTTTTTTTCTTTTTTATACGATATATAACAATACACTTCTCTGACTGGCTTATGCCTCTAATCGTATTGGTCAGGGGCTGGAAAGATTAAACGTCTTTCCCGACAAATTTTTTTTTTTTTTTATATGAACGATTCGGCATTATAAAAGTATGCGCATGGTGTGATTTTGAATTGTACGTTATTTTGCCTGTGCTTATCCGTTTTATATGTTAAATGTATTTTATTCATCGAGCAGTGCTTATATTGCGTCCAAAATTTCATGGCAAACGACGAAACACGATATTTGAAAGTAATTAATACTTTTTAAATTAGCGTTCCATTTGGACTAATAAATTGCAGCTTTTCATATTTCGACGCAATTTGAACAATGCTTGAAAAAAAAACGCACGGCCGAGATTTTATTATATTTTATTTTATTTCATGTGTGCTCGTCCTTCTTTTATATAACAAAAATTTATTTTTGCACTCTTTATTGGCGATCTATATGTATATTCTGCGATAAAAATTTATTATTGCTTATAATAATTTGATGCGCTAATTTTCTGTCTCGTATATTTTATAGATTCTGCGAATATAAATTCATATTCGCTCTCGCTATATTATTACAATTTTTTATGAAACAAAAAGGATTTTTATCGTACTGTCGCTTCCATTTTGCAATGATATTGTAATTTCAATGTTAATATGTAATAACATATAAGTCACGATATTGGCAAATATTATACATAGCATCGATAGATATTTTTAAGCTATTTATTTGCTTAGTTTTAAATATCCGCGATTGAAACACGTTAAAATGTAAGAATATATGCTACATTTCAGAGAACAATAACAATGTCTACCTAACTAAAACTTATCACTACGTTTTCAAAATTTTAGAATTGTTGTTCTTTTGCAACGAAATTCGTATTTCTTTGTTCACTGCTTGAACGAAGTATTGACGAATTATAAAGCAAATTCAACATTTAAATTTATTCGTCGATATAACGCAAATTTATTTTTTTATTGTTCACATGTAAAATAAGAATATCAAATTGCAATTGTTTGGCTAGAAATACTCGACAGCTTAATAAAAGCCATTTAAATTGAAATGGTCGATCCAAATTTAACGAACACACGTTCCAAGTAAAATTCCATATATGCGAGTATCGGCGTTTTTAATTACTTTTATTCCTTTACTGATTATTATCAAGCATGATTGTTGTGATAATCTCTTTTTTGCGTTATTGTTCTTACATTTTTTTTTTCTTTTCCTTCGTTTGAAATCTGCCTGTGATATTTTGGCCGAAATCCTGCCCGCTTGTGTCGTGTGATAAACGTAAAGAGAAAGTAATCACCAATAAAATCAAGTGATCTTCTTTTTGTGACGCGGAGCAGTAAAGGAAAGAGAGAAATAAAGAAAGAGATGGAGGAAATTCACCTGGATTAATTCGATTGCGAAGCGGGTAAGAAGAAGAAGAAGAGGAGAAGAAGGAGGATGAAGAGCGCCGTTGGGACGACCGCGGTGGAAAGGCAATTTTTTTTTTTAATCTCGTGCATTAAGCAACGGCAATAAAATATTCGGTTATCGTCTATTGTAACGACTTTGCGTTTTCTTAGGGATGATTTTTAACACACCCGGCGTTATGTTCGTATAATAAATCTTAGCTCGTAGACTGTATCATATGTTATGTGTTAATATATTATTGTATTACGAGAATTCGCGCGACTGTCGGATCCGTCGAGCGTTTCGTGCCCAATTGCCAATTAGAAAGGAAGACATATACATATTGGTGTAAAAAAAAAAGATCAATTCCAGGCAGATGGCAGTAAGCCATTCGTGGCAATAATATGCTGAGTCACTTGAGAAAAAAAGCATATATAGAATTCAGTACGTATTGATTTGCAGATTACGGTGCTATAGAGATTTTTGATCTATCAATCATTATTTTTTTTATAACTACATTAAAAAAAAATAATTTAATTAGATAACTGTAAAATCTCATTGCACAAATGATTAGAATATTTATTGAAGCTTTATAAATATTTGTTACATAGAAACGCTCGACTTGCATATAACACAGAGAGAACTTTATTGTTTACTAATTTACTTTATATATAAAAAAAGATGAACGTCCATCTTCGTGTCGTACGTATGTCGGTTACGAGGCTTTATCTGTTACCATGAAAATTTTTTTTAGAAGAAATAAAACATTCATTCTACCCACATGCGTACGACGATATTAAAATCTCTGTGAACTACAAGATGGATACGTTTTTAAGTAGTGAAATTCGTAACGATACGCAATTTTTTTACAATTTAATGCTATTTATTTGTTATTTATTAAAATTTCTAATGTAATCGAGTGAACTAATTAAGTATATCTCGATATCAACTTTTTATCAAAAGGTCGTTACGAGCGACTATAATGACTATGGAATGTGCCAAATTTTAGTAAAAATCTTGAATGATTTTTTTCTACCCTAATTATATTCGATTCGAACGGATTTAAATTTTGTGACTGATGCAATCATTAAGTATAATGTGCCTTTGATTTTTTATATAAAAGACTTTAATATAATACGTTAATAAACAAAAACTTAAATCAGAATTATTCTAAACTTGTTGTAAATGTAAAAAGGATAGAAAATCTAAACTCTCATAAATCGTAATAGAAATGTTGGCAAATATTATTTTGGTTCGTCGCTATTGTACGCATACAGCAACGCGGCAAACTGGAACGAATTCGGAATTTTCTTTACGCATCGTTACGATTTTCTTCTACCACTTTAGAATTCTAATTTTTCATAAGTGCCAAGTTTTTTGTTGAATAAGGAGAGCGAGAGTAAGAGTGCGAAAGGGAAAAAAAAAGTGCGTGAAAGTAACGAACGAGAGGCGAAAGGTGAAAGGCTTTCTCAAATTTAACGTGTGAAATAATGGCCTGACCGTGAAATTGTCTATAGAGGAAGCATCGGGCACTGTCGTTAAGTGTTCTAAGGCCGACTAGCGGTGAGGACCGTAGCTATTTCGATCGCTTTTACAAATTTCGAATCTTCTTACAGCTTAGCGCGACATGTGGTACAGTAGATTTTTATACTCATGTGAAAAGCGGAAACAACAACAACAGTTTCGTTCTCGTGTCGTCGCGTTCGAGCCTGTTCTCGCATTTGTGATTCGAACGACTAATTACTTCGTAAACGCGTTACGTATTTGCATCTAAAGAATCTGTGCAATACGAAACACTACATAGTTATTGTTTTATAAAAATACAAACATTTGTTAGTTATATTACGTGTTAGATGTATCTCTTATCGAGAAACGACTTTATCATTTTTGTTCCATCGTGTCTATTGTCTTTTTTTTTGTTTTTTTTTATACTCGCCGCAAGAACGTAGAAAATGTTATCGCTTCGCTGCAAATTTTGAGAAACGACATTTTTGCTGTTAGATGCTAGATGCGAGAACCATGTCGACATAGAAACACGATGCCACTCTCAACACATTTTTATACTTCCGGAAGAGAAGCGCAGGAATGTGAGCGACTTCGGTCATGTAGAGTATCAGGGTAAAAACGTCACGTTCCTCGAGTTGGAATGGGAGGACCCATTTTTAAAAGAGAGCATTATACGAATTTTTTAAATGTGTATCTATATAAGCGCTGTAAAAGGAAAGGTAGGAAAGATCGAAAATGTATATTCTCGAGCGAATATTTCTCCGTCTTCCTTTTTTACGTTTGTGCAATAATAGCTTCCGTTGCAAATGCGCGTATCACAAGTTACGACTTTATTTAAGAGATTTAAGAGATTAGTGTGACTTATAGCGGGAAGCGCTAAGCTGATTTCGATTTACGAGAGAACCGCTCCGTTGACCGAGATGCCGATGGAGCGCGTGTCAAATTGCGAGTCCCTGTTAACGGCCTCTCGAATTCTTCTGATTTGTATAGCGTAGATAGCGAGAATACTAGTTTATTGCGTCTTTTAGCGTATCATTTCTATCGATGTATAACGATCTTGTTCTGTTTATCTTTCACGTGTAACATTTATTACGATAATACACAAGTGATAAATAAAAAAACAGGTGCCAGATCTGTCTCGTATGGGAGGAGTGGGAAGGGTGGAGACATGAGAAGCGATGCGCGGCCTTTCTTCGTTTTTCCTTTCGCGCGACGTAGATACATATATGTTCCTCTTAGAGCAACTCTCTTTACACAATCCGTCGTACATTCGGCAAACACGAATCCCCGTTACTCGATCGTTCTCGCGGAGTATTCGTAAGGATAAGTTTTGACGTAACAATCGTGCAGGAGATCCAGACGACCTGTACGGAGGTGTGCGAGAGCTGCGAGAAGAAGGTCTACCCCTTGGAGAAGGTCGAGACAAATAACAAAATCTTCCATAAGCAATGCTTCCGGTGTCTCCAGTGCAATTGCATTTTAAGGTAACGGAAAAGGACACGTGTATAGACTCCCGCGCTTATATTAGATTCATCGTTCGTATTTTTACTCCTCTTTCGAGCCTTTATTCTTCGCTTGACGAAATCGAGGATGTTAAGTGCAATTATTATGAAATTATTGTAATGTGTTTCGCGCAGGATGGACTCCTTCACTCTGAATAACGGCAAGCTGTACTGTATCCCGCACTTCAAGCAACTCTTTATCACACGGGGAAATTACGACGAGGGCTTCGGCGTCGACCCGCACAAGAATAAATGGGCCTCGACGAACTCCAGCAACTCCACGAGCCCGTCACCGATCGCGGTCTCGAACGGCGATCTCTGATTATCCAAGTCCTCCACCTCAATCCTTCCCTATACATCGCTATTGAATTTTAGTCGAATTTATGGGTGGATCTAGACGGAGATTTTGAAGGGAATTATCCCTCTCGGAAATACATTGGAAATATATGGGATGGCTATCGACCACCGTGGAATGGACCAGTAATACCTTTTACGATTTTGACGTTCCCTCGTGAGCGGTAAGCTAGATCCGCCTGTGATCGGAACGCGATGATGATTACGATAAATTGTACATTTTTATTACGTTGTGCTTGCGTAATATGTGAGAGCGCGTAATTGTATATTTAACGGTAATTGGAAGCAACCGCGATGATCGGAGACTGGCTCCGGGAAAACGGTTCCTGCACGCGAAAATCATTTCGAAGTGAAATCTTGCCAGGCACGCCGGACGAACGAATCGAAAGGATGCACACAGGATCGCGTTTTTGTCGCTGCTCGCATCGACAAATCGAGAATGCAAAATACAAATTAAATTGTATTGAGGAAGTAAAATGCACGCAATTCTTCGATCCGTCAAATTGCACTGAAGTGAAGTGCGTACTAAAATAATGGAAAAATCAATGAAACGCCGAAGAGATTAATTTCGATATAACTGCAATGTGCTACAAATTATTTTCTTAATTCCCTATTGTCATCGCTTACTATAAAATTCGCTTGATATTTGTTACTATTATTATTTTATTGATTTTATTATTATATTATAATTATTATTAATATTATTTACGTGCGTCGCACTTGGTATTATTTTATTATATATGTTGTATAATACAATATTACATTACGCTTCGTGAATCTTGTATCCGAACCTGTCCCTCAATAAATAAGAATTTTATACATCTACTTATTATATAAATCTTCGCGATGTAAATCTACATCAGTTAGCAATAGACCAAGAAATATGACTTATATGTTGATAAAGCAAATAACTGAAAGCATTTTAGCATCCAGAGGCTTTTGCCAGATAATTATTGTCTTTGTCCTCCAATCATCTTTTCTGCATTTCGAGTTCTTTCTCAGGTGTTAACAGTTCAGAACTCGTCATATTGCAATTTAGGATTTTCATGATATTAAACAAGATTTCCAAGACAGTATATTAGTCTCAAAGCAGTTGATTAATTAAATAAGAAAAGCAGAAAAATTCTGCACGTAGAAGAAAAAGTGAAATGGAAACCCTCGAGAGAGAATCTGAGCTCACCAAATGCAAAAAGAAATTTCTATCGAATTAACAATTCATTGTTTCATATATAAGCAAGAATATCAACTTTCTTGAAAAAAAAATTTATAATTTTAGATATAATTTACTAACGCAAAGAAATTTTGTTAATATAAATTTTTTCAAGAAGATTTGACATTCTAGCTTATGTATGAAACAGTGAATTGTTTATTTCATACTAATTTTTTCTATATAATATGATAATTTTGAGCAAGGTTTCAGAAATAAGATTTATTAAATTCACCGATTTTAACTACAGAAAATATTTTAGTTTTGCGATTTTAATTCGCTGCAATATCTGTATTAAGCGAATAGATAATGGCAGACAGTTCGTAATCGTCGTCACAGTGATATCATTATTATTACGTAGTCGTAGTGTATCACGAAAGTCTAATATAGATGGCGAGACTCGCGCGTAACATTTCGATTCACAGAGGCATCGAGCATGCCGGCAGCCATACTTATTAGTGCTGCTGCTATCTGCTGATACAGCTTTTATAATACACATTGGCACCGATGAGAGACTTTCGTAAAATCTTCATGGCGTATTCCTACCAAAACGAACATATACGTGTGCAATTTTGTCAATAACAACGCAAATTTGTCGATTGAAAAAGAAAATTGTCAAATAAAAATAATGTAACATCTAGAATACAGATATATAATAGAGTAATCAAAGCTATTTGGAACCACGTCAATTGGAGTAATTAATCAAGAGGTAAGCCATTAATTTTTTTTAGTCGCTTTAATTAACTTTTACGCTGTAGAAAAGTAATGGAACATATAATACAATAATTATTATTTTAAGAATAAATTCTTGTTTCCTTCAGTCGATAAATTACATAAACTTTGTCGTTTACTGTTTTGTCAGCATATGATGTATATTTTATGATGATGAACACTATTTTATATATTTCTAAAATATTTTATTTCTTTTTACTTAGCGAGTGCAAACTATACTTAAAGAAAAATGTTATAATACAAAAATAATTTAAACGTTTAAATTATTTCTATTATTACCGGATAAAGATAATAAAAGTAAAATATATTGTATAATTAGTTAACGTCTAATCACTATAACTTTGCTCTATGTGAGCTTTTGTCTCTTCTTTCTATTTTTTTTTTTACAAAAATAACTTTTCATAAAACAAAAAAATTGATTTGTTTCATAATTTTGCTTTAATTTTTTTTAAACATAGACCGATGAATCAAAATGGCAGAAAGAAAACTCATGATTATGTTTAACATAAAAATTACAGATGCATCGGTGCATCTGTGAAGAGATTCGCCACCAATCGATGACCAAACATTTTACTTTTCAGATGGAGATCTGTATCGATTCTTTAGAATCCGCTAGAAACGCGGTGGAAGGTGGTGCCAGCCGGTTAGAGGTTTGCTCGGCTCTCTCGGAGGGCGGTTTAACACCTAGTCCGGGTTTGATTCAACAAATAAGAAGCTTCACGACGATTCCGCTTTACGCAATGATCCGCATTCGCTGCGGTGATTTCGTCTATAACCCTGACGAGATCGAGGCCATGCTGTACGATTTAAAAATTCTCAAAGATCATCATGTAAACGGGTTCGTGTTCGGCGCATTAACGCCCGATTGCGAGATCGACGTAGTCGCATGTAGGAAGATTATTTCCGCCGCTCAATCCTTGCCCGTGACATTCAGTCGCGCCTTCGACCTGACGACTGATCCTATCAAATCGATGGAACTTCTTGCGGATCTTGGTTTCGAGAGAATTCTGACATCGGGACAGAGGAATACTGCTGTGGAAGGACTAGAGCTGATAAAAACATTGTTGGAAAAGGAAACTAGTAGAAAACTAGTGATTATGCCCGGAGCTGGTATCACAAAGAATAACATTCGTAAAATCATGGAATCTGGCGCTAAAGAATTCCACGCGTCAGCGAAGAGAAGGAAAATGGTAATCTATAATGGCGCGAATAGAGTCAAAATGGGAATCAGTGAGGACGATTTTGTTAACGTGACTGATAAGGAGCTGGTGAAGGAAATGGTCGAGATTATCAAGAATGAATGTACCACCTTGTGAAAAGTATAATTTTATCAGAAGGTATTAGATCAGAGCTGTCCAGGATTTGTACTTTTAGACTTGAAATTGAAATGTGTAACTGTTCATATCTATTCCTTTATTGCTGTTTTGCCATAGCGATTATATTATAAGATAATATTTACAATATATTTAACTATAAAAAATATTACCTATGAATTATATATATTTATGTATTAGTAGGTATAAGAGTACACTGTTATATGTATGTATGTCTACTTTAAATGTACTAGAACAAAACAAGCGCGCGCTACGCGAGCGCTATAAAGCTTTTAATAGTGAATGTATATTATATTTAAATAAATATAAAAAAATTAAAAAATTAATCAAGTTCAAAAAAATTTTACATAAATTAATAAAAACAATTTTTTTAATTTTTTTATTATTATTGATTTATGTAATACAGTTATAATTAAGTATAACTAAAGATTGTGTGTGTGTGTGTGTGTGTCTGTGTGTGCTTCTGCTTCTGAATAATTAAGGGTCATAGTAGTAGAAAAAATGTTCTTAATCCGTTACCATAAAAAAATTCGGTGGTAAACAGCGGGAAATTTTTTTTAACATCGACATATACTTAAAAAAGATCTTAAAAAAAATTTGTTGACGATACATTAAAATATCATCGCTGAAATTATGCAAAATTTGATTGCATGTAATTTCATCAATTTGTATTCGGCGATGCCTTGAGTCGTTCGTTGATGTCGGTCTCGATCATAAAGATAGATCATGCGCTGAGCCGACCACGAATGTCTAACTTTGTATAACTTCCCGATTCAAGTTCTCAAATAGAAATGGTTGTATTTTGATAACTCTAGATAGCATTATACTCGAATATCTGAGGTTAGCTACTAAATTTATAATATTAAAATATATACTATAATAAATAATAATATTCAAATATTATGATTTTTATTTATTAAAGGTTGTAAAAATTACAATTTCCGACGTTCAACGTTACATTAACCAACATTCATCTACTATTTATAAGAAATTAATATTGACAGTATAAATTGAGTCTAGTATGGAAAAATGGGACAGGATGCATTTTTCTATACGAGGTTTCTATATTACGAAATTTTCATCCGAATTGCTTGTGTTCACGAATAGAGTTTCAGTAATTTTTTTTCTCATCCAGAACTCGAACCGATTTCTAGCATCATATACACAAAGCTTGGATATACACAAGAAAACGTTCATAGTGCAATTTTATTCTTTTCTCGATATTTTAATCATGATAATATTCTTACATCATAAATTGAATTAGCATCGCCTAATTAGTAGAGGAGCAGAGTAATTAACAATTTAAATCTTATCTTTTATAGGTTCTCTTATTTTTTATAGGTATCCTTGTTTCCCGAGTGTTGATAATTATTCACGGACAAGAATTTCCAAAACTGCTTGATATATTTATTATTACCGCATAGCTGCCGCTCCCATCTTTAGATTGTGTCATCGACAGGAATCAGTTTTCTTAAAATTGTCTCAAGAATACTGTCTTAAGGATACAATCAATTCAATGTCGCCCACTCAAAGAATGCGGAATTTAAAGATTTAAATATATGTATGCTGTGCATCCAGTTCCTCTCTCTCTCTCTCTCTCTCTCTCTCTCTCTCTCTCTCTCTCTCTCTCTCTCTCGAAAAAAGAGAAAGTAATAAAAGAGAAGGTAGATATAAAAAATATGGCAATGGGAGTAACGAAATTAAAGAAAGGTAGCAAAGGAGTAGTAATTATGGGTTGTGAAACTGGAGAAAAGGTGAAAAAATTGAAAGAGACAGTACAAGCTAAGCTGGGAGAGCATTATAAAGTGCTCGAGTCGTCTCAATCGAAACCAAAAGTAAAAATTGTTAACATAAATTTAGAAGAGATGAACTTAGATGATAATGAACTTATAAATACAATTAAGAAGCAGAATAAAATAGATACAGTAAATATGCGAATTGTGAATGGTTAAAGAAAAGAAGAGAATGATTAAAGAAAAGAGTAACAATCAAAGAAGAGGAAATGACGAAGGATCAATAATAATGGAAGTAGATGAAGAGACGCACGAGCTGATATTGAAGAAATCAAAACTAAATATAGGATGGAAGAAATGTCCTGTATTTAATCACATCAGTGTCTAAAGATGTTTTAAATGCTGGGGGTACTTCCACATTGCTAAAAATTGTACGAGAGAAGAAACATGCTGCAAATGCGCAGGGAATCATAGCTCGCGTGTTTGCACAGCGACGGAGAGCAAATGTGTGAATTGTATGTTCAAAAATAGAACATACAATCTAAATGACGACCATAAAGCCATCAGTCAAGAATGTCCTACTTTTAAAAGGGCGTTACAAAAAGAGAAAAGGAGAGCAGGTTGGAAGGATACAAAATAGCAACTACAGAAGAAAGAAGAAATAATTATGTATACAAATGCGCAGAGCTTACCAGCGTATATAGACGAACTTCAGCATCAGGTTATTAGCCCAGGAATTTTAGGATTTTACTTTGGAAAAAATGCCACCTAGCTAAATTTTTGCACACACCTTTATTTAGGCATTATAAACAAGGTGCAAAAAGTCCCCATCGATATCGTGTTAGCTTCAAAAGTTATTCGAGGTCAAAGGTCACAAAAATTAATTTTTTGTGAATATATCGCTTTCTATTAGTCGTACGTCAATTATGGTTATTATAAAAATTGTAGATTGAACTGTTCTCTATAACAAATGTTCTATACATTTTTCATGTACGAACAACCGTTTTCACGTTATACGGCCAACAAAGTGTCCGCAGAACACTAATAGCAATACATTTGTTTCCACACCACCTTCGAGGTAGAATATAAGGCGCGTTTTTTTTTACATGGTTTTCCCTATAGGGAAGGGAATTTCTAAGCAAAGAACCTGCATCAAGTTTTGTTTCAAGCTTAAAAAAACTGCTGCAGAAACCCATCGCATGCTTGTGGAAGTATTAGATAAAATTTTAATTTTAATTGGTTATATGATAAGACTTTTTACTTAATAAAAATTTTACTTTATTCAAACGTACTTTTTTACATATATACTTGTAAATTAATTGAAAATATTTTCTACATATTTCTTACTATTTAAAATCAGAGCGTATTTGAAACATATTAATTTAGCACATTTAAATATATTAAAATATATTTAAAATATATTTTAATATATTAAAATAATATATTTAAAATATATTTGTAAATCTAAAAAAATGTTTGATTAAATTAATGAAAATAATACGAACATTTTTAATTTTTAATTAAAATATCTGGATTGAAATAAAGTAGTTCTTATTCTTTCAATTCAAAAGAAGTTTTTATAGATTACATAATCCATTTTAACTCACAGGATTAAAATAACAATTGTTATCCTTTCTTTTTTCAGAATCAATCATATGTTTAAAATATTAACAATTATAATAAAATACATTTGAAATTAAATATGTTTTATTTATCCTTTATAGTTTTGTTACATTTATCTAGAACAGATTTTCTAAGTTGTTGCTTGATTGCAGAATAATAGATTTTTATAAATTTGAGACTTTCCTCTTTTTATAACCATTCAATACATTAGAAAGATTTGTAAGATAAATGTAATATTGGCCTAATAAAACTACATACAAGTATGTAGAGTTAGGAGCTAAAAGATTGCAACACTTCCGTGTCCAAGTTATATCTTGGAATGACGAAATTGACCGGGTAGAATCTCACATAAAATCAAATTATGTAGGTGTTTTCATCATGCACTTTATTCTCTTTATATATACATGTATGTATACATACATGTACGACATACGTATATTATAAATGTCGCATAATTAATAAATTATTTTGATCATTTTTTAACAGATTATTTATTTAGACGGTGCACATTCTCGTCCACCAAAAGCAACTCAATTTAATAATGGAAATGTTAATTATGAATTACAAATCTCATCAAGTACCCGAATTTCATGTTTAGGAAAATATAAATTTGAAAACACATTAAATTTGCCAGAACCGGAAGAAGTTAATTTTTCGGAAATTTTGAATACAACAACAAGAGTCAGTAAGTTTCTCAGGTTTATCAATTTATTATATAAATAAAGAAAGTCGACAATACTAACAGAAATTAATTATACAATACATCACATACATCACATTAACATTTTAATATAAAATAAAATTCTTCTTTAACAATAAATAATTATTATAGTGATAGAAGGTTATATCAAAACAAATTTTGTAACATTATATAATAATAAATTAAATAAAAAGATAGGTTGCGGTTCAATAACTGACGGAAGATACAAATTGGAAGTTCACGTATCAAACTTCGATACAGAAGATTATGATGACTAAAATTTAAAAAAGGGAAATAAAATAAAAATAATAGTAATGATATAAACAGGTAAAGTATAAAAGAAATGAGACAAATTTATATAATATAAAAAATGTGAAAAAATTTATACACTTTTTATAAAATTAAAAAATTTTTTTTTTTTGTGTGCACCAATTACCATATCTATTTACCAATTTATTAAAATATTTATAATTTTAACTAAATATATATTTTTTATAATAAATCTACATGATTACATGGACATTTTTTCCCATTTTTAATTTAGTATATTTAGTATTACACACGCACACACGCACGCGCGCGCATACACGCACACACGCACGCGCGCGCACACACGCACACACGCGCGTGCGCAGTTATAACGTAGTTAAAACTATAACTGTCAAAACGCAATATCCACGATGACAGCAGCTCACGAAGTAAGCACAACGCGAAAACCAATGAGCATTTTGGAAAAGCGGCAACAATAAACTTCGAGAGACTGCGACTATCGATTTAACACGGATTTTTTCAGAAAGGATTACACTTGTATAATTGGTGTTGATACATAAATTTATTATGTAACAAAACGGAATATATAATTCATATTATTATGTTAATAATTTTTTAGATCACCTGTGAGATAATCTGCACACATGAATTAAGTAGTTTTTCGCATTATCTGTTCTTTAACATCTGTATTTATAATCTTTCCTTGAGAAACGAGGATTCCTTGTTCCTGTCTGTCTCGCGTACTTTGTTTTACCGTATGTAAAACAAAGACAAATAGCAATAAAAATCCTCATTTCTTAAGGAAGAACTATGAATACGGGTATAAATTTTACTAATTTGCTGTGTTATTCTTATAACTGTGTCATGAGCGACTATTTACTATTTTTAAGTGATTCTTATTAAAAAGAGGGTACTCTCACTGACCGAATCAATGTATTGTCACTGAAAAACAGTGCATATATCAATGAAAGTTATAAGTATATCACTGAAAACAGACTATTCACTGTCTTACATATGATAAAAAGATTTCAGCATTAATAAATTAATACAGATAGACAATAGAGCAATAAGTATTAGAACGCCTATCAAAAGTTACATTAGTTACTTTAGTATTACTGAAAAGATCATTTTCAAGCATTTTTGTACTTCTTTGAATTTTTAAAATTCTTCCAGCGTAGATATTTGGAAATATAAAATATGAAACTTTTAATTCAATATTTATTTCATTTTCTTTTTTTAATAAAATACAATACAAAGTAACAAATGAAAAAAATAAATTACGCTGTAAATAGATTAAATCACGTTAGTGTGAGCTAATAAAGCTCTCCTCTCTTGTATACTTAGATTTAATTTGCAAAGAAAACAGTATTTTATTTGATTTAATAAATGTAAAAAGAGAAAATTATTCGCTATAATTTATTCCGTTACACTCGCTTTCGCGAGCATTTCGCCACGCGGAGATTTCGATGATAGGTAACGAAGAAAGCTGATACCCACGACTATATTATGACAATCATTTCCCAATGATGCGAAACACCGTAAGGCTCTTTTACACTTTATACAACTCGACTGTTCCTGAATGTCGTGCAATGTAAATAATTACATAAGTAAACAATATAAATTGTATTACGTTGTCTGATTAAATAATTCCACAGTTTATCTTTGCAATCTTTTTCTTATAAAAAACATTAAACGTTCGAAAAAACTTGAGACAAATTTTCGTTTTATATAACATATGTTTTTTATTTTGCATTTAATTTGCATTTAATATAGGAAAATGTTGATTAAGTAGAAACATGTTAAGTAAACTCTATGAGCGTTAAAATCCTCTCGATAATATATTTACAATAAATATACTAAAATATAATTTTGATAATCGCTATAATTATCTTATCGCAGAGTAGAATTCCTTTACATACTAAGATTTATCTATTGTGTTTATGTAATTTCTGTTTCGCTGAAGTTACGGGCTCTTAAACGTATGTTCGCGCAACGTGAACCAAATCGATAAGCGAGATCACGCGACTCACCTAAAAATAAATAATAAGTTGCCGACGAGGAGGATTTACTGAAAGTACGAGAGGACATCCTCGCGTACGTTCCAACGTTCGTGCGTTATTTCGGTTCATTTTCCCTCGAATAATTTTAGAAAATTGCGCTTAATAAGCACCGCTGCTTATTAACATAAGCACTGCTGTTAAGCAGACACGAGGACCCACTGTATATTTAGTGGCTACACGAACGAAAAGTGTGTCAAGTTTAACGGCACTTCGACGAAGCGAAGGAAGGAAGAGACGATTGACCTTGCCCTATGTCTTTTTTCAAATATATCTATAGTATCTTCTCTCTCTGTCTCTCACTTATT
This sequence comes from Solenopsis invicta, assembly GCF_016802725.1. Classification (NCBI taxonomy): domain Eukaryota; kingdom Metazoa; phylum Arthropoda; class Insecta; order Hymenoptera; family Formicidae; genus Solenopsis; species Solenopsis invicta. Next base: position 15,805,677 of record NC_052679.1, read on the forward strand.
TAGGAAGTCCTTGGATGATGAGTGTAAAATGGCCGCTCACGCGGAAGATCACGGACCACGAGTCTGTAAGTCTGTAGGCTGTACCAGTTATGTACTTTCGTTTATGACGTACACACCTCTGCGACTTAGAGTGTATGTACGCATATCTGGATACATATATGTACGTGAATATCACTGATTTAAACGAAAGCGGCTAATGTGAATAGTGCACGTACACATGCTCATGATCGAGAAGCAGGTTTCACATACATTCGTAAACGAAGCATATACGGATAAGAGTAAATTATGGGGTACAGTGCATGTGTTTGTGCCGCTCCATGGGCGACCAGTTTTTCTACTAGATCACTTAGGTATATTGACGTACAAGAATTTATATCACATTTTGTTTTTTAAAGCACACGTGTATTTTTCAATTCCAAATGCTTGAATTTCGGTGACTTTTTGAATGATGACTTGCGTAAGGAGTTTTACGTTTTCGCTTAAAATAATAACTTTCAAGTAATTTAATACTTGTGTTTCTATAACGAGTATGGTAATGTAAGATAAAAATATCAAAGATAAAAAATATGATTTTCAGTTTTATAAAACGATAAAGATCTTATTATTTGCATTCAAACTGCATAACAACTTGCATTCAATTCTTTAATTAGAGATAAAAATGCAGTTTTAATATTCCTTATTTTAAATAATGCAAAAGGCTAACCCTTTTTATACAGGGTGTCTCAAAATTCGCGGATTAAAATACTAAACCAAGAAAATTAATAGAAAGTACTATATTCACGAAAAATTAAATAAAGCATTAAGTAAAGTTGATTATACATTTTTATTTTAAATAGTTTTTGAGGTACAGAATTTTAAAGACCAGAAATTATATTTAGACAGTCGCATGTCCGTGAGTCGCGCGGTAGTATTAGTGACCTCATAACTGATGCCTAAATATACATTTTATTTAATTTTTCGAGAACTTTCTTGCTACAGTATATTAATTCGCGAATTTCGGAACGCACATGTTGCACACATTGTTGCAAAGAATAAAAAAAAAACTGATACAAATTAAATAGACTAAAGTCATCGATGTTATTACGCACCAGATCAGTACATAAAATCTTTGCGTTTTATTAAATATACAATTTACCTAGAAATCATGAATAAATCACGTATAAATACGTGCAGTGTGATATAATTAAAATACTGATTATTAATATGTGAATAAAAAATTGCTTATATAATCATCTAATTGCTGATCGAGATGCATTTATCTAGGTTAGCATGCATCCTTGACTGTTTCCAACGTTTGATAATAAAGGCGGAATAAAGATGTGCTTGCTTTGCTTGACTTATTAAAAAAATAAAAGACACCGACGATACGCGCGTAGATAAAAAAAAAATCCAGAGACGTACTACAATGACATTTAAGATTTCGCAACTATATACCGCCATCGATAAAACTGCCGTAAAAGCAAATTCATCGATGGCGACTTCATTCGATTTATTATTATTATGCATTCAACGGAAAATTTTTCTCGCCAGTTCACACGCAGGATTCCAATGACGACGAGAACCTCCTACTTCACACACGAAAGAGAAAGCAAGAGCCCGAACGTTTAGATGATCAAGAATTTAAAGAATTTGAGACCAGAGGATACATTTAAACTCTCTCGCAGCGACGTTATCCTTAATAAAAGCGCGCGCATCGAAGTCAATAACGATCGCATACTGAAATAGGCGAGTTCGCGAAAAACTCTTTCCTAGATATCCTTCGGCAAGGCCGATCATCCACCGATAATATTAACGTGAGCATAAAACATTAATATGTTTCCATCTTACGAACTCCCTGGAACGAGTGTCCGATCATTAATGTGCAATACGCTTATATTCGTACGTTCCGCGCCGTATGTGTGCGTGTGTATATACATAAATCGACCGAGAGCCGGTTTCTCACGTCAGGTGAATGTAGCGGCAGGGCGATACGTGGATACACCTCTTCTCCGACGCGTGTCTCGAGAGCGTGTGTTAGAGCGGGATCGCGCGCGCCCGCGCGACTATACGTCTGTTGCCCAACCGGACTCCGGTTCCGTCAGTGCGAGAAACACGTTCAAACCGATCGGTCGCATATTGCACATCCGCGCGGTCGTGCTGAGCTACGGGGAATCGCTCCTCCAACAACGGTGCACGCGCGAGACACGCCGAAGGGATCCCGCGCGAGCGGACGAAACGGAGAAGGGCACACGGAACGAGAGCGAAACGCATCGATCCCCGCGACGATCCGCGAAAAGGTGCGACAATTCCCAATCGCGAGACAATAGTGATAAGTCGCGTCTCTCCGATCACGTCGCGCTCCTCGATGTGTGAAAAGTTGGATCTCTTGATATCTATGAAAAAAAAAAAAAAAGTAGAAATCGCGCTCTGTTCGATACGAGAGGGAATCTTAACTTTCTTTCTCGTCGTCGTAATTAATTGCCATTGGCTTGATTTTCTTCAGTGGAGTAAATGTTAAAGAGATAAAGCGAAGTAGTCGCCGGCCGAATGTACAGGTAAAAATTGTACGCGAATGGACTTGGGACGCGATCGAAGTGGGACGAAATATTTTGCATTGAAAACTGAGAATACGTGAAACAAACTCGAGAGAAAGTGTATACGTTGTACGACGCTTGAAATCACATGCACATGTTTCAATTACGTACTCAATTTCGTCAATTAACGTCAATTGGCATACTCGCGGTGGGAACGCATCGCTATGCGTTCAATGAGACACTGAGTCAATTTTACAAACTCGAGACGCGACGTTGACAACTTTTTTTTTTCTCATTTATTCAGTCGATTTTGTAATACGCATATAAAAGAAAAACGGAGATTTCTCGTGTACCGTATACCATGCACCGCGGTATGATTTCGCGGGGAAACATATGCTAGAAATTAATATCTTTGAACATCTGAGAGCGCGCTTGTCTTTAGTAAGAGTTCTGATCTCAATTCGAATGCATTACACCGCACTTTCCTACTTTCATTGCTAACTGAAAGATATTAATCTCGGGAAGACGTCGCGAAGCGCAAGGGATGGCGAATCTTTTCGAAGAACCGGATGAAGTCTATGATTTTCGACGATTTAAATCAATACATCGAACGCGGATAGATTGTTGAACGGAGTACAGTTTTGACGTAGGCATAATAAACAAAAGTTCTACAAATCGGGAATATTCTGAAGTTGTAAAAAAAAGAGTTGAAAATCTAAAAGTGTACATACAAAACGGATAACTGTTAAAATTATTTTTACATCCACGTACGAGAGGTACGCAACGAAAAATTATTGTTAAAATTTGTATTAAAATGTGAAGGATAGTGTAATTAAGTATTTAATGTTATACTTGTTCGACAATTTTATCTATATACATGATGCAACATCGAAGATTATGTGCTTACGTATAACTATTGGGTAATGCAGAAATAAGCCCTGTGGGTAGTCTCGTTAATGAGTCGACGACCACGTTTAATCATTTACTAAACAACCAAATTACATATCAATTACATTTCAATTTTGAATTTCTTCTTCGTTAATTTAATTTAATTTTATTATAAATTTTCATTATACTCTTGAAACCGATAAAATAGATATTTTTTTGCGAAATCTATTTTTCTGAAACTGTTATGCAGTTATTAAGTTCTGCATTAAGCGTGTTCACGTAACGTTAATTATTCAACGTTGTTTTAATTTATATACGCGATTGTATATTAATAGATTGCGCAGCAAATTGCGAGAATATCATAATCGATGCTATCTTTTCACACGAAGCATAGATATTTTACATATAAGCGGCAGAAAACTGACGTGGTGTATATAAAAAGTAGATATCTTTGTCTATCGTGTACATACAATTAAGGATGAGTTGTCGAGAGTGCGTAGCATTTAAATTATTCTTTATTGTTATCTCTTATTTGCATGAAAATAAACAATGGAAAATGTAGCTTCTGTAATATTTCAGCTATCTATTACTATACATATGCTTAACCTATTAACAATAATAAATTAATTTATTATAAGCCTTTAGCAAAATATGCTGCAAAAGGCGTGATTTAAGCAACCGGTCGTCTAAATCGTATCTGTAGGTTTCCTAAATCATGTCGCCTTTGTGAATTAAAATAATTAAAGATAAGAAAAATTAAAGAACCGTTAATTACTTATATATTAAATATTTATTTTACTAATACAATAATTGATTGGAAAAAGAATCAACTGTTTAACTATTTATTAATTTTACTATTATCATTTATCGACCTTACAATTAACATAATTTTTTAATAAATAATAAAATACGTGACAGTATGCTTTAATAAATTTAGTAGATTTTATGGAAATGTAGATTTAATCTTTATAATTATTGCAAATATATGTATGTACACAATAAATGTAAAACATTCTATAATAAAAATACCTAATTCAATGCAATATTGCGCATGATTAACTTATTAGCAGCTATATAAATTGATCAAAGGTCAACATTAGATTAATTGGTTTTATGTTAATATCGCACGCATAAAACAAAATGTAATCTGTTAACATTTACATTACACATTTCTCATTTATTTCATATTTTTTTGCCACTAAAGTTTATATTAAGTAAAAATATAAAATATTCATGACATAAATAATTTAGACGACCGATTACGCATTCGACGACTCTTCCTTACTTCTTGAAATTGAGAAAAAAAATATTGGATTGAATAATCAATGATTTATTGAAGTGTCGCGCTACGAAATCGTTAATTACTTTTCCGCGGCAGTTTTCACGCGCGATTCGTTCAATAACTATGCATTAACTGTTTGTTGTCTAATTCGACGTCGCTCTTACATGCCGTGTCGCGTGACGCGAATAATTCATTCGTTCTAGTAGCACGTGTGATCATTGTTCTCGGACTTCCCGTTTGTACGAATCGTGCGTAATCGTGAAAGGAATCGTCGGTGATTCAAAGAATATCTCCTGCAACGAGAAGCGTCATCTCAAAAATTTAAACGTAAAAGAACTTTTTTTTATTCATATCAAAATCTTCGATCGCGGATATAATTAACGCGATAACAGAAATAATCGCGATTAGAATAAGTTGCGTTAAATAACAATGAAATTTCGAAATAATTATAAAAATAAGTGAAACTATATACTTACGAAAATTACGAGCGAGCATTGTCACACTCTCGCGCGATTTAAGTTCCCATTTGCTAAGAGAGTACTCATCCTGTCATGCGGTTTGCGGTAACAGGATTTCATTTCTGAGATTAGATCCCTCTTAATTGCCTATAAATATTTAACACATCTTCGAACATTACCGTGTATTAATTAGTCGGGCGTACGATGCTCATTAGGAATGTGGTTGATCGCTGACCTAAAACTTCGCTTTCATGAAAGTAAGTTGTACCTACGTTCGTCGCGCGTGAACAATCGCAAAGATTAATACCGAACAGGCAAATATAGCTACATTATTCCTTCGTCAAAATGTGTAGTTAGCAATATATCATTATAGTTAATGTCAGTAGCTAAGCAAACTTTTGAACATTCGAAGCTAAGGAAAGTTCTTTACATAAAGTGAAATTATTCTACAAATTATCAAATAATAATACAATGGGATAATTTATAAAATAAAAATGAAATAAAACTACAAGCGTTATACAGGGTGTTTAACAACCGCCGTATAATATTTTACTAGTATATTTTAGAGGTAAAGTAAAAAATCTTAATACGAAAATGTTGAAACCACAATAATTTTTCAATTATAATTGATCAAAGTAACTGTAGTTAAATATAAGAATAAATTGTTACACAAGAGAGAGCGCATCGATCAATCATCTATTATTAATTTTCACAGTTAATATTGATTTTACTGTACAACTGATTATTTATACTTGTAGCATTAATAATAATAATTATTATAGTTATTAAGTCTAATAATTTTACATTGAAATACTAAGTCTTTTGACGTTTTTAACATACATAAAAAGTAATTCTGACAATTAATTAATTGTTACATTTTTTACTTTTCATTATGTCTTAAACAGAATAAAACCGTACAATTATAATAAATTAAAGAAAATGAAGTAAAGACCAGTATTCATAATTGATTCTTATTTTATGTAATATCTTAAGATGCTAATTTTTGTGGTTGATTTACGACAGTCTTTAAAATGGTTTTAAATAATAAAAACCGTCTATGAATCGAAGACCCATTTTTTTAACGATTTGAATTTTTATTAAAATGTTGATTTATTGAAATTATACAATTTTATATCTTAAACCTTGAAAACTTGCGAAAGAATATGTTTGAAAGAAGAAAATAATAATTAAGCAATTTTCATAAATGGTTTTAGAAATAAAGACAAATATCACCTTTTTGAAATGAGCATAAAATTTTCTGTTTGATCAAATGAACATGAGACTTTGTAACATTTTTATTATTATTAATCTTGAGAATATTGAGAAAATTATTAACAAATTGTATGTTTCGAGCAAATTATTTAGAATAATCCTCTTTCTTCAGAATATGCTATTAAAATATTGGACGGTGATCGTGAGACACCTTATATGATAAAAGTAAAAAATAATATAGGTAAGATAAATATAAAATATTATAAAGATAAATGAAACAATATGTTCGGATCTTTGGTAAATGCAACCTGGGAATGTCTCTAAAAGAAAATTGAGCTAAAGCCTTGCAACAATCTATACGTTTTACACTGCTCCGACTTATATATGATGGTCACTAACTACTCTTTGCTTCTTAAAGAAAGACTGACCGAAATCAGAGGTTCACGCGAGAGTCTCTTATCTTGAGAACGACCGGTATTTCCGGCTTTCACAAAAAAGTCTGGGACATTTTTCAAGCAGAAGTGAGGCCGCGGTAATATCTTTCTTAGCGTATTATACACACGATTCCGCTATTCAAGAGAAACGTCGATTTGTCAAGGTAAACGTGGTGCAAAGTCCTACAAAATTCTTATGACGTTACAAATCTCTAGTCAAATGGTAGGCGGTCGATTCTCTCTCTTTCTCTTTCCCACTCTCTATTTTTCTTTCCTCCTTTGCAATAACATTCGCTAAAGATATTTTGGCTAAAGATATTTACAAGCAGCATATTACCGACTATGTACGCGAAGACATTACTTTAAAATTCCTTTCGTGTTCGGGGCACTAATAGCGATGTACTAAGCAGATGTGCTAAATCTTCTCTTTTTTTCTCGCTCTTAACGCGATTCCACAGAGTGCAATAGCACGTAGACACAACTGATTGTGAATATCGATGCAGCTGCCAACAATAAATACGATAATGAATCACTACGAAAATTCAAGTCGCTAGACAGATGTGAATGTCCCAGGCAGCATACAAACGTTTCAAAGTTATTTTATAAACGTTTGCTTGGAATATTTTATAACCGAGTATTAGAAACGTTTCTTATAAGTCAAAATGTTCATTCGAAAAACGTTAAATGAAATGTTTTTTTTTTTTCCAATAGAAATACGTTTGAGAAATGATTATAAGAACGTTGATTTTACGAATGAAGAAAAATGTTCTGAAAATGTTATAAATAAAATTCTTTCTTTCGAGGAACGATAATATAATATTGTATCGCATATTCAGTATATTGAAAAAGGTACTAACAATCTGTATTTTTTAAACGAAACGTGAGACGTCACCGCACATGCATGTTACACAATGACAGATATGTACATGTATTAAAGCATATATGATGTATGTATTTAAAATATTACATAGAATAGTTTTGGCAGGTCAGACGGTAGGATCGATTGACAGATAATAAGGCCGGTAGAACATAAATAAGTCAATATATTGATTGTACTATTTATAGATAATATATGTATAGAGATACAATAACAGATAACATTATTATAACAAATTATATACTATTTAAACGTATTATTTTTGCATTTTTAAGTACTTTTTAAAAATCTTTAAGTTTAAAAATATAGTTTATTATTTCATAAATAAATATGTTTATAAAATTTAATTTTTATAATTATGTTGGCATTTTTATTTCTTTAAACGTATTCATATTAATATAAATATACAATGTTTTTAAACTGTATAGAGACGTAAAAATTACGTTTCATAAATTACAATTTTAAAAACGTTTCTTACTGATTTTTTACGATTATAAAACCGTATGTATATACGTTTATAAAATATATGAAATCAACATGTGCTACTTGGAATAATCATTTTCCAATGATGCGGAAAGAATCATTACTTGTGTCGCTACTGAGAATGTCATTCCAATGTTGCAAAAAGTGAATTTGCAATCAATGTTGCAAAGAATGAATCAATTAAGCTAATATAGCTAGTTATAAACTTGTTACGGTGTGTAATAATCTCGATTGTATCATAATTTTATCGTTACACTGTAATAATAACAATAATTATTATGACTTATATTGTATTTAATTGTAATTTATTTGACATAATTCAAATTATTTTATTGCATTAACTATGATTGATAACCGCAGAGATTTTTTTCTATATAGTTATATGATATTTACACTTGTATATATCATTCCTTCTTTTTTCAAGTAGTAACCAAAAATATTTTGATATTTCAACTCAAGAAATTGCTAGGGATCAGTCATTTTTATATTCTTCCAACGAAGCGATGAAATTCTTTTTACAGTATTAATTTTTAGTGAACTTCAGCGATCAAGTGTCTTCCATAGTAATGGCGGGATTAAGTAACAGCCATAAACAAACTGGATCGACACGTTTACGATCTCTTACTTTCGATTGCTACGTGACGACGAGCGGCGCGTACTCGTGCTACTGCATCGTATCCTCCGTGACGCTCGAGATATCCTAACAAGCCGAAGAAAATGATCGCTATTTCCAACGACGGCGCGGCCGCATTTTCTATTCCAGTGGCCGACAGATCGTTATATACCACGCTTTCTTCCTAATGACCTCGAGCGTGCACACTTCGCTCGGCCGCAATAAAGTTGCGTTTAAAAGTTTCACTTTCCGTTATTGTCATGAATGAGCGTGTACTCATTAAAGCAATTGTAATAGTCCTCCGCGAAAAAAATCAAGTTCTCTTTCGGAGTTCACCACGATAACGTGAACGATCGCGGTATCGAAGAGATCACTTAAGACAATTCACATTTCGAGATATCTATAGAATATAATTAGAAAAAGAGAAGTTTTATAGGTGTATCTGTATCCGAAAAAATAAAGAATTTTTCTCACTATTTCTTATTTTTTCTTATTAAATCAGCAATTTAATCGAATCTAAATTTATCAACAGAAATATTTAAGTAAAATGTGACAAAATAGTAAGAAAAATTATTATATAAAATTCTCATGGACAACAGAACATTTTAATTCAATTGTGGCAAAAGATATATCATTTCGCCTGTATGACTCAACGGAACAATTACATTTGATTATTCATTATAAATATTTATGTATATTCACTATTAATATCGCATCGCGATGCATCGTCAGTAGAAAATCTCCAATAATCTATTTAACTTTCAGCGCGACGTACGTGCCGGGTGACGTGTTTTTTAACGTGGAAACAAAAGATGCTCCGTCGTTGTTGAATCAAGCAGCAGAACTTTCGCGCGTGAGTTCTCGCGGAAATCCTCTACTCGCTTCAAGGCCGCTCGTGAAGTGAAACAATAGTGGAAGCATCTACACAATGGATAACAAAGGATTTCAGGGTGATGATCAGGAGCAGCGGAAGAAGATAAAGAAAATGTTCAGCTGGACTGATGGGCTTACCGAGTAAGTCACATAGTTGTAATACTCGTTGACTCGAATGTGACGGAAGAGATCTCTCTCAAATTTTGCAAACATGTTTCGAGTGTAAAAATTATATGTAAATAAAATGCGCAGGTCTTCATAAATTTTATCTGAGAAACATATGTAATCCCGGAAGTTTTTAATATACTAAAATCAAATCCATTACGTCAAGTTTCTCAGATATTTTAATTTTTATGTCTTAAAAAAGCCTATTAAAAAATCTACGAAATCATTTATGAGGTTATTTTACAAATGGATCAATAAAAAAAATTAAACATTGCAAGTATACTGATCGTATTTAGCCGAATTCAGAGTTATGAATGAAAACGTGGCGGTTATTAATTTTATATCTTATTTTTTAATTTTTAATTTGTTTTTCTTTTTTGTTCATAATATATTTATATAACTTTTATTCATAATATATTTTTGCAAATTTTGTCCCGCTAATTCTGTTAATTTTTTATTTTCTTAAAACCTTTACAAAAAATCTCTTTTCATAAAACTTCATAGATGAACTTTTTATATTGAATTTGAAATCCGTATTTCCGTAGTCTTTCTCCATCACTTTAGGTTTACGAGGTAATTGAACTTGGAAATTAGAAGGGCCTAAAATGAGCCTAAGAACATTAAGATTAGACATTGGAATTTAGGAATTGATTAAGATGGGAATATCTCGGAAACCTGATGAAGCAATTTATAGGCTATAGATTTAATTTTAAAACTCTAAAAATCTTGAGATTACATAATGTAGCTTTTAAGTAAAAAAAAATTTTTATAGATCTGTGTTATTTTTATACATATATATATTTATTTATAACAAATATATAATGTGTGCAAAAAGTATTGGACCGGTAAAATATCTCAAAAATATAATAATTGGAATTATATATATATATTTTTTTTTATATATAATTCCTCTAATTACTTTGTACACAAAAGTTAAAAAATAAATTAAGATAGAGTTATTGAAAAATCAATAGTTTACAAGATGTTTTATACTTTATATTGAAATATGCAAGAACAAAGTATATAAAATGTTTCGTAAATTGTTAATTTCTCTATATAACTCTATCTTAAAACTTTTATATACAGAATAATTAGAGGAATTATATTATGTAAAAAAATTATATGACCTTTATATAACATGGAAAAATTGGTTTTTTTAAAATTAATTTTACCATTATTTGCCCCTTTCCCTTCTAGACTGTATAATTTTTGCATAAAACATTTGTTTTCTCAGACATGTTGTTTTCAAAATATTTTACTGGTCCAATATACAGAATCATATGTACGTACGTTTTCTTTTATTAAATATATATATACATATATATATACAAATATTTTAATATAATAATAAATAGAAAATAATATTAAAAATTATATTATTTGAGCTGAAATTGACTGTCTGGCATGTTTTTGTTAAAGCAGGTATGCATATAAAACAGATGCATATAGAAACCTAAAAATTTGCAGATTATATGTATATTCAAGATTTCATTTCACAAGATTAGTTAATTATACATCGAAATTCATATGTACATGCCAAACATATTTTACGGTCCAGCGAAACTTTCTTCGACGCAGGTTTCTAAGAAAGCTCGCGCCGTTTGCGCATGCATAATCGTCGGGAATTGCCAATCGTGCAATATTGCAATTTCGGTTGCATTATGCGTCTGACTTGTACGAGCTGCGTGTAGGAGCGAAATCTACACGGCGCGACACAGAATTTTTGCGAGATTTTGCAATCTGCCGTAAAAATGCTGATCATACGGAAGGAACTAGTAAGTTAAATTGAATACAAACGATCGGTTTATGGTAAATGGGAGTGGAAGACAACCTTCCATAAATGTTGACCGAAATTACAATTTGCAAATTTGCAAATCCAAATAAACTCATCACATCATACCTCGCATACCTTAACTTGTTTTTCTTAATACTAATTTCAGAATATTTTATTCTAAAATTAGTAATACTTGTGACATGTTCTTCGATTCCTTTATAAAAAAGATTTTGTGTGATGACGGCACGTACATTTTTACGAACTAAATATATCTTTCTTGTAATGTATTTAATTTTTTATTTTGCTCATTAACTGATTTATTTATTAAAAATAAATTCTATTTCGTCATATTTAAATGAAGATTTATTCCAGCGAAATAAATTTATATCTCAATAAAAAAGTCAAATAAAATTCCAAGTGATTTTGTTCTCAGAGTATAATCTAATTCCAACGTGTTTACGTATCGTTAATTATCGTATTTAAATATCGTCTTCTTTTTTTATAAACGGAATTAAATTTACAAGCTTGAATCTCTGAAGGAAGATTCTTTGAATGCTTACAGTCTTTTTAGGAGACCAATCGCGAAATACGAGTTTTAGGTCGCTTCGCGCGATGCACAACTCGGGATTTCTTAATTTTCTTCTTTTTTTTTTCCCTCTTTACGAGTGTAGTTCTCGCCGCAAGAACTTACGGCGTGCCACTCGGCAATGAGTCCTGCGCGGCTTACTTCGGCGGGACCGAGTTCGCAATCGCGCGTGAAAGTGGCCGGCAATGGCCGGCAAGTGCAGCGAGAGACCAGGCCGCGCGCTTTGCCTGCCTACAGCATTGTACAGTGAAAGGACAAACGCATTCGAACGAACGCACGCGTGCACGCACGTACGGTCGTACGTAACGCATCTTCGCTGTCGAGACATTTTTACGTCGGTGGCAAATTTAAATAAGAGTTGATTTTTTTTTCTGGGAATAACGTATGCCGATCATAAAGTCCGATATAAAAAGAGAATATAATAAGAAAAATACTATAATAAGAAGTAACATACTAAGAACAGAAGAGGAAAAAGAAAATGCATGTGAACAAAAAGAATATGCGTAAAAAGAATAATACAAAGGAAAAGAACAATACACACACAAAAATTATAAATACGATAAAAATATATAATCGGAAGAGATATTTTAATAAAACGTTTTTAATTGAAAGGGCATACAAATTTTACTTGAAGCAATTAATACAGTTGTGATAATTTCAAAAATCATTGAAGTCTGCATTTTACAAGTTTACATAAATCCATTTCGCTCAGTTGTAAATAGTAAATAATAATAATATGTAATAACAGTAAATAATTTATGAAAATATATTCATTTATTAATCAATATTGATCCATCTAATCTTGAAGATTCCGAGAAAAATATTTTCAAAAAATTTAAAAATAGATGTAAAACGCGATCTCTAGACGATCAATAATAGTGTATAATATTCTTCTAAACAAACTTAATGTAGCTTCTAGACAATTAATAATATCAAGCATTTAAATATTGTGCAATAGTATTAAGCGTCTAGCCACTTAAGACAGGAATAAACGATGATTTTGTTTAACTAGTAGCTAGACGAACCTCTTATCTTTTCTCTACCTCTTATCTTTCTGCTTTTAACGCATACTGACGATCGAATCGGTTCTCTCGCTATCAAAACGTAATACGTGAAAATTCAGGAAGTTTTCAAGAGACAACACGTCCCGCGAACGACATACTTTATGTCATTGCATAATCCAACAATGTGCTATTATGTGACTAGGAAGTGTGAAACTTGAAACGTGTGATTTGTTCATTATCCGACGTAGTCTGGTGAATGCACGCAACAGATGCCACTTTAAGTGTCATCCGAAGCATAAAATTGCAGCACATTCTCTCTGACAATTGTTATGTGCCAAGCGTGAGGTCCTAGCGTGACGGCAATTTTCAACAATTATTTATCTGATAACGTGAGATTAACTAAACAAATTCCACAGTGCTGTACGCTTATGTGCGAAAAGAAATAAAAGAGAAAATATTAATATAAAAGAAAAAAAAACTCTTTTATATATATTTTGTATAAACCGAAGACTTCTGACTTCTCAACGTTTCAACGCTGCAATCTAAATTTAAACTTTGATTAAAAGCATGCTTATATGTGAAACATATATTACTTCTTAACCTTTTTTTTATACAAGAAGTGCAAATATATTATTTCTTTTACTGACCTTCATTAAGAAACAACAAATTATGTAAGAATCAAGGCTGAAAAATTTATTCTATGCATATTAAGAGAGTAGGCAACGCGCAATAATTATCTTCAGCGATCGATATCGAGAGCTCGAAGGCTTATCCTCAAGCATGTCTTGAAAAGATATACGGTATATCTGCTAGGTAGTTCTTCCAAGAGATGGCACCACGACTTCGGTTTCTCGGTAGGAGTTTAAGGTTCAAATTAACATAAGCGTTTTTCCCGCATTTCGCAAGTGCCTTAAGATGCGAAATGATTAACTCATCGATCTATTTGTTGCCGTTGCATACGCAGTTTTAATGACATTTCTAAATCGCTATTCCTCTTACCATCAAAATTATCAATATTATACATGTAACTTTTGTGAAATTTACCGACGATTTTTAAAAAAAGTTACTATATGTTATTTTTTCAAGTAAATTTTAAGAGATATTTTATTTTAAAATTCAATCTAAATGAGGTAAAAGTTTCTGGGAGATTAAGTTCAAAATCACTCATAAAAGACGCTTCTTTAAAAATTAAATATAAATTTAATTTAATGAACTTACAAATAATAAAACATACTGTCTTAATAAACTGTAACAAAGTAATTTTAACAGTTGTTCTTAGAATTCAACGCAAATTAGACAAAATATCATGGTATCTTACCATTCCATACGTATCTCCTTCTTCTACATATTATACATTATTTTCTCTTTTCACTTCTTGTATCACTTTTTTGTTCTTTCTTCATATTACAATAAATAATCTTGGAAATGTACATGCAGAAGATAAATGTTGCAATAAATTGCATAAAAACGTGCGCAATTTTTGCATAATCGTTTTGATTATACAGAGATAATTATATTGTCGCAAACCGAAGGCCATGATCTATTCAATTTTCATAAGTGTCTCATTTCATTTTTAATCATATGAGTAACGAGAAATATTAATGTGAATATATGTGTTGTGACTAACATGTCTACTTGTCCATTGTTTCATATCCTCAACGTGTCTCTTCAAGTTGTTATTATTTTTAATGATCTAAAATGCTTCTTGTCGAGTGTGATATTGTCAGGGTAAACACTTTGAAGAATATCGATTAATTGTGCAATTAAATTATATGTATATGCGCATGTGAGTATTAAATGCAGATTAATTTACTTCTGTAGTACCAGGATGCTTCGTAAAGTTCACATTTTTTGCAATCATATGCGCAAATAAAATAATGATGCGAACAAATTGTTTCTCGAAAATAAATTGCTTTTTTTACTAACTAGAACAACACAAGCACGCGCTACGCGCGCACCATTTATTTAATTTCACGTTTACATATAACTAAATAAAAATAACAAAAATTTCAAAAATTAATAATACATTTATGATTAAGAATAATAGAGTTCATGATGACAAATGGCTCATGGATCATGTTCTTGATAATAGATGATAAATAAATAAAAATAGAATATGATTTAATTTATTATTAGATGTTTATAAAATTATCATAAATAAGTAGAATACATTAATATCACATTCTTGTAGTTGATACTCGTATGTATAACTTTTTTATGTTCTTTATATAACCAAAATCTAAACAAAACTTAAAATTTAAACATGTTATAATTATCTATTTTATAATTATTTAATAACGTTATACTTAGCACGTGATACAATTGTAGTTTTGTATTAAAAAAAAATGTTATACACGAATCATCAATTTCCAAGCACACGAGATTAACATATCTCAATAACTTCTGAATCGATCAAGTTCTAAATACTCTCAAACGATACCTTGAGTAAAGCTGTATAATAAAAATGTCTTTATTTTTTCTATCTGTTCTACGGACGGAGATATCGCAATGAAAAGTTCAATCCTCTGAAATTTTATTTTCTGATTGAGAGATACACGTGGTCATTAAAAAAAATCTTCAAACTCGTGTTTAATTGCATTCTTAACTTTTTCGTTCTTTATTTAAAAATCTTTACCTTTTCTGCCTTCTTAAATTCCTTTTTTCTTTTTATATTAGTCCCATTTCAAAACTCCTTCCTTCCTTCTATCATTAATTCGTTCTTATCCTTTTTCTAATTTACCGTTACAATAATAATGTTTGTTCCCCAACGAGCATTTTAATAACAATACTATAATAAATATTAAACAAAATTACTATGTGAAAATAAAATACAATACAAAGTATCAATTTTTTATAATGATAATTTTTGCCACTATAAATAAGAATATTTAATAAACGTCACAGCAGAAGAACTAATCAGCATTACGGAAAAACGTAAATTAATAAATTTCGAGAGATGCGACTATCCATTTAACATGGACTTTTTCAGATAGAAGGATTTTAATTTATAAAAGAATTGTCTAAGAGTTTTTATCAAAATCTGATAATATGCATATTGATTCCATATTTTTAAAATTTGTATTTCTTTCTTTTTATTCGTGTAATGACTATTAAATGACAAATGCATTTAAATTATAAAAATAAATATATTATCTACAGAATCACATTCTTCATACAAGAGAAATTGGTTTCGTCTGCGAAATCGAGTTTTCTCTCATAAAAATTATAATATATTTTCTTGTAGTTTCCCCCTTTCTTTTTCTATTTCTTGCTTGTGCTGCACTGATTGAATATTAAACATATTCCATATCACAAATAAGTATATTCACAGTAATTGGCATTAAAAACATCATTTCCTTCTGACTCCTCCTTTTTGATATAAAAATTAATGATGACGTAAAGAAAGTCTTTTAATATGATTTCGATATTGGCAAATGATTTCCTCATATTACCTTCTGGTAATAATAAATACATATAGCATTTGTTTAAAGATTAATTGTATTGGGAGTCAAAAGCTGACTAATCATAATGATACTTCATCATTAATACAATAAGTATCATTCTTATTTCATTAATCATTTGCCAATTATGCCAACATAATTAAGAAGAGAAACAGATAATGGCACATCAAATCTTTATTCATATTTATAAACTATTATATATATATATATATATATATATATATATATATATATATATATATATACAGGGTGTCAGAAAAAAAGGGTCACATATTTTGATAGCAAGTAGTATTGATCAAAACAAAAAGAAAAGGTCTAATTAACATGGGTCTTGAAACTAATATCTTCAAAGATACAAGCAATTTTATTATTTGAGCTCTTTGTCATTTTCTTATTAGGCGGGTCATCTTTAGAATGTAATGAACAAAGGAGTAGGGAAGAGTGGAGTACAATGGGAATATCCGAGGGGAAATTCACAGCCGGCATTGGTGTACAAAATTTCGGCAGTGGACTGCCGAAAAAAGTAAGCAGTGACCTATAATATTGACGGCATTGTCGTCAGTGGTTGGGGAGTGGTGAGCTCACTTCAGAGTCGGTTTTTCGATCATGGGGTTGAGCACAAAAATTTTTGAATACTTCGGGAAAGCTTTAGAATTCTTGTGCAGGCATTGGCGTATGATAATGGGCACGCGGTAGTGTTCATAATTGCATGGCATTGCCTTAATTTTAATATAGGATTGACGGCATTGTAGGCATTGACTAACAATAAGCATTGTCGGCAGTGTACAAAAATGTCGGCAGTGTTTTACAGCAATGCCAAAAATCGGCATTGGTATACAAAATTTTGGGTTGTGAATTCCCCCTCGGGAATATCTTTTTTCTAGGTGCCTTAAAAAATAAAAAATAAACAAAAAAAGATAAAAAAATAATTTTTATTTTAATATAAAATGTAATTATTAATCTTCTATAAAAAAAACTGAAATAAAGAAACTAAATGTATGTACATATGATAACAAAATAAAAACTCTTTTTTTTTACAAAAAACAAAAAATTTTAATCCTGCCTGAGACGATTAATCTCCTACTGATGAACTCTCGTATAGCAACGTAGTAGTAAACACTTTTTTGTTTACTAGGGCTGCTCATATTCGACAAGGCCTACGCAATGTCGTTTGACTTGTAGTATTTATTACAAATGTAAATATCAGGAGACATACTAAAGATGACACGACTAATAAGAAAATGATAAAGAGTTCGAATAACAAAATAGCTTGTATCTTTGAAGATATTAGTTTTAGGACCCATGTTAATAAAACCTTTTCTTTTTGTTTTGATCAATACTACTTGCTATCAAAATATGTGACCCTTTTTTTCTGACACCCTGTATATATATATATATATATATGACCTTTTTTTTCTGACACCCTGTATATATATATTCAATAATGTTATTAAGTTTCTATCTGTTTTATTAACAAAGATATTGTAATATTAATAATATTTTAAAAATATTTTTAAAAATTAAAAATGCACAGAAATCTTCGAAAAAAAACATTCTTGTTTTGAGAATATTCTTATTTTCAAAATGTTAAATATTAAAAGGAAATTACGTAGCATTAAACAGACATAATTTACATGCATAAAGAAATTTTATAATTTCATTAAAAAAAAAGTATATTCTCATTATTCAATAATAATTTTTATGAATTGCGAGGAAAAGACATAGAAAATAATATCTTCAAATCAAGAACAAGAATTTTTTAAATTATTATCAAAACAAGAATAATAATACTATTATTATCAAAATAATTATTTTGTGTTCTTTAGAATGACTGTACTGAAACAAAAATATTTTTTTTCAGTATTTAAGATTATCAAATTTTTTAAAGATTAAATTATATAAGCAAGATTATAATTATTACATAAGTAAGAACATAATTTCATGTTTATATAAGAATTAAATAATAGTTATTGTAGATAATTGGAGTGTTCAAAAGAATATATTAATTTAATTTTATACTAATATTTGATACTGTTTTTTCTGTGCGATTTAATCTCCTAAATAGTTTTCAGGCCACTCCCTTTTACCACACAAATCTGCTCATCCTATTTTTAGAATACTAATTCATAAAATATCTAAAGACACATAAGAACTTTATTCATATGGAAGACGTTGCCAAATTAAACCCAATAAATTTCAAAACACTAGATGAATATATCTAGTATCCAATTAATATGTATTTATTCAAATTAAACTTTAGTGACGTAAATAAATAGAAAAAATGTTCCACGCATATTCTTGAGTGGTGAGACAGATGTATGGTTACTTTTAAAAAGTAGACGCTTGTTTATTCAGCTAATTGCCAGTCAGCTATATCACCCAACTTGTCGACACGGCAATAATGATCGATGCGAGATATGCTGATTCGAAGGTTACGCACGCATATAAATCCGATGACGTAGGTAGAGGTGTGATTTTTTTCTGTATATTCTTCATTTAACGAGCATCGGCACGTCGATCGCATTTTCGCGATTGAGATCTATCCGCGTCAGATTAAGAAAGTTGCCTGTCGCAGTTTCTCGTTTCGTCACGTTCCCCGAAACTCGTGAAAAAATTAACGAGCAACATACGACGTTTGTGCGATTTCATATCAGTGAAAAGGCACGTTTTCCTTCTTGCATTTATTAAAAAATTACGAGTCAATAAAATGCAAATACCCCATGCAGCGCTAAATGCAAATAACATACTTTTCACACGAATCACAGTATTCGCATTTCAAGCAAACACTTGTGCATTTTTACAGTTATATTCAATGGGGATATTAACTCCTTCACAAGGTAATCCGAAGTAGAACATTTTCAATTCTTGCAACAGAATCAAAGAAATCTCTCTCTCTCTCTCTCTCTCTCTCTCTCTCTCTCTCTCTTTCTCTCTATGACTGTTGAAGTATTTTTTTTCTGAAAGCATATCGCACTCGAATAACACATCAATCCTGTTTAATTACAGACGCGCTCATTAGGTGAATATTACGTGAATATATCCGCAGTAGGTTTCTCTTATTCCGTTATGTCACGTATCGTTAATACTTCGTCACCGAGACACGAAAGGATCCCGAGGCCACGCCACGCGTCGTCTCGGACCTCAGCCTCAAACTTGCACGCAGAGAATGAAATTCACGTATATGGTTCGAATATCGGTGTCGCGTATCGACAGTGCGTACCCCTCGTCCGCGGACGTTTGATCGCTCTTCCTGGGATTTACGTAATCCGGCAGCAGCTGAACTGACCGCTTTCACATCTACACCACGTCTTCGGCCGCGTTTAGCGACCTGATTCGCTGATAATACCATGGCATTTTCTTATTTACGGACATTGCCCGTTTTATCGTACGGCGCTCGTAAACGCAATTGAGGATCCATCGCATCGAAATTTGCTTCGACCAACGAATGAGTTGCGCAGTAAATTGCATAATGATAAGTGCATAAACGCGTTAATAATGCGTGACAATAAACAGATGAAAATCGCAGATATTATGTAAAATATAAAAATAATACAGAGATTGTTTAAAAAAAAAAAGGCTGGAAACGGGTCAAGGCTACGCGAAGTTGCACCGATGGCGGAAAGGACGTAACACGTCTCTTGAGTCGGTCTCGGATCGGATTGGAGACCGATCTCAATCTTCGTCGATGATCGTAATGAGGATCGCGTGCTGTCGCCCGACCCGATAGTCATCATGCATGCGCATCGAAGCGAAGACTTTCGCTTTTTGCGCGAACTTTACGAACAATCTACAAAGATGTACGAAGATTCTTAATTGACATGGCTCCGAATTCGAGTATTCGCTTAAAAATTTGGCGAATATTTTTGTCGAACTTATCTACGACTACGTTGCGAAGAAAAAATATTCGCGAGCTTTTAAGACCGTTACCCAACCAGAAAATCACTATAAAATTATAAAAATTATTATGTAGAAACCTCGCGTACATTCGCAAAATTAATATATAGTGAAATATTCATTATGTATAATTCAGTAATTAATATTTAATCTGGCGAACACATTTTTCACAAAAGAAAATCTTGATATATTTTTTCGAATTTCTAAATTTTATATCTTGTTTAAAAAGCTTCTCAAATCTTTTTTTCTTGCAAATTGAAACACTTTTCAGATATAATTTTTAAACGTCCAAATATTTTTTATAATATATAATGTAAAATACTCAAACAAAGATTTAGACAAATTTTAACTACTAAGCACAAGTAATTGTGTTAGAAATATTTAATTTA
This sequence comes from Solenopsis invicta, assembly GCF_016802725.1. Lineage (NCBI taxonomy): Eukaryota > Metazoa > Arthropoda > Insecta > Hymenoptera > Formicidae > Solenopsis > Solenopsis invicta. The sequence continues at coordinate 15,826,583 of NC_052679.1, forward strand.
TTGTACTATCAAAATGCTTCATTGCCGGTATTTAATTTATTGTACTATCAAAATGCTTCATTTACTTTTATTTCAAAGTTCAATTTTTGAGGTTTACCTTTATAATCGCTACGTGTAAATACATTCTAAAGTTTTTCATTCTACAATTTCTGAAAAAAAGATTTTAAACAAAAAAAAATGTTCAAAAATCTACATAAGTTTAAAATAGGAATTTTTTTTTAAATACGAGACATGAGACAAATATTTGCCAGGAAATATATCAGTAATCAAGCGCAATGTGCGTGTACATGCGTTACATACGTTCACTTTTAGAATGGCTTCAAGCATTGGCAAGGTTTTTTTTTGACTAGCAGCTTTCATCTGAAAAACAAGAAATACCCAACGAAACGTTTTTCGCAGCAACTGCGTTTATGGCATCGAGCTGCATTTGCAAAGTATTTTTATATCGAACACGTTTATCCTGCAAGACACGTACGAGATATGATAATATGTTTACTGATTTTATTTTTAATCGCATACAGCTGTAGAAAATAATACATGATGTGCTGCGTGACCATTTTTATTAATCATATGGTTCTCATAACTCAATTCACTGCAAACAGTCCTTAAACTTAATTTATTGCGTCTTTTAAAAGTCAACAAAAATATTCATATAGACCTATGTTTTAGAAATGTTGATTAAAGATTTTTAACATTTATCGCCACAGTGTAACGTGATTCTTAACGGTTCTAATTTAGCATAAATCAAGGAAGAGATTTATGAAGATTTTTCAAGCAAATCCTCGCAGGACTCTTTTGCATAACTTTCTAGTGAAACGTGACGAATAAATAGAAATTACGAGATTTCGATTCCTAAAGGTCTCCTATCCCATTTCAGCAATGCAGGTTCAAGGTTGCTTCTTCCGAGATTAAATTCTTGTGCTTTCGCTCGCATCGGGCGAGCGTATCAGCTCCTCTGCCGATTATCTGATTATCGCATCGACGCAATCGAAATCGAAGCCGATTATCGCAAACGGCATCGTCAGCGATCGCGACGTACCGCGCAAACGGAGAAAACGATGTGACGTCGAACGTGACAAGGTGTAAATCCCATCGCGCGAATGGCTACCATTGATAGAAGGGGACCGCGTGTATGTGAAAATTAGTGATTTCGCGACACATCGCGCGGGCTCGGCTGCTCCAAGGTCGAAGAATATCGAAACGGCGCGACGGCGCCACGTGTACACTTTCCGTGCGACCACCGCGCGGACGCGCTTTCACTTTTCGGCTTCACATTAAATAGAAATTCCGCCGCTGCCGAGCAGCATCCGCCTTCGAGGTTGCCCACGATAGTCCACTTTCGGTTTCGCACGAGATATAAATGTCCCCGGAACACACGATCGGTTTCTTTCCTAATACTATTTCTAGCGTTAACTAGGTCATATTCTCCTTTATCGAGATGTCTGGCAAGTTTTGCCACGTGAAAACCACAGGTCGTACAAAGAACTTTCGCACGAGACGCGAATGATGCGTTGGCCCCCCTTAAAAAAAAAAAAAAAAAAAAAAAAAAACTGATAGTTTTTCAACAAAACCGATTATTATATCAGTAACTGATAATATTTCGTTACTGATGCAGTGTCGTCAGTTACCAGTACACCTAATCAGTTTTTTCTTAAGGGCCAGCGAGTACGAAATTGGACTGGTCCAGGAGAAGCTGGTCGAGTCTCCTCTTCGCAGGACGTACGAAGAGCTTCGGTTCAAGCTGACTCTGTACGCAACCGGAAGTCCGCGCATTACAAATTTCTCGTTGTATCATTGCCGATTAGCCAGCCGCGGAAGATACCGTTGCGACTTCCTTCGTTGCAGTCTCCGCGAGGTATGCTAATCCGTGTAATTTCGTATCGCGAACCTGTCTGTCTGGAAATTCATACGATATCCGACGATCGATACGTCCTTGCGCGCGCATAATTATTAATCTCTCTACGAAAAATATGTGACAGGGGAATGTCCCCTTCGACGATCATTTAACCGGGCATTAGCACATTTAGCCGGTCGTGATGGCAATCAATTGAATTTTTTTCTTTGTTTCGCTACTAGTTTCTTAATAGACGCAAATTTATTGAGCATAATTTTTTTTTTCACGAACGGATGACTTACGTCTCAGAATTTGCATGAAATAATGATTTACGCAAATCAAGAAAACCTGGACGCAGTTGCCAAAGGTTCTTTATATTCGTACGAAGTGAAATTTATACAATAGAGCAATTATATTGTCATCAATGTGGCGTAATGATCGTACTAGGATTGTAGTACTTAAAACATTTATGTTTAAAGCAAATGTTAAAAAAATGTTCTTTTTTAAAGAAAAAAAAGTTTAATATAAGTTTTAGAGATACATTTGTATGCGTCTTTTTATTATATTTGCATATAATGATTTTTTCTCGTAAATATTATAATATAAAAATGAGAATTATTTTATTTGTATAATATAGTCCCGCAAAAAAAATTAATATGTTGTAAATAAGGAGCTTATAAAAGTCTTACAAATTTATATAAGATTCATATTCAGATTTTATTAAAACTTATAAAATCCAATTTATATAATTAAATTAAATTATAATAAATTATAATAAATGTAATCTTAATAAATTTCTAATATGGAATGAGGATTTTAAATAGTCTTAATAAAACGTCTAAATTAATGATTAGATAAACATTTTTCTGTACATATTCTAGAAAAAGAAAATGTATGATTAAGTTATGCTAATATAGCAATTAATAATACTAATATGACCAATTTTAATTTAATATAAGAATAGGTATGTAAAATGCTTAATTAAATTTACCTTCAATGTTTTATTTTAAATAAAACTTTTTTTTATTATAAATTAAAGTGACAAAGCTGTTTTTCTGTTGATTACGTATATAACATGTAATTAAAGCACTTCTTTACACACTTCAAAAATTTTTTAAATTTTGTACATAAGTAAAACTAACTTTGAAAATAATTATTACTTATTAAATTATTATATATAGCATTAAAATATAAAATATTACAAATAATATAAGATCGAATTATTACAATTGTGTAAAAAAATGTATAAATATATTTATTCTATATTATATTATGTGTTTAAAACGCGTTTTAAATAAAAGAACCTAATGCTTTGTTCTTTAAAAAAAAAAAAACGCAACTTTTATCAACTCTGTCAAATACCTAAAAGCAACGTCAATGCTAACAGCTTGATCTTTCCCTCGAAACATTGAATGTTACGCACCTTAAGTGTGTAAATATCAGCTTCAAATGTACTGGCCACAACATGCAATGTTGTAGTCTAATTTTCGACAGAAAAAAAGAAAGATTCATAACTCCTTGTTATTTAATCAGGTTCACCTGACATTACGTCAGGTGCCGCAGCTATAGTTGCGCAATGCTGGGGAAAGTGCAGACCGTCTTGACCACCACGTTATGGTCGCTACTTCTTGACCTGAAATAAAATTGTCGGCCGCCGCAAAAACAATCACATATTTGAGTGTTCGAGAATAAAAAAAAGTCAACGCGAGAAGAATCACCATTATTTACTCTTATGCTCGTTGTTGTTATAGATCAGCGCGAGCATCAGTATTGACGTTTTAATGCTAACGAGAAAGAGCAAGAAGAAAACCGACGTTCGTTATTTAATCTTTGTCATAGTTCGTAAATTTATTGAGAAGAATTGCTTCACGAGAAGTCAGATTCATGGCTTCTCAGAAGATTTCTTTTGAGGAGAGGACACGGGATTTTTAACACGAAGTTCTGCACATGACGCGTGACATATGTATAAAGCAAATATAAAAGGTTGCTTTCAACGAAGAGCTATATACGCGTAATGTTTATAAATTAATCTCCATTTTATGCTCAGTGTGGAAATTAAAAAAAGAGACATTAAATTGTGAAGCTAATTTACTTAGCAATGTGTAATTAATATAAAAAATGATGAAAAGTTCATGAGACTCTTGTAAGAAGATAATTTTAGATGATTTTAACAAGTTTCTGCTTTTTTTCTTAATGCATTCTCATTGTTTTCGATGTATCTTTACCGTTTATATTTAACAACTTTTGACGAGTACATATTTGTACGGGGATTATATGTATTTACATATATTAAACATGGCTGAGAAACCATGACGACATTTGTACGGGTCTTCGTGAGAAAAATAAAAGGGTGGAAGACCAGGTTGTTTTGAGAGGCTGTTGAGGCCATCGAGAAATCATAACTGTTTTTCCGATATACAGTTAAATTATCTCGCAGCAATATATAACATTTCTTTTAAATTGCACTAAGCAAGGAGTTATTAAAAAAAAAAAAAAAAAAAATGAAGGTAGATGATTAAATGCGACGATGAAATATTTGTTTTGCGAGTCAATAAAATGAAAACAATGACGGGACGTATCATCATCGATAAATCTGCCAGTCACCAGAAACACTTTGACAAAGTGTTAATGTAAATTAAAAGTGGCAACATTTTCGAGACTTGCAAAAATTTGGTGAGTAAACAGCATCTGTAAATGTCAATGAATACATGCAAGAAATATGAATGTATGACAGACACAAAGAATAATAAAAAGAAGGAAGAAAAAAGAAGTGAATGTAAAAAGGCATTCAAGAGATAGTTGATATTCTGTGTCTATAGCAAACATCCCGTGATACTAATCATTAATGATAACATTATACGCGGCGAGGGTTTATTGACAATTTGCTGCTGCGTTCGATAAACAATTTTGTCGATTCGTGCGGAGAAGATTGTTCTCCGTTTACTCTGTCACGACGTTTCAACGTTCGACAGATTTCACGACACTGCTTTGTTATCCGGGCTTATGACTAACCTGCGGGATATTGCCCGCAAGCGTACACAATCATTGGATTTAAGTGATTTTCCACGGTCGTTAACCCTCCACCGTCTTTCCTCGTTCGCCGTTAACTAAACGAGAAAAGAGAGAGATAAAAGTTTTCGCGCAAATAGGAAGAAAATTAGATTTCGTCTGTCCATTAATCTTAACTCGCCTAGATTACGCGATATACAGATTATCTTGATTACCCAATCTAACGTAATCCATATTTTACATACGTAATACGCGAAAGCAATGTTACACGTATGAAACATTTTTTTTTAATAGCAGTTTCTACGACGTGAGCGAGTCGTTATAAAAATTTTTATTAAAAATTAAATATAGATTATTCCGATTGCCCAGTCTAAAATAGTCTAATCCATCTTACATACGTAATACGAATGCGACTTTACGCACGATGTATAAATCATTATAAAAAGTTTAATTAAAAATTAAGTTAGATGGACTAAAAGTTAGGTTAGATCTTTATTTTTAAAGATAAAATCGTATCAACGTATGAAGCAACGCTCGTATAATGCAGCGTGCGCTTTATATACGTACTTCTCGCTAGGCACAAACGTCGCACGACATCGGAAGAATCTTCAGTGTCTTATTATCGGCGATGACAATGGCATAGCAAGGTGTTTTACCGAATTAACTAACGGAAGTGACCAAGCTGTACGTGAATGGGCTCAGGAAGCCGGTGGACTCGTGCCCTTGTCGCTTGCAATTTGCTCGCTAATGCTGCACACTAAACACTGAGATCACGCGTCGCTGAATTATTCGCCAAAGAGACGCCAAAATTGGAAATTGCAGAGTAATAGGAAATTCCTCGCCGCAGTGAGTTGAAGAATAAATATGCACATTAACGTTCACGCCAGACAATTTAACAATCATTGTCAGGAGTCCGTTAATCAACGATCGAACAAAAAAATTGCAGGATGTATGAACACGTTTCGACGGAGGAAAATTGAGAGCGGAAATTGAGCAAAGCAATTGCAAACACGTTATGCGGGAATTGCAAAGAAATAATCGTCATCAACGTTTCTTAAAAATAATGTTAAACCTTGCAAAATAATAAGGAAATATGGCATAAGGGGGTCAGAAAATAGAGATAGAAATATCGAAGTTAAAGCGAAGTGAAACGTGGATGGAAAATGAAAAAGAGGGAAAGAAAGAGCGAGAGAGAAAAGGAAAAAAAGGGAACTGTAAAATTACATCAGAATTATGAACGGAAATTGATGCAAGCTTGAAAGAAGGAAGTTAATGCTGGTCGGGACTGAAAACACAAGCGTAGAGGAGCGGAGAAAGCGATCTCGCGGTGTCAAAACGGATCTCCGGATCGACGTGCGCCGACGGACGGCCTTTCGCGAGGGAACAGCAGGTGATGGGAAGAGATAACTACAGAGTCGAGATGAGCGAAAGCGCCCGCAGGTCGAGTTCGCTTCTCGAAGGCGGAGCGGAATCAGCACTATCGCACGATTGGAAGAATAAGCAAAATCGCCAAATGCATCGGATAATCATCGAGTTTAGATAAATCAAAAATTAAAAAAAAATTTTTTCAAATACTTTCAACGTCACTGAGCATGACGATAACGTCATTAAGAATGAGCAGTAGTTAATTAATTCTTTCCATTTCCAGTTCTGTGCAACTTGCCAATCTTTCAGTGATCCTAAATGCTTCCAAAATAAAAAGGAACGTATTTCGCGGAAATAGCAAAGATAAATGTTCTCGATATTTTTCAATCTGAGTCATCCAAGGGTCAAATATAATTTTTACTCAGCTACTATTCGTCAGATTGTTTGCTATTTAGGTCTGGTTTTTCATTACCCGGTTAACTTACCGTTAAACTTAACCTGACGTTTTATTTAATGAGTTTTACCCATGGTGATGCCATAAATGAAGCTCGTTGGATAAAGCATCAGATTAAGCTTAACCATAAATTAACCAGGTAATAAAAACTAGACCTTAATATCTCGCGTAGCATTCGATACCATTCCATATTATCTGGAATGATAGCGAAAAAAATAAACACCTGAAAAGATGTTGCCCAGCGATTACCAGGAAAAAGACATGCGCTGATAATCCCAGCTGGAAATCCCGGATTGGACGTCGGGGGAGAAAACCGGAAAGCGTAACGGCTCTGGAATCGACGAAGCTGAAGACAAGGACGAGCGCGAGCGAAACGTGAGGGAGCAACAGGTGGAAGGGAGGACGGACAGAAGCGCTCGCCGCTGAGGGAAAGCATTAGTTAGAAAGAGACCGTTCGGCCCGAGGCACTCCATGAAGAGGGAGGTGCGAGCGCGACATTATCGAGTGTTGCGAACGGCCCAAGTCTGAATTCATGCCCGTGTCAGTCCTCAGTCTCGCGTCAGGACTCGAAAGTCACGGAGGAGGATGACAGCGATCGATCGATCGATCGGCTGACTGTTGCTCGACTGCCCATTCACGACCAAGTCGATCCGGTCCCTGTCTTTGCTGGTCTCTTCGAGCAGCAGCAGTCCTTAGCCTCCGTCTTTTCCCTCGCGGTGCTTTTTTGGTGTTGAGTCCGGGTGTCAGTGTGTGAACGACACAACGTCAACTGGTGAACACCCCCAGATGCTGCCGATCGCTTCTTCTTGCCCACGTCCCTCAACTGCGCCGGTCTTTGACCAGAATTACACGTGAGCTCGGTGAAATTTATACGGAAGCAGAAAGTGCTGCTGGATTGCCGCGGATTTACGAAAGGTAGAGTTGGAGGTGCGAAGTTTGCTGCTTTAAAAGAAGTTATTTCATATAAAAAAATACAATGATCGTCTATCGTGTAAATCTTAACGTATCAAACCATCCCTAACAGCACGCAAGATGTAATCTGATAAGACTGCTGTATACTTTCAAGTTAAAACATTTTTCCTATCTTTCTAGCTATCATTTAATGTTTAATGAATGTAATGTCTTTATAGATCTTGATCAATTCTTAATTACAATACTATCGGTTTGCTGATATGTTCAAAGAGTTTGTAAAAAAAAGGGCAATTATTTCGACAGAATCTGGAATTTTTATTTTAATCAGCAAAAGAAAATGATTAACACAAAATTTATATTTATATAAAAAAATATTCATATAAAATTTATACTTATATAAAAACTACTAAATCGCAGCTGTATGTAAAAAGTCCGATTGAAACTTATTGATTTATTATAGCTAACATATTCGAGAAGTGCCATTTCTCATCTCGTGACGTGCTCGTTAATCACGTAACGAGAACCAACAGAATTTTTGGCTTCGTGCAAAAGGCAAAAGTCCTAACTAGTATGAGCTGTATAAGTGATACGAGAAGTACGTCTAACCGTTAAACAGACAATTCGCATAGTTGTAAACGATTGAATACATTTAGAATGAATACTTTCCTTTGTAAGCCCTTTGCTCACGAGGATAGTTAAACTTTGTCTCTTCGTGGTATCTGGAATCTCTTTGACGATTATGAGTGCGTTCCACTTGACACTCGCAACGCTCTTGGAATCACTTGTTCCTTGTTATTTATCAAATATTAAACAAGGACAAAAGATGCCAGCAAGTGCTTTTGCAAACGCCAAGTGGAACACCGCACCCAATGTCCGCCAACATGTACGTAATGTTCACTCTATCTTCGCGTCGAGATCCTGACACAACGAGCATCTATTAAGAATAATCTCGTGAGGAAATTTCTAAGACTCGTAATATCTAGAGAAAACGCAACGGAAAATTACACGCCTGATGTTCGTACTCTCGTCGGCTTCGCGCTCTACGGAAGCTGACAGATCAACGAAATTTCTTCGACTTCATATGACATACATATCTTTCATTTACTGTCTAAGTGAAATTCCCTCTAGATTGACTCAACTTTTCTAAGCGCAACTTGAGAAAGTGTTAAGTCGTGGGAAAATTCGTGTTCCGCTCCGACGCAATGATGCACGGTTCGACAGGAAGTTGTGAGTCTAAAATAATAAAATTATCGGAGACAAAGAAAAGCCGATTACACGTATTTAATGTGGAGAATTTAATAACTGCGAGTAGCGGAGAAACGTAACGCAATTCTTACAAGGAAACATCTCTATTAGTGTCAAACTCCATTTTTCACACATTTCGCATTCAAAGTGTCAATCTTCCGTTCTCATCTTCATAATTTACACACATGTACTAATAACGGCACAATTTCTGCAAAGAATACATTATTATTCCCATTGCTATTTTTCTATTATCATGAAAATGAGATGTTAATTACCATATTCAATTATCGTATTGTCATATTACGTATATGCGCAATATGTTAATTTTTCCTTTTTGAAATACGTTCGATTTGAATTCGAATAAGATTTTAAATGTGAAATAGAGCACGCCGACTATAACTTCATTAAACGCGTTAAACGCTTGTACAATCGTGAGGATTCGCGGAACATTCGCGTCGTCGCGAATCGGCCTCACGTAATACAAGACACGGGAGTCGCGCGCTCTGACGATACCGGAACACACATCGCAGTGAAATCGAACGTAATGAGGCAGACGACCGTCGTCGAGTGCATCTCCACACACGCATTAGCATTTCCAATCTCTCGTTTCTAGGAAGACTGATTTCCGACTGATCCTCACGCGAAACTCTTGCCCGCCGCGCAGATTCTCTTGCGGCAATAACATTTCTATGATTTTTTTTTTTTTTTTTTTTTTTTTGAAAAAATTGTGCCAAAATTATTTTACCGTTTTATTTCTTAAATTCTTCATATTATAAATGGTGAAGTACAAATACGATATCGTTGTGTTTTCGATTAGCATAAAATTTTTCTATCAGTTTTTTAGCATGGAGTTATTACTTTCAATTCTTTTCAATTTGGAATTTTGCATATTAATTTTTGAAATGCGGTTTTATGTATAAACTTTGACTCCAAAATTTAGAATATTTAGTTAACTTACGTAATATTTATTAATTAATAATTAGTAATTAACTCAACATCAGAATATGTTGTATATAGCGGCCGAAAAAAGCCTTAGTAAGGCAGAAACTAGTCCCGCGTTATTTATTTCGAATGCTAATTGAGAAAATATATGTAATTTAATTTTTAACAACTAAAATTACTGCTCGTTAGTGGCCTGTTTTTCACACTTAAGTTTACGAATACACGAGCGACACATAGTATATTAATTTTTTAAGATCTTTCCAATGATGCAACCTCTTTAATTTGTACTTCTTTTAAATTTGACATCTCAAAAAATCAGAATTTAAAAGAATTACAAATTAAAAAGATATATTAATTTTTAAAAAACATAAAAATGCAAAATTAAAATGAGTTTTATTATTGAATAAATCTTCATTTATATTTAATAAATTATGTCACTGCTATTCAAAATTTTTTTCTCAGCAATTTTCTTAAAATGATAATACTGAAAAAAAATTTGAATACTTATGCAATGACATAATTTATTACATGTAAATCATTACTTATTCAATAAAAAATAATAAATTGCATTTAAAAAATAATAAATTACATTACTGATTCTTGTATTAAACAAATATTTATTAACATTTAATAAATTATGTCATTGGAAATATTCAAATAAATACTTATTGAAAGTTAGTAACTTTTTCTCTCAAGTGTATGCAAAATTCCCAAAACTGAAGGATGAAAATCTGTGATGTTGAAATTAAAGATTTTGACATTAAAAAATTCGACATTCAAAAACAATTTTTTAATGTAACATTAGCAATCATTTAACAGTCAACACTCTTACAATAAAGCAGCTATGTAAATATTACGACAGGAAACGCTTTGAAGGAAAACTCTCGATCCATGTTAAGTACAATGCACGCTACGACGCGTTTTAATCACAAGATTTCCGACGGATTAATTAATCGGTTTCATACGCGAAGACCGATACCAAGAACGACGAGTAGTATAACCGCATAATAACACCGTAGAAAGAAATCTCACGACGATATCGAATCGCGATGTGAAAGACCGAGAGAAATATACTTTCTAGGCGGCAGAAGGAAACTGCAAGTTAAACGTACCCGCGGCAAGAGTATTGTTTCGTCTGGCAAGATGTGCAGCTTCGTAAGGTCAAAGTAGCATCACGCTGTCATAACTTTCATCCAACACACGCTTCCTGGGAGGCTCGCCATGATCGACGCACGAAAAATATTTAATCGCTTTTATTTTAGCGTGCCTCGTACCATCGTAACGGAGTCCTCGTCGTGAAAGCACGCCGAAGAAATTTACCGTGCAAAAATCAAGCCTATTAAATTATATAATATTTAATACGTAACGCGTTAGAGAGAATGTTAAACAAATTACAATATCGCCCCGGCGGGGATAAGGACAAACTTCCATAAATTTCGGTATCTCTCGACGGATGCGGATAGTAATTGGAACGCTACGCCGCGCGCCGCGCCGGGTTGTGCAATAATAACGATAGAGGCACGATCGGTAAAAAAAAGGTGCGCTCCAATTTGCCGCGCTCGCGGCTAATGGCACGCGAATTGCGAAATCTCTCCGGTCGGAGAGATTAACTAGCAGGCGTTAATTCATGCGAGATTGCGCAGATGGACGACGGCGATGGCGGCCGCCGCCGTCTCGTTTGAAAACGCTTATGAACGAGAAGCGAGACGAGTCGGAACGGAACGGAACGCTCGCTCGCTCGCTTGCGATTCGCACGCTTTCTCGCAAAAAAAAAACCCGAGGCAAGTCCTCGTCCTTTGCTTCGCGATTTTCCGCGCATACGCGTGTATCGTTCTTGTCTGCCTGGCGAGCATGGAAAGCCTCTCCGTTGCGTCGCGTGCGGGACCGAACGAAACGCCATCCTCCACGCGGAGATCACGGAAAATCACGTTTCACGTATATAAGAATCGATATAATCTCTTCTTTTTTTTTTTATTAATACTATCTGTCACACTCGCGCGTACGTATGTATGTTGCATCAATTAGCGCATATCTAATCTTCTATTGAAAACTAAAAGCAGGTATCCCTCTACTTACGATTACTTCGATTTACGAATTTTCGAACTTACGAGCGATATGCTATTGATTGAAAAATGAACCATATTATAAGGAATCTGATTAAATTCAACACTCGTTAATCAAATAAAACAAATGAGATATTAATTTTATAACTAATTATTAATTAATTATTTAAATATTAAATTACTTTAATATTTGAAAAATTAGTAAAAATCAGAAAAAATAATACTATTTTTTAAATAACTGTTGATCTATGTTTAAGCCAAGTATTAACTTTACAGTGGCAAATGTTATATTAAGAATTATAATTTAAAAGAAAATTTATTTTATCACTTCTTAAACGGAGGCCTATAATCATTTTTAGTAATAAAATAATTATTTTGCATAAATAACGTTTATTTATATGAAACATAAATGCCATTCGACTAATTCGAGTTACGATCCAAAGTCTCGGAACGAAACCCTGTTGCAATAGAGGAATACTTGAATCTAATTTTCTTCATTAAAACGAGATACAAATATTCTTCAATAACGAGAAACAAAAGAATAGACATGATACAAACAGTAGAAACGATAAGATCTCCTTACATACCTCTTAAGCATTTGAGAGAAAGCTGTTTATTTATCTTTCAAGAAAAGAAAACGTTCGATTAATGAGACGAATACCAGTTGAAATTATATTATAAGAGAAAGAAAAAGTAAATATGAAAACTGGGGAACATCTTCTTTTATAATTATCGAAATTATTTCAAATATAATTTAGAAAAAAATAAATCACAAAAAATGTTATTTAGTTCAATGCTATATTACATTCATCATTAATAATGCATTATGATATATATTACCAATGATCGAGAATTATTTACGTAGACTTTACATCTATAGTACAATTAGGTGCAACGGATATGCTTTATTCATAGCTTTTTTACATAGTTTAATTGTTTTCTGCGAAAATCGGAATTAGTTATTTTCCACTGACTATAACGACTGTGATATATAAATCATGATTAAAAATCAAAAATTTTGCAGATTCGATAATTGGCAACTAATTGATAATTAATTGATTAACAATCACTTATACGAGTACCATCAATAAAACAAAATTAATCTAATCCTTTTACTATCGCGTAAAATACATAATCTTATTGTGGCTGAATTATATTATTATTATTATTAATTTCACGATTATATTATTACTCATTATACCTCGTGCTATGAAAAAAATTAAAAGTTACTGACAATGAGTGAACCTTCTCTTTGTGTACCAAGACGTAATTTAAAAAAAAAAAACGTTCTGAGAAATTATTCGTACATCTATTTGTTAGGGTAATAGTGTTTTTAATTTGCTGACTTACTCGATAAAATTGACATTCGCTTAATGGCGTTTGAATTGAATAGACATTTACAAGTGGAATTTTTATTGTAGTGACGCATTTTCAACGTTTGTATGACTTAATTAAATACAGTTGCGTGATTCTTTATAATGGTATTTCTTTTTTAACGTACTCGTAAATTTTTCTGAAATTCATTCCCGATTCCATAAAAAAAAAAAAAAAAAAAAAAAAAAAAAAAAAAAAAACTGACGATCTTACAAGACTTTATAGAGGAAATGTTTTCAGATTGCGCTCGTTTGTCACTAACAATTCACAATGCAGTCGGATGACATTAACGCTTTGCGACTTGTTGAGAATGGCTAGATCTCGTGATCAGATTTAACGAGAATTGTGTGAGCCTCGGAAAAACACGGCGATGTTCAAAGTACAAGATTGCCGAGTTTCCCAAGTATCGCAGATGCGTGATCGTCCTCGGGTGGGGTTACGGAACAGCGCGATTAAAATCGACGGTGACAAAAAGCAGCTCGTGCGAATACGATTCGTCGCGCGCGCATCGTGAAAACGCATCGTGTTACGCAATGAAAATCACAAGGACTCGACTATCGGGGTCTCGACAAAAACGCTCACGCCTGAAGAATTCGTCTCCGCTTGCTCAATATGGAACATTGCGGTGAACAAAATGCTGCAATAATTGCGATGAATTAATATCTTTTGGTCAGAGCGTATTGCAGAAATATCCGTAGTGGCCGCGGTCGATCGCGGAAGATAATCGCGAACGTGAACGGTGCCTTCGGCTTTTCAATTCGCGTTACGCAAGGAAGTCATTGTCGTCGTCGTCGCCCGTCGCCGGCGTCGACGAGAAGACAACGGAGTCGCGTCCGACGGGATTAACGAAGAAATCGACCCGGCGAAGGTCGAGTGCCATCGCGTCGCTTGTCATTGGAGTCACGCTCGAAAATTCGCGTAGCCAGCAACGAACGCGATATCGCGATCGCGTTGGGAAATGTGCCAAGGTCAGTCACGGATGTCGATTTTATAGCGAAAGTGGTGCAACGACGTCTGTTGCGCGGATGCCGATTGGAAGCGTCAAGCGTTCTCCAAACTCTCCGTGCCTCCGCTCCGCGCCGTCGCCGCGCCGCAAAAAAGCGTCGCGCTTACGTAAGAGCGCAACGCGTGCACGGATCGTGTGCAATGTAAACATATCGTAATAAGGGAGAGGATATACTGTCGGAATCGTCGTTACGAACGATACTTTGTGAGACTTTATGGACGTCTCGAATACGTCGCTGGTGCCACTCTGGAGTAATTCGCAAAATCGTAACGCTAATCATATTTATTTTACTCTGCAAATTTTGATGGTGCATCTTCTCTAATGCATTTGAAAAAAAAATCTACTTTATGTAGAAATAATTTGCTGACGTTAAAGGACTCTTCTACGGCCAAAGGTTGCCGAAAATTGAATTATTTGGCGTGTAATTTGATCATTTTCCACTTTTAATCGTAATCCAAGACTTATGCCATTCTGTACCCGAATTGAATTTTAGGTGGTCGGTTCACTTTCTCGTGAAATGTCTCCCTATAAAAAGAGAGATTATAACATATGTTAGAATAAGCGCGATTATAACACATGTCTGAATCAGCAACTCTCACGTTGAAAAATAAGTCATTGTTACGTTATAATTACATAATCGTCATGAATGCCCATATAGTGGAGTTATAAAATCCAATTATCAAAAGACAAAACAAATAACTTGTGCGTTATCAAATCATTGTACGAAAATCCGAAGAAAGCGGTAATTATGCAATAATTGCATAAACGTCATAAAAATCCTTCGAATATATTAATTCTGTTCATAAAAGCTTAAGAGCTCTATAAAAGTGTTATAAACGAATAGTTATGTGCTAATTAGTTCTCATATGAATTTACATTGAGTAGCAAACACTGATAGAAAAGATTACTCGATGCGAATAAATATGTCAGTAGCATGTTCTATTCAAATAACTTATTTACAGTCTATATCATTAATTTTTAACATAAAAAAAAATATAAAATTAGTTGAATGATACTAATAATATATTAAACCAAATAATCATTTCTCTCTATGTAGAATTAAATAAACTAAAATCAGTGAATTTAACATAATAAAGATTCTTACATTTGAAAATTATTCAATTCGGAACTTAATTTGTCTCTACATAATTTGATGATATAAAGCAACAAAATATTCTATTATCAAACTATCAAAATTTAATATCATTCATTTTTCGTATTGCAAAGGTCATGTCACATAAGTCAGAATGCAAATCACAGATACATCTGCATTTGCTTTGCGTCATTTTGTCTCATGCAGCATGCAATAGTCTTAACTCATATGTCATTCGTATTGTTTTTATTTTTATTGTATTTATAAACCAAGACATTGTATTTTAATTGTAAAATTACCTCTAGAAGACTATCGGCTTTTAAGTGAATTTCGATACAATAATTTTGTAGTTATTTGATAATTGCTTTTTATAAAATTTTTTACTGCGAACGTTGTTTAATAATTATTCTAGAAATAGAAAAAAATAATATAAAACTTAAATACAAAAAAAATTTTATATGCCTTTACGAACTGGATATCGAAGTAACCTGAAGTAACGTTATTTTTTCGTAGAATGCCATGTATAGTTAATAAAATTCTATAGTCTAAAATTGTAAAAGTTACTCAAAAACATGCCGGTCCTCAGGAGATTAAACATAAAATAACAATTTTCAAACATTACAAATAAAAAAAAAAACGTATTATTAGAAATATTTCATTATGTAATATATATAAGTATGAATAAAATAATAAAGTAAATTTTATATCTTACATCTAGGTTAGTATGACGCAAATGCTTTTAAAAATGGATTGAAAATATTCATCGATCAATATCTGCAAGATTTTCGGACTCGATACGAGTTGAATACCTGTTGCTCTCAAGATTACTTCATGTGGAACCGAGTTCATAATTAAAATTATTGCACTTGTCATCACATTTAACATATAACGAAGTTGCTGACATACACACTCGCACTTAATATTTTTTTATTACGCTAACTCTTATTACTTATTTTGGATAAAAAATCCGCATAATTAAGCAGAATTAATTTCGAAATAATTATGACTACAAGTACAAAGGAAGACTGTGATGAGAAAATAAGCGCGAGGAAAAAAATAATTTTTGTTGATGTGAGTGTGTACTGAACAAAGGAAGGTCTCGATCTAAATTGAGCAGAATTAATTAAGTAACCCTTTTATCTACGCGCAGTGTGCGCATATTAAAATTGAAAACAAATTAATTGAATTGTAAAGTACGACAAATAGTCGCGCCAACGAAGAACGTGCGTGACTTCCAAAGTAATTTTGTTTTAATTGAAATTAAGTAAGTGCAAGCAACGCCGCAAACGTCAGGATTTATTGCGTTCATTTTTGCAACGTAATATTCCGACAGATCGTATGATTCTATTCGATCTCTCGATTATTACATGCGAAACTCGTAGACTGTGCACAAAGGAAAGATTTTTAAACAAAAAAAAAAAAAAAAAAAAAAAAGATTTCTATAAATATAAAATAGAAATATAGTATAATAAGATTCATTTCCGCTGCGTCTTATTTAATATTGTTATCAGATAAATGATATATGTACAACATTACACAGTTCATTTATCTACACGATACTGATACACAGTATCATTTATTAACGAAGAATTATTCTAATCGTGAATGTGTTTCTTCGATGGCCGGCCGATTCAGGAAAAAAAGATATTCAAGATACGCGTTGTGAAGAGGACGCACGAAGTGAAAGCCTCCTCGCAACTTCCTGCCATCGCGAAGCGAAACAAAATCTGACGTGTACGAGAGAAAAGCGACGGGAACAATTTTCGCGTTGCTCGTCATTGGATTCATGTTTCGACCATGGCCCAGAAAACAAAGAGGCTGATCTTTCCACATGTTCGTCCTCGCGCCATGTCTTCGCGCGGAATGTCGCATTGTGCAACGCACCTGCACTTCGATTTTCGAATACTAAGCGTCATTACGTGGACGGTCCCATTGACATTAACAAATCGGTAACTATGTTAGCGAACCGTCCACGTGACGGATCTGCGAGCGCTAGCGCGAGCGACGGAGGATTGCCTGAGGAATTGCGAGCCTTAACTACTTAATACGATGACGTCAATTGAAAGATGGATATACAACAACACGCGGATATCTTAAGTTGAAATCACACGATGCACGTTTTTTTCAAACGATTAGCTTGCACATTGCGCCTGCATTAAAAATTGTTCTATATTATTTGCGATAATCAATTAGAAGCGTTAATGGTGCTGTTGGAAATGACTTGAGACTAATCGATAAAACAACGATCTTTGATGTCGACAAGAAATCATGCTAGATCATTGGCAAGTTGCGTTTTTGGTTTGTCGTTACTGGAATGGCCGTCATAAAATTTTATCCGTAGCCATCCTTTTTGGTTCATATGGGAACAATGGAAGGCGTTGCCCAAGTCCTCGCCAGCTCACCAATTACAGACCGTAAAACGCTATTAATTCATTGAGCATTTATAATAACGTTTCAGTACTATTAATTTACATTTAAATATTATTTTGAACCAGATAAGATATGTTTTACAGACTGGCTGAGAACAATGCCGCAAATCAAATTTTACCAGTGTGTCAGATTTCAGAAATAATTGAGATTTAATGTGTAAAAAAACAGCTCTTTTGCAATTTAGAAATTTTTTGTAAAAAGAGAATCAACGTGCCCTATAAAATTTTTATTTATTTTTATTGATGTTATAAAGGATTTTATAAGAAATGAGCAATGTAATCACGATTTCTAATCTGAATTTCAAAAGATAACATCAATCTTTTTCTATATATCAAGTCAATTTTCACTAGTACAGCAAATTTCTGAAATTGAGATTTAATCAGGATTTAATTAGATTTAATCTGAATTTCAAAAGATATTGATCTAAATATCTCTCCTTAATTAAACCTCGATTTCGGCAATCTGATGTACTAGTGAAAATTAACTTGCGACATCGTTTTTGGAATCTAGAAAACTATAAGAAACATCTTGCCTGGTTTAAAATAATAATTAAAAAAGATATATACATTTTTTTTTTTAATTAGTGCAATCGTCGGGAACTTGAAGCGGAGAAGAAATTATTCAAAGGCAAATTATTCGACGGAAAAAATTGATGTACGAGGGGTTGTTCGACAGAATAGCGTAATCGTGGGGTATAACCCCTGGTAAACGAGGGTCGTCTCAAGCTCGCATTCGTAATGCCGTATTTACGTAATCGATCGTCGTATCTGCGAGCGACGCTATAGGTTTCAGTATCATTTTGCGAACGGCGAGCGGCGCACTCGTTTACCTCGTCATTCATTACGGCGGAACGTGTAATGAATGCGACCTGTACTTAACGCGATCGTAATCACGGCGTCGCGGGCTCACGGAGCGATTGATCATAACGGTAATTACACATGTCACGGTGGAATAAACCGCGCCGATGACGAACGTGGGATTAACTTGGAAATTAACCGAATCACGGAAAGTTGGTGGCTACCGCAGGATTTGCCGTAAGGCCTTGCGGTTTACACGTAAGCCGGTAGTCTCTTCCCGCCTTGCGACTCTCTGTGACTAATGCGAAAATTATGCGCGTCAATTAGAGACTCGCGCAGGACAAATCCCTCGTCGACGCAGTGCGTCACGCACGAGCGTCTTTGACACGATTGAAATCTGCGCTTTAAGTATAACTGAGGTAATGTACCGCCTGAATTTACACTGAGCGATTGAAGCAATTTGTAATGCGTTTATTTACGAGATGCAATTAATTGGCAGACTGATGCAGCCCTGACATAAAAAGATACTGGATTATCTATTTCTTATACATATATAATATATCTTTATATGTATATAATTTATATATTTTTTTAAAGCCCATTTGATCGACCCATTTAAAAACGGAAAGAAGATGACTTTTTGTTAATACGGAAATTGCAAAACTAGTTGAATAAGATCGTTACGTCATTTCTTAACGATGTTTGAATAATTTATTTTACTTCGTTTCATGTGCCATGAAATATTAAACTAAAAACCAGTTCATTTACGTAACGAAAAATCCACTCTAACGCAATAAAATGTAACAATTAAAAATACGATACATTAAACAGTGCGTTTTACCGAGTAATAAGAAAAAACCATAGAGCTTAAAAACATATTTAAAAGAGTAAAAGAGTTAGAGTTTCGCAAGCATATTAATAACAAGTATTGTATTTAAAAAATTGTGATAAGTTCGTTTGCGCGAATCGTTGCGTAAGACTCATACTTTTATGTGACACTATTGAAATTAATGGAATTCGCACTCATTCGAAGCAGTTACGATATTCCCCGCGATCGTTCGCCGCAAGACTGTGAGATGAATAAAGCAGTCTTTACGCGACCGTGACCATATCGTCGTACGCTCATGCAGTATTAAGTGGTGCCGGCGGCGACAGTGAACTCCGACATCGGTGCAGTGCTACCATTAAGTACGCGAGAATACGCAATTGTCTTTTCTTACGTGTAATTCTTGCGGTTGCTGTTCAGTGTCACATCGATACGCTAGTTCACACGGTCGTGTAAGTTCACACAAGAATCGCAATAAGTGATTTATTATTTATGGATGTTGTTAAAGAGCACGTAAATACAATGTAAATACAATGTAAAACAAGTATATACATTGCAGATCCACACAGAAAAAAAATTAATATCAAATCAACAATTCGTTGTTTCATCTATAAGCAAGAATATAAAATCTTTTTGGAAGAATTTGTAATTTTAAACGGACATAATTTGTTTATATGAAGAAAATTTTTCTCTTCATGTGAGCAAATTATGTACGATTAAGATTATAAATTCTTCCAACAAGATTTTATATTCTTGCTTATATGTGAAACAATGAATTATTGATTTGATATAAAATTTTTTTCTGTGCAAGTTTGGAAATGCTTACGTTTTACAAAAAGTTAAATATCTCTGCAAAAAAGTTGAGAAATTAAATTTATTTTGAAGAGCTTTAAATTTAATATGTTTTAATTTCGTCTTTTGACATTTTGCTCTTAAATTACATAAAATCGAATTCGATATTATTTTCAATATTTTTGCTTTACCTTAAAGTACTGTGTAGCTTGATGAAGAGATTGGACAAGATCAGAGTATTTCAAAGTAGGCTTTCTAAACTTTAAAATATTCTTTTTGGAAAATGGAAAAATAATTTTTCGCGGTAATATCAAATTTTTTGTGTAAAAACCCATTTTTTAATGTTATTTATTCAAAATTAAAGGTTTTAACAAAAAAAAGAGAAAAAATGTTTACTATCATGTGTTTGATTCGCATAAATTTTTTCAAAAATTTTTAAAGATTTTTTTTATAAAATCTTAACTTTTTATAAAATCTGAAAAATTTGCAAATGCTTTCAAAAGCGTTTGGCTTACATTGTATCATTATGTCACTTGAAGAAATATTTTCTACACCAAAATTAAAATTATAATTTTAATAATTCATAATTTATATCAATTTTTTTTATATCTTATCATGTACAAGATGCGATTAGATAATTATCTTTATAACCATAAAAATTCTATACACATATTGTAGACATCAAGTTAATTTTGTTTGCGTCCACTATTTGCTGAACTGTATGACCAATTTAGATACAATGGTTCAGTAAATATTAAGAAAAAATGCGCAGATCGATAAAGACGTAAGGTTTTAAATAGAAATAGATGTTACCTTGATAATGTAAATCGCGAAATCGATTTGCCGAGGTTTACTCTGTACAAATGACATATGTATTTTATGAGCAATTATAACTGACGTGCGTCTTCTTTTTCTTTCTACTTTCCCTGAACTTGAAAACTTGATGCATTCAATTGTTGATAAAATCTTGTATTATGTTTAAAAAATATGCCACTATTTTCACTCTCTAAATTTCTGAGTAGATTAAAAAATCACTTGAAAATTAAACAAACTCAATTTTCACTCTTTTGGAGTAACATTTTACTTTATATAAAATTTAAAAAGAGCATTTTGTAAATATATCAAGTAAACGTAAATCAGAATTTTCAAGACATACATATATAGATACATCAGTTCTAAAACTAAGCCAAATTGCATCAATTACAAGTCTAATTATATTCATATCAACGAAAATATGTTTTCCCTCTCGCAGACTAAACTCAACCATGGGACGCAAACGAGAAATTAAGTCGTGCCCGCCCACGATCAAAGCCAGATCTAAATTCCTACCACGGATATTTGATAACCGGTAATGATAATTGCACCGATCGTATTAACCTTCGTATATCCTATTACAATTTAACACGAAAACTGTTTTTCAAAAAGTCATCTATTAAACAATTAGAATTGCAAATCTATAATTTTGATCCGTCAGTTATATCTTCCTTTGTGCTACACTTTAACGTTGCAATTAAAGAATGAAATAAACGAACATTGCAAAGAAATCGAGCAGTATATCGAATTTATTAAAGATATTAAAATGGATATTAAAGAAACACGAAGGTTAATCTCGGACATGATTTAGAATGATTGCTTGCAATAACGATGTATGGCTTTCTTCTTCCGCAGACGCGAGAGAACACGACGTAAACGGCGCGACAGGTCGTCCGCCACAACGTTACAATTACCCGTTGAGATCGAACTCACTCAACAAGTACAATCCGCTCGGTAAAGGATCATCTTGTCATATTCGTAATTCTTTAGCGATGGCTTCAAACGAGAATTCTCATTCGCTCCTATTTATGGAAGGTTCTCGATTGAGACAATGATATGAGTCATGCTCGAAATTATATATGATATTAACATAACTACAGTTTTACTATAATTGGTACATATTAAGTCTATTATAAATTTAATTTTATATAGTACATTTAAGAAGGCATCTACACCTAGATGGATCGAAACAAGACTAACTTTGCGATTTTTTATTAAAAAACACGGAAAGAGATAGAAAAGTCGTATTTATTTTATTGTAAAATTCACACTTTTCTATATTTGGTTAATGCTAAAAAAATGAGCAAAGTTTAAAAAGAAAAATATATTGATTTTAAACAGCTGTCATTTTTTTCAAATGCAATTTTGAAAGGCTACGTCAAGCACTATATTTTAACTTCATAAAATTTATGCCGCACAATTTTATATTTTGAAGAGCGGAAGCAATAACAGTCACCGTAAACGTCGTTTTTAAAAATCATGATTTAAGAAAATTTGAAGACGACTCTATCTTATATTAGTTTTGAAAAAAAATGTTAATGTCAAATAGAGAAGAGAATAATAAGAGAATATTCTTACAGTAAAATAAAAACAAATATTTTTCCACAAAAAAATTCGCAAAGTTAGACCTTCGTTTTGACCCAATTAGATGTACATGTCCCCTTAAAAAAAGTTTTATTAGCACAATTTTAATTACATTACAATTTTATATGTAAATTTCAATTCTAAATATTTTAAAAACAATTGTTTCTAACGATAATCTAGAGTACAACTTTCGGGTGGAAAGCGTTGAAATTAATAATACATTCCGACCCTATTAATGAATTCAAGTAAAATGAAATCGGAGAACGAATCCATCGCTAATTCATCGTCACGTAATGTGTGGTGCAATAATCGTGATATAATAACCGTGTAATGTACATGCTCCCCGTTCTAATAGATTCTATTAATCTATTTTATATCTAGAGTAAGAAAATCTAGAGGACAAACGGCTCGAGTCGGCGATTTACCACCGAGCTCCGCGTCGGTAATCGAAGTAACGTCGTCGCAAGAGTATGCTGATCACCAAAGGTTATTTTTAATTCACACAATCTCAATTGAACCTCCGTTACATGTGTGCATTAGATGTGGCAATCACTTCTCGATTAATGTAATTATCTGATAAACGAGTTTCACAAGCACCGATCTTATCTAAGTTACATAGAGTTACTTCCGCAGCATTAATGTTGTCTATACACTGCAAGAATTATATTTCTTTGGAGTCTGTGATCTTATGATTACGCGTCACAATCAATACCCAAGTGTCAAGAGGTGTGCAAGCGCAACATTAATCTCTCGAAACACATTGGTCTCTTGCAATGCTACGTTTTATGCTCGCAAGTGCATTTTCTTATCAACGCACGCACGCACGCACGCAATTGTGCAAATTCACTCGATTGCAAGTCGCGTACGATTCTTCTTATGATTTCATGTGTCATGTACCTACTTCGAGATTCACATTCGACATCCACAGGCATTTCGAATCTGCAAGTGTTCTATCTACCTTAGAGAGTTTTCGTTTCACAGACGAAACTCCGCTGTCGTGAAACCCATCGTGAATTAATTATAGGTCGATCGAGGCGGCTCTCTTAATCGGAACAAGCGCTATAATATCGTCGTTTTGTAAAGATCGCGTGCGATCGACAATCGCATTATTAGCGTATCCGGAAGCGTTTTTCGTCTTCGTGTTCTTTCTTACGACGTTAAACTCGCCGCAAAAATTGCGCAATGCCACAGTCCGGCCTTTTCCTTTTCTTTCTCGTAATACGTATTCTGCGTGTCCGGTATTGTAACCCGTTTGTCGTAATGCATCGTGATAGATTTGCAGGATCCAGGCGCATCATAAAAAGCGTTATTATTGCTATTATCGCCGCCAATTATTGTGTCGACCTATATAGAACTCAAGATCATTCGCTCGCAGCAAATGCCCTCAAATGACAGCAACAATCTATAAGTACATTCATTTGTAATTATGTATTAAATGCTGCACACGGGATGATAAATAAATTTTAATTATAACAAGGTTAAATACATTTTAAAAAAAAGTGTTTAATTTGATGATATTAAAATAGGTATATTTTATTTCTTCGTTTCTTAAATACTTAAAAATGTTTTACAATTAGTTTTAAACGGTTTAAATTTAAGACATTAAGGCGTTTAAAACTGAAATTTTTAATGGCTTTAAATGTTTTATGTCCATTCCCACCAATGTAAGATTAACTTTGATCTCGATTTAACCATGAGCGCTATATACTTGTTTCGTCTTGATCGATCGATTGACAATCTATGTACTTTTGTACACCTACTCTCTCCGTTCTTACTTTCCACGTGTCGCTGCCATTATTCTTTGTGCCTGTATAAAGAAAGCCGGACCCGATTTCAAAGCAACATATTTGTTTTTATTATGCAAAGCCTTTCATCTCATTTATCATTGAGTGTATACGCAAAATTTAATGTTACCTTATCGTAAAATTGTAATATAAAATCATATTACAATTTTAGATATTATTTTGACATCTGAATACACACAAATGTCTTATATATATAATATAAATGTATATATAAATTTATACATATTTAATTTGCGATTAAATTTTGCTTTGCACTGTTTTATTTAATCAATTGCTTATTTAAAAACGGAGTATTAATTATTATTTATACTCCGATTTTATATTAAATAATATATGTGCACGAAATGTAGTATACTTGAATTATGAAACAGCGTTTCTGATACAAACGTCAGTGTCTTATTAAGATGAATTATTTCTGTCAGCAACAAAGAAAATATATATACTCGTATATATATATACACGTATGTACGCAACATAATCAAGGAAGCTAATTATGATTAACGTCACACGCCAAGTCACAAATGGCCATACGTTGACGTTAATTGTGTGACGTCGAAAAACTACCGCCGTGATTTAATTAATTTTAATAGATTGCGCGAATTAAAATCGTTAACTTTCTTATTTACTTTTCATATTACAAAATAAAATATTAGCACAATACATTAACAACCGTATTAGTAGAAATAATAAGTCGCTTCTCTTCCTTTATTATTTCTGCAAACGCCCGTCACTCATGCAACAATTGTCCGCTGTAGCAGAGAAGTAGATTGATCATAAGTACGCGTCAACATACGTAGGAGCGGACGTTATTCCCAAGGTAGAGGGTTAAGTAATCGATGAGAGAACAATTATAGAATAGTCAGTACGTCATTTTAATTGACGCGCAGCGTGAAGCCAATCGGGGAAATCAATGACGGCGAACGGAGTTTGATTTTGATAATAATCGATCTTAAATGCTTACTGATTTTAATAACCGTTTCTAACGCGGATAATTTCACGGATAACTAATAACGAATCCGCAATACTTTCTACATCTCAATTCAGTGCTAACGCCTGAAGCACTTGAAACCCGGCGCGAGTGACGTAATCCCATGCCATCCGCAACTGCACGCGGCGAAGCTTTTCGCGCGCGCATGCACTTCGTGCGCTTTTTCGCGATACAGTTTTTTTTTACGCGTGCCGTTCGAAGCGGCGCATATGTGCCGAGTGTAACTCGGGGTAATTACATGCGGTAAAACGTTGCTAAATCATTCCCCTTCACGTGCGCAATACGTAGTAATCCAGCGAACAGGTATGCGTGAAAACTTGAGAAAAACATGTGCTGTTTTGCAACGAGAGATATTAAGGCCGCGGCGTCGCCGCGTCGCCCGAACGTCGCTTCTTTTATCAAACACATATTATGTATAAATATATGTATACACGTTAATCGTGCGCGCATATAATAGCAAAGTAATTTTAATTTAATGTTATTTTAACGTACCACTGATTCAATGGATCATTGGCGTGCTGGGAACGATTATAACGTTTTCTCAGCCGCAATTAATAATTTTCTCGATCGACAGCGCCTTTGAAAGTTTCTTCCATTCTGATCATTGTTCGACGAGATCGATTTCTTCGAGCCAATTCGACCGCTTGAAATTTACGCAATGGATAGCAACGGTAGAGCGTAGTAGAGCCACGCCGCTTAAATACGGCGTGTCTCTACGCCGAAAATCCGATTAAATACTTCCGATTAAATAAATCGGGCAAAAAGGGAGAAGCCTGTCGACGTCTCAATGGGGAAAGGAAACGCTTTCCTGGACGACGTGTAACTAAAGCGAGATATCGCTTTATCGCAGGCGTGTAACAATGTCGAGCATTCGCGAGCTAAAAAGTGCGAATTCGAGCCTTCGGAAAGGGAAATCGCGAGACGCGGCTCGCCGATGAGCTGGCGGCGCGGCGGCGTGCGCGAAAATTTACGCTCGCGCGGCATTACGCGCGCGAGCGCGCGCTGCATCGCACGCGCGTTACGTATTCCGCATCCCCGAGTATGTGCAGACCTGTATGCTAAACGCGACGCGCACGCGTACATACACGCTCATACACAAGTATGTACGCGGTTGTGTCCATACGTCTATTGCCCAATGAATCGCCACGCGCGTAAGCGAAAAGAAAGCCGCGCGGCGCGGCGCGGCGCGGCGCCCGGTTGCGCAACCTGCATCGCTCGACTCTTTCTAAGTATACGCACGCCGCGCAATCCGCCGCGACGAGATTTGCAGAATCGTTTCTCACCATTTCTCCGCGTAATGCGCAGCAATTTCACATGGGCGTCGCGCTATTGATGTCTTCTTCGGATAGCTCGGTATATATTTCGACGTTGAGTTTTTAGCAATTTAAAGAAAAATGTCGGAAAACTATTTCCTTTTTTCTTCTCTTATATTTTTAACGAAAGCTTGGAAATCGACGCACAAAAGAAATCGGTGTTCAATTTAATTGTATCTTCGTTTACATTAGCGAGACAACAGAAGAGCGTGCGCTTCTCTTCATTTTAACGAAATTAAGAAGCATTTAAAATAAGAGAAATTCACTTTTTCGATTTAATCGTATCTGTATTGCACGTTTTCTATTTGCAAAAAAAAGGCAATGCAACAGTTTACTAGAGCGCATTGCAATTAACGGCCCAACGTTGTGAGCTTCTGCATCGCAATTTTACACGACAGGCCGCGAGTACGTATACCTTGCGATACGCCGACTCAAGGAGAGATCTCTGCCGAATCACTACGTCGTGCAAGACCGCAATACAAGATATCGGCGTCATTCCGCCGTAATTCCACCGGTTACTTTCTCGTTACTAACACGTGCGCTTTCGTTTGCAGCGCCGGAGGTGCGGGTGCCGCGAACGCGACGATGCAGAGCAACGCGGATAGCAACATGGACCTGGCGACGGTGACGTCGAGCAACCCCGTCTTGGCGACGCCAGGGTTGAACAACCCCACCTGGAATCGTCAACAGGCGGTCAGCGTCAGGCACGCCTTCAAGATCTATGGCAGCAGCAAGAACCCGAATCATGTCCTACAGAATCTCAGCATGACGGTGGCCAAGGGCTCGATGTAAGTACGGCGATTGTTCAATAAAGATCTCGTGAGATGTAATTTTGCGAGACGTTTAAACTTTGTATTACAACGATGTTCTGTTTCCCTAAATTGAATTTTGTGCAAAATTTATCCCTGGCCTTTATACATGGCCTTACACTGAGATAAAAATGCTGTAATATGAATTAAAACGTAGTTTTATTCAATTAAACGTCGAATCACGGGCTGTCACTTGATTCAACTAAACTTTATACGGTCAATAGTTGTTACTGTCTTTACTTTTAATTTTTTTTGTTTCATTAATATTGTTATTGAATTAACAAAATATTTTTAATTAGACTGATGCTGTTGATTCAACAGCATTTTTTCTGTATGCAATTTTTCCTGAATGTTTCTAAATTCCTTGTCTGTTAAGATTTTTATTTTTTAATTAGTAACTGCATGAAAGCTGTCATTATAACTTGCCATTATAACTTCTTCAGGGGCTGATGTCATAGATAAAGAAAAACAGAAAATATTCAAGCTATGACTAATCCAACAAACTTTCCCAAGTACAACTAATAAAGTACAACAATTTGCAATTAAATTGGAATCCAAGCATAATAAATATAAAAGATTTACATTTAAAAAAGAAATTAAATCTCTGAGCAAACTAAATGTGACAGTAATTCAAAGAATGACAAAGAAAACATAAAATAAAATAATGCTAAATAATCTTACATATTAATTATTTTCTCTCATATGTCAGCATATTTCACTAATAAGTTGAAACTCGTTCCAAGATTCAATAAAAAAAATATAGTCAGAAAACTTTATATTTTACAACTCTCTATTACATCTGAATTCTCTAATTACATCTCTCTCTGCTCTGTTGAATCTTCAATTGATCCGAAATACTCAAACGAAATAACAATAATCTTAACAATATATTATAGCTTCTTTCGTTTCCATATTACGTGCATATTTTTAATCGTTATAAATTTTGTTCATCGAGATATTGCCTAACTTCCTGATCTTAATACCTTTTCTCACGTAATGGTGATCAAAATCGCGAAAAATTGAGCATTATTTATGCCTTTCTGCTTAATGTGCTACATCGAGAAAGCGACGCGAGAAAACTCGTTTTCTATCTTAACGAACCATTTATCGTAACGACTAATCCTACGCTGCGAGCAATTAATTAACGCGATCCTTCATCCGCGGTAACTGTGGCTCAAATCCGCCAGATCCCGATTCGCGATAAGAATCTATCGCGATAGTTATTTCATAATACGAAACAACAATGCGCGACTACGCGACCACCAGGAAATCAAAACGATAATTTCCGTTATAATCATTTCAGTACTTTGTTTCGTAATCGCTATGCGCGATACGCAATTATGTATCTTTCGTGTTAAACGCCGTATTAAACTTGAAGCAACAATTTAGTGTAAATTATGCGTCTCAAGCTGTACAATCGTTTTTTTTTTCTTTTTTTTTTAATCTAAACTGTGTTAGAAAGCAGAATAATTTACATATTACGAGAAGACAACGCGCGAAACTAAGGACGTAATGATATACTCTTGCGGCGTGCTAAGAATTGGGACGAAATGCAATGTCAAACAACTTAGCGCAATAATGTTGAAAATGTGCCGACAGTTCTGAATATTGTACCTGTGGAAACTTCCTTGCATATTACGCTCCCAACTACTTAATATTCGTTCTCTACCTTGGAATAATTTTAGACATTCCAAGGTGGAGAACAGATAAAATTTGTGTAATGGGAAACTTTTAAGTGATTCATTAATTCACTCACATTTAGTTTAATTAAACCAACTTGTTTTTTAAGTAAATCTGTCTTCTTACGTAACTGAATTGTGTATTTTTTTAAAACTTTGACAATCGAGGCCATCTTATTTTAAACTTTCTTGCCCACAGTCACAGGTAATTAATGCCTGAATACAAGAAAGAGGAACAAATTGTATTCTTCATTTACAAAAATTTGTGTGGAAAAAAATATTGTTAAGAGAAATTTACTCTCTTTTGTTTACTTTTCAGTATTTATTCCACGATTCTTTTAGTCGAAGTAATTTTATTTGCAAACACAATTTTTATTAATTGTAATCACAAAAATATCACTTTAATTTATGTAAGACTTGAGTCAAAGTAACTCGAATATTGCCACTCCAAATCGTCTATTAATTATACACAATTACATTTTCAATTTATCGCATATTCATTTAACATGCTCAAAAAAATTCATGTTGCTTTGTTCGCATCAGAAATGTACCAATTCTTCTCGTAACGAAACTGTATATTTTTATTAACTATTGCATAATGCAATCTGCTCTTACCAAATTTCCAAACAATAAAGAGCACTAGAATATTCTATGATCGACGTTCGTGTTAGAAGTAATTTCATATTTATAATAGTTACGGAATTTTATTTTATTTTCTAAATTTATTTTATTTGGACTCAAAAACAAAACGTTTAATTTTAAAATATTTTCAGACGTTTTATTTCCATCTCCATTTTTTAAATACTTAAAAGGATTTTAATTTAAAACGGTGTTAGAAATTTAAAACACTGAAATGCATAGAGCTATTTCAGAAAGATGTTTTAACATTAAAAGTTTTAGTGTTTTAAAATTAAATTGTTTAAAACTGAAATAATTTTAAGTATTTGAAAAGCAGAGAAATAAAACATTTTTAAATATCTTGAAATTTAAATACTTCCGATTATTAGAGAAAAAGATCAATAAAAAGCAAAAATGTCTAAGATGCAAATATTAATAAGAATATAATTTCAACCTTTTTAAATAAAATATGAGAACAAAAATATAGATGTGTATGAGCTAGCAATATTCTTGGTTATCAAATATTTTTTTTTTTTTAATGTATTAGTGGCAACTAAAAATACGAATGTCTGCCATCACTTTAATGTAATCAATATTTTCCAGCAAGAATCTATACTGGAAAAGAAATTCTTCACAAATGATAATTATGTAAAAACATCTTATATATTAAAGAAAAACGATATAACAATAAGATGAGTAATCAATAACAATTTCTTTACGATTCACTTCGGATCGAAGGCAAGGTTCGAGTCTCATGTTCTTAATCTCGCTCGTCGCGAGTTACGTCACGTACACGTTCGCGGTCAACCTTCAACTGACAGTTGCAATTCAAATTTGATTATTCGTTTATTGTGCTTCAAACAAATTTTCTTGACGAGCCGCGTGCGTTTCGCGAAGCTTGTTTTGTTGCGTTCGACGAGAGACTCTCGCGCGAGCGCTTATCAGTCATGCAAACAATCGTATCATTCGATTTCCGGTGAAACCGTCGATTACATATAGTTACGAATAATACCTGACAACGTGTATTTATCTGGGCTTCAAGGACCGCGAACCTTTCAAGCTGGCCAACTACGCTTTCTCGTTAGCATTCTGATGAAAATTGCAAATGTAAATGACGCTCTTCTGTAAAAAGCAATTGATTATCTATATTCATATTCAGAGACGATTTTACTGACAGTTTCGAAGGTTAAAACTTTTAGAATGTGTACACCTAAACATTTTTCAACAGCCAACTTGACTTCTCGTAAAAACTTAGTCTGTTATGCAAAGTATTCCGATATTTGATTATACCTTCTTTTTCTATCAAGGTTTTTAGGTGTAAAGATCTCTTATTCGTTAAAATTTTGTTGCTTTCTTTAAAACCATATTTAAATCCATCATGCATCGTGATAAAGCGAATTGTTCGTTCGTATTTTTTTTTCGCGCTCGGTCTAGATTCGGATCAAATTGATGTTGATCAACACTGATGTTGATGGTAAAATAAATTGTTGGTGAATCATTAGATACGGGCTGCTGGGTGCCAGCGGATGCGGCAAGACCACCCTGCTGTCTTGCATCGTCGGCCGGAGAAGATTAAACTCAGGCGAGATCTGGGTGCTGGGCGGCAAACCCGGAACGAAGGGCTCCGGGGTGCCTGGAAAAAGGGTCGGCTACATGCCGCAGGAGATCGCGCTATACGGCGAGTTTACCATTCGCGAGACCATGATGTATTTCGGCTGGATATTCGGAATGGGCACGGCCGAGATCGTCGAGAGGCTGCGCTTCTTGCTACAATTTCTTGATCTGCCTTCGCAGAACCGTTTGGTGAAGAATCTTAGGTATGAATTTTTCGCATCCGCGACCGCGCAAGCGGAACGTTCCTCGGTCATTCCCCCGATTGTATCAGCGTGCAAAAGCGAGACCTCGGATCAAATTCGTAAAAATGTATTTGCAATAATTTATCAGTCTTTGCGATCTGTATTTGTCAAAAAAAATCGCGTATCTGTTTTACATTTCTCGCAGACGATTTACATTTCACAAAATAAAACTATTCAATTATGCGATTCCACCTTTTGGAACATCTTCTTTTTCGAAAAGAAGACATCTGTTTAGATATTTAAGTTTGCCGCCTCATAAATTAACTGAATATCTGTATTAATGATATTACAGATATTAATATTAAACAATTTATTTCACTGAGAGAAAAAAATAGTAATTTTTTAACTATCACTTTGTTATTAAATAAATATTTATGAACTGTAAGTAAATATTTCATAGCAAATATTCAAATAAATTTTTTTCTCAGTACAAAAAACCTGTTTTCGTCATAGCAGAGGACACAATAGCGCGTCTCATTAGTAAAAGAATATACCTTACACTAATTAACTTCAAGAAACTATAATGACATAATTCGTATAAAAAAAGACTGTTTACTATGTTTATTTTAGTAGCAATAACAAGCTACTTTCTTTATAATTAATGGTAGGTTCAATAGAACCATCAGCCAGCCTTGGAGGATCAATAAATTAATATCGGGTATTTTTGTTATGCTAGTGGCGGTCAACAAAGGCGAGTGTCTTTCGCAGTGGCTCTAATGCACGATCCAGAATTGTTGATCCTGGACGAACCAACCGTAGGTGTGGACCCGCTGTTGAGACAAAGGTGTGTGATCTTTTTTAATAAAATTTTAATTGTCAGAGCTAAAATAGATAAAATTTTATTGTGTCTTCCTGTTGATGTATGCGCTTAACGAGCTTAACGAGTGTAGTGGTTAATGACTGAAAAATAGCTGATCTTTTATGTACGAAATACCGTGATCATCCTTGAAATTAGCGTAATTAGTTAACGTGACAAACCGTGACCCGTGTTGAATAAATCTTTTGCTCATTTTTCCAGTTATTAATACATACACGTGTCGTTAATGGCATAATAATACGCGTATAATGAATTCAATATCGCTCGCTGCTATTAAAAAATGACCGTGAAATGTCCGGATATTAATGTGCTTCAACTACATGGGTAAAACGTCTAATATATGCATAATGAATTCAAACTATCATCTTCTAAATGTTTTTCCTACAAGTTAATTATTACGATCATTTTTAACGCTTAATTATTTAAAAAATGCTGCAAAGTACATATTACTTTCTAAATATGAAGATTTTTTTTAAAAGTTTCTCAACGACTTCGTTGCTTCACAATTAATCTCGACTGAGGCAAAAACGAAATAAGGAAGGCAAGAGCGACTCCGTGAATAACGAGAATTCTTGTTTGCACTTTCGCTGAAAATCAAAGTATCGAGATTAAGTCTCGTATACCAGCGGACTCGTGATCAATGCTCTGAATCCGTAAGTCACGCTTTAAGCTTGACTTTAAGTGAAAGTAGCCGTCCGCACGGGTCTGGACGGCGAATAATAAAAAGTAAAAAAAAAAAAAAAATGAAACTTGCCAAAGAGCGCCTCTCATAATTTCTCACGCAGCCTCTTTGCGTTTCTATCCTGTCTGTCAAATTACTCGAGGCTCGTGTTAAATAATGAAAACTTATATAGCTGTCCATATTTGATGGAACGAATCGGGTACCGTGAACTAAACGTTTTTCAAATTCTAACGCTTGAGTTTAGAAAGAAAGATTTCTCACAGAGTTTAAATCTACCTTTGTATGTTGAACTTTGACTTTTAAATTAATATCAACCGATTTAAAAGGTCGAATTATAACAATCGTGATGCTCAGTCACAGAAAATATTTAACGTATGATTACTTTGTTTCTTAATATTACAATAAATGTTTCCATTGATTTTTTTCTGTGTAACTCAAGTATTAGTAGCATTTTAAATTTGTCAAAACGTCAAGTTCGCGTTATTTAATTCGTTTCATCAAATGTAAGTAACTACAAAAGTACTATTAGTTAGTACTTTTAATACGTAATAATCAAAATAAGTAATAATCATTCGCCATTTAATATACATCCAGTATTATAATACATATCTACAAGAGTGACCAAAATCTGAGTTTTTTATGGAAGTATTCAAGTATGTCTTCAACATTTAAGATAATTTATGTAATGTCTCATTGAAATGCAAAGATTATTTTTATTTATTTATTTACAGAAGAACTAAGCTCAGCATTACAATAAAATTGGGTGTACATAGATCATCTTAAATATTTAAAATATTTATACAAAAAAAATTTAGATTTTTAAAATAAAATGTTATAACTATGTTATAAACATGTCATGAGCACAGCAGAAGTATAATTGAGAAGTCTATTTTCGCGGTACGTTTTGTTTTAAACTATGTGAAGGAATGAACCTTGTTTCACACAGAAGGAAAATGATCGCTTTCATTCGAGAAACAAATGAAGCAGATAATTAACCGAGATGCCATCCACAATAACATCCTGCTTTTACGGGAAATCAATTACTGTAATTATGGTTGTCATCTACGTTTCGCTCCCGTTAATGCGATGTTTCTCCGGTGCGTAGAAAATTTTCCAAATGTTCCCCTGGTCGCATTTATACGCGACGCAAATGAAACAAAAATGAAACTCGTGTAAACGTTTAGGAACGACTATGTGCTCAATTAGGCACCCATAAGCAATTTCATTGGGACTTTATAGTATAATAATTGAAATTTATTTTATTGCACAGAGATAAACGCCTCCTCTCTTCCCGTAGATTTTATTCAGGCAAATTTTATACACGGAAGAGATAAAAAATAATGTTTCTTGAGCAGAAGCTTTAAGCGCATCGTCTCATTATCAGAGAAAGTTTACAGTTTTATTACGATCGTTTACATCTCAGCTCTGCTCGCACTTTTCTGAGTCGGTCGCGCACAATTGTCTCGAGAAATATCCATGGGCCCGATCACTTTCCAGGAGAATATTACTAGGAAAGTCATGACTTACTTTCAATTTAATCACATTTCGGGGCGTTCTACGCTTTAAATAAAGATATCGCAATTTGCGTTAATCAATCATTAATTATTTCGCTTTGCCAGACGATTGAGTCGCTAATTATTCGTTGAATCATTAACTGCGTAGCATATCAAATTTTTTTTGCGATTCATTAATTTTCATATGAGGATGTCAAAAATTATCTTCAGATAAATGACAACGTTAATGTACTAATACGATGTACGTAATTACGCACATTAAATTGATTAAACTTCACAACGTAGATTGATCATTAAATAATGTATATATGTAAAATTCTTTTCCTATTAATTATATTCACAATACACGCTTAAATAAATTATTCTCTTGTGAAGAAAAAATGAATCAAGATATGTCTAGAGTATATGTACGTCGATATCTAATAATATATCTAATAATATATACATATATAGTAATTCGAACGTCGTGTCTACATCGAGCACGGCGACTTTCGACTTTTACTTTGTTACGGTCTAGTTTTGTAAATTGACGACTCAATCTCAACATTGCGCATGTAACGCAACGGTTAGTACGAAAAATTAAACAGCCCATTTGCAAAAAAAAAAGTGAATCCCCGCTTTCGCGCGCGCGAACACGGTTCTGCAAGTCGGTTCGTTTTTTACGTTACCAAGCGACAATGCATCTTTTGCCTATTGAATATGGAAAAATCCTACCGGCGTTTTTAGTCCGGTGCTATAAGGTTCAAGGTGTCAGAAAAGCCAAGAAGTCGGACAAGAATCGCGATGAGCGCAAGATACTGCATAAATAATACATGAGTTACATGCGTACGCACACAAACGTACAACGTGCACAACGATCGCGAATGACGATCGTATGAATTCCTCGGTCGTAGAATAATCCAGGGGCGGCTGAGCAGAATCTGTCGCGAACGTACACGTACTTATATATAAATGATACTTGTATATTTTTTTTTAATATATTTTATTCTGCTACAAGCGTGTGTTTCGCTTCTTTCTCTTACTCAGATATTTATGCAATCATACACATATTTATTTCTTGTTTTAAATTTAAAAATACATGTTTTTTCGAGCATAAATGCGTTATCTGACTTGAAACGTATACGCATGGTTAAAATATGTCTCTTCCTTTTTTTTATTTTCCAGTATATGGAACCACCTGGTTCAAATTACCAAGGATGGTAATAAAACGGTCATCATAACGACTCACTACATCGAAGAAGCCCGACAAGCGCACACGGTAATATCGTCGTACTTTGTTTAATTAGACATCGATTGGAAGTAAAATTTAGCAATTAAAAATAAATCACGATTAAAGTTAGTCGATATTAATGAAAGTGTATACTCGGAGGAAAATGTCATTCTGGTACTATAACAAGCGATTATTCAATTTTAATTTTCTTCTTTTAAGTAACGATTATCTCTACAAAGAATATTTTCTTGATAATAGTCTTAAAATATACTCGTCATATTTACTTGAAACAATTAATACTTGTTTAAAATTTTTCTGCGTGTAGACACAATAGATACTCTACATTTCTTAAATTAAGTATATATTATTTATTTCAAATATTTCATAAGTTCATATATCCGTAAATTTATTATAATTTTATTAAAAACTTTAAAGAATTTTTATGCTTTAATCAAGGACATCAATTAAAATATCAATCAAGAAAGTTAAAATTCATCTGTTTATTGTTTTCAATAGAATTTTATAATATATTCTTTGAAAGAGTATAAATTCCTTTTTTGTACGTAATAAAAGTTTTACTAAAATTTGTAATGAGTATATTTTAAGACTATTATCAAGAAAATACGATTTGTTAAAAATAATTGGTCCTTACTATTATGAAAGAAAAAAGTAAATTGAGTAATCGCATTGATTAAAAGTAGAATTGATATTTTTTTATATGTATAAGCTATATATATATATATATATATATATATATATTCGAAAGAATGATTAATAAATAAATTAGCATATCAATCTCGAGCAGTACAAATTGCGTCGTATAAATAAAACAAATCTTACTGACGATTGACGTCTGTTGGTCGATTATATGTCATTATCATGCCATTGCTGGTTATTAAGCCAGGAATAAATTACAGTGCAATGAAAAACCGACCTCGATTTTTTGTCGGCAATTCACATATCTTACGCTAAATAATATCAGAATACTTCGCGCTTTATTGCCCTGAAAATGTCTTCTTTCGAAGAAGATTTACTCTTCATTTTCTTTCAGCTAAAACTCACAATTAAATCGGAAATTCTCCAAAAAAAAATATACGAAATGTACTGGTTTGCATATTAAAATTGCTCAAATAACAAAACCGAAAGAAATATAACCAAATAACGAAAGAATATTTAAGTGTTTGTTATGAAAGTTTTCAATACGTGGTTTCAGACTTACGTGCCTGCGGGGCTTTACAAATTCAATTCTTCAAGGCGATTGTATTATTAATTGCAACAATAACAGGGAAAAAATGGTTTTCTTAATAGATCGGTTTGATGAGGAGTGGCCGATTGTTGGCCGAGGAGGCACCTAGGACTCTCTTGCAAATGTACAACTGCGCCTCCCTTGAAGACGTCTTCCTAAAACTATCCAGAAAGCAGGGACAGTACGCTCAACCAACGACAGAACTAAATATCTCGAACAACATCAGCTTGGTGAGCATGAAAAATTTAGAACACCATTTTCTTCTCTCAGTTTGACTTATTCGTGTATTCTCTCGCAATTTTTGTGCAAGTTTAAGATTAAGTAGTTCGACACGTTGCACAATATGTAATCAAACGAAATTGAAAGAAAGTAATTCGATTGTTGTCTTTATTGTATGATAATATTTACTTGTATAATAATATTATTATTTATTAAGACGTTTCATAAATTGATATTGTTGTCATTTCAATTTATCACGTTTAAATTTAATATTCCTTTTTAATTTTAAATTTTCTTAATACTTTCTATTTTTTTTTTTGCTTCTCTAAAAATGTCTTAATTTTTTTTCATTTTTTAATATTTGTTTTTGATTTTTTAATTTTTATCCATTCGATATATTATATTATATCTCAATATTAATAATACGATAAAGCACTCACATGAAATACGTTCTACCATTTTATCAAATATTTTTTTCACTTCGTCTAATTGATTAGCGTGATCAGCACATGTATTCAAGGTGTGTCACGTATTCGTACAAATAATTATTTATCAGTATCGTAGCCAACCTTGTATTTATCAACGTGTAATTATACTATATACCAATACACTTTTCATATTGCCACCGGCCACGCTTCTTTTCATTTACGCACAGGCTTCTTTAAACTGGGGGAAAAAAGACGAGCCGGTATACGTGACGGAAGAGTCCGGCGTTGTCGGGCTTAACTTCCATCAAAGCAAAGAGGTCCTGATCCACGACTCCACCAACGGAATAGCGAATCACTACGACGTAAGAGATTATACTCCAGTGCACATCTCACGGCAAATTAAGTCCATTTAAAATCGGCGATGCACACACGCGCGCTTCTTTCCTCGTTTTTGCCAGGCATGCGAGTATTTACGTCGTTGCAATTTATGAAATCACACTCACAATTAGTGATTTCTTTATTTTGACATAAAAACAGAATATTGTATTGAAAATGTAAATTTATTTTTTTTCTCTCTTGTATTAGCTAAGTTAATCGTCCTCCTCGAGATGCATCGTAGATGGAACATTTCTTGATAAAAGAAAACGTTTATAAATACGAAAGTTATAACTCCAGAGAAAAAATTTCAATCAAAATTATTATTGAAAAAATGTCGATAATTACATGCAGCTATTATAATGTGAACAATGGTTTTGCGAAACAGATAAATGGCAAATCATTGGCGAGCGCGAAAGCCGGTTCTGTTCTGGATTGTGATGATTGCGGCGATTTCACGGATTGTTATAAGATTACTAGTTGGGGCAAGATTAAAGCACTTCTGCAGAAAAATTTCTTGCGCATGTGGAGAAATATTGGGTACGTTTTCAAAGAAACGTTTATTTGTATAATAATTAATATTTTTCTAATTTTTCTAATTTTTCTGTTAATTAAGATGTTTTACTAAGATTTTTTTCAAAAAGATAAATAAACAGTTGCTTGAATATGATGATAACAGTTGATGCTAAGAAAAGAATATGTTAATGTTTTGCTTAATAATTTAATTTCGTATAGTGTGATGCTGTTCATCTTCGCCCTGCCGGTGATGCAAGTGATTCTATTCTGTCTGGCGATCGGGAGAGATCCCACGGGGCTGAAACTAGCCATAGTGAACCACGAGATGTTTTACGAGAACATGACGTGCCCCGTTTCGACGAATTGCAGTTTCACACATCTCAGTTGTCGTTATCTCAACTTTTTGGACAACGAGACGATGATAAAGGTCTCAATTATTACATAAAAATGCATAATAAAGATTATTACAGTTTTTCTTTTTATCATTAACGTTGCAAATAAAGAAATGTAACGTCGTTATTCATCCATCATTGAAGAAAAGTAATTGTAACGACGTTACACGTGACGCGTTAGCTCTCAGATATAATCTGAATACAGTTTTAACTAAAGTAGAAATCGATTCGCCGCTAACTTAACACGCGTAACTTTTGTCTCTTTTTATCCTATTTCAATTTTAATTTCTGTTACAGACGTACTATCCGGATCCGGAATCAGCGATGGAAGCCGTACGCAGAGGGGAAGCTTGGGGCACTTTGTACTTCACGGAAAATTTCACGGACGCTCTTGTGGCGAGGATGGCCTTAGGAAGAGATTCCGATGACGAAACTCTCGACCAAAGTGAAATCAGAGTTTGGCTCGACATGTCTAGTAAGTATTCGCTTGACGTATTACATTAATAAATATTAAATATTAAAGCGCCTGGCTTAATCGAGGCACCGATTTATTTCAAATCTTTTATTCATGCCACGTGTAGTTTTATTATTCATTTCCGTGTTTCTTTTTACTTGTATTAAATTTATTTTATAAATCATTTATCAAATCATTTTACTTTTAACTGTACATATATATTTATTATATACTTATTAAAATATTAATTTCCATTTTTTTGTATGGCACAATGACTAAGTCTGGCAATCAAACTTTGTTTCTTTTCCGCGTGTGTAACTTTATCGATGCCATTCGCTATTTATCGACGTTGATTCATGTGTTGATTCACAAATGTGGTTTACATTACGTATTGTGGTTACGTTTCGGATGCCGTTTGGTTTGAATACGCACTATGAAATCTTGCAATTTCAGATCAACAAGTGGGCCTGATGCTGGCGAGAAATCTTCAATATTCGTATAGAGATTTTGCCAAGGATCTTTTATCGTCCTGTGAACAGAATACGAAACTGGCTGACGTGCCGATTCAATTCAAGAAACCTATTTATGGCACCAACGAGCCTAGCTTTACAGACTTCGTAGCACCGGGTGTAATATTGACGTAAGTTTAGTATTTTATATTTTATCTATTTCTGGGTTTATATTAAAACATTTAAGTTAATATATATTTAATCCAAATCTTTGTTTACTTCCATTCTGTATTTTCAAAGGTCTTTATATTTTCAATAAATCGAAGTCACTTCATAAAACTTGATTACTTTCTTTCTCTCGAGTTGCCGTTTTTCAAAACCGACTTTTTTGTTGACAGCATCGTTTTCTTCCTGGCGGTCGCGCTAACGTCATCGGCGCTGATTATCGAGAGGATGGAGGGACTGCTGGACCGAAGTTGGGTGGCTGGCGTGTCACCCGGCGAAATCTTGTTCTCCCATGTGGTCACACAATTCGTGGTGATGTGTGGTCAAACGGCCCTCGTGTTGATCTTTATGATCCTGGTGTTTGGCGTCGAATGCAAAGGCGATATCGGCTGGGTTATCATACTGACGATCCTTCAAGGCCTCTGCGGCATGTGCTTCGGTAAGACGAAGATGAAATAGCTTCTTATTTACCGCACAGTGGTAGATACATCCATTAAAATAATGTAGCGAACTAATGACGTTTTGCAATTTTTGAGAGAAAAAATCCAGTTTCTTTCACACAAAAGTGCAAATAAAAAATACACACTCTCTTTATTCTTTGAACGATTGGATTTTGACAATCGACAAAGACAAAAGGAAAGACACGTTACAATCTAGTTTTTTTTTCTATTTCTCGCAGGGTTCGTGATCTCGGCGATTTGCGAACTTGAAAGGAATGCCATTCAGCTGGCTCTAGGCAGCTT
Organism: Solenopsis invicta; assembly: GCF_016802725.1. Classification (NCBI taxonomy): domain Eukaryota; kingdom Metazoa; phylum Arthropoda; class Insecta; order Hymenoptera; family Formicidae; genus Solenopsis; species Solenopsis invicta. The sequence goes on from NC_052679.1 coordinate 15,867,460, forward strand.
TTACCCTACGCTTCTTCTTAGCGGTATGTAATGAAATCGCAGTGTTAGACAGCAGAGAGATAAGCATATTTGAGATTTCTTTTGTTCTCAACGTGATATATATATATATATAAAAATTACGATAATAATCAGAACTTGCGCTAAAATTAAAATTGACCTTTGTGATTCTCATATCAGTTGCTCTTATCGATCAGATTCAACTGATAATGCACTTATCGCTCTACAATAAATATAGCAATTATCGCGTATTAAATAAATTTAATCGAGTCCAGCGTTACATTAGATCCTTAGATCATTTCGATCTAAATATCACGCGTGCTAGAATCCATACCAAAAGTGAAAGTCGGCCAATACTCGCACGCATCGTGCTCTAATCGAATCACTACACAGGTGTTTGTCAGATCGCTCTGAACTCTCCTTGTTTAAAGCGTAAATTTAATGTCCTAAATATTGGAAGACTCGAAGAAGCCTTAGAAAACTCGAAGAGCTTTTTCTTTATGAATGAGAAAATAAAAAATAGAAATTCACCGTCGAAAGCGACCATATGAAAAATTAAACGCAAAATGAAGAAAAGAAAATACATTGTGGCAAACTCTAATTGACTTTTACTTTGTTATTTCACAGGCGTAATATGGCCGGTGGAGGGCATGCCGACGATTTTGCGATATATCTCGCAGGGTCTGCCACTGACGATGGCAACGACCGCCCTGCGTTCTATGCTAACTCGCGGTTGGAGCATCACGGAGCCAAACGTCTACAACGGCTACATCTCTACCATCATCTGGATCGTTCTGTTCCTCACGATAAGCTTGATGGTGCTAAAGTTCAAGCGCGGATAAGAACAGTTCGTATCTTCTCGCGTCCGGATTGTATTCGGTGTAAAATAACTCGCGAACATGTCGCGACGGATAGATAAGAGTGAGAGAGAGAGAGAGAGAGAGAGAGAGAGAGAGAGAGAGAGAGCTATGAATCAGGGAATGAATGTTCCCCGAAGAGGAACGAATCGATCGAGAATCAGTGACGAAAGTGTGTTCGACGGATGTGACGTCGCGACTCGGGACTCGCATTTTTACCCGGTAGTGAAACAATCCTTTGAAGACGATCTTCTTTGTTTACCTGTTTCATAGCTGCATTATAGCTGGCGTCAAAATTAACGGAGCGTTAGTTAGGAATCGTACAGATTTAGAAGAGACACAATTGGATGTCGATGCGATTCTTTGAAGGTTGGATTTAGAAGAGACACAATTGGATGTCGATGGTCGAGAAAGAAATTGAAGAACCTCCGCACTTCTTCCTTGGATCGCGTCAACCGTAAGGGATTTCCACAATCTTCCTGTGGAAATCCCTTACGGTCGACGCGATCCAAGGAAGAAGTGCAGAGGTTCTTCAATTTCTTTCTCGACCATCGACATCCAATTGTGTCTCTTCTAAATCCAACCTTCAAAGAATCGCGTCGACCGTAAGGGATTTCCACAGGAAGATTGTGGAAATCCCTTACGGTCGACGCAATCCAAGGAAGAAATGCAGAGGTTTTTCAATTTCTTTCCATCTAGGAACATCGCATAACATCCGAGAAAAATATCACCTATTCGAAAAGAGCTCTTTGTCCGACTGCCATCGTTTTAATCGACGTTCGGCGGCAGATCGACTACGATTCTAGACGTCGATGTGTCGCCACAATACGATCTCGCAGCCTTCTCCGCCGCGAGTGGACCTCCGATACATGTGATGCTCCTGCGTAAGCTTAATGTGCTTCTAAAACTCACATATCGCGCGTGCACGCGCGTATGTATGTTTGTATTATACGTATGTGTGTGCGTTTGTATACGTAACAGGAAATCTCGAATAAATGGACGATGTTGATGTATATGAGACTGCTGCATTTGCCTCGTGCGTCTGTTTATAGGGATTATATTTTTGTTCGGCGTCTGTAAAAATTAGAGCGGATGCCCGACACCCCGCCAGGATTCTTCCTGTGAATCGATCTTCTCGAGGATCGCGATCGAGGGAAATGGAATCGGCACTTTCCAATCGGCAATTTACGCGATTTCCAGTAACATTTCAACTTAGCTTTTCGTAATCGCATATGATGGAAAGTATTTAACAGAAATTAGAGGCAATATAATATCTTAAATAATTTAAAATATCGTTTTAATAATTTGTTAACATGAACAAAGGTGAGTTCTATTTTCTGCAATACGATGCAAGTTCTATTTTCTGCAATACGATTTTACGAAATACTTGGTTTTTTCTTTACGTAAAAACCAAGTATTTCGAAAATCGTATTGCAGAAAATAGAACTTGCATCGTATTGCAGAAAATAGAACTCACTTTGGTCATGTTAACAAATATCATGTTAAAAAATTTTCTTTACGTAAAAACCAAGTATTTCGAAAATCGTATTGCAGAAAATAGAACTTGCATCGTATTGCAGAAAATAGAACTCACCTTTGTTCATGTTAACAAATTATTAAAACGATATTTTAAATTATTTAAGATATTATATTGCCTCTAATTTCTGTTAAATACTTTTCTTTACGTAAAAACCAAGTATTTCGAAAATCGGGTTGCAGAAAATAGAACTTGCAGATTAAAGTGTTTCGATACGCGACATCTCGAACTCATAAACTCTGGTCCTATTTATGCTTAATGCTTAATGCTTTCTTGACGAAGAATCGTTTAAGTAATTCGGCAAGAGAGCAAAAATAGAAAAAGTGTAAATGCGTTTAATAGCACTGTGCGTGTCGCGCGAATTATATTAAAAACAGTATTCTATTCCCCCTCGTCGCTCGTCTATTCACGTCCGAAATATCACGAATAGAATTTACGCGCTCGCGCACAATTAAAGCGTTTCGCGTTAATGAATTGTCGCGTGCATAATGGACAATAAGCGATGCCAGCTCATCGCTAGACCGCACCGTAATCCTCACTGGCGATCGTAACCAGGTGTAATACCTTTACGAAGCTACTTGTTGGAGATCTGACATGGTGAAGGGAACCTGGTAAACATCATCCCGGGATTAAAATGGGATCGTAGTTAGTAAGTTCACTTAAATTAATAGGTAATAGTGGTTAATCGTAGCGCGATTCTACTTGCCCATGACTTTTTATGTACGTACGTATTTTATTTAACCCGCAACGAGATCGAAAATAGGAAGAACAAAACGCCAAAGTACTGCGACGCGTGCTCAAAAAATCTAATACTTCTTATATTATAATTATTTTACATTTTGCGTTTTAATATATATATATATATATATATTAAAACGCATATATATATATATATATATATATATATATATATATATATATATATTAAAACGCAAAATGTAAAATAATTATAATATAAGAAGTATTAGATTTTTTGAGCGCGCGTCGCAGTACTTTCGCGTTTTGTTCGGCGTCTGTAAAAATTAGAGCGGATGCCCGACACCCCGCCAGGATTCTTCCTGTGAATCGATCTTCCCATTAATAAACAATAAGAATTTTCGATATGTGGTGTAATGTATTCTTATTTGTTAGAAACCGTCATATATATATATATATATATATATATATATATATATATGTTTCTAACAAATAAGACGGTTTCTAACAAATAAGAATACATTACACCATATATCGAAAATTCTTATTGTTTATTAACTCGTGATGATTTGCATCGGGATTCTGCAATTCTTAACAGACATCAATATCGTTATATTAACGTTGCACAGTATATTAACGTTGCACATTGTATGTGATGAAAAAACCTGCTCAACGATAATGTAACGATATTATCATTAAAAATTACAACATCCTGCTATTGATATCAACTCGTAAACTACGACAGTTTACACAACGAAAGTTCTCTGCCACACGTGGTAATCATTCAGTGGCGTATACATTGAGAGAAATTGTTTAGTAGAATAGTGATCAATTAAATTTTATAGTTAGTGGTAACAAAAACTTAGTTACATTTAACAAAACTTTTTGTAATTTGTTGTATGAAAATAATTATTTGGTTAAGCTACAAATTGTTTAGTCAAAACAAAAATATATATTTGTAATTATAACTATAAAACTCATTTGATTTAACCAAACGTTAGTTGATTTTGCCAAACATTTCTCTCAGTATAAATTTAAATTATAATCATAAAAAAAAAACAATTATCGATTAATGTATGTGTATAATGCAACGTATAAGGAATTTTTGACGATAATATTTGATATTATATGTGTATAAATATATCATATTTATATTATGATCGTTCATAAAGTGGTTTTCTTATATGCGAATTATTGTGTTGTCCAAATGAAACTGCGTACTACCAGGCATATCATCAGCGAAAAAACAAAATGTCAACAAAAATGTATGACACAAAAGAAAGCTCAACACATGCAAAAATGTATATTGTATTTTACTTATATATAAAAAAGGGATATAAAACTCATATATATGTAGACTTTTTTCTGCAAAACTCTAGTATTCGATTTCAAAGATGATTTTTCTCTTGTCAGCCAACTGCGCGACCGATGTTTAAGTTCGAGTACACTTGCCAAACGAAACGAGCACCTAATTCAGCGACTTGATATATTTAAATGATATTAAAATTTGATTCGTTTCAGAGTTTCCCTTTTCTATTTTATGCATACAAAAATTCAATTTTACGAATTCATTATTTTTAAATTGAGGAAATTTTATGACTCACCGGACCGTCGCGCAGCAGCCGAGTTGTAACACAGCTACATTAATCTGTAAAATGCATATAAATTCAAATTAAAAATCCAAATTATAACGTTCAAAATAAATACGGCAATACCGGTCGAAGGCAGTTCGTGGTGCTCATAGTTTTTTAGGTAAATTTATAGACATTTACAAGATGCCTCCAAACTGCTTCATTTAAAAAAGCATTACTTACATTAACTTAAAGAAAGTCGTAATTTTTTAAAGATAAATTATTCGAAACAATTATAATAGATTATCAAATAGATGTAATATTTTATTGGTACATTAAATTTATGAAATAACAAAGAAATATTTTTTACGTAAATGTATTTTATCTTTAACTGTTCTCTTTTTTTGCATAAACAATTCTTAATTTAGAAAAAAATTAATAAATAAAATCTGAAAGTAACACAACAACAACAAAATTGTTAACATGACTAAATTTTTTAAATTAAATAAATTTCTTCAATTTAAGTATTTATATATTCAAAAATTTCTTCAACAATTTCAAACGTTTATAAATTTAACTTAAATATGTAAATATTTGAAACAAAGAAATTCAATCAAGTTGTTGAAAAATTTAGTCAAGTTGCCAATTTTTTTTTCTAAGTATAGATAATGTACTTACCCACAGGGTTGTTCCGCCGTTGCCCGATGCTTCCCCCGAGCCTCCGCCTCCTCTCAGATTTGATAAATACACAACACAACACTCGCAAAAAAAAGATTAATTACGATCGCGCACTAATTCTCTCAGCAACACGCAACGCTTTATTGACGGAACTATCGGCGTTAATCGAAGCGAGCTTTATTAAATCACAACTTGTAGCCACACGTATGTACAAACAGAACTCGCTCGACATCGATAACAGCACACGATGCATTGGCTAGACGGAGCTAGCAGTAATTTGCGCAGGGTAAATTAATCTCGATTTTCACGCCGTCCCGTAACAACACGCGCGTTTCCGAGCGATCTCACTGTCTCGTTCGAACGTTTATTGCAGATTACTCACGAAAATTCGAATGTACGTGCAAAGAAAACTCCACTCACATTATTGACGATGACGTCACGCAAAGAAGTACGCGTACGAACAGCATGAAGTTAACGACGAGAGAGAATCGCAGCGAGAGAGGCTCGCTCGCCAAATTCACGCTACACGCACGAAAGAGAGAGAGAGAGAGAGAGAAAAAGAAAAAGTAGATCGCCGTTCCGTCGGAGCATTTTACTGTACATATTGGCTGCGTTCATTTTCTCACAACGCTTGTAAACATTATTTGTCCTCGTTTAATAATCATAAACAAGGATGAAATGATGTTTACAGCGCGTGAGCGTCCAAAGTAAACGCATCCATTGTTACAGACTAGAACCCAGATTTATGTACATACATACGAGGCAAATCTACTCAACATTGACGATGGTCCGCGAAGGGTGAGACGTACGAGTCGTGCGAAACATTCCTTCACTCGCGTCGCCCGTCACACGGTAAAGTCAACAAACACACGTCTCGAAACAATCGTACACAACTCATTTCGTTCCACGTTGCACAGGCGAACTGTGATTCGAACTGTATGTGTCCAGATACACACGACGAGACCGGAGCACGCGCTGCGCAGTCCGTGCCGGCCGGCCGCTTACCCGAAATGCGTAGCGAGTAGCCGTTGCGCCGCCGCCATGTCGCCGCGCCGCCGCCGGCTCGTTGGACGAATTGCTGCGTAATGCGCGCGACAGATTTTCGCGAATTTACCCATCTCTCGTGAAATACGCTTATTGCGGCGAATCCTTGTCACGCGTGTGTCGAAGTCGAGCTTTCTGCGACTGTACTTACAGCGAAAAAATGCGTCGACGCGGGACCGATTAGCCGCACGTCCGCTACATCGCCGGTCTCCACTCCACTGACTTCAGACTCCACTATCGATGTCAGTGCTGTCCCCTATTAGCGGAATGCGGCATGCCGAATTTGCTCCGAATTATTTTTTAAACTCGACGATCGGTAACGTATGCATTTTCAACAAAAATTTTTTTTAGGAGAAAATGTTCATACATACATGTCTCCAACGAGCAATAGGCTTTTCGTTAATCCTGCTGTTCATTTCGATTTTATTACGCGATCGTTTGGCTCAATGTTGTTTAAAATGTAGTAAAAAATAAATAATTTTTGTAGAAAAACAATCGAGCTGTGCACAAAACAGGAATATTAAATATTAAGAATAGAAGTAAAAGGATAACGTTTTAACGTAATTAAATTAATTTTATAACTCAATTTAATTTAGTTTAAAAAATACTAACTTACCCATATCTACCCATAATAAATATTTATAAGACAAAACATATAAATGCTTTATACAAAACACAACATAAATTATTATCATTAATTATCTGTACAGTGAAAAAAAGGATCTTGCTGATTTAACAAATGTCCAATACCTGTAACGAATATTTGTACATATAGTAACAATAAATGTGATTTTGTTGTCACTATATCTACAAAGATTATTAATCAAGTTTTTTTCTCTCAGTATAGTGTTTATTGAAGAAACTTATTCTATAATTCTAATTTCAATTCTTCATTGCTTTTCCATGAGAATCTTTTTATTTTTTACAATTTTTTTATCACCTTGAGCCAAACGATGTGATCGTATAATAAAATCGAAATGAACAGCAGGATTAACGAAAAACCTATTGCTCGTTGGAGACGTGTATGTATGTACATTTTTTCCTAAAAAAAAGTTTTCATGGAAAATGCATACATTACCGATCGTCGAGTTTAAAAAATAATTCGGAGCAAATTCGGCATGCCGCATTCCGCTAATAGGGGACAGCACTGACATCGATAGTGGAGTCTGAAGTCAGTGGAGTGGAGACCGGCGATGTAGCGGACGTGCGGCTAATCGGTCCCGCGTCGACGCATTTTTTCGCTGTAAGTACAGTCGCAGAAAGCTCGACTTCGACACACGCGTGACAAGGATTCGCCACAATAAGCGTATTTCACGAGAGATGGGTAAATTCGCGAAAATCTGTCGCGCGCATTACGCAGCAATTCGTCCAACGAGCCGGCGGCGGCGCGGCGACATGGCGGCGGCGCAACGGCTACTCGCTACGCATTTCGGGTAAGCGGCCGGCCGGCACGGACTGCGCAGCGCGTGCTCCGGTCTCGTCGTGTGTATCTGGACACATACAGTTCGAATCACAGTTCGCCTGTGCAGCGTGGAACGAAATGAGTTGTGTACGATCGTTTCGAGACGAGTGTTTGTTGACTTTACCGTGTGACGGGCGACGCGAGTGAAGGAATGTTTCGCACGACTCGTACGTCTCACCCTTCGCGGACCATCGTCAATGTTGAGTGGATTTGCCTCGTATGTATGTACATAAATCTGGGTTCTAGTCTGTAACAATGGATGCGTTTACTTTGGACGCTCACGCGCTGTAAACATCATTTCATCCTTGTTTATGATTATTAAACGAGGACAGATAATGTTTACAAGCGTTGTGAGCCCGAAAATGAACGCAGCCAATATATACAGTGAAATGCTCCGACGGAACGGCGATCTACTTTTTCTTTTTCTCTCTCTTTCGTGCGTGTGGCGTGAATTTGGCGAGCCTCTCTCGCTGCGATTCTCTCTCGTCGTTAACTTCATGCTGTTCGTACGCGTACTCCTTCGCGTGACATCATCGTCGACATCATCGTGACATCATGTCGCGAGTGGAATTTTCTTTGCATATATATTCGAATTTTCGTGAGTAATCTGCAATAAGATAAACGTTAGAACGAGACAGTGAGATCGCTTGGAGACGCGCTTGTTACAGGACAACGTAAGAGAAAGTCGAGATTAATTTACCCCGCGAGAATTACCACTAGCTCCGTCCAGCAAATGCATCGTCTGTTTTCATCGATGTTGAGCGAATTCTGTACATACGTGTAGCTACAAGTAATGCGATTTAATAAAGCCCGCTTCGATTAACGTCAAGCGTTCCGTCAATAAAGCGTCGCGCGTTGCTGAGAGAATTAGTGCGCGATCGTAATTAATCTCTCTTTTGCGAGTGTTGTGTATTTATCAAATCTGAGAGGAGGCGGAGGCTCGGGGGAAGCATCGGGCAACGGCGGAACAACTCTGTGGGTAAGTACATTATCTGTACTTAGAAAAAAAAATTGGCAACTTGAATAAATTTTTCAATAACTTGATTGAATTTCTTTGTTTCAAATATTTACATATTTGAGTTAAATTTATAAATATTTGAAATTGCTGAAGAAATTTTTGAATATATAAATACTTAAATTGAAGAAATTTATTCAATTTAAAAAATTTTGTCCAGTTAACAATTTTTTTGTTGCTGTGTTACTTTCAGATTTTATTTATTAACTTTTTTCTAAGTTAAGAATTGTCTATGCAAAAAAAAAGAACAGTTAAAGATAAAATACGTTTCCGTAAAAAATATTTCTTTGTTATTTCATAAATTTAATGTACCAATAAAATATTACATCTATTTGATAATCTATTATAATTGTTTCGAATAATTTATCTTAAAAAATTACGACTTTCTTTAAGTTAATGTAAGTAATGCTTTTTTAAATTAAGCAGGTTGGAGGCATCTTGTAAATGTCTATAAATTTATCTAAAAAACTATGAGCACCACGAACTGCCTTCGACCGGTATTGCCGTATTTATTATTTTGAACGTTATAATTTGGATTTTTAATTTGGATTTATATGCACTTTACAGATGAATGTAGCTGTGTTACAACTCCGCTGCTGCGCGACGGTCCGGTGAGTCATAAAATTTCCTTAATTTTAAAATAATAAATTTGTTAAAGTTTATTACATAAGATAAAGGAGGAAAACTCTTAGAAAAAAAAATCTCTTAATCGTATTATTTATTCTGCAAACCGTATTACGAAAATAGCAATAATTCTTTTATTGTGATAGTTATATGAGGACATTCTAATCAAATGTTATTTTATAATATTACCACAAGAACTACGCTTGTGAGAACTGAACAGATGGACATATCTTAACATTTGTATTCAGCGTAGTTCACTGTAACTTAAATTTTCATAATATTTCTTGTTGAAACATAAAGAATATTATTTTAAAAAACATTGCAATTTTTTTCGTGTGTATGTAATTAATATGATAATAAATATTCAAAATTTATGCTAAACATTCTTTGTTAATTCTGAGTATACTGTTTTTAAACAAGTCAATCGTTCTCATTCTCCATAATCCAGTCGCGATTCTCCTCCACCAATTTCTTCCAATATTCTGCAAAAAAGAGATATATTGAATTACATATATACGAGTTTAGATACGTATTTTACACATATATAGTATAATATACTTAATATGTCATGAATTCTTAATAATCTTTTAATGATGCCTAAACAAAAAGTTTATCTAATTTGTGATAAGTTTATTTCTGCTTCAGCAATACTTACTTAATAAGCAACACATTCTTTACGTTCGCTATAAGCGCGTGGCATCTATTTAATTTATCGTAATTACCCGTTAATTCCAGAAGTGTACCATTGGTGCCACCATACTCGACAGGCAAGATGTTAGCTGGTATATCCTTGAAATAGTTTTGCATCATCTTTTGCGTGTAAACATGCAACCTGTTCTGCATCTTTTCAGTCATAAAATATCTGAAAATTTTCAAAACAATTTCGACGTATTCGGGCGCGTTGATCATATTAATCGATTGCACTCTGATAGGATAACAGCTCTGCCACGCGTGGACAATGTTCTTTATTATTTGAGGTCGCATTTGTCCAGCGTGACGTATAGTTGGATTGGCCACGTTCATGAACAATGCGCAGCCATACACAGATGCTGCGGAATAATACTTCATAGCAACTTCAAAAACCGCCATAGCAATCTAAAAAAGATCGTCCGTCAAAAAATAATAGTTCACAATTAAAAATACTTCATCGTGATAATATCATAAATATTTGAAACGTTGATCGTCACCTTAAAAATATTTGATATTTCGTGTCTTCTTGGATCATGCCGAGTACAATGCATGATAATAACTAATCTTCCCTGGTTGTCCGGCTCTCGCAAGGGCAAAACCAATCTAAACGCAAATAAAGTATTTCATAATCCTTCAAAAAAATCAACACATCTTTTAGTTTTATTTTACAATAATACAACTAGTGTTTCTTAATAGTTCTTAATAAAATATTCTTCTTAAAATATAATAGAAACAAAAACAAGCACTGAAAATTTATCTCTGATTTTATTCTGTTATGTATCCAAAATGGATAAAACAAATTAAATGATAAAAAAGACTCACAAAATTCAACTAATAATTCGAAAAAATTATTGTTACCCCATTTCAAGCAGTTCTTGTAGTTCCGGTCGAAACGGATCTTTATTCATGTACCACTCTGGTAAATGGGATCGTTGCTTATAATAGTTTTGCATTCTGACTTTAGTTTTCTCGAGATTAAATTTACAGACTCTCAAAAATCGCAGGATGAAATAATCATCTGTGTAAGGATTAATAACGATTAATAAGAATTTATTTTAAATACATTTTACAATTGAAATGTTAGTATCTCTATCATTAAATATTATAAAAACCTATATAAAGCAACGTGCTTAAAGGTACAAATTAGAAATTCAAATCTCATTGTTATTTACAATGACTAATTGACACAATATCAACATGTGAAAAGTTCAAGAACATAGTGTTGAATAATTGCAAATAATTAGATAAATATCTGCACTAAGATTATGAAAATTGAGTTCTTATTGTTGTGTATGCATATGATTGACCCCGGAACGCATGAACTGCAATTTGTAGTATTTACATGTGTGGTTCTGAGGCTATTATAAGCTTGATATGGTAGAAAATTTTGTTAAATTATTATTTTATTTTTTTAATTGTTTTAATAATTGAATTTATTGGTTTTTATCTAATATGTAAAATATGTAACTAATATATAAAATTGTAAAATTATTTAAAATAAATTTAATTAATTATTTTATTATGTAATGTTTATATAATCTAATTATATAATGTTTATCAATCTATAATATAGATTGATAAAAAACTTACTATTAAAAAAGATTTTTTTCACATTGATGCGTGCGTATCGCAATTATATATTATTATATAATTGATAAGTATCTCGAATGTCGTATATATAAATATATAATTCCTAACAGTACATATATGAATATTTTAGAATAATATACGTTAAGCAATTGCTACTAACAATAAGCAATTAAAACTCATTAATTATAACATATGTCGACAGACTATTCTTCGTTTCTCGTATATTGCGATTTAAATATTCTGTGAGATATTGAAATTCTCTGTTGAAACTCCATTTTAATTTTAATTAAAAATTCGCGCGTCACAATATGCATATCCACGTTTTCAATATATAAAAATCTTTTTTTTTCTTTTTTCTTAATCAATTAAATGCTTACAAAAAATTAATCGCAAGATCTTGAACAAATTCTAAAGTCCCATAATACGATAATAAACTTTATCGTATAGATTTTCTCTTGCGTCACTTTATTCAGCATCATTTATTACCATTTATTTAAGACTTTCTGATCGCTTTCGTTTTTCTTTTCAAATACTTGTTTTATCTTATACCTCTTGACTCATATCATATTTAATTAAATATCAAATGTAATGTCATATCAATATGTCATATCAATGCTGATTAAAAGTAATTCTGATGTATTGTTTCGGAATAAATAAGCGATAATTGAATCTTATCGAGCGAGAGATATTTCAACGCATCTACCTTGTGAGACCATGGTCATTTTTACCGATTTGTGCGGGCAAGTTGCCGCTTTCTTCGATCCAACGTCTTATATTCGCGACGGCGTTCTCTCTAGTCTCGTCGGTCTCGTTCAAATGTGCCGCTGCATACCTCTTAACCTCAATGATCAGCTCTTGCAGAGCGTGATGCACGATGCTGTCGCCACAGCTGTTCGCCATCGCAACACAATAAGTGAACGTGAAATGGTGAACGCCAAGCCTTATCACTCGTCACCGCGGAGAGACTCGCATCTCAAGTCGCGAAAACGTACTACACGCGCAATATGCAATCAACAATAACCGCGATTGTCAGATAATCGTGGTGCAATAGGACGTGCACTTTGGAATCTACGTCTTCTGTAGAATTGTTTCAGTATAAATTAGCTTCAGTAACCAGACATCGCGCCATCTGCAGCAAACAGTGACGGATTCAGTTTGATAAACACAATGAATTTCTAGTACCCATTCTCTCAAGAGTATAAGCTGTGAGAAAATTTTAATTTTTATATTTTTTACATCTTTCAAATAAAATAAACTATAAAGTAAATTTATTACAAAATTAGAATTATACTGTTACATGTAAATTATATAGGTAAAATAAGTAATATTTTTCCGAAGTATATTTATAGTTAAAGAGACAACATTCTTTAAATAAATCAAGTTCTAAGTTATAAGACAAGTTGAGTGAATTTATCATATTCACATAATTTAAAAATAGTATAATATAAACAATTTTTATTAGAAGCTTGATTTTTATGCATACATTCATATGCATGTGTTAGTCTGTCATTCTCTGAGCAAAAAGAAGTAATTACTAAAATCATCCTTAAAAGTTTTATATTTCATTGTATTTGTTCGTTTATATTACATCACCAATAGAATACATTCAATACATTATCCTACGCGCCAAAGAAAAAGAGAAATAATTACTTTTTTTTCGTAGAATTCATATAATAGATAAAGTGCATCTAAGCGTGTGTTAAAACTATTTTCTACTGATTTTAAATCTACCGGTGCAAAATATTATTCTGTTTTGTCATTCTCATCCTCTATAGCCCAGTCGCGATTCTCCTCGATCAATTTTTTCCAAAATCCTGTAAAAAATAAATATTTGTATTATATGTATATATGTGCTAAATAAAATGCGAAAAAATAAGAGAGAAAATTTAAATACGTATTTAATATACATAATATATTACACATGGTTACGATTAATTATGATCAATTCTGCGATCAGAAGAAACAAATCGAAACGTTCCGTTAACAGTATGTTGTGTTTATATAAGAATAAATTATTTTATATAAAAAATAACCAAGTCAACTCGTTTTTGGACTTTTATTACTTATTGTGTTTTATCATACGAGCGAGAAATCTTTGTTTTTTTTTTTTATACACATAATACGTATACTTAATATTCGTTGCATTCTTGACAAACTTTTAATAATTGTTGCCTAAACGATTGTTCGTCTTAATCGAGAGAGATTCATTTCTTCTTCGACAATTACAAGAAACATCTTTTATACGCATCGTCCGCATTTATATCTATTTAATTACCTATTAATTCTTGAATTGTACCATCGGTACCACCATATTCGACAGGCAAGATATTAGCTGGAATATCTTCAAAGCAGTGCTCGTGTGAGTGCACATGAAGTCTGCTTTTTAACTTCTCCGTAACGAAAGATTTGCCAATCTTCACAACAATATCAAAAATTGTTGGCGCGTTAATAATAACAATCTTGTGATATCTCAAAGGATAGGAGCTCTGCCATGCATAAATTATATTTCTTAGCACGTAGGGTTGTAATTGAAAAATGTGACGTGCGGTTAGATCTTTTATATCTATAAACACTATGTAACCATAGATAGATGCTGCGGGATAATACTTTATCGCTGCTTCTACCGCCAATAAACAAATCTAAAACGATATTACATATTCAAAAATATTGGTCACAAAAAATACATCGTTATGACAGTATTCGCAATTAATTCTTCGAGAGTTTTGTTATTTTAACTTTTACCTTAATCAGATCTGATATTTTGTGCCTTCTCGGATCATGCCGAGTTCCACGCGCAATGAAAATCATTCGTCCTTGGATATCCGGCTTTCGCAGAGGCAATACTATTCTAAACACAAAGGAATTTTTGAATTTAATATATTTTTAAGTTTTACTGCAATATAGTGTGACAATTTAGCGCTGACTGACTTTTTATATTTTTTTAATAAAAGAAACTAAATTTTAGAACTGAAATTTATCATTGACCTTATAGATTATGGAGAAAATTGAAAACTGTTTAGAAAGAAGCTTTTTCTTGGACATTCAATTATCCTAGTAGCAATGGTAATAGTGCTACTAAGGTGGTTGCATGAAAGATGTGAACATTATTTCAAAATGAAGTTAATAAATATTTTCTTTTCTGCCTATTTTTAATGGCTTCTGGAAACTTAATCGTCACACTGTATACATATAACTATCTCCGAAAAATGAAAATAAAATTTTAAATCTAAAATATGTAACATATGATATTATGATAAAAATGAACAAAGACTTATTTTTTAGTTTAAACAATTTATTATGAAAATTAAAGTCGTTATTTATGAAATTCTCTGGTATATAAATGGATAAAAGATAAAAAGAAATGTATTGTCGATTGGACAGTAATAAAGTAGAATAAAGTTCTTATTTAAATTATACGTTTATATGTGCACTCTGAAATAATGGTCGTTACCCCATATCAAGTAGCTCTTGCAGTTCTGGTTGAAACGGATCCTTATTTTTGTACCATTTGGGTAAGTTGGACCGCTGCTTATAATAATTTCGAATCCTGGTCTTGGTTTTCTCAAGATTAAATTTGCAGACTCTCAAAAATCGTAGAATAAGAAAATCATCTGTGAACGTAGAAATTAGATTAGATATTTTTCAAATATAAAATTATAATACAATTTGAAACAATGCTAGATTTATCGTTAAAAATTATATATGATTTTAGATTTTATATTCAGTATGAAATTTAATTACATAATGGAAAAAAATTACAACAGATATTTTTCGACACTGATACGTACGTAATTAACGAAAAATGTTGATCAAAACAGAAATTTTCCGACACTGATTTATACATAATTAATGAAAAAAAATTGCCACAACACATGTATTTTCCAATACTGATGCGTACGAGTATTTTTATGACTCTTGACAAATAAAAATTATGAAATCTTAAATACGCATACAGCGAATACAAAGAAATCAAAACTATAGTTACGAAATTATCTATTAAATGGATAATTCCATTTAATAGATAATTCCGTAACCTCATTCAATGAATATCAGAAATCATGTCATTGACACTAATTAAAGACAATTCGTTTTATTGAAATTAACGAGCTATACTTGAGTTTTATCAATATATTTCAACGCGTCTATCATGTGTGATTACTCATTTTTACCAGTTTGTGCGGGCAAATCGTCGCTCTCTTTGATCCAGCGTCTAATCTCTGCGATGGCATTCTCTCTAGTCTCGTCAGTCTCATTCAAATATGTCGCTGCATATTTCTTATCCTCACTCAGCTTTTGCTCAGCATAATGCACACTGTTGTCGATATAATTGTTCTCCATCGTAACGATAGTGAATTCAAAATCGTGAATGCTAAGCCTTGTTACCGTGGAGAAACTCGCGTGCGCGAGACAAAAATGCACTGACGCGCGTCAGGCGCGATTAACAATAAATAACGCGATCAGCAAAAAAATACACTTTCTTAAGCACTTTGGAACCTACGTGTTCTCTGGAATTATTTCGGTATTAGCTTCAGTAACTAGATATCGCACCATCTACAGCAAATAACGACAGACCCGATTTGATAAACTTAAATACCTAATATCTATTTTCGAGATCATAAACTACGAAGAAACTTTAATTTCTAAATTTTTTTATACTATAGTTCTTTACACTTTTAATATTTTGAATAAAATGAGTGTAAAATAAATTTATTGAAAGAATATAAATAGATTGTTACATGTAAATTACGCATGTAAAATAAATAAAGAGTAATTGTCTAATAGTCTTTTGCAGATAAAAAAATAAATTTATAGGAATTTATTATTGTTATATTAATATTATCTAATCATATATATATAAAATATATTGATTAATATATTAAATAATCGAAGTCTATAAATTACAGATTTATGCTTTGAATCATGTTTTTTAATAATACTTTCAATTATAGTTGTAACTTGAAATCAGAAAACGATGGATTTAGAAAATTTCTTATTTTGAATAGAACATAAGCATTAAAGCAGAAAATTTTTTCGAATTCTACTAAATGATTACATAGACGCGACCATAATAAGTTGAAAATTGCAAATATGATAGAAATTGATGACGATGTACGTGAAAATGTAGAGCCTAAAATTTTTATTAAAATGGAATAACTTAATTTATTAATCCATTCTTGAGATATCCGAGTTGTTATATAAAGTACATCCCGAACCAGTTAAATTAAATAATTATGCGAATCCATACCAGTGATTTATATACATTTTAGATTCCAATAAATTCTTGGAGTTGATTGTGTATTATACAACTTAATGAAAATTACAAAAATGAGTAAATTTATTCGATTTTAGCCAATAAAATTATAAATATTTTACTAAACTTACTCACTTTTATAATTTTCACCAAGTTGTATAATACACAATCTGCTTTTTTAGCTTGTAATAATTATCAGTAAACGATCGCACATATATTATTGTGTTAAATTATTTGTGACGTCAAAAATAGACAGATGAATTTGTTCAACATCTGCCTCTGCCAGTTTCGCTATGTGGTTAGATTTCGTCTTTCCTAAGCCATTCTCGATTTTCTTCGATCAATTTCTTCCAATATGCTGCAAAAATAAATATTTGTACATATTTGTATATTTATGCATGAAATTATATACGAGAGAGTTTAAATAAGTATTTAATATACATATGTAAAATAAATACTTATAATAGTATTTGATGAACTTTTAACAATTTATTTCTTCGTCATATTTGCGCGCAGCACGCGCGCGTGCGCTCTATAAGAAACATCCTTTAAATATTACCCAGTATACTTTGAATTTATATTTATTTAATTTGCAAAATTACCTTTTAATTCCTGAAGTGTGCCATCGGTACCACCATATTCGACAGGCAATATGTTAGCTGGAATATCTTCGAAACAGTGCTTGTGTGAGTAGACTTCAAATTTGCTTTTTAACTTTTCCGTCATAAAAGGTTTCATAATCTTCATAGTAACATCAAATAATGATGGCGCATTGAAAGCAACAATCTTCTGATACCTCATAGGATAGCAGTTCTGACACGTATGGAGTAAATTGTTTATCACGTAGGGTGGGAATTGTAAAATGTGGGATATACTTGGACTGCCTACGTCAAAGAACACTGTATAGCCATATATAGATACAGCTGGATAATACTTTATCGCTGCTTCTACCGTCAATAAAACGATCTAAAAAAATCGTTCATCCAAAAATAATGAATATAAATTAGAAATTCATTATTGAGCATCCGTTATAAATCATTTTAACGTTATGTTATTTTTACCTTAGCTAAATCTGGTATTTTGTGTCTTCTTGGGTTATGCCGAGTACAGTGCATGATGAGGATCAATCTTCCTTGGCTATCCGGCTTTCGCAAAGGCAATATTAATCTAAACGCAAAGGAAACATTCCTGATTTCTTCAAAAAAATTAATATACTTTTTAGTTTTACAACAATACAGTGTTACAATTTAGCTGTGGCTGACTTTTTATATTTCCTAAATGAAAGGAATTAAATTTGAAAACCGAAATTTGGTTCATCGAATGAATCGATTGTGAAGAGAATTGCAGGCAGAAGCGTTTTCTTGGGCATTCAATTCGTTCTATAAAAGATGTGAATATTATTTGAAAACAGGTGAGCACTACATTAAATAAAATATTCATTAATATTTTTATTTTTTTTGCATATTTTTTATGGTTTCTGGAAACTCAATTGTCACACTGTATACATCTAGTTTTCTGAAAGATCTTAATAAAATTTTATTACTAAATTATAATGTAAAATAAAGTTAATAAAAACTTATTTAAACAATTTATGAAGTTCTCTGGTATTTTTTATTCAAAATGGATAAAAGATAAAGAGAAATGCACTTTCTACTGAAAAGTGAGTAAAGAATAAAACAAAGATTTTATTTGTTAGATAATTTATCTATATTCTGACATAATGTTACCCCATTTCAAGCAGTTCTTGCAGTTCCGGTCGAAACGGATCCTTATTTGTGTACCATTCCGGTAAATCAGATCGCTGCTTATAGTGGTTTCGAATCCTGATCTTAGTTTTCTCGAGATTAAACTTGCAGACTCTCAAAAATCGTAGAATAAGAAAATCATCTGCATAAAGATCAAAAATTTTCTTCAAATATAAAGCTACAATTCAATTTAAAATTCAGTGCTAAATCTATCGTTAGAAATTGCCAATTAAATTTATTAGGCACAGAAAATTAATTAATAGAAATTATTTATTACGGGAGGGATTTATTTTTCGACATTGCGTCTCGAGCGTATTATATTCTAATTAATAAATAAAAATTTCGAAATTTTGGATACACATAAATCGGACATAACAAAATTATTATTAAAGAGTTATCTATTAATAGATTACGTTACGCAAACGCTGTTTAAATTTAACGACGAATCATTAATGGTAAGATATTTATATCACTTGACTGTTTTTTTTCTGTGTCATAAACATCCTGCAAGATACTATTAATAGTCTGTTGCAGTTCTATTTTAATCTTACTGTTATCGAATCGTGTACGACAACATGCGTTATGCTATAAATAGAAAAACTTTTTCTTTCTTTCTCAACTAATTAAACATATTAAAAAAAAATAAAATGAAAAATTCTTTAAAGTACTAAAATCTACAATTGGTAACTTTGACATTACAAATTTTTTCTCGTTTTATATAACATTATTTATTATTATTTTTAGAATTTTTAGATCGCTTTTATTTTTTCTTCAAACACGCTAGTTGTATTCCTCAAATCATTCAACGAATTAAATATTAAAACTAACGTTACGCTGGTTACAGGTAATTTGTTTTATTGCTTCCAAATTAATTAGCTGTATTTGGATTTCATTGGCGATATTTCAACGCGTCTATAATGTATAAATATCCAAGCCGAAATTTTAGTCCTATTTTCGACCTCAATTCGACGTTTTACGCATTATTGTGATAATTTAAACTCTCAAATAGATCTTTTTTGATACCTTAAACTCTTAAATGGACCTCTTTTGAATCTATTGAATCGGTTTTTGAAGAGAGTTTAAAGAGGTTTCAAGGAATCAAAAATAAACTTCTTTCGAACCTCGATGTAGAAAATTTTCCAATTGTCATTTTGATAGAATTGCCCAAGATAGAAATTTAATAGGTTTAATATAGTTCGAAAACAGGACTAAACGACTCGGATGTATCTGTTATTTTTACCGATTTGTGCTGGCAAGTCGTCACTTTTTTCAATCCAGCGCCTAATCTCCGCGATAACGTTCTCTCTAGTCTCATCAGACTCGTTCAAATGTGCTGCTGCATATTCCTTATCCTCACTAGTTAGCTCTTGCCAAGCGTAATGCACAATGTTGTCGGCGCAGTTGCTTGTCATCTTGATAGTGAATGCAAAATAGTGACTGCTAAACCTTATAACGTGCAGGAACTTGTATTTATAAATTGTAAAAACACAACGCTCCAGGCGTGGTTAATAAATAGTGTTAACGTTAAACGCAAAAAACGATTCACAAAAAACATAGTGCATAATCATGCACTTTGGAACCTATCTGTTCTATGAAATTATTTCTGCAACAAACAGTTTTAATAATTAGCTTTAGATATGCCATTTGCAATAGACAAATGATCTGCTTGGCAAACTTGTTGGAAAGATACTTCCCGTTTTCGAGAGCATAAACCGCGAAGAAACTTTCTCATTTCTAAATTCTTTACTATAGATCTTATTTAGACATACTGCATCGAAATTTTTCCGAGATATCTTATAATTATTTCAACTGTGCAAAAATGAAACATTTCAGAAAGGTTTCAAAATATGTTTGCAACGTTTCATCGATTTTTCTGATGCGATAGCAAAATATCCGCACTTGAAACCTTACTGAAATATTACTGAAAAATTACTGAAAAAATCTGAAATATTTCTAAAATATTGCTAATCATAATCATCTAAATATTATAAATTTAAACAATATTTCTGAAGTAGATCATTTAAAGTATTTTGAAGAAAAAAATTTGGTAATAACCATCAAATGTTGAATGAAATAATGTCAATTAAATATTTTTTAATAAAATAAAAAATAATTTTTGTTTTTTGAATATTTAGTATTATCAAGTTTAGCAATATTTATAAAATATTTAAAAAAGTAAAATTTTTGGTGCCAAATATTTAATTGGTATTATTTTATTCAACATTTGGTAGTTATTACTAAACTATTTTATTAGAGTACTTCAAAAATAATATTTAAATTTATTATATTGAGAAAATAACAAATATTAGAAACAAAATTAGAAAGGTATAAGAATTACAAGTAAAATACGATTTTATTTTTAATAAATTACGTTTTTATTTATTATTTAAAATCTGATTGAATACAATAAATGTAAACGTAATTTCTGAAATATTTAATAAGAAGAATGCATTATATACATATACAAGACAATAATATTTTATCACATTCTTATACTTTCACTACATAAATTTAGCACACGTCACGAGAGGACTTAGCAAATTTTTGCTTACTTATGTAGATAATTATTCAAGAATTATTACTGAAAGTATTGCTATCAGGGTAGGTTTCATCTTTTGTAAGGCAGTCTTGATTTTCCTCGATAAATTCTTTCCAATATTCTACAAAAATAAATATTTATATTTTATAATTGCATTGAATGATATGCAAACTTAAATATGTATTTAATATAACAAAAGTTTAATTTAACAAACTTTTGATGTTTGTAGCTTAAACGATTGCTTGTCTTAACTATAAGAGGCTTATTTCTTCGACGGCATATTACCTGATGAAGGAAGCATTACTTATATACAGTCCAGTATCGTATTTATATCGTATCTATTGTAATTACCTGCTAATTCCTGAAGTGTGTCATTAGTACCACCATATTCGATAGGCAAGATATTAACAGAAATATCTTCGAAACAGTGCTCGTGTGAATAAACGTAAAATCTACTTTTCAACTTCTCCGTCATAAAAGGTCTGATAAACCTCATAAGAATTTCGAATAGTGATGACGCGTTAAGAAAAACTACCTTTTGATACCTTATAGGATAGCAGTTCTGAAATGTGTGTGCCGCATTTCTTAATATGTAGGTTGAGAATTGTAAAATGTGACGTATAGTTAGATTTCCTATGTCTATGAATAATGTGTAACCATGTACAGTTGCAGCTGGATAATACTTCACCGCTGCTTCTAACATCAATATAGAAAGCTGAAAAAATTATCCAAAAATAATGAAGTTATATTAAAAATGCTTTATCGTGACAGAAGCCGCTACAAATTATTCGAGAGTTATGTTATTTTAATTTTTACCTTAGCTAGATCTGATATTTTGTGTCTTCTTGGATCCTGCAGAGTTCCACGCACAATAAAAATCAATCTTCCTTGGTTGTCTGGTTTTCGCAGGGGCAATATTATCCTAAATAGAAAACGTTAAATTCTTTAAAAAGGTTAATATAATTTTTATAAGTTTTACAACAATAATACAGTGTGACAATTTAGCGCTAACTTTTTATATTATATACTTTATTTTTTTCTAAATGAATAAAACAAAATTTGAGAACCGAAATTTATTATAGATCGAATAGATTGTGAAGAAAACCGAAAGTAATTCGGGAGTAGCGTTTTCGTAGACATTCAATTCGCTCTATTGAAAAAAGATTTGAACGTTATTTAAAAACGAGCCGAAACTATTAATAAATATTTTTGTTTTTTTTGTGTGACGTGTTTTTTTTATGAAATAACAATTAAATTTCCCCGGAACTTAACTGTCACACTGCATGTGTACATGCACGTAGTTGTCTCCGAAAAATCTTAATAAAATTTTATTACTGTAATATATAACGATAAAAGAAAGTTGACAAAAACTTGTTTCTAATTTAAACAATTTATCATTAAAATTAAAGTTGCCATTTATGAAAATGGCCATTCCATGTTATGTATCCCGAATCGATAAACGATAAAGAGATGCAATGTATCGATCAAAGAATAATAAAGTAGAACACAGATTTTTATTTAGATTATACATTTATATATTCCGAAATAATGAAATAATAAATAATCGTTACCCCAATTCAAGCAACTCTTGCAGTTCCGGTTGAAACGGATTCTTATTTGAGTACCATTCTGGTAAGACGGATCGATGCTTATAATAGTTTTGCATCCTCACCTTTGTTTTCTCGAGATTAAATTTGCAGACTCTCAAAAATCTTAGAATAAGAAAATCATCTGCGTGGAGATTAAAAATTTCCTTTAAATGTAAAGGTACAATTCCATTTTTAACAGTGCTAAGCTAAATCTATCGTTAAGAATTATGAATTGAATTTTATATTAATTGTAAGTGCGAATAAATTATTGATATAAATGTAACGCAAGAGAGATTTATCTTCCGATATTGATGTGTGCATATCGCGCGTGTTATTATGTTTCAATTGACGAAAACGAATGTTGAAATCTCGAGTACATTATAAACAGAATACAAAAACAAATTTATTATTAAGGCGATACTGGAATCATTTATATTACCGACAAAAATACCATTTTGTTAAACAAATTATACTTCGTATTGATTTTACAAAAATCATTTTATTTTTTATAGAGATATAATTCCTTTACAAAATTGAAATGCACATGATAATGTATACAGCTCTGATCTATTTTTTGCCACAAACAAGAAAAAATTATAAAATCACAGATTCTCTTTTTGACTTTTACTTTAATATAGCGACCAAAACTGTTAATTCACAGATACATTATTTCGTGGAAACGTTATGTAAGTTATTTATGCAAAATAAAGGCAAAGTCAGATGTCGAATGAATTGAATCGAAAAGTTGTGTACTTATCTTGACGTATAATTTTATGTTAGAGTTTCCTGTTTTATAAATCGTGTGTAAGTCTAGTGCATTTATAAAACTGATGACTCCAGCATCGTCTTAAGAACCTATCTACTAACAAATAGCGAGAATAGAATATTCGCATAATGTATGTTACGCAAACGTTATTTATATAAAAAATGCTGTCTTATTAATCGCAAGATAATCACAGTACTGTATTTTTTCCACAAATTGCGTTTTGAAAAATTGTAAGATGATATTAAATAATCTATTTTAATCTTAATTAGCAATTTTGCGTTCCGCAACGTGCACTTTTTTCAAATATGTAAAACTCTTTTTCTTTCTCAATTAAATAAACGTACAAAAGAAGTTAATTGAAAGACCTTTAAAAAATACTAAAATATAATAATATGATAAGAAACCAATGCAAATTTTCTCTTGTTTTATTTAATATTATTTATTATTATTTATTAGACTTTTAAATTGCTTCCACTTTTTTTTACCAGTTATTATAATTCTCAAAGCATTCAATTAAATGTCAGAAATAATATCATGTAGACGCTGATTAAAGATAATTTGTTTTATTACTCCAAAATTAACGAGCTTTATTTCATCGAGTGACCATTTGTCATTTTTACCGATTTGTGTGGGCAAGTCATCGCTTTCTTGAATCCAACATCTAATTTCTGCGATGGCATTCTCTCTAATCTCGTCAGTCTCGTTCAAATATGCTGCTGCAAATTTCTTATCCTCACTGGTCAGCTCTTGTCGAGCGTTATGCACGATGCCATCGGTGCAATTATTTGCCATCGTGACAATAACGAATGTGAAAATAAACGCGAAGTTCTTGTCACCGCAGGGAGACTTGCATCTGCGATTCGCAAAAAACCACTGTAACGCATGAAGCGCGATCAACGATAAATGCGGTCTGCAAAAACCAGACTTTGCACTTTGAAATCTCTGTGAAATCATGACTGTGATAAATCAGCTTTAGTCATTAGCTACAGATAAGATGCCATTTGCAACAGACAATGACCTATTTGAACTTGATGGAGTGATACTTGGTATCACTCCTCGAAAACATTAGCCGCGAAGAAATTTTAATTTGTAAACTCTTTACTCTATAGTTCTTTAGTTTTTAATCTTTATTATTTTTGACCTTTTAAATAGCACGAGTTTAAAATAAACTTGGAAGAATATAGTTACATTGTTACACGTAGATTACGTAAATGAAGATAACAAATAAATAATAATTAATATTTATCTAATGTGTTTACATTATAATTACAAAAAAACTCTTTGAATAAAATGAATTTTAAGTTATAAGGCAAACAGATTATATTTATCTATGATGTTGAAGCTAGCAGCGGATTCGCAGCAGCAGATTCGTCAAAGCAGGGATTCTCATTCAAAATAAAATACATAAGAAACTTTGACATATAAAGGCAAACTAGCAAGTAACTGCACGAAATACACTTATACGCTTCTAAATAGATCAGACTATCTAGAACAATTAAAAAAATGCGCAGGTCTACTAAATTGTTTAAATTATATAACGAGTTATTGCAGAAACAAGGGAAGGAAGCCTCGGTCGGGGCTGCAAATTTTTTTAGAACATCTTTATAGCCTTCTAAATCAATCCCGACTAGTAAGAAAAATTAAAAAAAATGCGCACGGCTACGAAAAATTATTTAAACAATATAAAATTTATTGCAAAAACAGGAAAACGAAGTCTCGGTCGGGGCTGCAAATTTTTTTAGAACATCTTTATAGCCTTCAAAATCAATCCCGATTAGTAAGAAAAATTTAAAAACATGCGCACGCCTACGAAAAATTATTTAAACAATATAAAATTTATTGCAAAAACAGGAAAACGAAGTCTCGGTCGGGGCTGCAAATTTTTTTAAAACATTGTTGTAGGTTTCTAAATCAATCCCGACTAGTAAGAAAAATTAAAAAAAATGCGCACGGCAATGAAAAATTATTTAAACAATATAAAATTTATTGCAAAAACAGGAAAACGAAGTCTCGGTCGGGGCTGCAAATTTTTTTAAAACATTGTAGGTTTCCAAATCAATCCCGATTAATAAGAAAAATTAAAAAAAATGCGCACGGCTACAAAAAATTATTTAAACAATATAAAATTTATTGCAAAAATAGGAAAACGAAACCTCGGTCGGGGCTGCAATTTTTTTTAGAACATTATTATAGCCTTTTAAATCAATCCCGACTAATGAGAAAAATTAAAAAAAATGCGCACGGCTACGAAAAATTATTTAAACAATATAAAATTTATTGCAAAAACTAAAAAATAAAAAAAATTCTAATACCAAAAACGCAAATAAATTTTAATATAAAAAAGTCAAAAAAATTTTAACATTCACAAACAGTAAGAACAAAACAAAAAAAGAGACCATATTCTCGCCACCCCCTCGTTGGTTGGTCTTGGGTAGCGCAAAGAGAGAGAACAATATGTATGTTTAGCAGTCAAATTATATTTCTGATCTATAATTTACATCAAAGTAGAAAATTGGGAAATCATACTATTTCTTTTCTATAATGACAATATTATATTCCTATACGGCGCAAGCAAGCAACCTTAATATGATTGCTAATAAATTTCCAACGCCGACCAAGCCCTTGTTTCTGCAATAACTCGTTATATAATTAAAACAATTTAGTAGCCGTGCGCATTTTTTTAAATTTTTCTTACTAGTCGGGATTGATTTAGAAGCCTACAATAATGTTCTAAAAAAATTTGCAGCCCCGACCGAGACTTCGTTTTCCTGTTTTTGCAATAACTCGTTATATAATTTAAACAATTTAGTAGACCTGCGCATTTTTGTTAATTGTTCTGGATAGTCTGATCTATTTAGAAGCGTATAAGTGTATTTCGTGCAGTTACTTGCTAGTTTGCCTTTATATGTCAAAGTTTCTTATGTATTTTATTTTGAATGAGAATCCCTGCTTTGACGAATCTGCTGCTGCGAATCCGCTGCTAGCTTCAACATCATTATTTATCTTGTTCATATAATTTAAAAATTTACGTAATTTTTATTAATAATTGTAATTAATTGTTATGCATTATCCTCTTAAATAGTCTCGCAAAAAGAAGAAAAACAATATATTTTCACACATTTTAATATATGATATGAGTTGTGTGTGTGTGTGTGTGTGTGTGTGTGTGTGTGTGTGTGTGTACACAGGGTGATTATTAATGAACGTCCCTACTTTTTACCATAAGAACGCGCATTTGTAATTTCTAATATAATAATATGTTAGAAATACGTATCCGTCAGTAAATCATGCTTCTATGATAACAAGTGGGGACATTCATTAATAATCACCCTGTACACACACACACACACACACACACACGCACGCACGCACACACACACACACACGCACGCACACACACACACACACACGCGCGCGCGCGCGCGCGCGTACACACACGTACATATGTACATACATACATACGTACATACACATATATCTTACATTGGTACAAATTTTGTGAGTGATTTAAATATGTATACAAGTTTACAAGCAAAATTCGAAGTTTTGAAATTCGACACTAATGCAGAACATTGGAATTACAACTCACAATCAGCTTGATATTTTACAGGCTCTGTACTTTGATTTTAGATTAATTGAGTCATCCAAATTTCAATCTTATTCTCCGAATATTTCCTTATACTTTTTTCGTTTCTATTTCTTTGTGTGAAAGAAATTTTAGTAAATTAAAATAGATTAAGAATTACTTAAGATCGACTATAAGACAGAAAAGTCAATTAAAATAATTATTTTTATTTTGATACATTTAATATATAAATAATACATTATAACATATAAATATTATTTTTTGTATATACAAAAATTATTTATAAACAATCATGTCGGATCTGTTTATTATTCTTCCTCTAAAAACATTAGGGGAGTTGAAAAAAACCTTGCTTAGGGCACGGAAAAGATAGATACGGCGCTACTAGCATAATATATATTACGCAAACGCTGTTTGTATTAAATGCTGCAAATAAAAAGTGGCTGCTGTAGTATTATCTGTATATCACTGATTATTTTCGATATAACTCTTTCATGTTGCTATGTGATATATAATGATTCATTCTAACAAACTACTTATTTATATATTAAGAACAAATTATTTGTTGTAGTTAATTTTTATTTATATAGTTAGCAAATATAGCTTTAGCAAATCATAGACTAGTCATAGCACTAAAAATTTTATTTTTTATGTGTCTCATCAATTACAAGATATTACTCATGAATTTTTTTTACGAGTTACATTTTAAACATCTTACATAATGATATTGAAATTTTGTTAAGAAGTTATTTTAATCCTAATTGACAATTTGCGTCCCACAATATTTTTATCTCAAATATGTAAAACCTTTTCTTTTTTCTCTTCAATTAATTAATCACATAAAAAATTAAGAATTTTAAAAAATACTAAAATTTAACGATAAGAAACTTCGAGAACACAAATTTCTTTTTATTTAACATCATTTATTTATAAGACTTACAGATCACTTTCCCTGTTCTTTCAAATACTAGTATTTATTATATTCCTTAACTCATTCAGAGAGCTAAATAATATCAAAAACAATGTCATGTTAATACTGATCAGACGTATTTAATTCGTTTTATTATTCCGAAATTAACAAGTTCTATTTGAATTGCATCGAGTGGCAATATTTCAATGCGTGTATCATGTGTAATCACTGTTATTTGCGAGGGCAAGTCGTCATTTTCTTTAATCCAGCGTCTAATCTCCGTGAGAGCGTTCTCTCTAATCTCGTCAGTCTCGTTCAAATGTGCCGCTGCATATCTTTTATCCTCAATGATCTTGTCGTGCGTGATGCACTATGCTGTCAGCGGAGTTGCTCGCCATTGTGACAGTAATGAACTAGAATCGTCCAGAAACTCGCGACAACGAGCCACAAGAATACAGCGTTATATATCAGTGATGCAGCAAATAACGCAATAAGCAACACGTGCTCCTTGAATCTACGCGATTAGAAAGTTTCTACGATAAACTTGCGTCATAATAAAAAATTATGCGATGTACAAAGGGCAAATTCTGTTTGATTACGTTAATGATTACTTCTTCTTTAATTCAGCTATAAATGAAGAAATAAATTGTGCAAGAAATGGATTTAAAAAGAAAACCATCAACTTAGATTCAGCTGTTTAAGAGGATGCTAAAGTAACAGAAGAACTTCCTCGATGTCGGTCCTACAGATCACTGCAGATTATTTTTCGAGCAAGACCAGGCTATTGCTCTTTGTCCATTGCATAGATCTGTCTTTGTTTTTTGATTATTTCGCCATCTGCGAAAAGTCCTATCAACTACTGTTGGGCTCCATATTGCTCTGTTTATGACAGTTCATCTTCGCTGAGCGAAATATGCGCGTGGTAAAAGCACATTAGCTTTTTTGTTAGGCGTTCAATCGTAATTTTACAAGGTCAGTGTTATTCGTGCATGTTTTCTGAAGGGTGCTCTACTATCATTTTGTACGCACGAGCTACACAACTTCTGTATTAAGGTAAAGTTAACCTCAGGTGACGGCTATACGAGTGAATTTTTAATGATTTATTAAATTTTTGTTCGATTTTCTTATAAAATTGACCTGAGCACCCTTTTTTTTACGCATATTTCAATTCTAAAAAAAGTTTTTGTGATTTTGTAAAGCCAATCCAAAGATATTTAATGCACTGTAAATGTCGGTAATTCGTGGTACTTTAGCATCCTCTTAAGTCAGCAAGTGCTAGATTAACGATAAACGAATAACGAATTTAGAAATTCGCTGTCTCAAATTAGTACAGGATGTACAAATCAAGATAAAGCAAAAGAAAAACGTTATTAATAAATTTATCAAAGTTTCAGGATATATTTAAAAGAAACTAATATTATCTTACATTGGTATAAAGTCCAAAAGAACTAATTTCAATTATGCAGTTCAAATTTGGCTTTTAAAATTTGGAGACACTTTACAAAATTTTCAAATGTGCTACGCAAGGTCCCAAATGAACTTTTTGATACTAGCAATCCATCAATTTCCGCCCGAGTTATGCTCATTTCCACCAATGTAGATTAACTTTGATCTGAATTTAACTTACTCTTCATTTTTTTCCACTTCTTAGATCTATTAATCCAAAATGTTATTCAATTTTGTCATTCTTATCATTTACAAGACACTCGAGATTTTTTTTGATTGATTTATTTCAATATTTTACTAAAGTAAATATTTACATATATCAGTAGTTCATATTTAGATTCCGGTGAGTTCTTATTTTTCAGTAATTGTTAGTAAATAATTACTCATATTGCTATGTTAATTTATTTCAAAAATAGATAAATCTACTCAACATCTGCCTTTGCTAATATCGCTAGCTGCGTAGTTTTTATCTTTCATAATCCAATCACGACTGTTCTCGATCATTTTTTTTTAAATTCTGCAAAATAAATATTTGAATTATATATACGCATTAAATTATATGCTCATTTAAATACTTATTTAATATATAATAATTTAATATTTACCGATATATTTACTTATTATTTGAAGGATTCTTAATAAACTTCTTTGTCTTGATTCTTTAATGATTAATGTCTAAACGATTGTTTGTCTTAATTGTGAGTTGTGATTGTAATTGTGAAGTAATTGTGAATAATCTCATTAATCTCGTTTAAATTTACCGCTGCAAATTTCTTATTTTCGCTAATCAACTCTTGTCAAGCGTGTTGCTCAGTGCTGTTGCCGAAACAAGTCACCATTGTGATAATAATAAATGCAAAGAAGTAAACGCAATGTTTTGAACAGACTTGTGTCTATGATTGGTAAAGACGCACTGAAATACGTAAAGCACAATCAAGGCAAAGGCGATCTACAGAAATATGATCTTATATAATGAAATTATGTTTGCACAATTTAAAATATTTATAATAAATTAGCATGTGTAATGAGTTTCAAATACGGCACCATTTGCAATAGATAAATGAGATTTGTAGATATAATAAATACGTACTTGATACACAACCTGAAAAGACGAGTCGCAAAGAAACTTCAATTTCCAAATTATTTGTAATAATTTTTTACACTTTTGTTTTTTTAAATACAATGAGTATGAAATGGTCTTACTAAAAAATTATAATATTGTATGTAAATTTTTCAAAACAGTTAAAGAGAAATATTCGTATTTTATTCTCCTGAGGATGAGGCGCAAAGAAATCTGATTTTTTAAAATTCTTTATACTATAATTATTTACACTTTGGACTTTTTAATAGTAATAGTGTAACAAAAGCTTATTAAACGATTATAGTTGTATTAACTAGTATATGTAAATTACGCATGGAAAATAAATATATAAAATATGGGTATATCTTTTATTTCTAGTTTAAACAATAAAATTCATCATGTAAAATGAGTTAATAGATTGCAAGACAATTAAAATGAATTTAACTTATTCACATAGTTTAAACATATATGAAATTTTTATTAAAAGCTTAACTTTGTACATCTCTTTATGCAATATGATTTTACGTGCTTTCTGTGCAAAAAGAAAAAAGAATCAATATATTTTGCGTAAAATAAACACTTGAACCAAGGTTAATATACTCTTGTACCTATTTCTACCAAGCAGATTAACTTTAATCTCAGTTTGAGTTACTCTTTATCTTTCTTTAGCTCTAAGAATTTGAAAACGGAAAAATAAATTAAAGTAAGATTAAAGTTAATTTGCGTTGGAGCTAGAAATGGGCTTTATTACTTTACTGCCTTAACCATCAACAAGTTATAAATGTGTCTGCTGAAAATCTTCCTCTATAGGTTCAACTGTCAGGACACTTTGGCCATTCTCATCCTGCGTAATCCAGTCGCGATTCTCTTCGATCAATTTTTTCCAATGTTCTGAAAAAATAAGTATTTGTATTATATGTATGTACCAAATTATATTAACTACAATATATATCTAATATAGTATACTGAATATTTGAAAATTTTTTAACAAACTTTTAATGATTGTTGCCCAAGCAATAGCTCGTATTAATTGCGAAAGATTTATTTTTTCCCCATACTTGCTTTACAGAAAATATCTGTTATATTACATTATCCAGTATCGCATTAATATTTATTTTATTTACCGTAATTACCTGTTAACTCCTGCATTGTTCCATCGGTACCGCCATATTCGATAGGCAAGTTATCAGCTGGAATATCTTCGAAACAGTGGTTGTGTTTGAAGACAAATACTCTGCTTTTTAACTTTTCTGCCAGAAAGAATTTGAAAGTGCTAATAAGAATATCAAAAACTGTTGATGTGTTAACAAAAACAATCTTCTGATATCTCACAGGATAGCACTTTTGCCATGAATGGGCTATATTTTTTAATACAAAGGGAGAGAGTTGAAAAATGTGGCGCGCAGTTGGATTGGATATATCTATATAGAATGCCACACCATATATAGATCCTGCGGGATAATACTTCATCGCCGTTTCTAGCGTCAGTATATAGACCTAAAAAAATCGCTCACCCAGAAATAATGGACATACATTATCGTGATAGCATTCCCTACAAATCGTTTGAGCGATATGTTATTTTAACATTACCTTAATTACATTTGATATTTCGTGTATATTTGGGTCATACCGACTTATGCGCATCAGTAAAACAAGTCTTCCTTGACTGTCTGGCTTTCGCAGTGGTACATGTATTCTAAACATAAAGGAAATATTTCTGAATTTTTCGAAGAAGTTAATATATTGGATGATTGCAAAAGTTCGCGTCTGATTTTTATAAGAAATCAGAAAGATTTCGTCGCAATGCGGCATTCAAATGTGGTATTGTTTACGGAATAAAAAGAAAAAGAAAACAGAAAAAAGAATTGTATTCCACTAAGGTACGGACAACGTCAAAATGCCGTTGAGAGCGGAATTGATCGTAAAAATAAAATCCATTCAAAATAATATCACCATTTTGAAATTTGCCAAATCACTTCTAATTGTTGACGAAAAGGAGCACAATCCAACTAAACATCCCGAATATTTTTTGTTGCGGTTTTAACCCTCATTTCTTTCCGGAATTAGTATAATATAACGCATATACGAGGGTTACTCGAAAAGTAATACACCACATTTTTTTTCTCAAAATCTATTTGCTCTACAAAAATGATGTTTACACATATGAAAGAATGATGTTTTATCTACACGCTCTATTTTTCTACGTAATCTCTTTCAAGTTCTACTGGGTGTTTACGATAATTAATCGGATCTCGGATTGGATTGAACAATGGTACTCAACGTAAGTATAGAAAATTTCCCTAGGCTAATCGGATTGACGATTGCTGTCTCAAATGTAATCCGATTGATGACGAAAGCGTGGAGACCGAGAAGCATGCTTGAAAGGTAAGTCTTTTTATTTTTTTAAATAATAACACAAAAAATCAAAGATTAAGTTACAAAGAATGATTTGAATTTAGATTTATTGTAATTTTTTTTGTCTAAACACTGGATTTCGTTTAAATTTCTGTTTGTAAAAATTAATTAATCTATTCTAAAGTTTGTGGTTACATCGGAAACAAATCAAAATTAATAAAACAATTATTAATTATTAGGTACATATTAAAGCATATAATATTTCAAGCATATCATATAGAATTCCTGTTTATTATAAACTTAGTAAACATAACTTTGAAATTATTCAACTACATTATACATTAATCAATATTAATTTATATGTTAAAAATCAATAATGTTTCTAAAAATGTTCTTTTTATTCTTTTCCACATCGTAAATAAACTTCAATTCCATGAATAAATAAAAATGACTGGAAAATGGATTTATATGAAGAGGGCATTATTGAACAATATCAATTTGTGCTAACTTAAAATTTGTAAAATCTACTTTTCTTTATTAGTTGTTTATTAAAGAGTAATAATATAAAAATGTAATATACGCATCATATATGCATACAATTATTTTAATTTTATTTATGTATATTCCGTTCTTATATTATTACTCTTTAATGAACAACTAACAAAGAATAGCAGATTTTACAAATTTTAAGTTAGCACAAATTGATAATGTTCAATAATGCCCTTTTCATGTCAATCCATTTTCCAGTAATTTTTATTTATTCTTGGAGTTGAAGTTTATTTACGATCTGGAAAAGAATAAAAAAAACATTTTTAAAGACATTATTGATTTTTAACATATAAATTAATATTGATTAATGTATAATGTAGTTGAATAATTTCAAAGTTATTTTTACTGAGTTTATAATAAACAGGAATTCTATATGATATGCTTGAAATATTATATACTTTAATATGTACCTAATAATTAATAATTGTTTTATTAATTTTGATTTGTTTCCGATATAACCACAAACTTTAGAATAGATTAATTAATTTTTACAAACAGAAATTTAAACGAAATCCAGTGTTTAGACAAAAAAATTACAATAAATCTAAATTCAAATCATTCTTTTTAACTTTATCTTTGATTTTTTGTATTATTATTTAAAAAAATAAAGAGACTTTTCAAGCATGCTTCTCGGTCTCCACGCTTTCGTCATCAATCGGATTACATTTGAGACAGCAATCATCAATCCGATTAGCCTAGGGAAATTTTCTATACCTACGTTGAGTACCATTGTTCAATCCAATCCGAGATCCGATTAGTTATCGTAAACACCCACTGCCTTCTTTCAGCGATTCACTAGGGCCTCTATACCCTGTCTGTACTAATTCTCGCTTTGATTACGTAACCAGGTTTTCACTACTCTAATCATCTCTTTGTTGTCTTCAAATGTTTTCCGGCCTCTAAAGGATAGCATTCGTGGAAAACATTTTGAAGATGACAAAGAGGTGATTAGAGCAATGAAAACCTGGCTAAGTAACCAGAGCGAGAATTGGTACAGGCAGGGTATAGACGCCCGTAGTGAATCGCTGGAAGAAAGTAGTAGAACTTGAAAGAGATTATGTAGAGAAATAGAGCATGTAGATAAAACATCATTCTTTTATATGTGTAAACATTATTTTTGTAGAACAAATAGTTTTTGAAAAAAAATGTGGGGCATTATTTTTCGGGTAACTCTTGTATATAACTTTTTATTTTTTATTTTTTGAAATATTTTTTTCACGCACAAATCGAATTAACAGTATCTGACGATAAACTTATTTATTGAATTATGTTTTGTCCATCTAAAAGCAATGCGATAAAACAAATGTTTCTGACATGGACATACTGTGTCTATGGTTTCTGATCATTTATGAAATTGAACACGAACTTTTGTAATCATTGATTATATCTTCTAGTAATTTAATGTGATAATTTATTGCTACTTAATTTTTTATGTTTCCTAAAAAAATTGCAATAAAAAAAACCAAAATTGAAAATTATATATTGTATAAGTAATAAATAAATATTAAGTATAAATTTATCGATCGCCCTAATAGAGTAGTGGAGAAAAATTTTACTCAGATTATTTATTTAAACTCTGAAATAACTCTGTTACCCCAGATCAAGCAGCTCTTGCAATTCCGGTCGAAAAGGATCCTTGTTTGTGTACCATTCCGGTAAGTCGGATTGTTGCTGGTAATGGTTTCGAATCCTGTCCTTAGTTTTCTCGACATCAAATTTGCAAACTCTCAAAAATCGTAGAATAAGGAAATCATCTGCATAAAGATGAAAGATTTCGTTCAAATATAAAACTACATATTTATTAAATTAAAATTAAAATAGATTAAGAACTACTTAAGATCGACTATAAGACAAAAAAATCAATTAAAATAATTATTTTTATTTATATACACTTAATATATAAATAATACATTATAATATTTAAATAATATTGTATACTTCTTGTATATATAAAAATTCTTTGTAAACGATCATGTCGTATCTATTTGTTATTTTTCCTCTAAAAATATTAGGGGAGTTAAAAAAAACTTGCCTAGGGCAAGGAAAAGATAGATACGGGGCTGCTATTAGCTCGATTGCATGTGCGCATAATATATATTATGCAAACGTTGCTTGTATTAAATGCTGCAGATAAAAAATAGCTGCTGCAGTATTATCTGTATATCACTGATGTATTGATTATTTTTGATAACTCTTTTATATTGCTATGTGATATATGATAATTCATTCTAACAGATTACTTATTTATATATTAGGAACAAATTATTTGTTGTAGTTTATTTATATTTATAGTTAGCAAATATAGCTTTAGCAAATTATAAACTAACTATAGCAGTAAAAATTTTATTATTCATTTCTCATTAATTACAAGATATGTCACTAATGAATTTTTTTTACGAATTGCGTTTTAAACATCCTGCATAATGATATTAAAATTTTGTCAAGGACTTTAATTTTAGTTGGCAATTCGCATCCTACAATATGCATATTTTTATTTTAAATATGTAAAACCCTTTCTTTTTTCTCCTCAATTAATTAAACACATAAAAAATTAAGAATTTTAATTAAAAAATACTAAAATTTAATGATACGATAAGAAACTTTAGCAATATAAAATTATATAAAATTTCCTTTTGTTTTATTAAACATCATTTATTTATAAGACTTACAGATTGGTTCCCCTGTTCTTTCAAATACCAGTTTTTATATTCCTTAACTCATTCAGAGAGCTAAATAATATCACAAACAATATCACGTTAATGTTGATCAGAGATATTTAATTCGTTTTATTTTTTTGAAATTAACAAGTTCTATTTGAATTTCATCGAACGGCAATATCTCAGTCTATCATGTATAATCACTGTTATTTTTACCGATTTGCAAGGGCAAGTCGTCATTTTCTTCAATCCAGCGTTTAATCTCTGCGAGGGCGTTCTCTCTAATCTCGTCAGTTTCGTTCAAATGTGCCGCCGCGTATGTTTTATCCTCAATGGTTAGATCTTGTCGAGCGTGATGCACTATGCTGTCGGCGCAATTGCTCGCCATCGTGACAGTAATGAACTAGAATCGTTCAGAAACTGCATCTCGACAGCGATGCAGTGATGCAACAAATAAGGCGTTAACCAACACGTTCTCGCTATGTACAAAGTGCAAATTCTGTTTAATTACGTGAATAATTAATTTTTTCTGTTCTCAAAAAAATTATCTAGATACACACACTATAATCGCGTATTCGATGTGCTGACTCGGCTCAAGTAGATGGTCTCCCGAGTAAAAATTTTATATGTAATTATATATGACCATATCTAAATCATCATTTATGATCATGAACAAAATTTGTCTTTATATGACCATGTATAAACATATATAAACATATATGATACAACAAATTTATTTATAAATATTCACTTTAATATTGTCAAAAACAGTTTTCTTAATGTTAAGTCTTAATTAAAATAGAAATGTTACTTAAGGTAAAAAAAAATCGAAAATATTTCTCAAGAACTTTTTTTTTCGGAAATTTTTAAACGCCCACTTATCCAAGTCAAAACTTCGCCCAACGTTGCTTGACCTGTAAATCCGCTGCTTATATTAACACCTGTATATCGAGTCAATATATGTTATTGAAAAGATGAAACATATAAGTAAAGCATATTATTTATATAAACATATATAAAATTATACTTTTTTACGATGATGATTTGAATGGGTAACCGCTTGAAAATTTCCGGAAAAAATTCTTGAGAAAAATTTTCAATTCTTTTTTTAATATTTTTATTTTATTTAATGTTAAGGAAACGGTCTTTTACAATATTAAAATAAATATTTATAAATAAATAATTTTTTGTAGAAAAAGTTGTCAAGTCAGCGAAAGCAACATGTCGCGAGCAGGCTTGGAAAATTTTGTAAATAAGGTGAACACTTTTAAAATGTCTAAATGTAAACGTACTTTGTATTTGCGACAAAAGACGCATTATGCTTGCGCGGTAATAGCGCGCTTCCCGATTGATATCCAAATCCGAATATCCTATGGACGTCTAAAAATTGACCATTAATAGACGTGTGTGTGAAGCTGGCATATCATTTAGTGGTAACTCACTAAACATTGTCAGTTCTAGATTTATTTTCAATAGTTCTACAGTTCCTGATAGATAAAACAAATAGTTCTGGCCTTTAAAGCGAAAAAAACGCAAAGTGAGATGCCAGGTTCACGCAGCATCTCAGTTTGTCCTGCGTCATTTTCCAATTCTTGTAGGATTGTAAAAGATCTATAGTTCTAGATGAGTTCTAGCGTTTAAAATACTTTATTTAATTTAAAAAAAAGAATTATAATAAAATATATATTTTATAATATTACATAATAGAGTTCCGTGAACAAAAAAATATTTTTCCTACAGTTCTCAACATATTAAAGCGTTTTCCGAAGAGTTCCGGTCGATTCAATTATTTATTAATTAGAAAAAAATTGTTATCTTCTTGAAAAACGTATGTTCGCGTATATGGGTGAGACGCTGATCGGTTGTTTAGAATTCTGTGCATAAAAAAATATTTTTTCTGTGGGTCTAAACTTTTTTAACAATGTTTTATAGAGTTCGGCAGCATTATTAATTATTTGTTAAATAATTTTTATTTCCTGATATAGCCGCATTTATTATTATATGTACACTGGCAAATGTATTGTTATATGGACACTGGCTTTTCTCGTTCTCAGCGTAACCCGGAACTAATGACGTGGACGTGATGAGATTATGGTTCCTTTTTTTGCTTTTTTTACTTTTTTAGGATTTTTGTTTTTTTTTTATTTTTTAATTTTTTGTTTGTTATATTTTTAGAATTTTTAAAATATACAAATATGCGACTTTTACGGAAGTTAATTATTTTTTTTTAAATTACTTTTTCGAAAAAAACTTGGTTACGTTCAAAACTACAGAAAAAATATTTTTTCGTACACAGAACTCTTCGAAAAAGACCAGCATCTCACCTATATATGCGGAAAATCGGCTTTTTCGAAAGTTATTAATTTTTTGTTGATTAACTAATATCGGAATCAACCGGAACACTTCAGAAAAAGCTTTAATATGTTGAGAACTGTAAGAAAAATATTTTTTTGTTCACGGAACTCTGTTATGTATTATAAAATATATATTTTATAATAATTTTTTTTTTTTAATTAAATAAACTATGTTAAACGTTAGAACTCTTTCTAGAACTCATCTAGAACTATAGATCTTTTAAAATCCTACAAGAATTGGGTCTGAAAAATGACGCAGGACAAACTGAGATGCTGCGTGAACCTGGCATCTCACTTTGTCCTATGCGTTTTTTTCGCTTTAAAGGCCAGAACTATTTGTTTTATCTATCAGGAACTGTAGAACTATTGAAAATAAACCCAGAACTGTCAATGTTTAGTGAGTTTTCACTAAATGATATGCCAGCTTCACACACACTTAATAGACGTCCAAAATCGGACATACGATCGACGTCCATTTCACGTCCATGGACGTGGAGACATAAAATAAACTTAAAACGGATGTCCATAGGATGTTCTGTGCTAGATAGGATATGATTATATATGGTAAAATCAGATATGATTGACCTATCTAACTATGAACTCATATATGATCATACATATTTATATAAAAATCATATATGATTATATATAGCTTCATATTTAAAACTTACTGTTATATATGATCATATAAGATTGAAAATGGAGTCATATATTTACATATACAGGGTGATTCAAAATAACCTATTGGTCTCGAAGCTGGCATATTCGTAATCGAATTCTGAGACGATTTTTCCTTTTGCAAAAATTTGTCCGGAGCTTAGTTTTCAAGTTACAATAAGAATTAGCGTATGACTGGTCAGGTACAAGTGGTAGACAGGGGCGGCGCGACTCACTATTACACGCGGGTGTTTCCGTGGGGCACCTCCTGTGCTCAAATGACTGACAAAAGTACATGGACAGCACATTTCTATTTAAACTTTCTTTCTCTCTCTCTCTCTCTCTCTCTCTCTCTCTCTCTCTCTCTCTCTCTTTCTGTCACTTTAATTATGCTACATTTAACTTGTCAAATTTCGATCTGTCATCCGGCCGTCAAATATCGGGATGACCGTAAAATCTTCAAGTAAGTTTACATTATTATAATAAATGTAATTACCTGTTAACTCCTGCAATGTTCCACCGGTACCGCCATATTCGATAGGCAAGGCATCATCCGGAATATCTTCGAAACAGTTCTGGTGTGAGTAGACGTAAAATCTGCTTTTTAACTTTTCTGTCAGAAAAAATCTGAAAGCGTTAGTAAGAATATCAAGGACTGTTGGTGTGTTAAAAAAAATAATCTTCTGATATCTCACAGAATAGCACTTCTGCCATGTATGGGCTTTTTTAATACATCAAAGGGAGAGAGTTGAAAAATGTGGCGCGCAGTTGGATTGGATACATCTATATAGCATGCCACACCATATACAGATCCTGCTGGATAATACTTCATCGCCATTTCTGTCGTCAATATACAGAAATGTCTGAAAAAATTGCCGACCCAAAAATAGTGGACATATATTAAAAATACATTATCGTAACAGCATCGCCTACAAATCGTTCGAGCGATATATTATTTTAACATCATCGTAATTAGATTTGGTATTTCGTGTACATTCGGGTTATGCCGAGTTGGGCGCATCAGTAAAACAATTCTTCCTTGACTGTCTGGCTTTCGCAGGGGTACACATATTCTAAACGTAAAGGAAATATTCCTGAATTTTTTGAAGAAGTTAATATATTGGATGATTACAAAAGTTCGCGTCTGATTTTTATAAGAAACCAGAAAGATTTTGTCGCAATGCAGCATTCAAATGTGGTATTGTTTACAGAATAAAAAGAAAAAGAAAACAGAAAAAAGAATTGTATTCCACTAAGGTACGGACAACGTCAAAATGCCGTTGAGAGCGGAATTGATTGTAAAAATAAAATCCATCCAAAATAATATCACCATTTTGAAATTTGCCAAATCACTTCTAATCGTTCCTGAACAGGAGCACAACCCAAATAAGCATCCCGAATGTTTTTTGTTGCGGTTTCAACACCCACTCCTTTTCGAAATTAGTCGAGGGGGAATTCACAACCCAAAATTTTGTACACCAATGCCGATTTTTGGCATTGCTGTAAAACACTGCCGACATTTTTGTACACTGCCGACAATGCTTATTGTTAGTCAATGCCTACAATGCCGTCAATCCTATATTAAAATTAAGGCAATGCCATGCAATTATGAACACTACCGCGTGCCCATTATCATACGCCAATGCCTGCACAAGAATTCTAAAGCTTTCCCGAAGTATTCTACACAATTATACAAAAAACTTCCAAAAATTTTATTTACGAACTGTATCTATACATTTTACTGTAATTGCACATTATTATGTGATGTCTTATGCATAGGTATACCTAACTTCAAACAATAGAATACTAAAAATAACAATGTCTGTTAAGTTAGCACCCCCACCACAAAAAATCGAAACGCCACTTATGCCAAAATTAAGTGCTTTTTATGTGCTAATTATGTACCCTATTTGAAATTTTTGTGCTCGAGCGGTTTAGCAGGAAAATGAGATTGAAGGTGGGGGTGCCAGCTTAACGTTAAGCCAGCACCAACTCATATAAATAATTAATAAAATAAAAAAATAAATACACTAGAATTAAGTGCTTCTTATGTGCTTTCCAACGATATATAAATAAATGTTCGTACTCAATCTCTTCGACCAGAAAATCGTCCCGAAAGTACGAATACACATTAACGGTACAAGAGTAAAGTACCAGAAAGAAAGCAATTCTGAAACTGATTATAGGCTTAAAATATTCTCCTATTTATGTGCTTTCGAAATATGCAAGACCAGATTTTTGTGCTCAACCACGTGATCGAAAAACCAACCCTGAAGTGAGCACCCCACCGTTCAGGTACAAGAGTAAACTACCAGAAAGAAAGCAATTATGAAATTGATTATAGGCTTAAAATATTCTTTTATTTATGTACTTTCGGAATATGCAAGAAAAAATTTTTGTGCTCAACCCCATGATCGAAAAACCGACTCTGAAGTGAGCTCACCACTCCCCAACCACTGACGACAATGCCGTCAATATTATAGGTCACTGCTTACTTTTTTCGGCAGTCCACTGCCGAAATTTTGTACACCAA
The DNA here is from genome assembly GCF_016802725.1 of Solenopsis invicta. Lineage (NCBI taxonomy): Eukaryota > Metazoa > Arthropoda > Insecta > Hymenoptera > Formicidae > Solenopsis > Solenopsis invicta. Next base: position 15,909,239 of record NC_052679.1, read on the forward strand.
TGCCGGCTGTGAATTTCCCCTCGAAATTAGTATAATATAACGCATATATATAAATCTTTATTTTCCATTTTTTTAAATATTTTTTGTGTCACAAATTAAATTAACAGCGTCTGACGATAAATTTACTCATGGTTTTATCTTTTGCCCATCTGTAAGCAATGCTATAAAACAAATGCGAAAAAATCTTTCTGGTCAGTTATGAAATTGAACACAAACTGTTGAAATTATGTATTATATCTTCTAGTTTTACAGTAATACAATATGATAATTTATCGCTAGCTAATTTTTTATGTTTCCTGAAAAAATTACAATGAAAAGAACTAAGATTGAAAATCAAATTTATCATTGATCAAAGTGATTGTGACGAGAAAACTGAAAGTAATCTGGACAAAAGCACTTTCTTAGGCATTTAATTCGTTGTATGAAGAATATAAATGTTGTTAAGAAAATGAGTGGGCATTATACTTAATGATAAAATTAATAAGTATTTGTGATCTTTTTGTATGATTTTATGTGACCTCAAAAAACTTGACTGTCCATTGTGCATACATCTAGTTGTCTCTAAAAGATCTTAATAACATTTTATTACTAAAATATAATAGAAATGCTAAAAGAAAGTTAATGAACATTTATTTCTGAATTTAAATCATTTATTATTAAAAATAAAGTTGCTATTTATGAAAAGTTCTTTTATTATTAAAAATAAAGTTGCTATTTATGAAAAGTTTAATATAAATAATAGATTAAAACTAAATAGTAGTGTATCGATCGTTCTAACAGAGAGTGGTGAAGAAAAATTACATTCAGATTATTTATTTAAACTTTGAAATAACTCTGTTACCCCAGATCTAGCAGCTCTTGCAATTCCGGTCGAAACGGATCCTTGTTTGTGTACCATTCCGGGAAGTCGGATCGCTGCTGGTAATAATTTCGAATCCTGTCCTTAGTTTTCTTGACATTAAATTTGCAAACTCTCAAAAATTGTAGAAGAAAATCATTTACATAAAGATTAAAGATTTTCTTTAACATTAATTTAATTTGAAAAAGTGCTAAATCGACACGAATTATAGATTAAACTTTATATTAGGTGTGGGAATTGATTTATAAAAACACAATTTTTTATAGGAATTTATTTTTCGATTGATGCGTGCGTATTACGCGTATCGTTATCGTCTGGGCAAATAAGAATTTTGAAATCTCGGATACGTTATATAGAACAAAAATAAAGGTAATGTTATTGTTAAAAAATTATCTATTGCATAAATGGATAGGTAATGTACGCGCATAATTTTCGTTATGCAAGCTCTGTTTAAGTTAAAAACTGATTAATCGCAGAATGTATTGCTGGATGGTATTTTTCTTTTATGTTTTGCGTTTTAAACATCTTGCTTATTAAATTATTAAATATTAAAATTTTATTAATTTATTATTCTATTTTATGTTAGTTAACAATTTACACTGACAAGGGCAAGAACTGTAACATGCCAAATGAGAGATGAGTCATAGCTCATTCGAAAGAAGGGAACGAGTATATTAAAAATGTAAAAGAATTAGCGTGAATGGGCCTTACTTTTGAGAAAATTTTTTTTGCCCACTCTCCTTGTGAAAGAAAATATTTTATTAAATTAAAAAGTCCCTTTCAATGAGCAAACAATATTTTTTTAACGTTTTTTAATAAAATTTTATTTAATTAATGATCTATATTTGAATTTCATCGAGTAACCATATTTTAATGCGTCTACTATGTGACCACTGTCATTTTTGCCAATTCGTGCGGGAAATCATCGTTTTCTTTAATCCAGCGTGTAATATCCGCGAGGGCGTTTTCTCTAATTTCGTCAGTTTCGTTCAAATGTTTTGCCGCATATCTTTTATCCTCAATGGTCAGATCTAGCCTAATGTACTATATTATCGGCGCAGTTGCTTGTTATCGTAATCGACAGTAATGGACTAGAATTGTCCACAAACTCGCGACAGCGAGCCACAGGCATACAGTATCATATACAGTGGCGTAGTAAGGGATTACAGCGCCTGGGGCGGTTTTTTCCTCCTGCCTCTCTCTGTCTTTACTACATTATTAATAGCAACTAATTATCTTTTCCAATTTATTAAGCAATACCTTTATTTTACATTTTATTTCTTATCTTCCATGTACAACATTCTAGCAATTAAACATTTAAACAATAAATAATATTTTTCTAAATTTTAAACAAATCAAAAATTTTTAATAAATTAATTGAAAAAACTATAATTGTTTAAATAATTTAAATTATTTTAATAAATAAAGAAATAAGAACACGTTAAAATATTAAAATGTTAAAATTTTTAAATGTTTTTTTTAATAATCTTGCGGGCTTTGATGCTTTTGCAAATTCTGTAATAACATCTGTGAAGTCTATTTTTTTGTTGCATCTTGTTTAATAAAAAACATTGCAAGCCCGTTTAATTACATCTGACTCGTGGTTGAACGAAGGTAGGTTTCAATAAGCTTTAACTTTGAAAAGCTTTGTTCACAAATAGCAACACTCACGCTCATGGTCAGAAAAATTCGTAAAGCTAGTGTCAAATTTGGTAGCATTTCAGTGAAACACCATTTGACTATCCATGTAAGAAATGTTTCACAAAAAGATGCTTTTACATCTAAATTTGCATTTACTATTGAATCATTGATGCAACTCAATATATAAGGCTATTTATTTCATTTACCTATACATTATATTGTTTAAGAAATATTCTTAGTTTTATTGTACATTTTATTGCTTTTTTTATAAACAACGAGCATTTTCAATACTTGTTGACTTAACTTTTAGAAACGGTAGAATGTTAATTAATAAAATGCTGGTGCAGAAATCTGATCCACAAATATGCACTATACAATGGACAAAATTGTTAAGTTAACTACTTTATTCTTGAAAGTAGTTAACAGTCAAGTAAGATCAGCCTTGTCCGGGCCAACAATTTTACTTCTGAATCGTTGCAGATCAAACAGGTTAGAACGTGCCCTAACAATATGCAAATGTAAGAAATTTTATAACTAATATCTGAAAGTCATACCCCCGGTTAAATTAAATTTTTTACCTGAGAGTCGTGATAATTATTTACCACAAACCAATATCAATCGTAAAAAAATAAGTGACTTCCTTGTTTCCACGATTCGATTGCCTTAAGCGTGGGGAAAAAAAAAGCTGAAAACTGATTGCGCAAGCTGGACGTTGAGCATTTCTGATTTATGGCTTTTTACCTTCTATTACGAACAAATCTTTGATCCTACGTTTTTACTTGTAACAAGAAAGAGTACTGCTGATTTTTGGCGCCGTTGCTAAGATGACCGGGACGAACCGCCCCCTCCGCCCCCATTCTTACTACGCTACTGGTTATATATCAGTGATGCAGCAAATAACGCGATAAGCAACATGTGCTTTTTGAATCTACGCAATCAAAAAGTTTCCACGATAAACGTGCGTCATAAGAAAAAATTATGCTGTGTACAAAGGGCGAATTCTGTTTGATTACGTAAACGATTCCTTTTTTCTGTTCTCAAGAAATTTATCTTCATACACACACTATAATCGCGTATTCGATTTGCTGACTCCGCTCAAGTAGATGGTCTGTTCTTTTTATCTACAAAAAGAAAGATGAACAATTCAGGAAATGTAACTAAAAAGATAAACCATCAGGTTGGAGTCGGCAAATTGAATACATTAGAATAAGTTATGTAATTTCTAATTGCGTATTCGATTTGCTAACTCGATGATCTGTATATTATAGCTATAAACGAAGAAATAATCTGTTTGCAAGAAACGGATTTAAAAAGAAAATCATCAACTTAGATTGGGTTTAGGTTTGCAAGCGCTAGATTAACGATAAATGAATAACGAATTTAGAAATTCGCTGTCTCAAATCAGTACAGGGTGTTCAAATCAAGATAAAGCAAAAGAAAAACGTTATTAATAAACTTATCAAAGTTTCAGGATATATTTAAAAAAAAACTAATATTATCTTACATTGGTATAAATTCTAAAAGAACTAATTTTAATTATGCAATTCAAATTTGGCTTTTAAAATCCGGAGACGCTTTACAAAATTTTTAAATGTGCTACGCAGGGTCCCAAATGAACTTCTTCGTACTAGCAATCCATCAATTTCCGCCCGAGTTATGCTCATTTCCACCAATGTAGATTAACTTTGATCTCAGTTTAACTTACTCTTCATTTTTTTCCACTTCTTAGATTTACTAATCCGAAATGTTATTCAATTTTGTCATTCTTATCATTTACAAGACACTCGAGATACTTTTCGATTGATTTATTTCAATATTTTACTAAAGTAAATATTTACATATATCAGTAGTTCATATTTAGATTTCGGTGAGTTCTTATCTTTCAGTAATTATTAGTAAATAATTACTCATATTACTATGTTAATTTATTTCAAAAATAGATAGATCTACTCAACATCTGTCTTTGCTAATATTGCTAGCTACGTAGTTTTTATCTTTCATAATCCAATCACTACTGTCCTCGATCAATTTTTTCAAAATTTTGCAAAATAAATATTTAAATTACATATACGCATTAAAATATATGCTCATTTAAATATTTATTTAATATGTAATAATTTAATATTTATATAATATTTGAAGGATTCTTGACAAAATTAATGTCTAAATTATGTTTGTTTGTCTTAATTATGAGTTGTGATAGTAATTGTGAAGTAATTGTGAATAATCTCATTTAAATTTACCGCTGCAAATTTCTTATTTTCGCTAATCAACTCTTGTCAAGCGTGTTGCTCAGTGCTGTTGCCGAAACAAGTCACCATTGTGATAATAATAAATGCAAAGAAGTAAACGCAATGTTTTGAACAGACTTGTGTCTATGATTGGTAAAGACGCACTGAAATATGTAAAGCACAATCAAGGCAAAGGCGATCTGCAGAAATATGATCTTACATAATGAAAGTATGTTTGCACAATTTAAAATATTTATAATGAATTAGCATGTGTAATGAGTTTCAAATACGGCACCATTTGCAATAGATAAATGAGATTTGTAGATATAATAAATACGTACTTGATACACAACCTAGAGAACACGAGCAAAGAAACTTCAATTTCCAAATTATTTGTAATCACTTTTTACACTTTTGTCTTTTTAAATAGAATGAGTATGAAATGGTCTTACTAAAAAATTATAATGTTATATGTAAATTTTTCAAAACAGTTAAAGAGAAATATTCGTTTTTTATTCTCTTAAGGATGAGGCGTGAAGAAATCTGATTTATTTAAATTCTTTACTATATATTATAATTATGTACATTTTGGACTTTTTAAATAGTAATAGTATAACAAAAGCTTATTAAACAGTTATAGTTATATTGACTAGTATATGTAAATTACGCATGGAAAATAAATGTATAAAATATGTGTATATATTTTGTTTATAGTTCAAACGATAAAATTCATCATGTAAAATGAGTTAACAAATTGCAAGACAGTTAAAATGAATTTAACTTATTCACACAGTTAGACATATATGAAATTTTTATTAAAACCTTAACTTTGTACATCTTTTTATGCAATATAATTTTACGTGATTTCTGTGCAAAAAGAAAAAAAGAATCAATATATTTTATAATTTGCGTAAAATAACCAAGGTTAATATGCTCTTGTGCCTATTTCTACCAACGCAGATTAACTTTAATCTCAGTTTGAGTTACTCTTTATCTTTCTTTAGTTCTAAGAATTTGAAAACGGAAAAATAAATTAAACTAAGATAAAAGTTAATTTGGGGCTAGAAATGAGCTTTATTACTTTACTGCCTTTAACCATCAACAAGTTATAAATGTGTCTGCTGAAAATCTTCTTCTATAGGTTCAACTGTCTGGATACTTTGGCCATTCTCATCCTGCATAACCCAGTCGCGATTCTCTTCGATCAATTTTTTCCAATGTTCTGAAAAAATAAATATTTGTATTATATATATATGTACCAAATTATATATTAACTACAATATATATCTAATGTAGTATACTTAATATTCGAAAAATTCTTAACAAACTTTTAATAATTGTTGCCCAAGCAATAGCTCGTATTAATTGCGAAAGGTTTATTTTTTCTCCAGCAATACTTGCTTTACATAAAATATCCTTTAGATTGTATTATCCAGTATCGCATTAATATTTATTTAATTTGCCGTAATTACCTGTTAACTCCTGCAATGTTCCACCGGTACCGCCATATTCGATAGGCAAGTTATCAGCTGGAATATCTTCGAAACAGTTCTGGTGTGAATAGACATAAAATCTGCTTTTTAACTTTTCTGTCAGAAAGAATCTTAAAGTGCTAATAAGAATATTAAAGACTGTTGGTGTGTTAAAAAAAACAATTCTTCTGATATCTCACAGGATAGCACTTTTGCCATGTATGGGCTATATTTTTTAATACAAAGGGAGAGAGTTGAAAAATGTGGCGCGCAGTTGGATTGGATACATCTATATAGAATGCCACACCATATATAGATCCTGCGGGATAATATTTCATCGCCGTTTCTAACGCGAGTATACAGATCTAAAAAATTGCCCACCCAGAAATAATGGACATACATTATCGTGACAGCTTTTCCTACAAATCATTCGAGCGATATGTTATTTTAACATTACCTTAATTACATTTGGTATTTCGTGTATATTCGGGTCATGCCGAGTTATGCGCATCAGTAAAACAAGTCTTCCTTGACTGTCTGGCTTTCGCAGGGATACACATATTCTAAATGTAAAGGAAATATTCCTGAATTTTTTGAAGAAGTTAATATATTGGATGATTGCAAAAGTTCGCGTCTGATTTTTATAGGAAACCAGAAAGATTTCGTCGCAATGCGGCACTCAAATGTGGTATTGCTTACAGAATAAAAAGAAAAAGAAAACAAAAAAAAGATTTGTATTCCACTAAAGTATGGACAATGTCATCATCAATGTCAAAATGCCGTTCAGAGCGGAATTGATCGTAAAAATAAAATCCATCCAAAATAATATCACCATTTTGAAATTTGCCAAATCATTTTTTAATTGTTTCTGAACAGGAGCACAATTCAAATAAACATCACGAATATTTTTTGTTGCGGTTTCAACCCTCATTCCTTTTTGGAATTAGTATAATGTAACGCATATACGAGGATTGCGCGAAAGTAATAGCCCACATTTTATTTCTCAAAAACTATGTGCTCTGCAAAAGTGATGTTTACATATATGAAAGAATGATGTTTTATCTACACTCTATTTTTCCACATAATCTCTTTCGAGTTCTACTGCCTTCTTCCAGCGATTCACTAGGGCCTCTATACCCTGTCTGTACCAATTCTCGCTCTGGTTACGTAGCCAGGTTTTCACTACTCTAATTACCTCTTTGTCGTCTTCAAAATGTTTTCCGGCCACTAAAGGATTGCATTCGTGGAAAACATTTTGAAGACCCCAAAAAGGTGATTAACGTTACAGATCAAGCAGCTCTTGCAATTCCGATCGAAACGGATCCTTGTTTGTGTACCATTCCGGTAAATCGGATCGCTGCTGGTAATAGTTTCGAATCCTGTCCTTAATTTTCTCAACATCAAATTTGCAAACTCTCAAAAATCGTAGAAGAAGAAAATCATCTGCATAAAGATTAAAAATTTCCTTTAATACTATAATTTCATTTAAAACAGTGCTAAATTGATACAAATTATAAATTAAACTTTATATTAGGTGTGCGACTTGATTTATAAAAACACATTTAAAAACACATTTGATTCATAAAAATTTATTTTTTGATCGATGCGTGCGTATCGCGCGTATTATTATGTTTCTCTTGACAAATAAGAATTTTAAAATCTCGGATACATTGTATAGAATGAATATAAAGACAAAATTATTCTTAAGAAGTTATTTATTAAATGTATAGGAAGGTAATATATGTGCGCATAATTTTCATTGTGTAAATGCTGTTTAAGTTAAAAACTGATTGATCACAGGATATCTTGCTCGATTGTATTTTTCTCTCATTTTTGCGTTTTAAACATCTTGCATATTAAATTATTAAATATTAAAATTTTGTGGATTTATTATTCTATTTTATTTTAATTAACAATTCACACTAAAAAAAAAATATTTTATTAGTTCAAAAAGTATCAGTATCTTCCAATAAACAGACAATATTTTTTATAATATTTTTAAATGTTTTTTAATAAAATTTTATTTAAATAATGAGCTATATTTGAATTCCATCGAGTAACCATATTTCAAGGCGTCTACTGTGTGATCACTATCATTTTTACCAATTCGTACGGGCAAATCGTTGCTTTCTTCGATCCAGTGTTTAATTTCCTCGCAGCATTTCCTCTAGTCTCGTCGGTCTCGTTCAAATTTACCGCTGCAAATTTCTTATCTTCGCTGGTCAACTCTTGTTGAGCGTGCTGCACGGTGCTGTTGCCAAAACCAGTTGCCATCGTGATAATAGTGAGTGCAAAGAAATAAACGCGATGCTTTGAAGAGACTTGTGTCTGGGATTGGTAAAAATACACTGAAATAGGTGAAGCACGATCAAGACGAAGCTGATCTGCAGAAATATGATCTTGCATAAGAAAACTTGTTAGTATAATTTAAAATTAATTAGCATAGGCAATGAGCTTCAAATACGGCGAAACTAGTTTTGCGTATAATAATGTACATGTTTGTCCTACATGTACATAATACAAATATTTGTGAGTTAGAATTATTTGATTATTATTGCTTGTCGTTGGTTCGGTTTGATGCTAAAGTTTATGTATATATTTAAACATAAATGAACATATTTAAAACATAATCTCACTAAGACCTGCATCAGCCGCTATAAAAAATCTTAACGCTAACAAAAATGGTTACATGTTCCAACTGTCATACGTGGTCAAAATTATACAAAATTATAGGATCTAATAGTTAATAATCTCACGTTGAAAGTATTGTAAAAATACAGAATCTATCCAATAAAATTTTACAATTATTGTTTTCTGTTGTCATTTCTTGCGTACGTGTTTCCATTATTTGTATTGATATTAAAAAATCTTTGCGCATTACATCTGACTAGCCGTCGGATGAATCTTATCTGACCAATAATTAATTCTGTGAATCCTTCTTTATATAATTGATACTCGTTATAAAGAAGGAGGAACAAACTTGTCGACAGATGATCTGTTTTGTCAGTATTAAGACTTTTTTAGCGACTGATGAAGGTCTTACAATTAATGAGGCAGAAAGTTTCGCGTTAGTTTCACGTTATAATAACGTACATGTTTGTTCTTACTTGTACATCATGCAAATATATGTGAGTTAGAATAACTTGATTATTATTGCTCGTCCTTGGCTCGGTTTGATGCTAAAGTTTATGAACATACGAGCGAAACGAATTATAATAAATATATGTATATAATTATGTATTCGTTTATATATAATATTAAATTTTAGTATATTTATTTATATACATATTTCTATGAAAACAAATAAAGTTTGTTACAGAAACAAATATTTTCTAGCTCTCCTAAGCTTTTGGAAAGCCCCATATATATTTACAATCGAATCTTTTTTCAAGATCGTCTTGAAAATGTCAGATACTAATGCTCTCTAATTGATGACACCTTAAGATGGAACTTGAGACGATTTTAAATATAAGAACAGACTATGAATTACGACCTTAGATCTCATCGTGATTAGAAATCCATACGTGATGAGAGAGAATGCACGTGATATCTTACATAACGCATAAAGCGATAAACTTGCTAAGTTACGATCGAGTAATATTTTGTTTCTGTTGATAACCGACAGAGTGATTTCTCTAATTTGTGGCAATAAGTGCGAAATTAGCATTTACAGATCATAGAAGCGCATTGTAATGTGCTGTTCGGATAAACGATCATCGGATTCAAATATTCGCTAATTATCTGCGTTAATTTATTAGTCCCAAATAAATTAATTCAAATACTGTCTCTGCAAGTTTCACTATTTGGGCAGTTTTCATCCTCTGTAAACCAGTCGCGATTCTCTTCGATCCATTTTTTCCAATATCCTGTAAAAATAAATAAAAAATAAATATATCCATTAAATTATATGCGAATTTAAATATATATTTAATATACGTATATAATATATTTAATATTCAATGAACTTTTAACAAACTTTTAATGATTGTTGCCTAAACGATTGGTCATCTTAATCGTGAGAAATTTATTGATTCTTCGACAATACTTTATTTATAGGAAACTTCCTTTATCCTACTCAGTATGCATCGCAATATGTCTATTTCAATTACCGTAAATAACCTACCTGTTAATTCCTGAAGAGTTCCATCCGTGCCACCGTATTCGACAGGCAATATATTAGCTGGAATATCTTCGAAACAGTGCTGGTGTGAGTAGACGTAAAATCTGTTTTTTATCTTCTCCGTCATGAAAGATTTAATAATTCTCATAACAATATCGAATATTGCTAGCGCGTTAAAAATGACAATCTTTTGATATCTTATAGGATAGCACTTCTGAAACGTGTGGATCAAATTTCTTAACACGAAGGGTGATGAGAACTGTAAAACGTGGCGCATTGTTAAATTGATTACGTCTACGTACACTGCGCAACCATATATAGATGCTGCTGGATAATACTTTATCGCAGCTTCTGTTATCAATATACCAATCTGAAAAGTTTCAAAAATAAGGGACATAAATTAAAAACATATTATCTTAACTGCATCCAGTACAAATCATTCCAACGTTATGTTATTTTAATTTTTACCTTAGCTAGGTCTGACATTTTATGTATTCTTGGGTCATGCAGAGTTCCGCGCACGAGAAAAACAATTCTTCCTTGGCTGTCTGGCTTTCGCAGCGGCAATACTATTCTAAACGCAAAAAAATATTCTTGAATTCTTTGAAGAAGTTAATATACTTTGAATTTTTACAACAATACAATGTGACAATTAGTCCCGGCTGGCTCTTTTCTATTTCAAATGAAAGGGACTAAAGTCGAAGTAGAATGAGATCTACCTCTCTCTTGTCTTGTCCGGGCCGACGATTTCGCTTCTGACTCGTTGCAGGTCGAACGGGTCAGAACGTGATCTAATAATGACTTTGTATGAAGTTTTATGATCGCCGAATGTTGGAAAATTTATGACCAATATCCGGAGACTACACGCCCGGTTAAGTTGAAATTTCTTTTTTTTTTCTCTGAGGATCGTAGCAATTGTTTGCCACAGTATACTCAAAATAGATAAATGATAAAGAGAAACGCACTGTCGATCGAATAACAGTAAAGTAGAATAAAGATTTTTTTTAGATTATGTATCTATATACTCGAATAATGGTCGTTACCCCATTTCAAGCAGCTCTTGCAATTCCGGTCGAAGTGGGTCCTTATTTCTGTACCATTCCGGCAAGTCGGATCGCTGCTTATAATAGTTTCGAATCCTGTCCTTAGTTTTCTCGATGTCAAATTTGCAGACTCTCAAAAATCGTAGAATAAGAAAATCATCTGTGTGCAGGAGATTAAAGATTTCTTTCAAATGTAAAACTACATAATACAAGATTTATATTAAGTGTGAGAAAGCAATCAAAAAAATTTACTTCAAGAAAGATTTATTTTCTGACATTGCGTTTTAAACATTCTTCAAGCTAAAATTAAAATTTTATTGAAGTTCTAATTTAATCGTAATTAAAAATTTGCGTCCCAATATATTTTTGTTTTAAATATATATAAACATTTCTTCAACTAATTAAACATGTAAAAGAGACAATTTGAAAAACCGTTAAAAGCACTAAAATGTAATTATATGATTAGAAACTTGGCCAATATAAATTTTCTCTTTCATTTAACACGATCTATTACGATTTATAAAACTTTTAGATCGCTTTCGTTTCCTTTCAAGCACCAGTTATGTTTCTGAACTCATTCAGCGCGCTAAGTATCAGAAGTAACGTCATGTTGACGTTGATTAGACGTAATTCGTTTTATTGCTCTGACGAGTGTTATATTTGAATTTCGTCGAGTGACAACGCGTCTATCATGTGTGAATGTAACTTATCATTTTTACCAATTTGTGCGGGCAAATCATCGATTTCTTCAATCCAGCGTCTAATCTCCGCCAAGGCGTTCTCTCTAGTCGCATCAGTCTCGTTCAAATGTGCCGCTGCGTATCTCTTATCCTCACTGATTAACTCTTGCCGAGCGTAATGAACGATGTCACCGCAATTGCTCGCCATTACGACGACAGTGAGTGCAAAGTAGTGAACACGAAGCGTCGTCGCCAGCACATAGAGACTTGCGTCTGCGAGACACAAAAACGCACTGAGACACGTGAACTGTACGTGATCAACAATCAATACAATCAGAAAAAAAAAACGTAGTACACAACTTGGTAATCATGCGTTCTATGACAGAATTTCTGCGATAAATCAGATGCAATATTCAACTTCACATATGGCGCCATCTGCAATACATCTGCAATAAATCTGCAATAGATAAACAGATCTGTTTCGTGAACTTAATGGAGAGACACTTGATACTTGAGAGCATGAGCTGCGAAGAAATTTTAATTTCTAAATTCTTTACACTATAGTTTTTTTTTTACATTTTTGATGTTTTAAATAGAATGAATATAAAATAAAAAAGATAAAACTCAAAATAAAATGAATTCCATGTAACAAGGCAAGAGTAAATTTATCTTTAAATTTATCTAATTAGTATAATTTAAAGATTTACAAAATTTTTATTAACAACTTATTTTTTATGCATTTATTTTTATGCATTATCCTCTCGATATCCTACATAAAAAGAAAAAGAGAAAGTATATTTTCTCTTTGCAATTTGGTAAAGAACAAAAATCAAAGCCTATATTCGATAAAAAGTAGATAAAATTTGTTGTAAAATCAAACGTTTTTTTAGTGCTCTTGAGCATTTGGAAGACCTCCAATAAATCTTGTTGTAAATCCATACCTGGTAAGAGAGACGCATTATTATATAACGAATAGAGATAAGCTTGCTAAGCATGAGCGTGTTATTTTTATCGTTAACCAATCTGATTGTTATAGTAACACTTTACACATTCGTGACAATACACAATTTCAGAAGTTTAGTGTGTCAAATTAGTATACAATGGTAATTATTTATCCTTCAAAAGATGCTTCAAATAAGTAATAAGAAATTATTAATTGCTCAATTTTGTTACATTACACAGAATTACATTACCAGCTTTTTCTAAATAAAATTCGTACTAAATTCTTTTTTTATATATACAAAGGTATTGTTATATTATTTTTTGTGTGTCATAAGCGTTTTTATTAATTTTATAGATTAAAGTATTGTAAATCGCATTATATTTCATATAAATGCGCTAATAATTCTAAAATTATGAAGAATATGTCTTATGAATAAATCTACAAATTTAACGTTGAAAAAACGTTTTATTTGAATATACAATAATCTTACATCTCAACAATATATTTTTTTAATATTGTGTGCTATGTAAATGGGCCAATACTTCATGCAATGTATATTTTAGAATCCAATTAATGATTCTTAGCTTTTAATGTTTAATTTATTGCTTTAAACAATAAAAAATTTATAGATAAGTCTGCTGAAATTCTTCTTCTGTATCTTCAGATATTTCATCAATGTGATTATTATTCTCATTCTTCACTACCCAGTCGCGATTCTTTTCAATTAATTTCTTCCAGTACACTGCAAAATTAAATATTATTATTACATATATACATTCAATTATATACGGGTGTAACTACATTTAATTTATATAATGTAATTACCGTAACAACACATGATATCACATGAATATTCTAGAATATTCATACGATATTATATTATGCTGTTAGGATAATATTCGATTAACTCTTTATTTTTGATAGTAATTATATTATAAACTTTATAAGAAATTTATCTCTGTTTTAGCAATATTTGCTTTATAGGAAACTTTTACATATTGTCCAGATTGCGTCGCATTTATGTCTATTTAATTTACAGTAATTACCTGTTAATTCTTGAAGTGTACCATCGGTACCATTATATTCTATAGGCAAGATGTTGGCTGGAATATCTTCGAAACATTCGATCGCGTTTGAGTAGACATAAAATCTGCTTTTTACTTTTGCAGTCATAAAAGATCTGATAATCCCCAAAATAACATTGAATACTGTCGACACATTAAAAAAAACAATCTTTTGACATCTCATAGGATAGCAGCTCTGCCATGTATGGACCAAATTCATTAACACGTAGGGTTGGATTTGAAGAATGTGGTGTGTTGTTGGATTGGCTACATCTATTAACAATGTGCAACCATATATAGATGTTGCAGGATAATATTTTATCGCCGTTTCTATCGCCAAAATACTGTTCTGAAAAGTCAGTCAAAAATTAATAAATACAAATTGAAAATACATTATTTTTATATTTGTTATCAAGATTGGATTAAAACAGTTAAAAAGTTAAATAATAAAATTGGAAAGTTAATTTTATTTAGTTTACTCTAAAAATGATTTAACTTTTAACTTTATTTAGTTATTTTTGAAACACAAACTTTAAGCTGTTAACTTTTTTCTAAGTTGCAAATCTATTTACGTAAAAGAATAAAAATTGTAAAAGAAAAAATACATTTCCACATAAAAAAAAACAATATTTTATATAGATTTTACTTACAAATAAAATATTAAATGTGTTTGATAATCTAGAAATGTTTTGAGTAATTTAACTTTAAAAAACTACAAACTTCCAATTTAATATGAATAATACTTTTCAAAATTAACTTTTAATTTAACTTAATTTAAAAGTAAACTTTAATTTTAACGTAACTTTTGTCTATTTAATTTTTATTTTTAACTTGTATAATTTTTAACGCAACTAAATTAATTTTATAAATCATTAACTCAATTAAATTTAAAAAATTATTAATTAACCCTGTCTGTACAAATTATTTTACGCACGAATCTTATGACTGGTACTTTAATCTTTACCTTAAGTATATCTGGTATTTCATGTCTTTTTGGATCATGCACTGTAGCACGCACAAGAATGACCAATTTTCCTTGACTGTCCGGCTTTCGCAGAGGCAAGAATAACCTAAAAGTGTACATAGTATTTCAAAATTCTTTAAAAAAATCGAAATTATAATTTTACATCTAATTATCTCTGAAAGTTTTTAATAAAATATTCTTAA
Organism: Solenopsis invicta; assembly: GCF_016802725.1. Classification (NCBI taxonomy): domain Eukaryota; kingdom Metazoa; phylum Arthropoda; class Insecta; order Hymenoptera; family Formicidae; genus Solenopsis; species Solenopsis invicta. The sequence goes on from NC_052679.1 coordinate 15,924,459, forward strand.
AATGTAATGAGAATGATTAAAACAATGTTAACTAACAATTTTCAACTACGCTAACTTTTGAAAAGTTAAAATTGTATTCAAATGGTTAAAAATTTTTTAAGATTAAAAAATTAATTAGAAAATTAAACAGAAAATTAAAAATAACCATGATGTTTAACAGTTGAGTAAATTCTAAAAGGATTACGTTCTTGTGATTAATATATAGTTGTTTTACCGTATCCAAAGCAGATAAAGGAAAGTGCATTATTTATTAAAAATTAATAGAATAGAAGAGACATTTGTTACTTGGACTGTGTGCATTTTTTATATACTTTGAAATAATTATCGTTACCCCAAATCAAGTAGCTCCTGCATTTTCGGACGGAACGGATCCTTGTTTCTATACCATTCCGGTAAATCGGATTGCTGTTTGTAATAATTTCGAATCCTGTCCTTAGTTTTTTCGAGATCAAATTTACAGACTCTCAAAAATCGAAGGCTAAGAAAATCATCTGCGTACAAATTAAGAATTTTCTTCAAATTTAAAGCTATAATTAAAGCGACACTAAACCATTACGATTAATAAATTAGATTTTATATAAATGTATATGCATAAAACAGCATAATTACAAGAACAAATTTTTGATATCTAAACTTATCTATTTTTGACATAAATATATTTGTTTACTTTGTCGAGGCTTTATGCAATACTCAATTTATCTGTTTTCTTTCCGCCACCGCGCTATCTGAACTCGATCTTTTTTCAACTTTTGAGCTGACAATCTTTCTACATGCGTTATTTTTTATTTATTGTTATTGTTAAACTATCAATTTATTATATCAGCAATTACAAAATAAATACAATTGAAATAAAAATAAGAACAAAAAATAAACTACGTATGCACAAATTTATATCCGTCGCGTGTACGACACAAAATGCATAAAATATATTAAAACATGAATATCTAATGTACAAATAAAATCGAGGAAATAAATTTGCGATATTCTACAAAAATTATAATAAATAATAAAAGATAAATTATGTATCACACAAAAATTTCATTCCCTGACTGCTCCTTTCTTCGATAAGAACATCAGATTCAATATTAATTTTGTTCTTTATATTGTGCGATGGAAAATGAATTCAAGAATGACTTCAATGAATAATGTCAGATTTATATCACGTCAACTCCGATTGAAAATAATGTTTTATTGCTCCTGAAGTAAATCTTAATTGAATTTCACAGAACGATATTCTAACACGCCTATGTGATTGCTGTCATTTTTACCAATTTGTGTGTACAATTCGTTTTTAGTCCAGCGTTTGATCTCCGTGATAGCTTCCTGTTTAGTATCGTTTGTCTCGTTCAAACTTTTCGCTGCGTATCTCAAATCCTCGTCAGTCAGTTCTTGCGGAACGCGTTGCACCACGCGAGCATCGAAGTCGCATGCGTTCTCCATAGTGATTGTAGTGAAACTGAAGTTCAACTGGAAACCTCATCTCAAGGAAACTTGCGAATCAGAAACGCTCGCTGGTAGATGTGAGGTGCGGTCATAGACATAGGATCTATAGACCGAGCATTCGAGGAGTGGGGACGTGAAAAACTAGAAAGAGATAGCAAGCTTTGGACCACTATTCTGTCTTTGTCTAATGACGCGCGTGGGGAATCTTCACTTGTTTTTTTTTTTTATATTTTGAAGTCTACAAACATAATAAAGAAACTGATAAATTTAACATTAATAAAACTAAGAATAAATGATTTATTTACTGAAAAGAAACATGCTTTTAATCAAGCTCTATTGATGGATCATAGAAATCAATTGATTTGTATTTTCTTAGAAAAGTTTTTCACTCTTTGTATACATCATTATGCTGCTTCTAAGAATAACAAAATTAGACAAATAAGATCTAAATTCACAAAACTCATTTTATTTAAAAATCAATAACATATATTATATATATAGATATATATAAAGATCAGCAGAGTTAATTTTTTTATTACTATTATGCCAGGTGCTTTAAATGTTTATTCAATACTTTATTGTTTAAATTTTAATACACAATTTTACATTATATATAATTTTGGCACTTTTTCCAATGCTTTTCAATTCCCCTTCATTCTTTTTTCACATTCACTTACATTTCCCTTTTCTTTTTCCCTAACCTTACCGAGAGTTTCGTTACCTTTACTGTACCCCCACGCGCGTCATTAGACAAAGACAAAATAGTGGTCCAAAGCAGGCTATCTCTTTCTAGTTTTTCACGCGAGAACTTTACCCCCATTCCTCGAATGCTCGGTCTATAGATCCTATGTCTATGGGTGCGGTCAATGGTAAATGATGATGTTGAAGCTAGCAGCGGATTCGCAGCAGCAGATTCGTCAAAGCAGGGATTCTCATTCAAAATAAAATACATAAGAAACTTTGACATATAAAGGCAAACTAGCAAGTAACTGCACGAAATACACTTATACGCTTCTAAATAGATCAGACTATCCAGAACAATTAACAAAAATGCGCAGGTCTACTAAATTGTTTAAATTATATAACGAGTTATTGCAGAAACAAGGGAAGGAAGCCTCGGTCGGGGCTGCAAATTTTTTTAGAACATTATTGTAGGCTTCTAAATCAATCCCGACTAGTAAGAAAAATTAAAAAAAAATGCGCACGGCTACAAAAAATTATTTAAACAATATAAAATTTATTGCAAAAACAGGAAAACGAAACCTCGGTCGGGGCTGCAAATTTTTTTAGAACATCATTATAGCCTTCTAAATAAATCTCGACTAATGAGAAAAATTAAAAAAAATGCGCACTTGGCTACGAAAAATTATTTAAACAATATAAAATTTATTGCAAAAACAGAAAAACGAAGTCTCGGTCGGGGCTGCAAATTTTTTTAGAACATTATTGTAGGCTTCTAAATCAATCCCGACTAGTAAGAAAAATTTAAAAAAATGCGCACGGCTACGAAAAATTATTTAAACAATATCAAATTTATTGCAATAACAGGAAAACGAAACCTCGGAGAAACGCCTAGACGGCAGGAATCAAACTGCGGCTCGGCGTGGTGCGTAAAAAATTATTAAAAATGTAATGATACTAATGATAATAATGTACTCTCATGTGCACCTCTTTCACCACCAATTTCCTAGATCGAGAGCATGCACATGCGAAACAGATCCTTGCAAGTGGTTGACACGAGGGGCCATTCACTCAGCTATTTGATGTACACGTGATTATAAAGTACAGTTGATTACAACTGATTACAGTTGATTACGATGTGATTACAACTACTAAAGTGATTTTATACGACTGTGTGAAATCGATTGTGATCACAGCTGATTTCATTGTGATTACAAATGATATCACAGTGATTACAAATGATATCATTGTGATTGCAGTGATTACAAATGATTTTATTGTGATTGCAAATGATTTCAATAGTATTACTTGTTATTATTGCTAATTTCAATGTAAATATTGTTACAAATTTATCATAATTTTAAATTATAATATATAATAATAGAAATCATTAATTAATGCTTTAAATAATTTTAATATGATTGATTAGATTTTATTTAACTTGTAAAGCAACATGCCAATTCTTTAAAAAGTTTAAAAAAATAATATATATAATATTATATATAATATTACGAGTATTTATTAAATGTACATCATGAAAAAGTAAGAAAATAAAAAGTATTTTATAGTATTCATAAACTTTATTTAATTCACAAAGTAGCTTGTTATAATAATCATAAAAAAGTTATAAAAATATGATATCATAACAAAGTTATAAAAGTATTATATAATAATTATAAATACTTTTTTATCTTTTCAAAAACATCATGGCTTAGCCTTAAGTTTAAATCAGTCATGCATGAAGCTGAAATAGTTATAACATATTGTTTAACATCTATGTACTCTTGTATTTCCATTTGCACTGGATTTAAGCAGTCTTCCTTATTATCTACAGAATACCAATGGCACAGTGCTCCCACAATATTTTTATTGCCTTTAATTCGCGCAGTGTTACTGGAGTATTCTCTTGCCTTCCAGAATTTTTTTTCCATATAGGCAAATCCAAGGACAAAACCTATTAAGCATTTTTTTGTCTAACCGACGGTTAAATTTAGCGGCCTGTTCTTACTATTATTATGCCTATGGAACTTTCTCGTGTCTGTCTGACACCCGACGCGAAGTCCTTATGCGCACACGCATAAGCGTCTCATGGTCGCATGTTACCAAAAATGATTTATACCCATAGATTGCTATACCGGTTCCGCCTACCGTTGTATTCGGCGCAGAAGATGCGAATTTAAAGAGTAGTGTCTAAGTCGAGTCAAGGTTAAGAGAAGGAATCAAGAAAATCCGGTCTATGAGATCAGACGTTACTATTATTGTCCTGGTCGATTGCATCATAATCGGCTGGGATTTTATGCCCATCATTTGAATTAAAGATTTTATTTTATTTACTCAAATCACGGAAATTAATTAGTCTGGCGGCCGATTATGATGCCGCCATTTTCTATTATTATATATTATAATTTAAAATTATGATAAATTTGTAACAATATTTACATTGAAATTAGCAATAATAACAAGTAATACTATTGAAATCATTTGCAATCACAATAAAATCATTTGTAATCGCTGCAATCACAATGATATCATTTGTAATCACTGTGATATCATTTGTAATCACAATGAAATCAGCTGTGATCACAATCGATTTCACACAGTCGTATAAAATCACTTTAGTAGTTGTAATCACATCGTAATCAACTGTAATCAGTTGTAATCAACTGTACTTTATAATCACGTGTACATCAAATAGCTGAGTGAATGGCCCCTCGTGTCAACCACTTGCAAGGATCTGTCTCGCATGTGCATGCTCTCGATCTAGGAAATCGGTGGTGAAAGAGGTGCACAAGAGAGTACATTATTATCATTAGTATTATTACATTTTTAATAATTTTTTACGCACCACGCCGAGCCGCAGTTTGATTCCTGCCGTCTAGGCGTTTCTCCGAGGTTTTGTTTTCCTGTTATTGCAATAAATTTGATATTGTTTAAATAATTTTTTGTAGCCGTGCGCATTTTTTTTAATTTTTCTTACTAGTCGGGATTGATTTAGAAGCCTACAATAATGTTCTAAAAAAATTTGCAGCCCCGACCGAGACTTCGTTTTTCTGTTTTTGCAATAAATTTTATATTGTTTAAATAATTTTTCGTAGCCGTGCGCATTTTTTTTAATTTTTCTCATTAATCGAGATTTATTTAGAAGGCTATAATGATGTTCTAAAAAAATTTGCAGCCCCGATCGAGGTTTCGTTTTCCTGTTTTTGCAATAAATTTTATATTGTTTAAATAATTTTTCGTAGCCGTGCGCATTTTTTTTAATTTTTCTTACTAGTCGGGATTGATTTAGAAGCCTACAATAATGTTCTAAAAAAATTTGCAGCCCCGACCGAGACTTCGTTTTTCTGTTTTTGCAATAAATTTTATATTGTTTAAATAATTTTTCGTAGCCGTGCGCATTTTTTTTAATTTTTCTCATTAGTCGAGATTTATTTAGAAGGCTATAATGATGTTCTAAAAAAATTTGCAGCCCCGACCGAGGTTTCGTTTTCCTGTTTTTGCAATAAATTTTATATTGTTTAAATAATTTTTTGTAGCCGTGCGCATTTTTTTTTTTATTTTTCTTACTAGTCGCGGTAGGCTTGATTTAGAAGCCTACAGTAATGTTCTAAAAAAATTTGCAGCTCCGACCGAGGCTTCCTTCCCTTGTTTCTGTAATAACTCGTTATATAATTTAAACAATTTAGTAGACCTGCGCATTTTTGTTAATTGTTCTGGATAGTCTAATCTATTTAGAAGCGTATAAGTGTATTTCGTGCAGTTACTTGCTAGTTTGCCTTTATATGTCAAAGTTTCTTATGTATTTTATTTTGAATGAGAATCCCTGCTTTGACGAATCTGCTGCTGCGAATCCGCTGCTAGCTTCAACATCATTGATAAATGAATGATCTTTGCATATATGCCAAAAAAAGCGAAATGATATGCGAAATTTGAAATATACGAACTTTTTTGTAACATCAAATCAATGTAGTATTTAAACGTTGCACCATCTTCAGTAAACAATAACATTTGACTTTAACGAATAATTAATTACTTTTTAGAGGAGAGAAGAACCTTATTTTATATACTAGGAATTGTCAAAATATATACAAATTGCGACTGTTGAGTGGAATAGGCCTTCCGGTTTCCCCGCGATATTCCTCAACAGTCGCATTTTGTATTTAAAAAAAAAAAAAAAAAAAACTTATCTGCAATAGTATCTCACAGGTGATGCGAAAAACTATTGATCATGGTAATAATATTAATTATCCATTTAGTTTTCTTACATTATAAATTTATGTATCACAATGCTAATTATATATTACATATTATATGAAAGAAAACTGAATACGTAATTAATATTATTGCTTTGGTGAGTAGTTTTTCGCATCACCTGTGAGGTACTATTGTAGATGGGTTTTTTTTTCTTTTTTCAATATAAAATGCGACTGTGAAATATCGCGGAAATCCGGGAGGCCTATTCCATTCAACAATCGTACTTTGTATTTTGTCAATTCCTGATATAAGGCATTTAGAATTATACAATTTATATAATTGGCATTGATACATAAATTTATTATATAAGAAAACGGAATAAATAATTAATAATATTACCTTTGTCAGTAGTTGTCCGCATCATCTGTAAATAGACGTATAAAATTGTACTTTTATATACATATATTAATACATATATGTATGTAATTTATGGATAATATTTTTTATAGTTAAATATATCATGAATAATGTCTTATGAACAATATCTTATAATATAGTCGCTAATAGGTGTGATTACCTACACATTTAAATTTTAAACTCAAAAATACAAATCCTGGACAGCTCTGATGTAGAACGATTTTTAAGTTTACTCGCTTTTACAAAGCGAGTAAAACATGTTTTTCTTTCCTAATTAAGGAATGTTGAAATTTTTTTTATTAAAAGTTTATAGCATCAAAATTTAAAAATAACATATTTTTATTTTTTGTATTAAAACGTTAAACTTTGCATATGTCCTTCGATTCTGTTATGTTCCTGATAAAAGATCAGTACAACGAGAAAAAAAAAGAACGATTTACTGTCACCTAATAAAAAGTGGTTTAAAGAAAGCAGCTTATATTCGATAGAATAAGATAAATTCGAGCGTGATAAAAAGGCGTTTCCTACACTGAAAAACATGCTGTAATATGAATTAAAACGTAATTTGATTCAATTAAATCGTCGAATCACCGTGAACTATCACTAATAACATATATGCAGTTGATTCAACCAAATTTTATTTATTCAATTATATTTGTTGTCTTTTACTTTTAATCTTTTTTTCATTAATAATATTATTAAGTTAAGGAAATGTTTTCAATTTTAGACCGATGCTGTTGATTCAACAGCATTTTTTTTCTATCTAGCTGTGTCATTATTAAGGAGTCACCTATGCAGTAGGTGACTCCTCTTTTTTACGAATTCATATTCTATAGAGTTGCAAAAAATAACGCACAAACAGAAACCTGTTCCTTTACAACTATCTAAAGAAGAAAAGAATTAAACGTATTAAACTGAATTTTTATAAACTACCGATTTTGAGTATTATTTATTGCCGACGTTGTATTAAATCAATCTTATAATTAATTTAATCTTATGATACATTGAATTTATCTTATGATACTATCTTATGATACTACTTAATATCGGTATTGAGAGAAAGAGAGAGAGAGAGAGAGAGAGAGAGAGAAAATTATATAAATTTATATGTAATTACATTTAATAATTAAGTATAATTAAATATAAAAAATTTTTTTCTGTGTAATGTCTTATCCGTTATTTATGTTTGTTACATCAAAAAATATTTCGTTTTAAAAGTAAAGCTGAGTTGTACAAAGCAACATTTAAACAAAAATATTGTAAAAAATTGTCGCCTTATTAAAAATAATCGATACTATTGATGTGTACGGATTAAAATACATTAATTAGAATTATGTGTTTTTCATGATGTCATTATAGTTTTTACTTTGTTTAATATAACGATGAGACATAATGGCAAGTGGCAATGAATTGCTTTAAGAAATGATATTTGCAGCACGAATTTTGCCCTTGTCTTCGACGAAGCTTGCTAGATTTCAGGATTCTTCTATTACTGCGCAAAAATTGTGTCGCTCTCTTGCAATACTTCTTCAGCATGGAACACAGCGTCATATATCTTTTGATAATTGCATAGTAAATCTTGTCGATCAGCAAATTGATCATCTCCATCAAAGCGGTGCGTATCTTCGTTTCACTTTGCCAATCATAAAATCCAATTACTTCGTACTCATCTATGTCGTATTCATTTGCGGTACCGATTCTCAGCTCGTCGGTTTCTCGAACCACGTTATCAGTAGAAATAACGATATCTTCCCGAATATCATTCGCTACTATTCCGTTAAGGAGTAGATTACGCATACGTAGCATCCTTTTGTATTGAAATTGTACCTATACATGAGATAAAATATATTAATCATGAATAATTTAGTATTCAAGAAAGGAAAGAAAGTATACACACACACACACACACATTTTTTATTGCAAAAAATATTACAACTGTGAAATCGTAAAGCGAATTATTGTAAAATATCTTTTTTCCGAAAAAAGAAAAATTACTATAATATTTTTCTAATTAATAATAATGCTATTAATTAAAAATTAGATTAATTACAAAGTAACATTAAAAAATAATTATAATCGAACATAAATCAGTGCACAGAGAGATGCAGCTATAGATCGATGCGCACAAGTGCAATTACAATGTTTCCTTGACAAGTTTGAAAGCAATTTTCTTAATCAAAAATTTATAATTTTAATCAGTGATAACTTTTGCAATTTTTTTTTCTTTTTCTACGTTGCAACATTTTTTGCAGAGGCTGTCGACAAAATTGAACTCTGATATCTCACCCTTCCGAGAGTGTTCAAAGTCTTTCGCAAAATCACATTCTTCGTGTTATTCGGCGTGACCCAACTGTTCAAATTATTTATCATGCTCAGATAGCCTGTACCCTCATACAGAAAACGGTCGAAACTCATCTCATCTGATAACTAACGCATAAGTATTAAACAAGTGCTAAACGTAATTAAATATTCTACTATTATTTGTTATGGTCTTTTGCGACGATACTTACACGAAGCTTTATATTTTTCTCGCTTTTGTAATCCTGAGATTGTTCCATTTCTAAGATTATCAATATGCTTCAATAAAACAAATACAATATGCATATAATAAGTCTCCGAAATCACGTATATATAAACATATTAAATTATAATTTAGATAGAATATATCAAAAGCCTCATTTTCTCAATTTATACGAAATCAATGAAATTTTGCAATTTTTATAATAGAAATTTATCTCATATTCTACAAAATTTCTTTAATGCATTGATATATTCTACAGTAATTTATATACAGAATATTATTGCAAATTCCATTTTGAATTACATTGAATCGAAATGGAATTTACTAAAGACAAACAAGTTTCATATTGAATAATACCACAAACCTTCTCAAGTTAGCATAAATTTCGCGTGATCGTTCAACCTCGATCGCCGTGTTTAACCGCGTGCATAAAACAATAACCATAACTATGCCTGTTTCCCAAATTCAAGGAACGATCACCGTTCATACAAAAAATAGATTTTTTTCGAAAAGGCCAGGATTGAAACGCTCGTAACGGTGAGTTAAATAATCCTCTCTCGTGTGTCGTTTAAAATGCGAAACCGTAGGCGAAATCTGTTACTTATATTTATTTATATTTAAACTTTATCACTTTAGTCCTGTGTTTATCCATTCAAAGGTCATAGCGAGAAAGATCCTTTTCTCTCTCTTTCGAATCGTCTGTGTGTTTGTGCGGAACGCATGATTTCATTAAGATTCAAGCGTCAGATGATAAATATAATTCGATAACAGATTCATCTTACGAATCAAATTGTGATTCAATCATAAATAACAAAGATTAAATGATGGAAAATTAATTAACATATATTTTCATGCTTATACGTAAAACATGTATTGCAATAAACAGAATTATAATAAATATTAAATAATTATTAAATTGTAAACATTATTTAACGCTATATGTATTTCATAAATCTTACGCCTTCTTCTATTTGTAAGAAAGATTGTATAATAAAAAGTGCGATTATTAATTGTTGGACTTTCTATTTATATACATATTTTTATTCTTCTTCCTCAAATTTTATGTCCACGTACCTCATGACGTATTCCTGCTCCTAGTAACAGACATAAAAGTACAATACATTAAAAGAAACTGCAAATAACATTTATACGCGATAATTTATCTAATTTGTATTTATCGTATTGGAAAAATGTGCGTTTCTGCATGTTTCTTACAACTTAGTTTTCGATTAATATTCTTTCAATTTTTAAAATCATTTTTTCATCTTTAATTCATAAGCGTATTTTCGCTTTTTACTTGTATATATATGAAAACATTTTTGATGACAAATCGAGTAAATTTTTCAAAGCTACAAAAAGATTTGCTATAACTATATTCATATAATTTCTATGCATATAGGAATGTTTAATAAAAAAATAGCATAATGATCACGTTATGAAATGACTGATATATCAATATTAGTCATCCGATTTATCATGATTATAACTGAAACTAACTTGAACCTTTATTAGAAACTACAATGTTAATCGACTTGAAATTTTAATATATTAATTTTGCTTTAAATAATCTATACAATTTATAAACAGATTGAACGATTTTGATTTTTCGAACGTATTGCCTTAATTCAGCTTAATTTAGACAACTCGAACACAGATTAGAGAATGTACCTTGCTAACACGTGCCAGCAATTTCTCCAAGAGAACATATTTGTGGCAGTAATCTCGTGATGACCCTCTCTCCTCTGTCGATTTCGCGTTTCTCATATTGCCATACAAAAACAATTTTGCTCTCTCGCAATAATCCCTCAGCTCGAGATACAACATAATGTACAATGTCGAGCTGCTCTCGGTGAATGAAACGCACTGACTCTTGATTCGCGTAAACAACGATTCGATGTTCACCAGCAAAAATTCACGATAGTACACTTCGCCAGCACAATAGAAGCAAATCGTATCAATGTCCTCTCCAAACAGGTCGTCTGACTCTTCTCCGGAATCTATTATCTCATCGTAATCGAAAGGTATTACGTTAATATGGAACCCATTATCGTAATCATCATCCTCGCTGTCAAAATCCATATCGGATTGCCAGTCGTCCTCATTTTCCTTATCTCGCAGGTCCGTCTTCAGCTACGTGCGATATAAAATGTCATTACATAGGAATTACTCAAATTCGGACAGTACGAAACTCTCGATAAAAAGTATTCATAAAACTGTAGCTTTGCGAAAAAATTATTTATACAATAGTTTACGCATTTCCACAAGACACGGATTAGAATTATATTTGTTAAAAAAGTGGAATTGCTAAAATAAAATTGCATGAGAGATATTTTCAAGAATGCAGTTGCAATGTTTCATATTGAAGGCAAATGTGCGTAAAAAAATCATTCAAATTAAAAAATAAGAAATTCAGGATTTCATAGATTGATAATTTTGGAAACTTTTTTATTTTAATTTCTTTAATTTTTTGCACCATGGAGAGCGGGAAGAGATTAAAAATTATGGACATTTACCTTCGAGTAAATATCCATAGCTTTTAACATAATCGTAAACATCTTGGACATCTTTTGGTTGCGCTCGTGCAAAACATTCGCCATGCTCAGATAAATTTGGCCCTCGCTTAGAAAACGTTCCATATTAGTCGTTCCACAGGAAAACTAATTCAGATAACATAGAAAAATCGCTATAAATGTACGCACATTGTTTTTAACTTGCCCAATTTGCAGTAATACTCACGCAGAGCTGTTTTCTCTTTACAATTTCATTAACTCGATACACCTCCATTTCTAAGAGCATCAAAATCCTTAAAAAAAATACATGTTATGTCATAAGATGTTGTGTGCGCGGTTCTCGATTTGAAATATATTTAAAAAAATTGTACGTGTTTTTTCGAAGATTTTTCTATAAAATTAAAGCAAACTCTTTACTCTTAATGAAAACTTATAAATTGTGTATTTTATCACATTTTTTTCAGTGTTTATACCTTATTTCAACAAAGAAGAAAAGCACGTGCAAAATTATAATAAAGAGTAAAAGTTGAAATCATTTGTACTATAAATATGTCTGAATAAATATTTGATGTTTTTTTTTAATTGGTATATTATATATTAATTAAATAAACTCGGTCAATTTTTGTCTATAAAAATAAGATGTAATTTATAGACCATATTCGAATATCATAAATTTAGAATAAATTTAAATGAGAACGCTACTATCTGGTCGAGAGAATGTAAACAACAATCGAAAAACAATGGGGAAAACGAACCTTTGTAGATAAAAATAAACTTGATGAGATCGTGCAATCGACTTTTTTGCGTCGCAGCGCTCGCATACAAAACACATCCGACGCATGATGAATGCTTCTGAGATTTAAAGAAATGCAAAATGGTAATCGCCGATGAAATATGACACGACACGTACAAATGTGAGCACACTATAAAACAGGAACCGAAATAAAGCAGTATGACGAGCGACGCGACGGATTGATCACGTACTTCGTCCCGTCCTTTCGAGATGTATGTTTATTTGAACTTGAGCTATGTTTATATTCCACTCGAAAATCAAAATCGAGACAATTAGCATTCGCAGATAATAACGATACCTTTCTTTTCGAAACTACGCGATTCAAAAGTTTGATCGTCCGAAGGTTAATTTTCTGAAATCTGAAATCTTTCGAATCATTATTTTCGTAAAAAATAGGATATCGACAGTTGTGTCTGTCTTTATAATTTATGCACATTTAATATTGGATAAAACATTTGTTCTTATATAGTCTTTAATTTGATACGCATGATATCGAATAAATTATATTCTGTTTGTTATTGTTTAACTCTTATTTTTCAGTGTACGTATATATCATATTTTTTTCTCAACGTTAATATTTTTGAGATAATAAATGTTAAGATGATTAGACGACTAAAAAAGCAAAGGTGTACAATGTTTTCTTTTTTCAAGATTTATTACGTGTCTAAGCTATTATATATTTATTTAATCGCAAAATTTAACTAATTTTTAAATTACAATGAAAATGAGCCAAACGATGTGTCGAAACAGCAGTACTTGAATTAATTTTGTAAACAGATAATGCACTCGCGACAATACATAAATGATAACAACTATGACATTCAGCTAGGTTTATTCGCTCTGTAATAAAACATTAATATTTTTAATATTACATTTTCCTTGCATATGTGCGATTTTTAAATCGTATTTAGTCGTTTTGCAAAATTTTGATTTATTTCAACGCATGAATAAAACATTTATCAGCTATAAATACATAAACATAAATGCATAAATGATTAATTTTATTTGTCTGTTGAACTCATTTGTAGTAACATATAAGTAGAATATTAGTAAAATATATGTAGACGTGACATAAGAATTGCAAATTATATTGCGATAAAATTAATATCATTGTGATGTTAAATTAATGACGACGAAGTCAAAGCAGCATCCGATTGAGATAGCGTAACTATTACGTTGTTATATGCTTCTTTTAACTTTTCCGTTTCAATTTCTTTTGCGACCAATCTAGAATGATTAGAGAAATATTCAAACTTCTGTTGTAAATTACGTTTTAATTACGTTTACGATCAAATTAATTTTTCTTTATCGTTACTAATCACGAGAAACACGCGATGGGAAAAATCATGTTAAATATTACAAATATTTAACGAAATGATTGCAAAACAATACACGTCTTGTGCACAGAAGAAACAGTATCAAACATTAGTATCAAATGAAAATTAATATATTAATATGATATAGATTCAAAATTAACATGTTTTATTTAGTAATCATTATTTCATATACGATAAGCAAGAAATTATATTCTTGCTTCCTTCTGAAGTCAAACGATTAGTCACATCACACACAAAATGATATAAAAATAAATCGCGGCGGTTAAACGAAAAATGACTTTTAATAAATACTTAAGAACCATTTTGACATCATTTTAATAACAGATTTTTTTGTTCTGATATTTTCCTCACAATTAATTTTTAATTAAATATTAATTAAGATGCACAAATTTGCATTAAAAAACCTGATCGCGAGAAATAACAAGAGAACAAACTTGTCGTGTAATTGTTTGGCGACTTTCACTAATATTCGCGCCTGGGTGACATTGAAGAGCGTTAATTCCGAAATGAAACCCTGCAGAAAGTTCATAATGTCTCGACTGATCTGCTCGAGTCTGGATTTCGAGATGTTCGGCAATGCCTCCTGATGTAAAAACATATCGTTCAGCTCTAGCTCCTTCTTCAATGTGTTCACTTGCTCCCGTAGCTGCTGCACAATTAGCTCTGTTCGTGGCTGGATGTGCCGTATCGTCTTGATCGGTTTTAGTTTTGCGATTTTAGCGGTCAGCCGCATAGTCGACAAAGTAACGTCGAGATCTTCCCTCGTGATGCGCACGTGAGACACGAAACTGACGAATTAAATATCTGGCTTTTAATTAATCAAGCGAAATGTCTTGTGTTAATTTTAGGTCAAGTTAAAAATTTAATAAAAAAAATTAAAATTTGAATTGTACAGTGCATAAAACAAAGTTTATATTTAAATATTGTGTGTATATTAAATAAACATTACAGAATTGCATTTTTAAATGTCCTTATGTCTAATGTGGAAAAAAGATCAACGTAAATTAGATTAAAATAAGAGAGTATACGCTACTTCAAATTTCAGATGTGTTCATTATATGATTACCGAATAATGGATGTAACAGTGAGAGCGTCTCTCAGTAGCTTCAGCAAATTACTTGAGCGAACAACGCTATACGTGCACGTGCTTGGTTTTCTGAGATGCAGGAAATATTGTTCCAACTGTATTTTCATTAAATTCGCCATACCTAAATCGGCTGCTGTTTTCCAGGAATTTGATTTTCCCACCGTGCCAATTCCAGCCATCTCTACGATATGTATCTAACATTGATTCGCAAAAAAAAGAAACAATTTTTCGTATAATTTTTCTTTCGAGGCGATTTCATTGAAAATTTGATATAGTAAATATTTTATTCAAAATATTTAAGGACATTTAAATATTATATTTAATTTGTACATGTCAAACTTTGGTTCTATATTTAAATATGCTATATCCATTTCAAATGTCTAAACATAATATTTTAAACGTTTCATTTTATATAATAAAATATTATAAAATTCTCCTAGCTCTTCTCTTAGTTAAAGTTATTATGCAAGAATATTTAAAATATAAAATTTAAAGATTTATTGTTAAAAATGTTGTCAAATTCATTGAATTACTTTTGCTGTCGCTACGAAAGCTTGCGATTTTATCAGACTCGCATTTGAAACGTGGATAATTATGACTGCAGTACCCAAATGTGATACTGGATACATTGAGCCTGTTATGATCGATCTCCTAGTTTCCCCTTCAATTACTTTTCTTAAAGTTTCTTCTTCATTCTCTACATTCACTATAGTCACATTCTGGAATCGTAATTGTCCTGATTTTGGCACATATATAGAGCAAAAAGCCGATTAGACACTCTAGATAATTATAAGAATTCATAAAAGCGGAATCATGAAAGCAATTATTTCTCAATAAAACATTATTTCTCTACAACGTAAAATTAGAAGCTATCTGTAGATTTAACAAAGATACGCGAATAAGATTATGTGAGAAAACGAATTGAAACATTTTTTTCTCATCTACCTTAAAAACACCGCGCTCGTTAACGTTAAAACTCCTTCGTTTCTTCGTCGCGAGGAGATCGATTACATTTTTACCTCTCAGCTCGATGAAACTTAAACGATAGCATATGTCGCTGATTTTTCTTCGATTTGTCTTCTCCGTAAACATGTCGGACAAGAGTCGTGGAACTATCCCTCTATGCTAAATCAATGAACAAAGCGATCAGAATAACTGATTAAACGAAGTCTGAATTAGATAGATAATGTGAAATACGGAAGCGTACTTCCCAATTATTTTTGAAACCGCCGATTGTGAAACTCTTTCCGGACCCGGTTTGCCCGTAACCGATCAGTACACAATTTACGCCGTCTAAAGCTCTTAAATTATTTTCTTGTTGCGTATGTTACACATGTTTTGCTATTTCTATAGACATGATACTCCATCTTATCAACGATACCGATCAAATTTATAAATTATCAATTATTATCGATAAATATATACGTCTGTATAGTTCCTGATAAATCACGTTAATCTAAATATTTCAATCAATTACGACTAAAAATATTTTTATATCCTCTATTTTACTAAAAAGGTACTAACGATATTTAACGTATTGCATTCTTATTGCTCTATCTTGGATGCTCTCACGCTATCCTAGTGAAAATTTCTTAGAATTTTTTTTTAATTTTAAACATTAAATGTCTTTAAAAAAATAAACTAACTTTCTGTACATTTGCAATGTTTAATTTATACGAATTAATTTGCTATAACTGTATTAAACAGTTTTAAGATAATTAACTATATCGCTGACGCAGTATGGAATATCACCAGACTTTAAAGATTTAATTGATACTTTTCTATGAGATTTTTCGCGGTAGCGCAATACACTTTATCTTGAGACATCTCGTAAAATATTTCGTCGACACGGAAGGCCCAATAAACGGGATCCTTCGACTGTTTGTCTCGTCGCATGTCCTGCAAGCATCTCACGTAGATCTTCTATGTAGTGACATTATAATAATTAATATATAATGTATTAATGAACAAAATCATGAGACATCTTAATAAATAATAATAATAATAACAGCAACAAGATAAAATTTCGAGAGACATGCTAACGAGATACCTCTTCTTTTTCGAGATATCTTTAACGATAGATTTACAATGATCTCACCTTACCGTCCGTACTGATTTTTGCGCAAGAATCGCACGGTCTCTCGAGCGGTAGAATTCGCACGAAGACTTTCACATTACTGTCGTGCACCTCGTCATTCGACTCGTTGTCCGACATAGAGAAGTTCGTTTGGTGCATTCTTTTAATTTCAACATTATCTCAACATCTTGACTAATCACAAGATGGAAAGGTTAATCCCATCGCTCTGCGCAGTATGGTGTGTATTACTCTATTTACAACACTGAAATTGCCTAGAGTCTAATTCGTGTTATTTCGAGTTTGATTTTTGATGCTTGCATTTCAAGATTTTTGTATCGCATACAAAACGAAAATGAAAACAGCGCGCGTGCGCAAAATTACATGCAAAATACTTGTAGAAATTAAATACGTCGTAAGTATGAATTTATAAAACCCTTTATTTCGAAGCGCTTGTGTATAAATCACCCATAAATAAAATTTCAATTTTGGCCAAGGACAATAGCAAACTTCGAAAAAAATATCTATTGAAAAAGAACCGAGTGCCCAACAACGCTAATAAGTCACTAATATTAATACTACATACAGAATACAATTATTATTATGCATATGCATATAGTGTTAGATACTAAATAATTGCTTATGCAAAATATGTCGAATATTATCACTGCAAATTAAATAACGCGACTTAATTATAAAGAATACAGAAAGAAAAATGAATATGTTGTTGATCTACGCAAAAAATCAATCGGAGGAATCATGCTGCTGATTTCAAATAACAAAAGATTTACGCGTAGTTTCAACGTGCGTTTAATTTTATCTAAACATATGAATATGGCTTATCTAAAATACGAGTGACGTATTTTTAATCTGTCACATTTAATCGATACTCATTTCTAAATTCGAAACTCAAAGGATTACGTCGCGATGTCGCTTGCGCATATTTTTGATAAGCTACTAATTCTTAGAACGCTCAATCTTTCTCCTCGTAAAATACAAAATCGTGAGCGCGAGAGCATTCACAAGAATCAAATTCTCGTCGCTGGAAAAATTTGCATGCTCACGCACAAAACGTTTTATACAAGAATTCGAGCCTTCAAAGCATAATACATGCAAGATAAAAAATATCATTTCTCTGCGACATATGGTCACAGATACAGCCGATAATCACGAAGCATTAAGTATTTATTAGTGAAAAAAAATGTATTGAATTCAAATTGAAAGCGAGTAGTGGCCTAAATAGTCTTTCGAGAATATGAAAAGGCTACGTTTTATTTTATAAATTTCCTTTTTGCGGATATATTATTAAGATCGAGTCTTAATAAGCTTTTCGAAAAATGGGTTTCTCATTTGCCTTCTCAAAATCTCGCGTACCAAAACGAAAATCATATGATCGCGTGACGGTCACGGATCGACGTTTGAAATCAAAGACGTAAACGACAAAACACATTTGTTTACATGTGAATTCGTATGTGAATTTATTACAAGGAAATTACAAAACCGTAGATTAAGACAAAATCGTACAAAAGCGCCGCCCCCAAAAAGATTTCTCGTCATTCACAAACAAGTCTGCTCGTTCTTGTGGTCCCTCCTTCCGGCTACCGCCCGTAGTCGGCGTCGAGACGGTGGGCGTCAGCATCGGTACTTCCTCCGTAGGAACTCTACTGTCGTTACCCCTTTTAGATCACCACCGAAATGACGATCATCACAATCGCCGCGCGATAATTAAAAAAGGAATAATCGGTCGACATCGCCTTATTATTTAACATTTAATCGCGTTCTGTTCCGAATTTACTGGACACGACGTACATTTCCTTTCCTTCTTGTTACCGTAACAAATCACAACATTAAAACTCGCTCGCAATGCAACAAGATTCCTACAACTCGTATACCAAGACGAGTTGTGCAGCGTTTTCGGGACTATTTTTATTGATAAATCCTGATCCTTTTCCATCTTAAATCTTGCTCTTTCCTCACCGATACACATCTACACAACAAACACTCATTCTTTCTCTCTCGCTCTCTCACTCTCTCAATCTCGCCTGGTTTCTTTCTGTTCTAACAATAATTAGTTTCTGATAAATACTATTCAAGCTATGCCTAAAAACTATTGCAGATAGAAACGCATTAGAAACGGTATAAAATGGACATGTTTCGTTCATTTTCCTGTTCCTTTCAACAAACTCTAAGTTATATATAATAGATTCCTTTCTTCTGTCCCTTCTGCCCTTTTTCTTAACTTTCCCTTTTCCTAAGCATCATAATGCGTATTATTTATATCTAGCATACGCAATTTCTGAGAAGTACACAGTACAGTAAGGGGTTTGGGGGAGTAAAAGTGCTAATATATAATACAAAGTGCTAATATTATAAATCGGGACAATCGAATTTATGTGCTGCGTGTAACTGGTTTTTTTTTTTTTTTTTTTAGGCTCGATCGCCCACCGGCTTGTTCAGTCTTTCTTGCGTCTCTAGCCCTCTTTTTCGCGCAGATTCAACCGTGACAATCCTGATGCTGACACACCCGGAGTCGTGCCCTTCACTCAATAGCGACGCGGGACATTATCAAGCCCCGCCTGGTGAGCAAAACACTGTAACAAAATAAATGAGATTTATATCATCGAAAAACACAAATGCAATTAAATTATAACAATCCCATATTACAGGCTACTTGAAACTGATTGTCAATTAGAGTTAATACGGTTTTGTTAATATTGATAATATTAAATAATAGAATATAGTATGAGATGACTGTGAATATTCAATTTAGAATTTATTCGAAATAATACGTAAGTTAGCGAATTATTTAAAATCAACGATCATAATTTGTTAAAGATAAAAAAAAGCACTTATATATATTTAACATTAAAGCGTTATCATAATCTTACCCTAGACCGGTCCCAATGAGCAGTGACAAAAGATTCGTAAAGAATAGAGTGTAAATGACCTCCTTGGAAAACAATCCGTTCTTGCCAACCTTCGCGGTGCGGATGCTGTATGTTTTCCTCTTACTGAGGGGATTACTCAAAGGGTGTTTGAAGTTCCAGTCCCTGAGGAACATCGAGACAATTAAATACGTGCAAGAACTTTACTCGCAAGTGTTGATGCGAAAGAGAAGTTACAAATTTACTTACAAATTAATCTGAGAACAGTTTAGTTTTTTCGTATAAACGATTACCTCTTATGTAATGTATTTAAATGAAATTATTATTTACATAAATTTGCACTAAATATTTTTTTTTTAAAGAAGAAATAAAAATCGGATTCTCGATCAGTAACGAAAACTACTGTACTGTACTGTACTGTATTTTTCTGCTGCTGAAGTGTAAAGACACCCCAGGTGACTACTGGGTGCTGGATTAAAATTGATTTTTCATAAAGTGCAATAGCATGTAGCAATATATACAAATATTTTTCTATGCTCAATACATTTCATTGTAATCGTGAAAAAGTATAGTAATATAAGTGTAACAAACGGAAAAAAAAAACCAAATTATATCTTCTCGGAACTTCTCTAATATTAATCAGAGTATTTCTACGTTAAATCAAGAGCCGTACTTTGGAGGCGCCTGGTCCGGCCGAGAGCTCCACTCGTCGATCCAATCCGTGTTCTTCTCGAGAAGTTCACCCTCCTGCAAAACAGAACAAAGTACGCCTTATTAAGAGAACCATCAGGAAAATATTTCGTGATTATCGTCTCGCGCGGTAACCCAAAACAAGACGTCTCGAATTAATCATTCCGGACGGAGAAGTTCGGACGAGGGTGGGTGAATAAGCAACGAGGAATTAATCGCGCGGGACATACTCTCTCTCTCTCTCTCTCTCTATGTATATATATCTATGAATGGCGATCGCGTCGCGTGGAAAAGTGAATGCTCAAGGATGACCTTTGGCGCTCCGCCAGCGTCGCACACACGTATACCTATAGTATACGTCGCGTATCGCGGATCCGATATGCGCAGTATATCGCGAGTTGTGCGCATAAACTTCGCGAACGCCGGGAAGGTAAACAATGCTCGGACGACGATCGCCCGAGGAGGTGCGAATTGACGGTGTGAAGAGGAAATACGGGAGCGTGGATGCAAATGGACTTGCTGAGCCTCTGAGATTTTCACTTTTCTGACGGGCTATTTCTCTGGGAGAGACGTCGAGTTCTTTAGTCGGGCCTTACTTGGAACTGGGTCATCGATTTAACACGCAATACGACAGGATCGCGGACGCTCAAAGATAACTTCTGAGTCACACGACGCATAGACACGCGGAGCGTCTGTTAAAAACGTCTGTCGTTCGTGCCTCTAGCACATCGAGTAAACATCGATCGCGAAGACGGCACACGGAGCACGCGTCTTCATTTTTTGCCGTTTCCACGTATTACTTATTCGACGCATAATCGAGTAATTGTGGTATAATTCATTATCGTCAAGGCAAAAAGTACCGCTAACAGATATAAGTCGAGTATCGAGGCATCAAGGTTCAATGCCGACGTTCTCAAATTAAATAGGCATCTAGCGCGTACAAAGTTGCGCTTTGTATCGTTATCTTCTTGCTTCCTCCGTGCTGGGGCCCGGAGCTAACGACGGACGAACTCTGCCGAGCGCGATACAACTCGTTATGTACGAGACAATGTCCGGTTACCAACTAGCAGATAAGTTTAATCTTCCGAACGACGGTAACCGCGCGGTCGTCTCTATATTTAGACAACAGCAATTTGCATTTCTCCGACTTGTCCATCTGGATTGTGATTTATGCGAGAGAAATATTCCGCAATCGATAAATATAATTTACAATCAATTAAATATCGATGGATAATTCAAGTACAGTCGAAAGTTCGTCAACGTTCGTTAATGAGACAAATAAAATAGACTGAAAGAAACACTCGTGACTCGATACCTTTTATTCGTTTGACTACACTTTTTCTCACTTCCGAACGAAGAAACGGTTTTTAAAACGCTTTATTCATTTGAGACTTTTTTTTTTACCATGAGAGACTTCAATTATTCTACGTCGATTCTTACGTATGGATTATTTACATTAATCGTAGCTCTTCGTTTAATTAATTAATTAATCTATTTATCTTCTTTTCTTGTAAATATATTATTATTATTAAATTTAAGTGTCATGTAAATTTTAGGCGAGGTTGAAATAAACGGCCTACATAAATTTTTAGAGATCACAAATAAATGATAAAATTGTTATATCCAAAAAAATATCCATTATTCTACTGGTCATTGACCTTTCTTAAATATTCGTCGTGCTCAACATAAAATGTGCAAATAACAGCATCATATTATGTTAAATTAGCATTATTCAGGTATTAAACATCATTCAACGGAAAAATTTTGACAAAGGCACTTTTAGGCATAAACAAAAATACAAAATGTTTTCCATGTATATTCATCGTATTTTGCATTTTTTTCCAAGTGCATCATGTATTCCGCATCGCGCCGCGTTTCGAGGTATTTCCAAATGCGCTTGCACGTGCCGTTGTTCCCGGTGTCAGAATGGCAATGTTTACTATCGCGGAAAGCACTTTGTCATTGCTGACAATAAGATAAAGCTTAATCCACCCGATGATTCACCCCGGCCTATCAATCAACGTAAAGATTATGCGCGCTATCGTGCACGAAGAGCGCGCGACGCGGCTCGTAACTTCACCAGGATCATTATTACGTTCTTCCGGTTATCGAGCGACAACGATCAACCAGCAGAGCACTGCAGCGACGACGATCGAAGGACAGAGACGGGCTCTCTCGCATTGTTGTGGATTGCCTTCGCGTTCGCCGCGATCGTTTTCATTCATTCCGATCGGGGAGAACGCGGTGCACGGATATTGCATTGAAGAAACGTCATTGTGTATAAATTCATCGAGACGTTATATCGGAAGAGATCGATAAACTCGAGCCGCGATAACTCCAATGATCCGAACAATCGCCGTCGCGAGTTCCCCCCGAAGCGACGATATTTATTTCAAACGCATGTCTGCATCATTTACGACTCCGATCCACTTTATCCGTTTGCTCAAGATCGTATACGATAAAGTGTATAGCATACAATCGCGTACATCGTGCGTTTAATTTTCTCAAAGCTTTATTCGTGACGTTTAATAGGCGCGCGCAGAAAAAAAGAAAACGACAAACGGCCGCCTTTCGTGCGACAGTCACGTCGCGTAACAGTGCACGCAACTGTGTAAACGCGAAAAATGATCAATATGCATATACTCGCGTGCAGAGGCTTTCGCGTCTCGTCGGTTTCTTTAATCCGCACGCATATCACGCTTCTCGATTACAAGAGGCGTCGCGGCGCGCCGGCAGTCGTCGGTCGATCACGAAAAGCACGCGTGTCGCCGTTATAAATAACTTTTACGGCTGCGTTTTCCTTTTCATCGTCATCTCGGTCCCTCGGGTCGAGTGTGTCCATTTACGCGCCGTCAGGACGACGACGACGACGATGAAAGTGCAATGCGATGTAAAATTAAAATACATTCGAGCGTAAAGCAATGCGACGCCCGAGTCTCATTATGAAGTAAAACATTGCAATTCCTCGTTCCTGGTTTAGTAATTCGATTACTAAAGTAAAATACGAATAAAAATACAAAATAAAGATACGAAATTTACTGGCTCTAAATCCAAGATTAATTTATTGAAATGTATCGATATGCTTTTGTTTGAGTATTGATATTATTACAAAATCGCACAATTATTTTTTAATGCATCGCTTTGTGTGCTGCTCCGCCTTTCAGCTTTCCAGAAATACACGAAGAACGATTTCTACCATTGCTAAGAAAAGCAATCACTCTTTTTTTTTTCTTCTAGTTTTCGACGGTATAAAACATATTTTCTTGATAATTATCTTAAAATATATTCATCACGAAATTTAGAAAAACTCATTGTATACTAAAAAAGAGAAAGAATAATATGTTTTCAAAGAATATTATAAAATTGAATCGAAGAAAAAATAAAACAAATTTTTGTTTTAAATTAATATTTTTTATTGAGATATTAAATTATTAGGATTCAGAATGTTTTGAATAAAGTTGCTTACTGATAAACTTGTGATGAATTTGCGAGGTATGAAATAAGCAATATTTACTTATCGTTAGTTCAAGTAATTTACAGTATGTATTTTTCTACGTGTACAGAGAGGTTTATTTTAAAGTAAATATTACTTATCTCGAGTAAACGATGAGTGTACTTTGAGATTGTCATCAAGAAAATATTCTTTGTTTCTTTTACAAGAAAAATAAATTAAGTAATCTTTTTTTCTTAGCACAAGATTATTATTTTTTTTTTTTTTTTTTTTTTTCGTGTAATCATTAGAACAAGCGGCAAATGAAGAAAAAGCAGCAGTGTTCCGGACCAAAATTGCGAAACACGATGCAACCCAAGTATTAATTCTCTTCCTTATCTTCATCCTATTTTCTCCCTTTCTTTAGTCTAATAATGTTTCTCTAAGTGAAAACTCAAATTTATCTGAACTTGCGATCGAAAGGCGTACGTTTTTAGACAGGTCGAAAAAAAGGAATTAAAAAAATTAAATGCATTTATTAAATATATTTTTTTAATCGTAATCAAACGCGAATGAAATCGACGAATGCCACTAGTGCGACGGTGAAGTTCCACAGCTCGAACTTAACTGTGAGGTGGTCTGATGAGGTCTCACCCGCTGGAGTTAAATTTAATATTCGCCCGATTGATCCAAATTCCCGGTGTGTACCCCCCGCGACACGCCTCCCGCGCTAATTACGCCGTCGGTTTCTGTTACGATGCAAAGTCGGGGAAAGTCAACAGAGCGTCGTCGCGTGTCGGCGGATCGAAAACGTTGGCGCGGCGCGCGGCATCCGAAAGGAGAATGGATTTACACGACGGCGCCGACGTCGGGCATGGCGTGAGCTCGGCACGACCGGCTATTGGCCAGTCGGTACTGCGACGTTCCTGAGAGTATCTCCACGCGTATCTCCTTCCCGACCCCGCTTTTCTTCCCGCCGACGATGGAAATGAGTAGGGGTCCACGACGTAAGAAGCGCAGTGGCTGCGAAACGCACCGGTTTGTAAGATGAGGCGACGCGACGCGACGCGATGCGATGGCTCATTAACGATACCATAAATGAGGCGTCCCCTGAAGCAGTCTGATGCCACACTCCCCCCCCCCTCCCCCAACTAAAGAACGATCCTAATTATAGGTCAAATTTTCAAAATTAAATAGATATAAATATAATAAAATAAATAGAAAATCTTTCTCTTGCTCTCATTAAGTTTTTTGTTATTATTGTAATATGGAAGCGCTTTCTCAATCATCGTTGATATTTAAGAAAAAAAAAAGCGAAATCTTGAACTTTTGACCTCTCTAATAATATCTCAAAATCCCTCTTTAATAATTCCTTGAAATTATGATACTTTTGTAGATTATATTTACAAATTCCATCAGTAATTATTAACAACCGTCAATTACACACATTTTTTTCTTTATTTTGCTCTTATATAATTATTAAATTATCTACTTATGATCAGCGTTATTTTCTCACACCTATGATTATTTAATAAACGAGAAATCTAGATTCTAAAAATAATATTGGATAAAAATCTGGAAATTCTCTTCTCGATAAAAACTCGTGATTATTTGAATTTTTTTCGTCACTAACGATTAAATCAATTTTCATGTAACTAACAACTGAAAAATATTTTAATAAAACAAAATTGAATTCTCAAAATAATTCGATTTTTCTCGCAAAGTTTTTCCATCGAAGTACGTATTTATTATCTATTGTCCCTAAAAAGAACGGCTTCCGAGAAAAACAGGCACTTTCTCTTTTAAAAATTCCGATTTAGTCGCGACGCAATGAAGGGAACGCAGGTCGCGATACTTCCCGTGCAATTAACCATTACATTAAACAATAGTCGAGAGCCTTCATTACACTACCGCGAGCGCTTTCACGCGTATACTCGCAACAATCTGTATCGGAGAATGTGGGAATGTGTTCCGCGATGTGGGGGCAGCTCCGAATAAGTGCACGCTATCGAGCGTGCCGTACGCCGACGGTATATTGAGGAAAAAAAGTTGTTAGACGACTAAATTTTTCAACTTAATTAAATTTCTTCAGTTTAGGTATTTATACATTTTACTTAAATACATAAAATACAATAACAAATATAGTTACATGAATAGAATTTAGTTGAATCAACTACGAATTATATATATTAATGACAAAAACATGATTCGACTTAATTAAATCAAATTGTACGTTTTAATTCATATTACAGCATTTTCTCTCAATGTATAAACGCGTAAACTCAGATGGAAGCTTAAGTAACGCGAATGGCCGAGAACGCGTCGCGCTTTTCATGAAAAACATTAGGAAAAATGTTGCGTTATCAGCCGATGCTTCCCCGCCGTGACACATTGCACGCGCAACGTGCAACGCGCGGCTATCAATTTCCACGTGACGTTAAAGAACGCCGTGACGCTCGAGATCGGCGACGCCGTGACGCGATCGGTCCTCAATGCCACATCATTCAATGGCACGTCGCGGCATCGTATCTCCATTGAATCGCCACTCTCTATTCGAGCCGCCTGTTCAATACGATCTAAGTTACGTCATGGTGACAGTGCCGCGAAGACAATCCGTTACTCCCGATTATGCAATCGTTGCTTTCCCCCGGTTTGGAGTGCGTTTCGCGAAAAGGACGCCACATAAAAAAAGCGATGTTTTTCAACATCCAGAAATGGCATCCGACATCGCAAGAACTGCACGTTCGAGAATGGTCAGGATTTAATAATTAAGCCAGTAAATATGCACTCCCTAAGATTTGTCGAGGATCTCCCAGAACGCGAGAAGATTCATTCAAGAATAGTCATAGCTTTTAAGAATATATCGTGAATAAAATTATATTTTATTTAATGCATATTTTTAGCTTATTTGCTCTATTTGTTATTAAAAGTTAAATTATATTTTACAACATGAAAAAGAGTCTCAATTTTTTTCGTGTAAGTACTTTAAATATTCAAGATGATTTATACAAAGTTTTATTGTGATTGTCTGTTTAATTATTTTGCAAATAAGTAAAGTTTGTTTATTTTACAGAACTGATCGCTGCATCGCAATGAAACTTTACACAAATCGTTTTGAGTATTTAAGGTACTTAAATAAAAAAATTTTAGATTTCTTTATTATTTCTTATTTCATTACAGCACATGTCCACTTCTTATTGAAATAATTTTTTAAGCAAGTAGAAAATCACCGCCAAATTTTTTCTACTATCAAATGCAATTTAAAACAATCTGCAATTACTTCATAATTTTCTTAATGTTTTGAGAAATGCACAATAGAGCCTTAAAGTCTGAAAAGGTATTTCGAGCAAATTAAAATCGCGAAATTAACTCTTCATACCGAGTAACTTTGTAATAATTAATAATAATTTGCAATCATATTAATTCGATCTATATTTATCGACGATATCTATTGAGGTTACATACATTTTTTTTTATTATCTCGTGTACAAGTTTGACGAAATACCAATACGAGGACCATTACTCACAATGTCGATCGATCAAACACAATTTAATAACGAAATTACGACAGTTCCGTGCTGCAAATTCCGCATCCATCCATCGCGTCCGTTCCACCGCATATCCGTTGCATTCCACGCTACGAATATGCACCGCAACGGAACGGAATAGCCACCGCGGTTCTCCAACGTGTAAAGAGACCGCATTGCATTCTGTGCTGTACTAGCGATTCCTTCGCGTCGGTGTTTCGATCCACCCTTAATAAAAAAGTTGATAAACTCGTTTCAATAAACTGATTACTGATCAGGAACTGATGATATTTTATCAGTTAATTGACGAAATATAATCAGTTACCGATCAGTAATCAGTTTATTGAAACGAGTTTATCAACATTTTTTTCAAGGACACGAACAATTATTGCTAGCGACGAGCGCAGAAAATGTGGAAAAAAATATAGCGTCATCCTTAAGAGGAATTTACATTAACGCGCTGTTCGACGAACCATTACGTTCCGTTACGCGATGCAGTTTAACAAATAAGATTACCTATTAATATATACGTACGTATATATTGTCACCAGGCATGTACAATACGGAATACCTTTATTGATTATTTGCAACGCATTAACACGATGGCGCGAATACGTTCACTCCGAATGCGCAACAACCGGTTTGCGAGCTTTGATACCAGAAGAAGAGTAAAAGCGAGATACGCGCGTTATGGTCGCCGTTGCGTGCAACACGGATATTCTTACGAGTCGATTTTCCATTTTTCATCTGCGATTATTGTCGCGGAGGCTTGACGTGACTCTCGGCAATTGATACGATCCTTTTGCTCGAACGATAAACTAACAATAAATTACCTTCATAATTCAAAAAAGTACATGTTTAATGTATTTATTTAATCAGAATTTTCACGTTTCAGCCGAAAGGATCGATACGTTACGGATCGCGGACGTAATGAATAAAAGTTGGAAAATAACGAGGTAAAAGTGCAGCGTTTTCCGATATCGTGAAGTAATTAACGTAAAAGGAAAGAAAGTGAAAAGCGATGTAATTAATTGAAGTATACCGAGTTACGCAATGTACGAGGAAGAGAGAGAGAGAGAGAGAGAGGGAAAGAGATCGTGTGCGTACAGATCTTAAAGAAATTGAAAAGAGCTACACGACATTAAATACAAATACAAACGATTTTTATCTAAGCTCTTGTGTATAAACATGTTTGTAGACGATTCTCGTCTATGGACACGTCATTCCTAAAAGTGTTTGTAAATACGCAATTCTTATAAGTGCTCGTAAGCAAACAAACAGTTGCTATCTCTGCGAACGTACGATCTTTTTGTGAAAACAAAAGTTAATACGTCACGAGAGAAAATACGCATAAAATACTTTCTTGGAAGCGCTTCTTTTTTTCTTTTTTTTTAACTTCGCACATGTACAGCGATAACGCCGAGTAGATTGTCGAGTAAATTCGTATAATTCATGCGCGGAGAGATAAATTTGGGAAGAAGACCAGTGTGTGGGAAAGGGGAGGGTAGGGGAGGAGAGTTGCAGTAGCGCATGTGGCATCGAGCGTCTTTCCACCGATACAAAGAACAGCGAGGGTGAGCGAATGACTCATGGAAGAAAAACCTTACACGATCCTCGGCTGCACTTGTTATCGTTACTCATACCCCGCGCGTACGTCAGCCTTTGTCGTTATTTTCGTCCGTCCCGCAGCACAATAAAGACGTTCAGCTTTATCAGCAATTCACTGGGAGATTCGAGAGACGAATCTCTCGACCTCGCGCGCGGCTTCGCACGAGCCGCTCGCGAAGATGTTACGTATATTGTCTCGAGAGGCTGCTTAATCCCGATAACGACGTCTCTATTTGTCCTCCGCGCGCAGAGATAAAAGGTGCGCACAAACAGGAGAGACAACGCGACTACCGCAATGTGATTATTGATCATACGCTTCTACGAAAGCCGCGATTCCGAAACGAATCCCTATTGCAGAAACTATCATCGCGCGATAACATTTGTATCTTCTACGTTCTTAAGTAAAATGCTTCGTTTCGTCTTTTCTTTCACTCTCTCTTTCTTTTTTTTTTTTTTTTTTTTTTTTAACGCTCTTCGGTCTTTCACGGACTGATAAAGAGTGGATTCGAACGAGTGCACGTAATAACGAATGTTCTTTACGAGACAAAAACCAGCTTGTGGACGTGACTACTTAAAAATGTCTGTCTATCTCATCCGACTTTATTCTTTGTGCACAAAAAAAAAGACAGAAGAGAGGAGATTTAAGATTATAAGGATCATCAGCTTTACAGACAAGCTGCACGTCGAGGAAGGTAAAGCGTAATTAAAAGATTATATACGTTTCGAGAATTTCTTCCCGCACACATATTTCGAAAACAAAAGCGTCACGCGACGCTGCTTATCAAGACTGCCAGACACTTCGACTTGTCTAATGGAATTATGACCGGCTCTGTCAAGATCATAGAATTATTGTCTTGGGAATTTCTGCCGAGTAAGATTTTCCATTTCCGTCGGAAAATTGATGGGACGTTGCAAACAGTCGTTTGTCTAAGAACGTGAGAAAATTAATCGAACTCAACTTTAAGACTGATTCGTCAAGTTAAGAAAGTAGGTCGAACAAATGCTGCAGCGAATTCTTGAAAAATCGTCTCTAATCA
This sequence comes from Solenopsis invicta, assembly GCF_016802725.1. NCBI lineage: Eukaryota > Metazoa > Arthropoda > Insecta > Hymenoptera > Formicidae > Solenopsis > Solenopsis invicta. The sequence continues at coordinate 15,954,693 of NC_052679.1, forward strand.
TTCCGTATTTTTTTTTTCTCCCCCTCCGCGAACATCCGCGACATTTTGCGCAGCTCTCACAATCTCGCGGAAACAGAGGACTTTATCGCGCGACTTTCTGATATCTGCCAGCAAATCGAGAGCGCGAGAAAAAAAGTATTTCAATAATTGTCCATGGCAGCGGAGATGCCGCAAGTGTCGTTGAAACTCTCGCCAACGTGACGCATGAATAGTTTGCATGCAAATTGTTTTAGTCGCGGCTCAAACGTATGTCCGCACAATACGTACGTCTATATACAACACGATCCGACTTTTTTTTTATTTATGTTCGAATGAATATGTACTTTTTCATTTTACACATGTTTTACATGGAATCGATTCAGATATACGTGTGTCAGGGCGTAAATAATTAATTTATCTCGGTAACTCGATAAACTTGTTTCGTGAAAAGTAAATGCGACGAATACATAATTTCAGCAATCCACCTTATACATAATGTTTCTTAAATGTTGAATTGCGTCCAATTTGAGTTCGTTTTTAATCATTTCACTATTGCTACTCAATATGTCATTAATTTAACTAAAACAATGGAATTTAAACGATTTAAGCAATTCATTATTTAATAAATTTGATTACATTTAATATTTATCAGATGCATAGTAATACAAATACTGCTCACTGTGCAATTCAACCATTGAAAGGGATTGATTAAATATAAATTTTTAAATCACGTATGCTTTGTGTTAAAATAATGAATTTCGACACATACGCAAGTTGAAAATAACAAAATGTTATTTAATTCGAGGAATTCACTTAAATTTGATTCCTTAGTATTTAAAAATGTACAGCTTAATTTAAATCAGGATTTGAAAGTACTCGGGTTCTTTTAAAAAAGACCAGCTTGGTGGAATTTTTTAAATTCTATTGGATTTTTATTTTGTATATATTAATGATTAACAAAATTCGCTATTCAATGATAGTTCTATTATAAAATAATTTCAATTTACTTTAATTTAATTTGTTAATTAATGTAACAGACATATATGTATTTACATAAGGAGTATTCCTTGCCAAAATCGACCATTTTTTATTGAATTCATTTCTTTGATAAAAAAAATGATCCATCATACGTGAGATCTTAAAATGTTCGTTACGGATAGTAGATTTTTTTGTAAACCGAGGGGTTTTATTGGATTAGACCCACGTTCATCAAACCCCGATTTAAATGATCATAAAAACGTAAAATGCTAATTTGAGATAAGATATTGAATTTCGGAGAAATGAATGTTGCGCAAAAATATTTGAGATAAATTTTGCTCGCGTAAGAGATCCTCAGATAAAACGTATCTAACAAGTAACAATCCCGAGTTGGAACCGCATTGCGCAATATCCAAGATCAACGTTCCTCGACCGAGGAAGCAAACAACAGCCGTGCCGCAACGCAATTTTCGTTCGTCCCCAAGTAACTGGGACACGGCGAAAGGAAGAATGAGATTGCTGAGAGGTGTTGCTAGGCTTTGCGCCGCGACCGGTACACGTGGTAATTCGCGATGGCACACGGCTGCAAGGGGCACGGCACTAATGGAGTCAGTGATCCGCAGACCTTGTACAGGAGAAACGGTCCGTTCGATAAAACCAGTTGCGCATCGCTTCTACAGGCGAATACGGGTATCAACGTCGCGCGCGCCTGTTCGAGAGTCGATCGATAGCGTTCCCGCTCCCCGTCATTTTATGTTTAATGCCAGGCCTCGGTAAAAATTGTCTGCATTATTAAAATGAGTTTCGAAGGTGCTTCCTCCGTGTTTCTGAAATTATTTCGCGCTCAATCCACGTCGTTACAATTTTCTCATTTGATTTTGATTTTTCAAAAGCGACAAATAATGCGTAAATATTCGCCGATTCGATGCAACAATGAATCAAAGAGGGAAACCGTCCAAGTTATTCATTTATATCACACTCGTGGTATAAATGAATAAGTAGGTTTTCAAATCAAAGTCGACAGATGTATAATAAATCGTGATATCAAGCCACCGGCTATAATCTTTAAATTGGACTTCGCCAACTTCGCGCGAGTTGAAACTTCGTCCTCGTTTCAAGTATAACGTCCAACTTTGTTTACTTTACGACGTTGGAACGGAGCGTGTCAAAGATAAAAAAAATAATGGTAACGCGAGGCGAAACGCGAGGCGGTATCGGTTGGCAGATGTTCCCGAGAGAAAATTCGATCGCAGCCGCGCATCTAGGACGATTCGATCGATCCCGTCCCGATACTTTCGATAGTTACGAGCGCATAACGCACGACACCGCAACGAGGGGATGAGCGTAGTTAGGACGTAGTTATGAGCGTACATATACTCGTAGATAAATGCGCACTGTACGTGCTCTGCTATAACCACAAGGATCGCATAAAGAATACGTAGTAAAGAATCGATTGCGTGAAACTGACCTTGTTGCAGCCGTAATTTATATAGACTCCCTTGAGCTCATCTTCGGTCGAGAGTTCCGTGTTCGGGCTGTTCGGCGGGCTCTTCGGGCTGCAAATTCAAGGAAACGACATGTTACGAGCCATAAACGTTACAGATCACGTAAACGGTAACTTCCCGTCACGAAATTCACGATGAGGATCGTTGTTGCTTGCACGCTTATTTGTTTAGCCGACATCACCCGACACTTATTATCTTTCGCTGCGCTTTACTTGATCTAAAACTGATGATTCTCCATGCACTCTCTTTTTTTATAAACGTTTTGAAACGCGATTAAAATACATTCGATAAAATATACCTCTTGTAATTTTTTTTAACAGCACTGTTAAAAATCGAGGACAGAGTTTTAATGTAATGTAACGGAAGCGAATTTCAAGCGGGTGCATTAAAAACATTCAACGTACATTTAATGTAAATTTAATGTTATCAAAAGTGCACTAAATTTTATTTATTTTATGCACATGCTTTTCAGTTATAAATATATAAAATTTTATGTATATTGTGTAACTTGAAAATACGTTAAATTTCATGATATTTTTAACAGTGAATATTACACTTCGAATGATACAACTGGAATCAATCGATACATCAAGCAAATGCATTAAAATAAAAGTAAAACGTTCTATATTAAGCGATACTGACCCAAATCACAAATAGTTAACTCATCTTGGAAAGTTACACACAGGGAATATTCAAGTATGATAAGCATTGCAAAAAATTCTGATATTCTAACGACCCCAGCTCGAGTTTCCCACATAATTATTTTAATGGAATCCAAGAAAATTATTTTCAAATCTAGCTCAATTTTTAAACACTTGAGCAAAACCGTTATGTTCCCGCGTATGTTAAAAGTCTGATAAAAAAATATACGTTACTTTTTTATTACATAATTTCTAGAACGCAGAGTGAACGTTTCATTTTCTTCGTACGCTCTCTTTTCGATTGACTTGCGCATGAAAAGTGTCGTTAAGTCGTTCTTATTCCGTTCCGGTCGAGCGATAAGGCGACGCGCGAAAAGTGTCGCCGCGATAATGTGTCATCTTGAAAGTTCGCGACCTGGCGCGTTTTAGACGTCACAAATCCCGACATATCGCAACGCGATCGATCGCTGCGATTGTCTTTGTGCTTGGCATCGATATCGCGGCGAAGAAAAAGCGATGCAATCGCTATCGGGGCCCGTAATCGCTGATGCATCTCAGTGAAGAGGCGCAATTCGCGATAAGTGCATTTATATCAAGTGCATCGTGTGCATACACGTGTTACGCGTTATCAGCTACCCTGCTTTAATTTTTTTCTTTTTCTTCCAGATAAAACAGATGATATTTAACTCAGCGATCGTGCAAATAATCTGATTAATATCTTATTCCCTTTCGTATTTCAATGATATCTTATGTAGTCTTACGTAGCTTGTGCGTAATACTGATTGATTAAATTAAAGAGACATATACATCAAGACGGATCCAAACGAGACCTAACTTTGCAAATTTTTTTTGTGGAAAAACTAAAGACAATAGAGAAGTCGTGTTTATTTCAAAGATTATATTTTTTTTCTATTTGACATTTGAATTTTATTAAACAATATAAAGATAAAAATATTAAATAACTTCACTCTTCAAGTTTTCCTGAATCGTGTTTAAAAAAAACAAAAAAATGGCGTTTACGGTGACCACGGGACTCATCAGGAAGCCAAATAGCACAAGCTTCATAAAGTTGAAACGCAGATCTAGTGCGATAACTGAGATAAGACCGTGATATATACAACACAATTAAAATCTAGCGAAGGCCAACGAACGGTCATAACAGGATCTTAATGCTCAATAATGCGCATTTCTTATGTGAGTTTACGTACATTTCCAAGAGGCCGAGAGTAACGACGCGCAATAGGCAAAACTGGAAAATGTATATAAAAGCACGCATAAGAAATATTATTGAGCATGCTATGACCGTTCATTGGCCTTCTCTCAGATTTTAATTACGGATCTAATGGTCGACATGACCGTTTTTTCGAAACATTGCGTTTGAACAGAATGGCAACTGGTCCATGTCAACGTAACGGTTTTCCACTTATACGTTTCGCTCGTTTTTTGGCTGTGACAAAAAACTAAGCAGCTTGAAAAAATCCTCCAAGTACAAGTTTTAATATTTAGAAAAAAGTACGTAAAATTGCAATTCGATCGGTGGAGCAGTCTTCAACATATAGTAACGCGTTTTTAAGAACATGAGAAAAACTTGAATACGACGCCATTTTATACTATTTTTTTATTAAAAGTTAAATGTCACTTAGAGAAAAGTAGAATAAACACGACTTCTACATCTTTATCACAAAACATTTGCAAAATTAGGCCTTGCTTTGTTTAAATGGCATACGGGCTGTTAATATGGTCTGGCGATAATAAACTCCAGGAAAATTTATTTCTGCTTGGTCGTGAATATAATCCATGCACGATTTTAACAATTATCAATTAGGTGAAAAATATTGAAATATTGAGGAAATTTATGATTGTACAAATGTGTTTATATTCATCTGGTAAGAAAATTCAACTGCTCGACGCAGATGTTACAGAAATATGATATCTTATTATTACGCAAATCGCGTGTATAAATATGCAAACATACAAATGTGAATATAAAATAAATATCTATGTGCAATTTAAAGTAAATAATAATTATGAAAAAAATAATATGTCAAAAATAAAACATTGTTTCCTTATCCTTCCAAAATCAAATCCATTATCAATCTATAATTATCAATCCACTCGATAATTATATGCACAACAATTATAGATCGTTTTATTAAAAACGTTACTTATATATCGGTTTCTTTTCCTGATTTAAGTTAAAACGTTCAACGACTACTGTGTTCGTGTCATTTACTAAATCGCTCTGCACTAATTTCCTTCTCCAAAATGTGCCGTCGCTCGCAAAGACACCGATGGCCGGTGATAGCGCGGATGTACATACACCAGCGAAGCAGCAAAGCGGATCAAACGCTTCGCTGTGACGTGCACAATGTTATGCCTTCCGCAAAACGTTGTCTCGAGAATTTGAATGGATATTCGTTGCTGCGCAGGTATTATATTGTCAATAACAGAATCGCGACTTTCACGCCCGAGGTAACATTACATGGAGAACCCACAAACACGCACGTATACGTAAATGGGCACATAGATCGGTGTCTCTTCAGTACGACACGCCTATGAGTACCGCGTTCTAGCGAAATTTCGCTCAACAAAAAACTGCGTCGGAGAATCCGCGACTGATATTTTTGGTACGTCAGCCCGTGCACGGATACACGTCGCGACGTCTACGTTTCTTTGTCAGCAGGTCGTACAAAGGCGCGTTAGTTGTTCTCCTACCAAGTTATTCGCGCGAGTCTCAATGACGCGGCTTTTAGCCGTATTAAGAGCCACGTGTTAACTCGATCGTCCGAACACCAAAATTAAAAATACAGATGTTTACTTGTAAGTATAGCTCTCTTTGTTCTTTACGAGCGACACACATGAGGTTTCTCGGTTTCTACATTGCAGTGCAATCGCGATTGAAAATCGATTCAACGGCACATTTCTGTTGCCTCCAACCAGCCGCGTGTTCGTAAGATTTCGAGCGCAAGAAATTTTTTTTCAATTTTTGTTAAATTCTTTCGTTCCGAAATTCCTTTATAATCCGCGACTCGCAATTACGACGTAGGAGGTCATTCGCCTTTTTCAGCTTCTTATCTACGCGACCCTGAAGCCGTCCCGATGCTCGATGACGAAGCGGCTCGAAAAAAGTAGTTCTTCACGTGCACGGATTGTCACTCCTCGCCTCTGACTCACGACCGTTTATTTTGCTACCTCGCAGCGCCCTGCCCAAGAAGTGTAAAGGGAATGGAAGCGGACTTTTTCACTCGTTATATTCGCGTAGGATAAATGGAGGGAGACGCCGCGCGTCGAAGATTCAACAGTGGATATAGGTATCAAGTTGAACGACCGGCTTTGTTGGCGGAGTCTCCCCCTGCGTTTCCATTTGGCGCGCACAAAGCTTGCAAGCATCACTTATCCTTGTTTAATATTTTATAAACAACAAGAATGTGAAACGACGCTTACGAGCGTTTAAAGCGTGTAAGCGATCAAGAAAGAGGTGGGGAAACGTAGCCTTCGAGCTACCTCGAGATTGTAGGAGTATACGTTGTTTCAAAACGCCTTTCGAATCCCCACGTGCTCTATCATGCGTGCAACTTCCCCGCAGGGAAGTAACTTTGATTACACCGAGAGAAAAAAATATCTTACAAAGAAATAATTATTTATTCGCTGGGTGCCAATAGCTTATTCACTTGTAGTCAAGTTAAAAATGTTTTAATTGAAATATTTAAGTAAATAAAATAAAGAAATAATTTTTTTTTCAAGTAATTTTTTTTTTCTTGCAGGTTCAGAAAATATTTACTGTTAAACTATTTTTATATTCAAGGTAATCAGATTTTTTTAGTTTAAGAAAACAATTTAATTAAGTTTAACAATATTAGTACTTTATTTGTAAAATTTGTAATTTAAATGTAAAAAATGTAAAAATGCAAAATTATATACTTAAGGTATATTTACATGTAACCCCAAGGGGAACACTAAATATACATACATACATACATATACTTAAAGTAATTTACTTAAGCTTGAACAGAACAAACAAGAGCTTGCATCAAAATACATGGTTTTAAGAAAATAATTTTTTTTTTTTTATTTAAAACAATTTTTCTCTCAGTGTAGAACCGTTCGCCGCAATTTCTGGAAATCTTTTCTGGCTTCGCACAAATCGAGAAGAGATTGAGGAGATTTCTCCAAGCTTCCCGATAAGGGAGGCAGTATCTTATTTCGAGATCGCTCGTTCCCTTAGTCCTTGGAGTGTACAGGGAAATGCGCGTCCCGCACGCAATTTTCGCTAGAACTTAGCCCGGAAAATAAAAAGATTGGAAAAATAAGAGTCTTACCTATCCCTCGGGGTGTCCCGGCGCGAGGACGCCAGGGAATGCCTCGCGGACGAGTGTGTAGAATCCCTCTGTGCTTCCCTGAGAAGTCGCAGGTATTCACGTTCGCCGGTGATGCTGAACGGCGTCGGCGTTATCCGGGCAGCCAGCGGCGGGTCCGGCACCAGCTCCACCCAGGACTCTGCGCAGTTAAAAAGAAAAGAATCTGTTATTCTGTGTGCTCACCCGGTTCGATCCCGCGGGCTTTTCCGATAGTTCCGCCGGCCATTTTGCAGTAGTGATAGTAACGCACCGTTTCCCCACGCGAGGAAGATTTTATCTCATAGAATACTTAACAACCGCCAACAGCAAATCAAATAATTTCTCGTCTATATTTTACTTGCATTATCATAAGCTAGTAATTCCTTCCAGGAATAACACGGTTTATTATTACGGTAAATAGGAAGGGTACCCCCCGTCGTTTTGGATCGTATTGGAAAAGCCTTTGATGGATTTGAAATTCATTTCTCTTTATATATTTAACGAAAATTTAACGAAACGTCATCACGCGTATCAACTTAACACTTAACAGTTGAAATATTTAATGTTCCGTTAAATGTTGTTCCTTTAACTTTCGTTTGTTCAATATCTTTAAAGTGCTTTTAAAATTTAATGCTGATATGTACTCGGTATATAAAGGAGAGCGAATGTCGTTGAACGACACACGCGATGACACACTGAATATCTTTAAAAATAACACTATATCGATCACGGTAACCCTACGAGGTCAAGTTGAAGCGAGATTTCAAACTTGTCTCGTAAATAATACAGCGTTGGTTCTTTTAGTACTAATTGTCATCGTACGCAGCATTAACTTTTGCTAATAAAATGATTAAAAGAAGAAATTTAACATTTCAAATAAATATTAAAATTACAATTTTGAGAACGATTATTACAAGTAAATCATTGCATTTAAAGTAAAATACATTTCTTTGTAAATGCATTATTAGTACAGCGTGTTCTTATTATTTTTCAATATTTTTACATAACATGTTTTCTTTATACGTTTATAATGTGATTCACGCTTTTCATGCACGAAGACTTAAAAACAGATAAAACGGATAAACGCGATTGAGCATATATTTGCAATAACTGTTTCTCAAGGGCGATCTCGCCTCTTTTACATAAGTAAACGCGATATGCAAATAAGACTCCAACACATTTACTCCAAAACGATCGTTGCAGCGGAACAGTTCCATTCTTCTCATTCTTCGCATTGTATGCTAACGAAATTGCTCAGCATGCATAACGAAATAAATGATGCGCGACGTCCGTCAATTTAATCTCACTGCAAAATTAAACAAAATCAATATCAATCTTCTTTATATCGCGTATTTGATAAAACTGAAATTGAATTCTTTGAGTTTGTTAATTAATCGAGTATTTTGTCGAATATAGATTTAATGAACTAGAAATTTGCAACGCAAAAGTAATTATTTTAATGATATTGTTTTAATTATATTACTTTTAATTATTGTGCTTTAATGATATAGGAAATTAAATATCTTTTAATAACGCGGAAACTTTTTACTGTTTTTCAAAGCAAAGACTAACAAAGAATCGTATATTGAAAAATATTTGCAAATTATGACATAAATATGCATCTCTTAACTTCTACACAATAAACTGATTAGAATACTAATTGTAAGTAGCATAAGTAATCGATCAATACTGTCTACATATAAACTATATAACCGAACAATGGAAGTGTCGATCAACAGCACAACTGCTTAAGCGAAATATATATCCACAGATTTTCATAGAGAAACTTTCTTTTGTAAACTGTATGGTCTGTATGCGTGTGTATACATGTTGTGCCATTAATATTCTTTAATTAGGATTGAAGGATAGGAAGAGAAATCAACGCGATTGTGTATCATGCGTAGAAATCGCATCTATACTTAGTAATGGGCTTGTTTCTTCTTCGAATCTCATAATTCCTTATTTTATTTGGCACGAAAACTCACGAAATTCAAAATTACTATATCAAAATTACTATTTCGAATTAAAAAAATGAAAAAATAATTTATTTTTATTAAACATATGAGACGCGTTAGAAAATAAAAAATAGTGTTCACAAAAATATTAAAAAATATTTTATTATAGATAGGATCGAATTTCAATTTCAGCTTTACGAAATTTTATAATGTTAATTTCATTTATAGTAAAATTTTATTACAGTAATATTACTGCAATAAAACATTTTTCGTAATATGGTGAGATAATTTTAATATTTTTAACTTTATACTTTTAGCACTGTAAAAACTGCACAAGTAAAATGATACGATAGAATGGTTTGCGCTTGCAAGCTCTGGTAATATAATCGTCTAAGAGAATGATCTCATCGTCGTGAAATCTCGGGTTCATCTACCGTCACTCCTGACAATATTTATTACCCACGTAACGAATATGAATTTATATTCTACGCTCCAACGCGTCTCTATTTCCATAATTACGAAACTGCCGCGCTATCGACGCGAACAAATGGCGTTTTATCTTTGCTTCGTTTGCAACTTGTAAGTCTCATCCCAGAAGTAATTAACAAACTTTCCACAAACAAGTTTTATTCTCCGTCATTCAATTATCAACACCGACTAGAGTTTCGTGCTCCTGTTTTTGTCGGCGATTACAAGTATTAAAAATCAAGCGGAATGAAATTAAAGAAAACCGAATTAAAAAAAGGAAATCAATTTGTAATCGAGTTAACCGTCAAGCCCCATCCACTGCGTAAGCAAAATTATGTATCGTCCGAGACCGGCAGGACGGAGGGAAGATAGAAGCAGGTCCGCGTCGATTGGGACAATCGGTTTGTCAGTCACGATAAATCAGTCATGGTGCTCACGTGGGTCGTTGCGCGTCACGTGTAATGCACGTGCGACGTTAGCGTTGCGCGATGACCGCCGCCGCCGCTCTTCCGCTCTTCTAACCGCGCAAATCATCCGGGCGATAAGGTTTACTTCGAGTTCGTTCACCTATTTGTAAATCGTCGCGAGTCACGTTCGCACTTTCGCCCGATTTGACGCCGCGCGCGTTCGTCGCACGTCCGGCGGCGCGAGGCAGCTTAAAAAAAAAATGCGTTTTCTGCGAAGAGAATGAGAGAGAACTGTCGCTCTCCCACCGTCTCCATACGCAATAACCGTTGTCCCAAATTCGCGATTTCGCGTCAAAATAAACTGCAGCAAACTTTTACGCGTATTGCGGTGGTTTTCCATTACGGGAGACTAAACTCATGTCACTGACTTCCGAGTTGGCAACGCAAACGCGTGGAGGATCAAACAATAAACTCGCATTGTCGCGCACGAGCTTTCCGAAAATTCGTAATTACACGGCGGATTTGTCACCGCGATCTTTTACCTCGGAGCAAACGATCGACCGTTCTCCATCCAGGCACGTATGCGACTAACGTCTTCGCAAGGATACGCAATTGTAAAAATTAATAGTTACCGTGCTCTATAATTCATTCCGTGCGTCGGCGTATCAATGTATTAATAATACCGTAAATGAAATTTCCGCGATTTTTCCGCAACATTGAAACGACGCGATTGTGTTCCGCCTGCTCGTCGGGACGTAATTACCCGTTATTTTGTAATCACACCGATTACGAATATTTTCATCGAAGTATTTTCAGAGGGAAAACGCAATTTACCCGACAATGCATTTCCGCTCGAGTGTGCAGGAGCATTGTAAACAAATGCGGCAGGTAGACGCGGACAGGCAGGTCGAACGCGACGCGTTACGTCGATTCGCATTGTCAGTCACCTGGGGAAGATGCGCGCGATAACGTACGCCATAAATACCATGTCAGATATGCGTAACGAGGTCGTCGGAAAATGGAAAAATTGACTCACTGCGAACGCCGACATACGCGAGACGTGCGTCGCCCCACGTGAATTCTTTAGACAAACTTTATGGCTCGATGTTTACCGAACGGGACGTAACGGAATTTGACATCGTGCTGCGCATTAATCTAGATCTAATCTTGTTCTGCTTGATCTCTCGGATATGAATGTGAAGCGTAACGATGAAGGTGACGAGTCGCGACAGAAACATGAGGCATTCCGAATTGTGCGAGCACGCGGACCAGAATTAATCCTGGTATGAAAAAAATGATGTTAATAATTTTACCATGTCGAGTTAAAAAAAAAATAAAAAAGAATTTTTCGTATATTTTTAATCCTTGTAGTCTGTAGAATATCCCTAAAAAGTATTTTGTAAAAATTCGAAATACACGGAGCTGCAGCAGTAAAAACCGAACGCTGCGAATCATCTACGTGCACGGAGAACAAAAATATTGTTGAATAAAATCCATCTATAATCGTTAATTTAATAACAGTATTAATGAAACAAAAAAATTCAAATTGTAGACAATAACAGATATATATTGAACGAATCAAATTTAATTAAGCCAACTATATATACGCATATTAGTGACAGCTCGTGATTCGACGTTTAATTGAATCAAATTGTTTTAATTTATATTACAGCATTTTTTCTCAGTGTAGAAATAACGAATTCGGTTGTACGCACTAATGCGTACTGATGCACATAGCCGTCATACACAAATCCACGTAAAAATGGATTTTAATATAAATATGTAAAAAGATTAAACGGCAAAATCCTCAATATACTTTATTGCGTTGTTCGATAAAATCTTTATCATTCAAAATATTTGCATTTTATTTTTGCACTCAGATTAGATCGGTGAGCAACGGCTTTAATGTGCACCAGTGCGCACTAATGCAGTCCAATCGAATTCGTTGAAGTTCAATGCAAACTTTAAACGTGATTTTCTCCAAACGCGCTTTTTAGAATTGTTCACGATTGACAGAAAATCGCTGAACCGATTTTCTTCCAATTTTACAGACTTATAAAATAAACCCGTTGTCGTCCGTATTAAAATTATGTTGACAACTTCATTCTTTTATGTTTTTTTTTCTGAGCTCAAAGACGCAAACAAAAATAGGGCAAAATCGAATTTGTTTTTTTTAAACAAGTGTCATTTATTTATTTAACGAAATTAATAATTCTAACACCGACAACAGCCACAAATGTACTGGATTAAGATGACATTTAATTTTTTTACTTTAATCTACTGGGAGACCCGGAATAATGGACACCAACGAATTGCACAGAGGTGTATTGGATATATTATTACTCCATCATTAACATCTTTCTAATTAAAAAAACATAATAAATTTTATGTATAAACTGTAATTAACAAAGTGTAAAAAAATTTTTTTTAATACTTACTTGTTTTGACACATAAGAATCGACTAAAAAACAATACGACATAGTAGAATATTCCCTTATAAAAGATCTTACGCCATATTGAGCGTTGATTTACCGATACACGTTATGTAAGACGCTACGTGCACACGCGGGAAAACAGTTGATACATGGCGAGAACTTCTCGTTTCTCACGTCGCGCCGTCTGGGACGTTTTCTCGCGTCGTGCGGGAAATCATTCCCGCGTCCCATAAAAATTTCACACGTTTATAAATTTGCAGTTCGTAAACGCCGACTCGTAATCTACGCGGCGATTTCTTATCATAATCCGTCCGGATTCGCGAACCGCGAGGTGGAACGGTGATGTTTACTCGGCGGACGTACATCGCCGCTGCGCAAACCGCGTTTGCTTGCGTAATCCGCTCGCATTACTCGCGAATTGCGAGTTAATCGCGGCCACGCGTAGAGAATCCCCTCGGCCTGATTACGGAACGGACAACGCTCAGCTCCTTTGTTCGTCCGGGTTGCGAACGCACCATGGACGACGCCGTCGAGGATCAAAGCACCGGAGGATTGCCTATTCAGAGGCTGCCCGGAGACTGCCATTACTTGATCAGCTGCGATCTTGTGCGAATCAACGTGGGCAGATTACGTCGTTTGGTAGCGCTGACAAATCGGAGCTTCTATCCGCGAGATAAATCGGCCACTGGGCGCAAATCTGACGCGACAGTTAAGACGCCGAGTCGCGGCAAGAGGCGCACGTGCAGTTTAGTAATAATAATCTAGCTTTGGTAAAATAATTTCAATTAAATGCTTGATTAATATAATCAAATATTTAGTAACATTTAGTGATTATATTAATAGTAACCAGTTAACATTGCTTGGTTAAATACTTGGTTATATTAACTGAATATTTATTACAATTGAAACTATTTTACCAAGGCTCAGTAACTATCATTTAGGTTTGATTATTATTACTAGACTCTTTTTTTTTTCAGTATAAAACATTCCTGACTGCCGCGATCAGAGACGCAGGCGAGGCTCAATCGCGCGCCAAGTGCGAAGAAATGTGACTCTATGCTATAAATTTTATAAATTAATTAATATGATACTATCGCCATTAACTTCGCTACTTCTTGTGAAAAAAAGTTTTAAGCGTTGCGCGGATTAACGTGCCGACGTGTGTTAATAATTAATTCACGTGTACGCCTGCGTCCGACTACCACAAGTCGGCCTCGTGCGCACGATACAATCTCGTTTGCATCGAAAACGATGATTTCTAAAAATATCCTACGTTGTTTCGCATTAGGCTTCCAGCAATGTTTACCAATTACCTATCCCCAGTAAATTAACTTACGATAATACTGTCGCTTAACCTTCGTTAACCCGACCTTGGACTATCAATCGGCGAACTTGATATGTTACTTTCGATCTCGTTGCTCTCTCCGTGACAGCTCAAGTATCAAAATAACAGCGTATTTTTAAAGTTTATCCGGAATCGCATGGAACGAGAGACAGTTTGGTTCACGGTAAATAATGCAAGTATCAGTTAAGCGTCAAAAATTAACATAACGCATGATTAACGCGAACAGCAGAAACCCATATATTTATAAGACTGGACGCCCCTATTTTAAAATTACACAATGTCGCAATTTTTCATTCTATGATCAAGATTATAATTGGGAAATTTGAAACGGCTGTGAGTGTTATTAAATTAAAATGGCACATATCCAGCCAGAGAGAGAGAGAGAGAGAAAATAATATTGCACTGACCAGCCATAAGTTGTCAGTGCGCACACGTGCTTGCCAAGGCTGCACGTGTTGATACTACGCAAGTATCATAATACCCACAGGACGTGCAAGCTGATCTTCACGACACTTTGTCACTTCTTATGTATCCCGGAAAAAATATGTCTCCATTGTCGACAACAAACCGCAAGTGAAACATCATACATGTATTTTTAACTTGCGTAAACGTTTACCTTGGCTGGACATGAAATAAAAATTCTCAAATAGATTGTTTCTTAAGCAATAAAGATAATTACGCATAGGGAGTGGGGCAGTAAAAGCGTTACATTATCGCCGAAGCTTCATGCAACTACATATTTTCTCGATACCAACTGATTTCACTCATTATTCTTATAATTAAAAAATTGGTAATAGCTATCAAATGTTGAATGAATACCAATTAAATATGCCAATTAATATAATTAATAATAATTTTACTTTTCTAAATATTTAGTAAACGTTACTAAACGATTGGTTATATTATTATGTCTGGTACTTTCAGTTTATAAAAACATTGAGAACGATGATAAAAGACATTAACAGGTTACAGGATATTTTATATTTTATATCTAAATATGCCAGATTAAAGTATAAAATGCTTCACAAATGATTGAAAACGGTTGGTATGCTATTATGTTTGGCACTTTAATATATAAAAGTATTGAAATACAATTATCAGAAAATAAATAGTTTACGAAACATTTTATATTTTATGTCTAAATATGCCAGAATAAAGTATAAAATGTCTCATAAATTATTGATTTTCCGATAATTCTATGTCAATACTGATTTTATATGAAAAATAATTTGAGATAAAATTCTATTTTTAAAAATTGTATAATTTAAAAAATACTAGCGATAATCTGCATATGAAAACAATTTTTTTCTTTCAAAAGCTGATTTTGCCATTATTTGTCTCTCTTCAGATTGTACACCTTTTATCTGGATCATTTTTTTTTTTAACTAGCGATAATCTGCATATGAAAACGATTTTTGATACGTAGTTTCATAATAGTTTGTAACACTTTAAACGTTCTCCACTCTATATAATTGTTTTAAAACTATATACGCGTTGTTTCAACTCTAATAACCGTTTGTTGCCCAAGTTATAAAAGCTAATTAAAAAAAAACCACAGTAGAAGTATCTCACGTAATATTCTAGGAAAGAATACCTATTTCTAAAGTCAAATGATAATTTATAAAAAAAAAGCAAATTTTTTAAATGTCCCTCAGGGAGTAACTAGTCTGCACGGAAAACCTCCCACCAGTGACTCTTGTTTCTATACGCATTTACATGCTAATGAAACGAACAAGCGCACGAATTCTCATCGCTTTTCCCGCGAGCTGTTCGTGAGGAAATTTCCGCAAGATCGAATCGCAGCCGAGGAACAAAGTTCACCACGTGCCACATTGCGTCTGCGAAATCGCTACTCTGAGTAGCGTCAATCAATCGAATTAAGGACCGGCGGCGAGGCTTATGGCTAAAAATAGACACTTTCCCCCTTTTCGACGGCCCGCCGTCATTTCGATCAGTACATCGCCGCTCGTGGGCGTGCACGCAGCCGATAATCGCGCACGTACCGCTTTATCAGTGCCTTAAATTAAACATCCTTTCGTTGACAGTCAGATAAAGATGTAAATGGGCGTAAACTGTGCCAAATCTCGTATTTGTACATACGGCGTTACAAAAATTTTGCGAAATTATCGCCGTAAAAATTACATTGAAACCACGCCCGAAACTCAAGGCGATCGATACTTTTTTTCTAATTAATCATGTTCGTATTGACAAATATATTCGCAGACTTGAGAGAGGACACACTTGGAAACATCAAATAATTTAGAAATGTAGATGATATATCGATCGCGTCGACGAGTTTGAGACGCGACTTCAATATATGATTTACGACGATGAGTAAATCAACTAAAAATACAGGAAAGATATAAATACTCATGTTAATAACGACGCAAATAATGATCGGATGGATAGTCTCTCTGACTGATACCGACGATTGTTTTATTTACTCTAATCTATTATTTACTCTAATCTATCTATTTCTACAACGTGACACATTTAATCGTCGATATGTATCGATGTTAACCGGTGAATCATCAGATTCGACCACGGTGCGACGCGTGTATTATATTTGAAATCATTTGCCTATCTAGAAGTCCTTTGTCGAGGGTACAAAGCTAACGATGGAAATTGGATGTCCATTTGCGGGTGGTTGACCCGTATCGCGCAGGGTCAGCGGCTTGGCGAAGGAACCGTGCGAGAGAACGTATATTCGTGTATCTCCGCGTGAGCAGAGTCACGTAGGCTCCTGGATATGTTCTCGAGATGATTTCGGGTCAGCGCCGAGCTCTAATGAGCCTCAGGCTTCCCCGAGGACGATCACGTTCGAGCGACGTGCGGACGATCACGCGTCGCGTTTCCGCGAAAGGGAACGAACTCGCGAGGATGATTCACGCTCCTCTCCTCGGAGACGACGATCTCTCGCGGCAGTTGTCTCGGAGACATGTTTGTTGCGTATCGTTTACTTCTTGCACCACAGAGCGTTCATTTCTCGATTACACGTGTCAATTTTCGCGTACGCTCACTTGTTTCTCGAAACAATACGCCTCAATGCGAATCTAAGGAGAGAGAGAGAGAGAGAGAGAGAGAGAGAGAGAGAAGAATAGATTTCGATATCCCCAAGCGCGTAACATTATTCAAATATTAAATAATATTCCTAAAATGTTAATAAAAAATGGTCCAATCCTGATAATATTACATAAATATTATATAAGTAAATATTATTTACTTTTAAATTATTATTAAATATAACTTAAATGTAATAATTACATTTAAAGTTTATGAATATTTTATGCACGATAAATCACATTAATTTTTAAGCACAATAATATTCGCACAACATTTTTATGATATTCCACGGATATTAAAGTAATAAACTACGAATATTATGTAAAAGTGGACATGTTCCACAATATAAAAAAAAAACATATTCTCGAAATATTATTTTAACATTATTTATTTTTTAATAATATTCGTATAATACTTTTGAAATATTATTGTGTGTTTAGAGAGATATTTCCTTTTTTTAAAATACATTACAGAAATTCGACACTTTCCGACTTTTTCCTTGAGCGAGCTGTAACAATGAAAATAATCGACATCGTCCCGATAGTTTAAAATGTTTAAATACAGATAACGAGTATCGTAACGTTACTCTTCGTTCGAAAGTGGCATTGAACGTTCTAGCTTTAGATTGTCGATATTAGTTCTGCTGCGCACAACACGTTATCTAGCTACGTGATTTCGATTAGATGGCGAGAAAGACGCGACGAACGACATTCATTATGTCGGATACGGCCCTGATCTTGACCGAGCGCCGTACTCATTAGGGCTCATCCAATTTAAATAGAACACTCGAGCACGAGTTCGCAGGACACTGACCCAATTCTATTCGCGTCGATGACCCAGCGCAGTCGAAAAAGACAAAAGAGAAACGACTCTTAATCCGGATAAAAAAAAGAAATCAATACTTTCCATGCTGTTTTACGATTTGACGTTTATTATTTCTTTCGACTTCCATTTCTACCCTCCAAAGAGCGAAGATTTTTTTTTTTACCAAAATTTTGCGTGTTAAAAAATCATTGTTAACAAAAAAACAAATTTTTGTTGAGAAGAAGATGCAAGAGTGATGCGGGAAAAATATTTGTTAGTAGAAAAGAAATAATTCATTATAATAATCAAACGTTCAATTGAAATCATTTCACTGAAGCTAGATTATTTTATTACTAAACTCTTTGTTTCAACAGGTGTAGACAAGTCATAAAATGGTGTACGTATTTTTTAGAAGATCGTAAAATGCATTAGAATAAATTAGGTAATTGCCACGTTAGACAAACGCTGTATACACAAATAATGCCGAGGATAATGAGTCGTTAAACAAATTTTTGAGCAACTCGCTATCCGTTTTTAATAGTCTTTTAACTATCCAGAGATTTACTCAGTTGCCGAAGTTCTGAATATCATGCCGTGTTAATAGGTCGCGCGAGCCATACATGATTCATGACCGATTTCCGCGAACCGGAATATACGCGAATAAATCACGCTGCAGGTACCATTAGACATTTACGCGAATGCAGCAACCGAATGCGCGTACGCTCGTACAAGAGCGAGATGGAGGTTTGCGCGGAAGTGAAAGAAAATAAAAATAGATGAGCGTTACTTTATGGGCTGAGGAGAATCCAGAAATTACAGAGGCGGTATCTAATTTCTTGTAATACGGCGAGAGACGGTAGAAGAAACTGGAGACCGGTAATCCGAGCCGCGGAGATAAATTTAGCGTCGCGCGTCTCGAATACTCGTTGGAAAACATCATTTCGCCTCACCGCGACTCATTAACGTTCGATTCATTATCACCGGCCATTGTTAACGTTTAAAAAGACGCGGCTCGTAATTCGACGCGCGAGCGAGAAGGAAACGGATAGCTGTAAACGAATTGCGCGACGAGACAGAGAGAGAGAGAGAGGGGCTATCGCATCGGCAGGTGCGCTGGTCTCTTTCTTTGTCGTGGCTATCACAGTCAGACGACACTTTGCAAAACAAACAGAGATAAAGATTACGGTAGCAGATGCACGGTAGCACGCGTGCCCGATTCAAGTGGTTTTCGCATGTGAGGGAGATTTGCGCGCAGCAGAGCGGGGCCGCGAGACAATTTTCTAAAATTAATCGGCCAATTTAGCACTCTGGTAAACAGTTCTACTTTACCCGAGAATAGTTACGAAGGTAACTATTCTCTTTCGTGTCCCCGAACGTTGGAGAAATGAAGTTCACGTCACTGCACAATTCTTTATTGATCCATACCTACTCGTTATTCGAAGATTCAATTCGAGACTCAATTTGTACAATAGGAACAAGTTACGACTCATATGTGTGTACATAGATCGATTTGTAATAATATCAAAATATATCTTGATGTAATAATTTTCCAATTGTTTCATGTATGATTTGAAAAAAATTTGTATTGTACATACACTTGTGTCCTTTCGCCATAAATATATAAAAATCTAAATTTTATTCAGACATCTATTTATTTAACGTTTTATTAAAAAAAAAATCAAGTCGGAGACACATAAAATACGAGTTGATTTATAATTCTTATGGATATTCAAATAAAATTGTTTCATTTAATAAAATCTATGTCCGAAGTCTCTTTATGATCTTCTGCAATGTAAAAAAACACATACTTCCATAACTTGTCCATATCAATATATTGAATATCTTCATTCCTCTTTGAACGAATTTTTCCCATGACTTCTACATCTGCCTCTCCTAATCATATATGTCCTGTTACACTTCTTTTTTATCCTCTTTCTAATATATGCCTTCACATCCCCGATAGAACAATATTAATGACGAAAGATCCTGAAAGCGCGAATAAAATTTAATCAAGAAATGCAAAGTACTCATTATCTCGCCATAATTATCTTAATTCGCGCCGTAGCTCGAAATCAGAGAAACAGAACAAAGGATACGCGAAAGGAAACATGTTAAGCAAGTCATTTCTGCAACAATAAAAAATTACTTACGAAAACAAAGTTGTTTACGAGGTCTACGCATATTTTATTCGAATATTACGCACGCTACGCGCCATAAATTATTAATGGCACGTCTTTCACCGTAAAAGAATAGCTATAGTTGAAATATTAACTGTCTGAAGCTTTAGAACTATATATTATATCCCCGTAAAGAATTGTAAAGAAACCTCGACGGATGCCTGCGGAAAATTATTCGCGCGAGGCGCACAAGTTCAATCGCGTGTTCCCATCGCGAGTTTGTTGCAAAGTTTTTTCTTATTTTTTTTTTTCTTCAATTGACGCGTAGCGCCGTTTCCCGCGAGATCTCCCCGCTCTTCGATCGTTCGATAAGGCGATTATCAATAATCCACGACTAATGGCTCGTCGATGTCTCGTCGCGACCTCGCCGGCACGCAAATTGAAACGCAAGCAAATCTTATCTCGTCTCTTATCGCGCTCCGCGTTCGGGAAACACGGAAGCAAAAAAAAAAGCGAACATTAATTTATTCGCACACGCAGAAAGAGATCGAGGCCTTCGTTGGCCGTTATTACTGGACATTTCTGCGACATTTGCGGATAAAAATAGCGCGGACAGAAGTCGCGTTGCCGATCGGGTGTCATCTAGGTGGCCGCTTGTCGAAGGAGAAACGAGAATGTTCAAAACACGCGGCAAGATACTCGCGCGCGCGCCGTTTGCTTCAAAACATTCCATTTTAGAATATTTCACGAAGAAGTCGATTCTTCTCACGACCAGTCGAGTCTTCGTAACGCTCCTCTCTCCGAAAAAGAAAAAATAAATAAATAAATAAACGTGAGCGAAGGCGGAGCACGTCGGGAGACGCAGAGCGTAGAGAAAGAGTCGAAGAAAAATTGGAAAAAAGAAAAAAAAGGGACGCGGACCCCAGGTGCCGAGAGACCGAGGCGTCATTTCCGTGGGTGACACGCGCGACGCGCGGTCGGGATTTACAATCGCGAAGCATTACTATAACTCCGCTTCGCCTCGTCTCGCGCCGTGAAGCTCCCGGCCGGGGTGAAGCGTGAAGTATCGATTCGCACGCGCGACATCAAAAATTGAATCTTCCACCCGGGGCGCGACACGGCGGCGAGTTCTCAATCGCTGGGTGCGAAATGGCGCCAAAACTGCGCCGACCGCTTCGCCCGGAGTCGCACCGCTACGATTTTCGTTAGACACGCCGTCGGATCGTCGAATGGCGCGGGCGAACGCAAGGGCGAAGGGGTGGGGAGAGGACGAGATCCCCGGGATGTCGGTTCCTGAAACGTCGTGGCGGGACGTCGAATTTGGCAGCTCCCATGACAAATCGCGACGACGAGACAGACGCGGACACAGTCACAAAAAAATAGTGGAAGTACGCTTGTTTACGCTGACAAGAGGGCGGGGGGGGGGAGAAGGACGAGGGCAGAGGCAGGGGCACCGCGCGAAATGGCCGTCGCGCGTCTGACAATCGGTGCGCCGCGCACGATTTTTTTTGCCATCTTTATTGCGTTCTACTCACCGCTCAGCTGCTCGTCCGACGTGTACTTCACCGTGGACGACATCGCCGTGTCGACGCGACGCGCGTCGTGCGTGGCACACTCGCGGATGGCGAACTTGCCGGAGTCGGTGACGTGCCGTGCGAGAGAGGGCACGGGGACGGGCGAGAGGCGCAGAAACGGCGCACGTAAACAAGGAACGTATGCGCGCGCGAGCGACGAGGACACTGACTGTACAGGGGACGCCTGCGACGTACGAGCGACGACGAGTGTGCACCAGCACGCCGTGTGCGCGCGACTTGTCGCCGCGGACGATCGCGATAGAATGCTGCCGGGAGGGCAGCGCCGCCGTGCTTTGTTTTGACGCACGTCGGCACGCGCATGTGTCGGCCGCTGCTCCACTCGCTCCACTCGCTCCAGCCGTCCCGGGCCAATCGCGTCGCGCCGCGGTGTAAATAGACCGCGCGAGTCGACGCGACGACTCACGCGCGACGCCGACTACGTGCGTCAACCCGCGTGCGTCCTCGTCCTCGTCGCTCGTCGTTCGTCGTCCCTCGTCCGTAGTCCGCCGCCTGCCCCGGTCGTGTTGCGCACGGAGTTTCGAGAAACGAAACGACGTTCTCCTCCTCCTCCTCCTCCTCTTCCGCCCGGCAAAAATAAGGGGAAAAAAGTGGAAATTCCTCCTCCGCAGTTTCTTCCACCGAGCGTCGAAACCTGAATCTGCCTGAATCACCATCGATCGCGCCTGCGAATTGCCGTCGGAGTCGACATCTACCGGCGCAAATTCGCGATAACTTTATATTTATTTTTCACTCGTTTTACGACTATAATTAGCATTACGAGTTGATTACTCGTCGCGAAGATAATAATAATAACTTTATCGAGTGCGAGGGACGATGTTGTGATATATATGAGCAGTAATAAATAGAAAATGTTGTTGCGAACAATAGATAAATAATAAGCATTCAAAATTAACTTGACTATAAACATAAGCGATTGGCTAACTACTTATGATAACAGCGTTTCCAGTAAAAATTTTTCATATAATTTTCCCAGAGTTTCTGTATAAATTTTTTAACTTTATTCTTTTACAAAATTTTTCAAATTTATTGTAAAAATTGGAACACTTTTCTTGAAAAAGAAAAACTTAAAAATTTTTAATATTTTCCATAAATCTTCATAAATTTAAAGTACAAGCAATTCTAAAAAATATTATAATATGGGAAAAATAAATTTTTGTCAGATATTCTTAAAAATAATTAATTATTTTTAAGAATATTAATTTTTATTATGAATATGAAATATTCTCTGAAATTAATTGTATTTACGTTAAAAGTTATTATTTTTTATACGGGAATGTATTTTTTTCTTTTTACATCGATTATAAATTGTTAACCTACGGAAAAAGTTAATAAAATTACAGTTTATGCGTTTCAAAAATAAATTATTTAAGAAAACAATTAAATCATTAAAAATTTATCTAAAAGTTAAGTTGAAAGTTATTAACTTTCTAATTAAAAATCTTATTATTTAACTTTTAACATTTTAGTTTCTACATAACCTTACATTTACCTTATTAGAATGAAGCTCCACACTTAACATCCTTTTTATAAAATCCCTCATTTCTTCGATTCGAGCCGCGAAGTGAAAAATAATTCGTGCGCGCTCGCGAAGGCGCCTCCCCGATAAAATAAAATTCACGCTCGAATCGCTCGCGTTTTTTCGCGATTAATCGTTCGCGGCATAATAATCCTCGACATCCCGGATATCGGGTGTCGGGCGGTCCGCCGCGCTAGTGAAAATTCGGAGTTTTGCCAGCGCTCCCGCTGCGGCTTTTAACAACAACGTCGGTGGCAGCACTGTGCGATCGCTAATTTGCGTTGAACGACACGTATTTCGGTACGTGCCCGTGTACTGCGTAAATCCGCGCGTATATTCCGCGCACATCGGCGACGGGGAGGCGGACGAGAACGTGGAGGAAATCCGAGGGCCATTTTATCACAAAAGAGGAAGGTACGTTCCGCGCGCGGGGCCGCGTTTTCCGCGGATAAAACGCGGCCATCCCGTTTCTCCATTGCTCCTCGGAAGGGTAATCCGGGCCAACCGTCGTTCGATAAACAATAGGAAGGAGCGAGAGGAGCGAGAAAGAGAGAGAGTGTGTATGTATGTGTATAGCGTGAAAGCGATCGAGAGAAAGAGAGAGAGAAGGAGAGACGTGCCGCCCGTCCAAACTCCGATTTCGATACGATACGAGGTACAATACGCGATCGCAAAGATGGTCGCCCGTGCGACCTCATCTGTCAAGTGACGAGGACGATTCTCGGTGTCGTGGTGTGTCCTCGCTATGCGTCGTTAGCGAAAGCGAGAGAACGAGAGAGAGAGAGAGAAAGAGCAAAGGTGAAAGGGAGACAGAACGACACCGGGCTGCCTCGAACCGCCCGGCCGCCAAATTTCAGGTAAACATCTCCGGGGGCGGAAGGGGGATCGCTCGGAACACGACATACCGCGGGGGTGTCGGATCGGCGAGTCGCGCGCGCGCGCGCGCGCGCGCCTGTTCTTTCCATATGCGTGGGAGAGGCCGAGGGTCGCGTCCGTGGTTTGTTGACTCCACCGCGTCCCGGCTCAAGGTGGTTGCGCGCGGCACATCATCATCGTCGACGGACCGGGACCGACGCAGCGCGCGGTAGGAATCTCGACTTAGGGAGGATCGTATTTACAAAGCGGAGTATCCGTTGATAATCACGTTTCAACCTCTATCTGAATTGTTTGTTTGCTTTTGAGCGTTACGCGTTTACTCCGTAACGTCGACGGGCGACAACACACGGCGCCTCGTGTGCTCCGATAAAATTCGCGTTATCTTCGACGACGACGAGTGGACGCTGATAGCGAGGATTTCCAGGTAATCAGCAGACGCATCGTTCAATACACTGGCTATGAAAATGAAGATCCCGAATGGCGGGCCTGGAAACGGGACTTACTATGGACAGGAGACGGGTATCACTTCCTACGTGGACAACAACAGCGACACGGAACCCGAGGTACAGGCGATAGGCGACGGTGACTTCTCCGAATACCTATGGATGGAGAACGAGGAGGAGTTCGACAAACAGGTACTTTACCCGTAGATACAAAGTTTCGTCGCGATCGTATTTTACTCCACATTTTTGTCGGCATCAGGTGCTCCAACAATTGGAAGAGGAAGAGCTGATGGAAGAGTGTCTCGAAGCGATGCTGGAGGAAGAGAGGCAGCACCAGAGGAACATGAGTTCCACAGCCTGGTCCACGGCTACTGGCACTCCCGACAATAACGCCGCCGAGCTCTGTCAGCAGCTCAGCAGTCTGAGGATGCAGGACGATCTTGCCAAGCAGGTATTTACAGAAAATTTTGTTTTCTTGTTAAAGAGAAAACAATTATTCTTCGTTCGAATCTCGTTATTAACAACCGTGTTGTTTCTACATATGAATCTCTAGAGCACGCTAAATCCAGATGCAGCCGAATTTATTCCAGCGTGCAAATCGACTGTGGTGTCACCTGTAAGTACGTCAGAAACCACAGTCACTACAGAGCCGTCGTAGAAATCTTCTGTGTGTCTTTTCTCTCTTGTCCGTTCTCCGTTTAAGTCACGTATAAAATCGGGCTACACGTAATGGTTAGACTTTACTATTTCCAATCCGACAGTCGTATTAAGCGGATCATCGTGTTAGATGTTCAATGACTGTGACTGTAGGTACAAAGATAAAAAAAAAAAAAGGGATAAAGAGCGCCAGTTGTGCGTAATTATGCGCGTATTATCCGAAAAGCGTCAGTTACACAATCAGATGAAACGATAACGCGTTATCCTGACATTTTTATAGAAGCACCGAACGTGATATTGCGCGGAATAATTATGTACATGCTTTTTTTTTTTGCTGAAACACTAACGAACAATCGCTAGTTTACAAATCACTCGTTAAGAAAAATTTGCAATTTGTATCCCTTGTTCGATGCCATCTACATCGAGGACCGTTTCTCGCAAAGGCAAATATTTTTAGCATTTTCAATCTTTGTATAATTTGTATAAAATTGATCGTTGTACGTCTACGGGAATAACCCGCTGTTCACGCTGGACTGAACAGAGAGGACAAAATGCACTGAATGGTTTATGGGAAGACTTTCATAAGTTATAAAATATGTATATGTGTGAGCAAGAACGTAGATACACATATATTATTCTGTAAATTATGTTCATAACTTATATATATAATATATATTATATATATATAATTATATATTATTATTATATATATAATGTGTGTGTACAATATACATACATTATATATAGTATGCATGTATTATATATAATATACATATATATTTATATATATATATATATATATGTATGTCTCAATCAGATCTTATCATTCTTCAAGCGTATGTAAACCATTTTACCTTTTACAATATTTACTCTTCGTATCAAGCTGTAAAACTTTTCACGAGCGCGCGCGCACAACGGTAGAACTTTTTACAGCCTGAGAGAAAGTTTTACAGCTTGATATCCATCTGTCCAATAAAAACTTTTCTTAAGAGTTCCTTTTGTAATACTTATAGTAGGAAATGATGAGATGTTTACAGAATCGTTAGCAGAACGTGTCTTGCTTCATGCGAGATATTGCGCACGAATCACATATAGTACGACGAATCATGAGGACACCGTGTTATTTTTTAACGAACATTTTGAATAGATGAATCGGCATAAACAATCGCGAGCGCACACGTAGTCGGAAAAAAATTAGAATTATGTTATCTGTATAAATATATCGTCTCCTAATTGGAAATTTGCATGAGATTCCACCCGAGAAACGCTATCGTGTCGAGTCCTGCTTCAGCATTCATCCAACAAACTTAAGATCTCGAGTGAAAGTCTTACTTAGGCTGTGAGGGACTCTTTTTACGACTTTTTTTTTAATGACGCTGAAAATCAGGACACACCGCTTACTTATTTTTTAAATCGGTCATATATTTCCACGGAATTAATATTTTGAAATTTTAGAAAATTGTAGATTGTAGAATCACGATGAAATATGAATATAGGGTAAATGGTGAATGTACTTTAAAACCCACCCTTGAATGGCAAGAAGATTGATTTAACTTTTGATGCAGCATAATATATCTATATACATATACTCGTTATTTATAAAGTAGATATCACATCACATATATGTGCACAATATTTGATAGTTTATTTTTTTTCTTTCGAACTCTTTGTTTTTTTTTTAACAAAAATAATTTTTGAATTGCATTGTCTTGTATGAATTCTATTTAATTAAGAATTTTTAATTTACCGTATAAATTTAAAATCAAACTTTTTGCGATCCAAGATTTTACTAGTGATTAAAACGCAATCGCTTACTTAACGGTGATATCTGCCATTCTTTTTAATAATTACGATTAAGTACGAATTTTAATAAGATCTATACATTGAGATATCTATATATTGTTATGTGTTTGCATTCTGGTATACTTTATGCATGGTAAACGTGCACTTTAGTCACAAACCTGGTTTTAACATGAATGTAGAAACTGTGATTCAAAGCAGCGTTACTAAGTTTACTGAATATTATTCAGATGTAAAACATCGTACATTAGTCTCTTGCAATATATTTAATCTGGAATTGTTTTCTCCCCGCCATCATTTATTTTATGAAAAAGATACGATATAATATAACAGATCCCTAATTATCGGCAGAATAAAAATTGAATAAAAAAAATGGCTGCATGACTTCGGAAGTAATTAGACGATTTTATGATGCGATGAAATAAAAGTAAAATATGAGGAAATCACGAGTTTTGCGAAGCTCTAAAAAAAAATCAAATTGATGCGAGTGTAAAATAGAGACTGATTTCACGTCCATTTTTACATCAGCTTTAATACCCGAACTAGATCATAATCCATCTTTTAATTATTACTTTACAACTACAACTAATATAGATTTTGTGTAATATAGAAATCATTTTGCAATACTATACTATGCTGCATAATAGTTGATATACTAATACTGATGAAAATACGCTGACTATCGATCTGCGTTGAAAATTTTATTAAAAAAATCTAGTTGCTAGGTGTATGTCTTAAGAACTCGTTTTCCCAAGACTATCGAAGTAAATTGACCTTGCAGAAAAAAAGAAACGTATATATAAAAAAATTGTGATTTGTTTGCAGA
This sequence comes from Solenopsis invicta, assembly GCF_016802725.1. Classification (NCBI taxonomy): domain Eukaryota; kingdom Metazoa; phylum Arthropoda; class Insecta; order Hymenoptera; family Formicidae; genus Solenopsis; species Solenopsis invicta. The sequence goes on from NC_052679.1 coordinate 15,982,440, forward strand.
TTATATAAAATTATAGGCAGCCGTAATATGTGGAAAATAATATATACCATAAATGTAATCATGTATCCATCATTACTCCATCATTGAAACTGTACAAATTTGACTTCATCTTAACATTTTCAGATGTCAAGACTCAATGCATTATACGTGACACTAGAATCGCATCACAATAGACTTGCGAACTGAGATTTGTAATACTTATAAATGCCGCATAATTTCTTAGATTTCTTACGCCCCTGAAACTCGTCTCGAATTTTTGGTAATTACTGCAACATCTTCAATTCACTTGCATATATTGATATCTCTAATATATGTAATATTAAGAACATTAGGTTACTCTAGATTTAAGAGATGTGCAGCTGTAATCTTCTCGTACAGTACAATATGAAGCAGTACTACAATAAACGATAGTCATTACAAACCATCGTAAATCATCGTGATAACTGATTATACGTATCTGCAGTAACCAATGCGAACATTGTAACTCGAGTCTGTTGTAAGAAAGTTCGACCACTTGCGTGTTTACGAAAATAACACTGTATCTTTTTTAGCGTTATGTTAATCAAAAAGAAAAAAAAGTACAAAAGCAAAATGATATAAAAATATAAGTTTTATGTTTAAGTCACTTCTGGAGGAGTGGTTAATCGTCATTCTCCATTATATATATATATATATATACATATATATTATTTACCGCATACCTTGTGCAATGCAACACAGATTGGATTGTAAAATAATTAATATGTATTAAATCAAGATAGGTGATATTACTTTTATATATACATTACCTTTAACTTATAATTCGTCACTTCCAGTAAATTTTTGCATTTGTGGTTTTTTCGTGCCTATACTCCTCATTTTTTTCTGTAGCATTTAACGTGTACGTATAAAGCGAGAAATATAGAGATATATGTATCAAAATATAGATAAAAATTAATTTCCACTATTTTCTAATTCCCACATCGTAATAGAAGCACCTATATAAATAATTCCGAGTGAATTCCCAAATAACATCCCAAATAACAAGTCATGTATATGAGAAATGCATCACCTTGTATTTGGCAGCATATCGGTTACAATGTTTCAATCTTAAAAGTAACTTCAGTATAATTAATATTTATATAATAATAAAAAAGGCGATGCCGATTTATTACATAATATTGGCATCTGTAGCAATCGATAGAAATCGATTTAAAGCATCTAAAATAATATAAGAATATATATATACTCGTCTCTATCAGAATACTGAAATAATACGTTTTTTAACGAATCGGAAGTACAGCATATATTGTATATTTAGCACAAATAAGTAACGAATAATGATGACATCAGCATAGAGTTAAACTTATATTATTGCATTTTCTGCAAGACATTACGAATCAGAGAATGATATTGGCGCATAATTGTCCTAGAGAACTAAACGAAATAAAATTATCAGTACCTATATATAAAAAGAAATAAAAGAATCAAAAGAATTAATTACATCGAATAAATCGTATCTTCGACGTATAATTCTTATACCTACAATGTTATTTCTTTATTAATTCTATTTATAGAAGATAGGGAACCACTTGAATGTATAATCATAATACTTGATACCTTATTTGAGAACTTTATATATTACAAAATACGAAAAACGTTCCGTATTTATAAATAGAAATAGATATATTATATATCTATATACTTATATAGAATTACTTAATGTAGATAGAGCAGTGCTCTAGGTTTCTTTTGGCCTTTCAATAATTGAATTCTTACTGGTATTGCAAATGTTACATGAAATACAATATTTATATATATTTAATATATAACATCGATCCTGATATACTCGATTATTACAGTAAAATCGTTAGTAAAAGTTTATTATCGTTGCGATATGGGCTAAATGGGAATTAAAATTTCCTTCTTTCGCATACTCCTTTTCTCAATCAATTGTCCATTATACAAAAATTAAAAATAATATGGACATATTTATTTATATACAAGTTAATATATTAAATAGTTTAATCTGCAGTCTCTTTATTTCGATACAATACTGTGTCAATCCATGATTAAGTTTCATCGACTCTATGAGCTTCGTATGAGAATTACGAAAAGATATAATAAACTTTTTCATGAAAAGAAAAATTTATATTACAAAAACAGATTCCAATCTATCGTAACATATTGTCCAATTAGATATTAATAATAAATCTTAATAATAGATATATATATATATATATATAATATACACAATAAAAAATGACTAATATGCACAATATGCACAATATAAAATAATATTTAAAAAATTATCATAAAAAATGTCTTGTCCTTGAAAAAAATTAGTAGACAAAAGTACCACAACTTCTGCTGCTTGAGCAAGATACACGTATCACTCTTACAGCTAGAAAAATTTAAATGATATAGGGATTCTATGTAAAAAAAGTGTCGAATATAAAGATGATCGTGCAGCATGAGTTTGCAAACAAATATACAAATTGATGACATGAAGTCATTATCCTTAATTGTGCCCCTGTACGATTGGAGATACTGTATATCAGCCTTTTTTTTTAATTCGTAATCTTCCTCTGAAATCTTCTCCAAAGTTCCATTGGTTATTCTTCGGGATTATGTGTACTCGTTTGTATATTACGATTATTGTTCTCGCAATTAAAAACTAATAACTAACATACTTAAATACTCGTGCATAGCATACTATATAATGATTAATAGGTAAATGTAAATGAAATATAGATTCCCAAAACATTACTATTCACTTCATATTCCTTTACTCATAATATTCAACTCTTTAATCAATCTCGTGTAAAACCGAGACATATTATAGGATGAGGATCGAGAATACTCGAAACTCCCGGGGACCTGACGACCACTTCCAGCTACAGAACTACATGTCACCTTATAATGATTAATATATTCTTCGCATATTAAACATCATCGAAAATAAAATATCTTGGCCTTACAATTGTTAAAAGGTGATGCTGTATAATAATACGTCTTGGAGCATTAAGTCCCTGTACACTGTTAGTGAATTTATAATCTGCTGCGTCCAATCAATACGAATACAGTCGATACGAAAAAAGACCATATCTAAATTAAAAACCTACTCAGACTCTTTATTTTCCTGTTGGTTTTAAAATTGGCTTTTTTTCTTCATGGTAATCGCTCCGCAAAGATTGGGCGAAGCAAATTACAAATGCAACAGAACACAGAGACACAACAGTATGTTATTCCTGTTACCGTTTACTTACATCTAGAGAGCTTAAACACTCTCAGTGGGGCTCTGAAATTCTGAGAGTGCATGTATAGGATTCTGCACTTTCTTCTGCGAACCTTTACGTACTTTTGCTCTTACTTCCTCGGGTCTCTCGGGACGCACTAACGGTTTCTTCTCCGGAGCTTTCATCTTCCATATGACGATAGGAGACTAATCAAAACAGTAAGTTTATATTATTATTATTATGCATAATTTATATTTTTATCGTTAATTTTCTAATCATATGCTCAAAAATTATATTAATTAAACATCACGATTACGTTTGGACATATTGATATTAATTAAATTCAATATATTAATTTAAACTTTTTAATTTCTAATAATAAGATTATTAAATAACCTCTATATTTGTACATGGATAATTTAACATGATAGATAATTGAATACGTTAATTGAACAAGGTACATAAACGATTTGTTAAGATGTATACTTACATACTAAAAGTCCATATATATTAGTGTACAGCAAAAAAATGTCATAAAAAATATGATATGCAATTAATCTTAAAATCTCATAAAATAGAAAAAATATATATAGCACATTTTTATTGTTAAAAATATTTTATCTTTTATCTAATATGATTAAATTAAAATCTAATATTGATAAAAAATTGAGCTTCTACAGTAACAGACCATAAAAGATTTCAAATATGACAAATTATTGCCTAATTAACTTTTTAGGGCTGATTTGAGTGTATTAAATTTTTGCAGAATTAATAAATGCCGATAAAACTTACCGTTACCGTAGATTGTCGTGGATACTTCGTTGATGCAACGTAGGAAGCTTTGACAGTAAGCACGACGGCGTTCATCAAGTTTTTGGCAGCTTGTATAAGGGAAGTTGCGCTGTCTAGGCCAGAAACAATCAGCTCGCCGCTGATATTCTGCACATCCGCCTTCACTTTACTCGTAATATTCATCTGATGGCAATAGAGCGCTATGCGTTGCAAGTATGCGAGGAGATCCTTTTTGGTAGAGCTCTCTGGGCACTGATCAGCAATTTGTCTGGTCAACTTGTCCAATTTCGTGCCAGCTTCGGAAATCTTCTTTGCCGCGTTTATGACATCCATAGTCGTCTTTAGCGGGCCTCGACCGCGAGTAAAGTCAGTCATCTCCATCATGATCATGCACATATGCTTAGCGAGAACGATGATGTCATTGCCGGCGTCATCCCATTTCGCCACCTCTTTGTCAAACTTGAGCTTCTCGCTTCTGAAGTACTCGACCTGCTGCAGAATTTTCTGCTTGTCTTCCTCCGGCATTTTTCTCATCGCCTCGCGAGCAGTCGTGATACCACTGATCTCCGGATATTCGTCTACCCCATGTTCTCCAGTCTGAGCACTAGACTTACTACGTGTTTCCAATGTGTAATGTTCGTCCAATTCCACATCCTCAGGATCCAAGTCTTCGTCCGCCTAAAAAGCGTAAATAAATTAAAAATAGCGAATTAAAAACGACGAGAAGAGTAGCAATCGCAAAACTTTGACAGACTCTTACTCTATTCATAAGCACAGCTCGTCTGATCTCGCGAACTCCATCGTACACCAGCCTGGATGCATCAATGAAATCGTTTTCGTCCACTTCCTGTGCCGGATTACTACGCAGCGCGTTTACAGCTTCTTCCACTCGTTGCTCAAAGTTGGGCATCACTTGCTTCCTGAGAACCTTTACCGCTTCGAGAACTCGCTTAGTATAAATGCATGGCTCGTAGTTGTCCATCTCGGCTTGCACGACGTTGCACACCCTAGCGGAACGGCCGAGTATTGCGCCCGCGTGTCTGTCAAGAGTATCGGCATCACCGGGACGTACTTGCAATGCCAGAACGCATTTGTTAACATCATCCAGAATATGATTCTCGGAAACCGCCAAGAAATCGTCGATCGTAGTAATGTCATCTACGGCTTCTGTCAAGACGCGCATCTGATTCTCCCAAGCTTGACGGAATACTTTCATGTTGTCCTTTGCGACGTCTGTGTTTCGTGCAGCCCACACGCGCGCCGCATTAATCACCTGCGGGCACAAGTTCTCGATCTGTGCCGCAGCATAACGAACCATCTTTACGCCATCCTCATTGTTGGACATACTGCATACCAAATTAGCCACCTGTTCAAAGTAAACAAGCAATTAATCTTCTTATTACAAGATGTTCTAAAACACATGTACTTTGATAAACGTTTATTTTAATATTTATATAAGAATTGTTTACCTCCACCAGTTTATTTGCGTGCTCCGTGAAAATGAGCGCGTACTCTTCTACCTCCTTGACCCAACCTTTTTCCGCAGCTTCATACAAAGCCTGTAATGGTGCGCTTGTTTCCAAGAAACTATCCGATACGTGATCCACTACGGCTTTGCGTAATTGTCTGCGAAGATCACGGGTCTTCCTGCACATGTGATCTATCGCTCTCTCCAAGCCCTCAGATTGTTCCTTAACACCCATCTGTCAACACATATTTATCGATTAATTTTGAATAATCTCAAAATATTTTTGGATTTTAAATTTACAGCTGTATAAACAATTGCTCGATATTCAACGTTACTGTTAGTTTAAATCCGATACGCATTAGAGAGACAAAACGTGTATTATAGGAGAAGGATATGTAAAACAAATCATCAAAATAATGTTATTAATAGAAATAAAATATTTTCTAAAATATTATTCAATTACGTTATTATTTAATTTTTAGCAACATGATTGAAGCAAGCGGTATATTTACAAGTTTTATATATATGTATATTTATCCACTATATACGAATTGTGTGCATAATTATGTATAAAGCTCTAATTTTCTACATTTATACTAATCTATCGTTTCATCTATCACATGGTATATTGTGTTTAAATATTTTGTTATTTTACATAGCTACAACGTGAGATTAGTTATTTAATATTCACGTATAAAAGTGAAGGAAATTAGAAAAATAATTAAAACATGTTGTAAGCACATAACTAGTTATGAGCTAATGATTAGTGCTGGTCATGAAATAATAAGTATGCATTTTGGTAGTGTGTAAGAGATCTAAGGTAATGTGTATATAAATATGTAATGCGCAACAAAACCCATAGAAAATGTAAAATTACTTCGCATATTTACCCGTCTCCCACCCCGAGCGCGCTGTAACTGGCCATCACCAACAAAAACAAATCAATAGAATAAATATCGTTTTAATAAAAAGAATAAATCGCATGTCCTATATGCATAAGTAAGTGTAATGATATGCTATCTGAAATTTTATCTATAGAACTATATAGAACTATGTAGAATTATAGAATCATGAACAAAATCCTATAGTTTAAAAACAGAATAAACGATATTATATATTTACGTAAATAAGTTTGGTTCTCGAGTTTCAAATTATAACTATTTAACTGAAATAATAAATAACTTACTACACTATTTCACAGTATCACAAAGAGGTACAGTAAACTATTATGTTTATAGTGTAACCGTACAATTTGTATGTTGAAAAAAAAGCTTGACACGTTATTTTATTTTAAAAAACATTATAGTTAAGGCGATATTTAAATTGATTATTTAATACAGGCAATTTTTTGAATTCATTGATTGATCATTATATGTAAATGCATCTTTATTCTGTAAAAATTGCATTTGTTCATAATGTGACTGATCAATTAATCAATTAAAAGAATGTGCTTTATATTGATCTAACAGCTTACTGCATTACTTGAAAAAAAAAAAATAAAAATAAAAAATAAAAAACAAGTCTAATTATATTCAGAACCATATTGTTATTCTTATATATTCTGCTCAAATTTATTTATATCCTTGAAAAAAAGATAAAGCGTTCGAATAGACTGATACTGTATCAGTGACTTATGATATTAGTAATCAGTTTATTGAACCTTTTTTTTCTTTAGGCTATATATTTACTTTCTGAAAACAACTTCATACATATCCTTTCCAGTAAATGCTAAAATATTTGCATATATTTTTTCGCGTAATTATAATAATCGCAGTTCTACTTACGTTATTCATGTATTCACTCAGAAGATCCTGAAGCGCCTGTCTGACTGCGTTACACTCGGCGACAATGCGTTCTCTACGTTCATCCCGAGTGCATGATGAATCCGCCATTAATGCCGCGCCACTGATAATACTCTCCAATCTCTCCTCAAGGCTCGGCCGCGTGCGAACCTCGTTGTAAGCGAGCGGGGACATCACCATCCTCTCGTCGAAATCGTCCAGCGCGGCGGCCAGCTCGCCGGGACCGTCGTAAGGATGTTGGTTGTCGGATGGCGTTTTTCCTTGAGCAACGTCGTTTATCGTGTTCACGGCCTCGCACACTTGCTTCAATACGTAATCGCGATTCGCTTTGGCTGCCGCTAGGTCGGGATGCTGCACGAACACCTTTGACGCGGTAAGCAACATGGTGGAGTGCTTCTTCAGGACGGCTCGGGCGGCCGCCAAATCGTCTCTGAGCTGCGGATCTTTTAATTCGTGCTGACGCTTCGCTGCCTGGTGAATCAATTCGGCGGCGTTTCTACCAAATTCCTTGATATTCTGAATCAGTTCTCCCTGCGAGGAGGCGTTCTCCAATTTCTTTAGATCGTCCTCCACAACGTACAGAGATTTCAAAAGTAAGTGGACATCTACCATGTCCGCTAAAATGAGCAAACGCGTCACTGCCGACAACAAGTTCCTCGCGGCTCGCACCATATTGCCTCGTTTCAAAGACGAGCATGGATCCTCGGAAAATTCTCTGCATAAGTAGTTTATACATTACATTAGCATTACACATAAAAAATATATTATAACTATAAAAATGTAATATAATTTGTAGATTATAATGAATTAATTATTATTACCTAGCAGCAATGCTCATTGCTGCTCCTGTTTTTCTCACTTCTTCAACAGCGCTCAGCATTTCCGCTGTGATATCTGGATTTTCATAGGCAATCTTCTCACCCTTCTCGATAAAATTGGTGGTTGCCTTTTCAACGGTTCCAACAAGTGCGCTGGCTCTCTTTGACTTTCCTTTCTTCTTCTTGCTAGGACCCTTTGTGTTCACTAATGTGGTAACTTGGAGTACCAGCGGCTCCAATGTCTTCTCCACAGACATGGTCCGTATCTCCAAGTTTTTGGGATCCCATTTCAGGGTGATTGGTCCAAAGTGATCAGACATATTTATTGTAATTAATGTTTACTCTGTAAAAAAAGTTTCAAATATATAAAATTGTAACACAAAATTGTAACACAAGTTTGCAGATGTAAAATATTCTTGATATCAATGTTCAATTGCACGCATAAAGTTTTTCATATGATCAATATGTTATAATAATGGAATCTAATAAGCCCATATCCATATAGAGAAAGCTAAACTCACTCATGTATTCCTACAAACCACTTTTCTCTTGTTTCAATTCCTAGATTTCAATCTATTAAATCCTTCTCCAATAATTATTTCAAATTTTATAATTTAAAAAGACTATACATATCATTCAATCTTATTCAACAAGAAAATATAAATAATTATATTAATATATAATGGGATTCATATTAATAACAAAATTAGCTGCTATTTAAATCGCAGAGACTTTTCTGATACAGCACTGCATCTTCTATAAGATTTTCTCTTCATCCATTTTTATCTAGAGGTGTAAATCTATCGATTTTACGAATAAGAGGGCAAATAATCGAAATTTGAATCATTAAGATACTCGTGTAAATTGTCCCATCAAACATAAATATCGTGGATCACCGCTCGTCCAATGTCGCATCTTCGGCCAGCGGACGTGCGGCGGGAACACCGTGACGCTCTCGTAATACATTCGTTTCGTTCCCGATAGGTATAAAGTAGATCTCGCATACCTCCGATAACATTCCCGGAAGCAGAGCGTCACGTACCTTTGCATCCGCTGGCAAAAGGGGAAAGGCGGTACTGATAAGAAAGGTGCAAGAGCCCAGCCTACCTGCATCAAAAGAGATCACGAGAAGGAAAAAAGCGAACGCCGATGATGCTTCAATCGCTGTCAACGGCGACGGGAAACTCGTAAACGCGACGCAACGATACGTGATCGCGTGAAGTTGGCCGCATCAAACTTGGGAACGTTGAGACACGAAACACGGCCCAACGAGCCCGACGACGACGAGTATGGTATCACCACTATCACCTATCACTTCCTTCGATGTATCACTCCGTTGGCATTTGCCTTTCGTTCGCCTGCGCCTCGAGTTCCTGACGTCATTATTTCCGCTAGGCTCGTGAGATCGGTTATAGAGCGCGCCCGGTCTACGCCCGAAACCTTATGCCGCATTTCGATGGACGACCAATCACAAGATTTTATATTAAAGAACTAGGTTCGCAATCTCCAATTAACTTAATTGACTGGTTTTTCTATTGGAATTGACCAATCGCATTCGTCGTTGAATAGAATTGATCAGAAATAACCAATCATAGATGACACTTATCTTTGAATTCATTCATCTTCAATTTCACGTATTATTTAATACGTATTGGGTGTATTCTTCAGACAGTACGCAATATTTATGATAAGTGTTTGTAAATATTTATTATTTACTTTTTTATATATTATACAAATATTTTATAGATATTTTATATATACGCAAGAAAGAAATTATTAAACTTTTATTTAGAATGTTATTAAAATATAAATATACTTTATAACATTTATGGTAAATAAAAAAATTAATATTTATAATAATATCGGTCGATTAAGTTAAAAAAAAAATTATCTTCAAATGCTTGATCATTTGAGCAGTTGCGCATCCAAATGCATCTATCGTTGCATTCGTTATCGAAACGTCGCACATGCGCAAAACGAGCGACTCGTTAGCAGCAACAGAGAGGAACCTGAGAGCGGTCGGTTTTTTTCTATAAGGCTGAATGCACAACGCAATGCAATAATAGGAACAGGCAAATTTCACAACTTCTGATTGATTCTATCTATTGCCTGTTGTTATTCCTTGTTCCTATTGCCTGTGTTTTTCATTGTGCATTCAGCTGTAAATTTGGTTTATAATAGCCGTAACCATAAGAAATTGGCCAATCATGATCGATTTATAGAAGAATAGTCAATTATGATTGGTGAATTTCTTACGGTAACGGCTATTATAAATCATCCAGTTCCGCAGTAGCGTTGGTTTATAATAGCCGTTACCGTAAGAAATTCACCAATCATAGTCAACTATTCTTCTATAAATTGACCCTGATTGGCCAATTTCTTACGGTAACGGCTATTATAAATCATTCAATTTTGCATTAAGCCCGTATCAGACTACGCATTGAAGATTGAGATTGAAGAATTAAGATTGAAATTTGATCAATCAAAACAAGGAAATTTTAACTTCTTTTATTTTGATTGGTCAAAGCTTTACGCTATTCCGTTTCATGGGTTTGCACCTTCAAGGTGTGAATTCTCCCTTAGGTTTCTCTCTGGCAGCCTCATGGAAACCGGCCCGCCTTTGATTTCGAACGCTCTCGGCGTATCTCGGCTCATTTCGGTTGAGCTCGGTGCCCAAGAAAGACCTTCGATTGCTCTGGATCGCACGCTGATCGCTTCGTCTCGCCTGTTTGCCGCCGGTATCGCCGTAATTTTTTTTGTTTGATTCTCGCGGACACGCAACGCCACGTAACATACGTATCCGCGAGTAGGCCGCTCGCGCGTCGGGAAACAGCAGGTAAAAAGTCATGTCTCACGGCGGCAGAAACGAGTGCAGAATATACGTGGGCAATCTGCCGCCAGACATCCGTACAAAGGACATCCAAGACCTATTCTACAAGTTCGGTAAAGTTACTTTCGTTGACCTGAAAAACCGCCGAGGGCCGCCTTTCGCTTTTGTTGAATTCGACGATCCAAGGTGAGCTACCGTTATGTACGCAACGACGTTGAGTGAGGCGCATCCCGCGAATTTGCACTGCGTGCGTCTTCGCGACGTGTGCTATTTACACGTACACGCCACACCTCCATAACGTACAACATACGTCGTTAACTTGAGTCGCGTTAACGTATGCGACCTCGCGTCGCGCGCGCGGGACTCGAAGCGACGCGCAGTTTAATTTATCGTCTGAGGATGACGAAAGCCTAAGCAGATGTATCTTCACTTGAAAATTTATTCGTTTCTTTGGCGTTTACGAAACAACATAAACGGGACGGTAGAACCGACTGCTAATGCTGCTGCTTTTTTGAATAAGAAAACTTAGTAAAAATTATTTTTTCGAACACAGTAACAGAATTATTTCTCTTCGCGAGACTTTATAAATCAAAATATTTAAACGTTAGCGAAACAAGAGATTTAAAAAAAATGTATATAGTGTCAAGGCGTTTATTTGTTTTAAGATATGTGCAAGATAAACAATATCATTTCAAGATACATATACAAATTTTTTTCTTATTTGCACAAAATAGCGCTTTAACAAGCTAGAGTTTGACTTATTTTACGTTTGTAACGTTTAATAAAATTTCTATTGATAATATTTATTGTGCAATTAATGTATCTTATGAGGTGTTTGCTATCATTTAAGATTTACAAGTGAACATTCTACTTATTTAGTTACATAACAGCTTTATTGCAGAGGCCAACATGTAATAAACACGAGGCTCGTTTTGTTTCTCTTCCAGAGATGCGGAAGACGCGGTGCATGCGAGGGACGGTTACGACTACGATGGCTACAGATTGAGAGTCGAATTTCCGCGCGGCGGCGGCCCCAGCAACAACTTCCGCGGCGGACGCGGCGCCGGGGACAGTGGCAGGGGTGGCCGCGGCGAGATGAGCAACTCTCGCGGTCGCGGCCCACCCGCGCGACGCTCGCAGTACAGAGTCCTGGTCAGCGGCCTGCCGCCTTCGGGCAGCTGGCAGGACCTCAAGGATCACATGCGCGAAGCCGGCGACGTGTGCTTCGCGGACGTTTACAAGGATGGCACCGGCGTCGTCGAGTTCCTCAGACACGATGATATGAAGTACGCCGTGAAGAAGTTGGACGACTCCAGATTTAGATCACATGAGGTGCGGTTCTCCTTTGATTGCCATAAAGTGTCGGATCATGCATTGGAGATTGAGAATTGCGAATTGAGGATTAGAATTTGATCAATCAAACGATCCTTGTTTATTTTAAGGATTCTTTGGCTCTATGATATCAATGAATAGTTATCAAAACTTAAAAACTGCAGGTAATGGAGGAATATTAGATGTTAGGAATGGGAAGAGGAGAATTAGGAATATTAGATATTAGTAATAGGAGATTTAGAATCAGTTTTCTCATTGAATATTAAATGTAATGTATAATTGATACAATATACAAAACTTATTATTTATCTACAGTACATTGGTACATGTAAAATATTTGATTTAATTCATGTTACTTCCTCATCAAATTTGTAAGTACTAAGTATCAATAATGCTTTGATACACATATTCTCCGTTTTATTTCAATTGATTGAATTCTAATTTTTAATTTTCAATGTGTAGTCTGATTTTAGGATATTGTATTCTGACATGGAATTTTCCTATAAATAAATATGCGATCATTCAAATGTTTTTGCGCAACTGATGTATGCATTTTAATCTATTACATTTGGTATGCTTTGATTGTTTGATTTAACGTTCAGGGTGAGGTAGCTTACATCCGTGTGAAAGAAGACCACAGCGGAGGCGACAGGGGACGCAGCGAAGATAGGGAAAGGGGCCGTACTCGTTCGCGAAGCTACAGCCCACGGCGCCGTGGCTCTCCTACTTACTCGCCATTGCGACGTAATTACTCGCGATCAAGATCTCGTTCCAGATCTCGCTCTTACGACTAGTATGTACGTATGTGTTTCACATGGTAATATAAGTACAGGTTTATATTGATATTTGTTCTTTACCATGTTTCATTATTACTGATTTGAATTTCACTCGATAAAGATTCCCTGAAGCCCAATCCAAACACACATATTTTGTAAAAAAAGAATTTAAATTAATTTCTTAATATTGCTTGATTTTAATAACTGATTAATTGATTGTACTGTATACCTCTGATGTATAATTAGAGCACGGTTTATTTCGTACATACATATGTCACGATTATTGTTTAAGTTCCTTTTTAAAGTATATTTTATCCAAAAACAAGTTAATTTTCCAAAAACAAGTTAATTTTTTCAAAAGCGATTTCATTTTTCATCGTCATTGTAACAAAACTTCATAACGTTATACTTTTCGCGATGTTTCTCTAAAATATAATATTATTGAGTTTTATTATCCTCAAAAATGAAATCGTGCTCGAGAACATACGTGACTATTCATCAAACTATCGGATTTAATCTTCTACATTTAAAGAAATACATTCCGCCACATATTTGCCGATTTCTCTTTTGTCATCACTACCATTTATGAAGTGTGTAACAATTTTGAAGTATTATTTAATGAGCTTTTTGACAAAATTAGATCTAGACCTTTAACTCTTAGCTACCATTTTATTCCGACTTTTAACTTTTGTAAATAATAAACGCGATTATTCATATTTATGAACAACAACTTTAATTGACAATAACTCAGTCACTTTTTGCTAATATACATTTTTAACAATGGTTGCTACTTTAATCTATTACTTAGAATATATTAACACTTAAGTCTTTATTTGCATTTGGAAATAACAAAAACATGAAATTTTGAAGCTTGCCTAACAAAAAATTCCCCCAACAATCTTTTGCGTAACTATCATGTTCATTAACATCTTTTATAGAATCGAATCGATCCTCACTCTCTTTTTAGAATAATTTTATCCTGTACTGGTAAAAGTGCTAAACTTTATCATACAGAAACATATACAGGAATACGGGAAAATTGTTTATACTAACGTATTTAAATACACATTTTATAGACAGAAATACAAAACAGGGCTTAAATGAATACTTATTTTAGCTTTAAGATGCCTTTTTCTCATAAGTTTTAAAGTTATTGACATTGTAATAACGTAGTAATTATAATATAATGGATATTGCATATCTAATCGCCTGAATTAACATAACTACACAATTGAAGTGGAACAACTATCGCTAATACGTCATGTATGTCAAAGGTCATGCGTTACTGCATAGTTGCAGATTTCTTAACGCATTTAGAGTCGATTTTCCTAACTACTAAACTTTGTCGAAAAATCCATAATTTAAGAGAAAATATAATTATGCGATATATTCTGTATACAAATGCGCATTTGGCAATAAATAAATGAATTAAAAGAGTGACATGCTATGTATGTATATTTATCTTACAAAAAATATATATTTTTGTTTATCTAGAATATACATTATACATTAACTCTAATAGGTAACATGTACATAGAAATAAATACCTCAAGATTGTTTACACGATTCATTTACGCCACTTACTTATCATTTGGATATTTTAGATCAAAGTAATTCCAAATCAAATCAGTAGTGATGACAATATATCGCGCATATACATATAACGAAATATATGAGCGTAATAGTTTAATGTTTGTTATACACTACACATAATTATATTGGCACAAAAAAAATCTTTCCGTTTATTATCACCATACAATCTAATTCGCTTTATAATAACACGCAATTATATTTGACAATAGACTTGGATGACCTTTAATGTTTCGTGGGTCATTTCCTGATTTGCAGATTGCGTTTGATTGTTATTTTGTATATTAGTACAAAATATCTAACTTATTTAGACTTTTAACACACACTTCTCGATGTAAAAATATATGGCATAATGTGCTCATTATAGATACATATATATATATATATATATATATTTATAAATAATCTGGACATTTTTACAACATACATCCAGATTACAAATAAATTTTAAATGATACCCATCACGAATTCGGTGAAATGCGATGAAGTAACAATTAATTGATACATTGTCTTTCGCATTTCTCTATTCGTGTGTTTTCCTTTCTTTTATTTGCAACGACCACATAATTAAATGCACTTTTGAAAATTTCTATCAGATCTTTCAACTTTCTCAGCACTTTCATTTGAAAGGAAAACATTAGATATCATGTATTTCATGCTATTTTTGCAAACTGTGATCCTGTGTTTATTTTACTAAAATTTCTTACTATACAAATATTTCTTTAAAAAAAATGCAATGTTTAAAATTTTCTGCCATGCAGCCTATATTTCACATACAGCAATTTCATAAATTTATATATCACAGGCATTACATTTGCATTAATAAACTATATCTAATATTAATTTACATTACATAAGAGACTAATGTATTTTTTCTTCTTTTGTATATTGGGATTGTAACACAATGAATGAAAAACTGAAATCAACACGATCTTACTTCTTGGATGGATATAATACACATTCGCTTGACGTTGGAATGAGATGGATTGCGTTTTGGAGGATTTGCGGTACGGAGAGCATAAATTATAAAAAGGATTAAAAAACATAGATGAAAATGAGAATAGCGAAACAGGATACTTTCAAGAGGAAAATTCAGGATCAGGAAAGAGAGAGAAAGGATTCTCAGTTGCTGGCTCAGGAAACGTTGGCAAGTCCATTACGAGGAGGCGATGAACGCCAATTAATATTTCTTTTTGAAACTAGTAGAATCCCAGTTTTAAACTAAAGATTTTTGTGTGTCGCTGTTTTAAAAGAGAAAGATAACGGGAGTGAGACTTGCTCATTATGTTGCGTGCTTATCAGGATTAAAGTGCTTCGAATTACATATTATTTTCGTGTATCGATTTGAAAAGAAAAAGAGCATTCTCTGCGCGTTTATTAATTTATTTATAGCATCTGAGTAGTCAAACTAGTAATGGATTGTCAACTACAACTGGATTCTGTTGGAAGCATTTGGTTTATGATTCTAAAGTTTCTTGAACTTTAGTGAAGATAAATTTTTCGGATCACACTCATTAAGGACAAATTTTCGGCACGATATTTATTCTCTTCTTGACACAACGGATAACATCGATATTAGACTCAATTTTGTTAGCTGTTACAAAACATTTCATATTTAGTGTTAATTTGAAAGGTGGAAGTGATTCTTTGGAAAGACTGTCGCATGCCCAATAATTGCATATTCGATAAAATTGGCGATCTAAAATCCAATTATCGAAAAAAAAAAAAAAACGTGTTTCCCAATAACTGATCGCTTTCTCAACCAATCGTGACCGTCAAGTGCATCTCTTTCTCGCGTAATTGTAAACCACAGTGCGAATCTTCAGGATTTAACTGGCATAAACAAGAGGATGGTACGTTTGAGTAACGCAACCCTGTCTGTCATCTTGACGGGAACCGGCTTCATAATTTTAGAGGATCTTCGTGCGAACGGTACGACGGACAGGATTCTCCGGATATGTTTGGATTAGGACGCTGGCAGGATTCGGAAACGGGATAAATTAGTATGCATGGACGGATATTTTTGGATATAAGGATAAAAAAAATTGCCTGCGCTGTATTCATCGGATCGTGCAGATCACTCGGATTCAATTAAAAAGAACGATATGCGATGTGGAAGAATGTGGATTTGGAAACATGGTATCGTTCGCGCTTCATAGGGTTCACGGATTTATCTCCTAGGTCGGATCGGATACGGAATTTGGACTCGTGTTTAGCGGGATCAATTGACAAGATTATTTGGATGTCATTTTTCTCACGGATGAAATGAAAAGCGGATGAGATGGTGGCTTGCCGTAAGGTATTTGTGCAAACAGTTTATATCTGAGATACTATCGATATTTATTTCTGCATGCTCTCTTCGAAAATATTCTTATATTCGAATTTTCATTTTTGTCACCAACAAGGCAAACGCAATTATTAGTAACACGCAACATACAAAGCTTGCCTCGATAAAAATCTTAAAATGTGTTTGCATTAATAATCAGTCCTCCTTGTGTTCAGCTTCGTTCTTGTTGTGAAATTTGTCATCCATAACTCACACGACAGATCTCGCAACAATAGCAATAACTAGTTGATAACAAATTCTGCCTTTTTTGTTCGATTAACATCACAGATAAGTATATTTTTAATATTTTATATGTTATTTCTGTGTTATACGTATTATATATTGTTCTTCTATAGTTAATTGTTACACGAACGATGTGTAGCAATAAGGAGACATGAATCTATAACGGTCTCGCATAGTGTGTATTTATCCACAGATATCTGAAACACGATTGTTAAAATTGATAGTTTTAGATAAAACGGTTTCTCTATTGCGTATATTTTGTGATATATTACAAATTTATTATCTATATATCTATATATATATATACGAGTATATATAATTTTATTATTCCGCGTATTGTATATACTTAAGTATTTTCTGCGTTGCACAAGACGTATAATTTAGGTACTTCACAACTAGGCACTAAATATAACACCAATCGCTTCACACTTTCATTAAATAGGATTCTCCTAACATATTGTCACTTCTATGCATTTCTTTTCTTAACATAGTGCTCTCCCTCCCTCAGAATTCTTGTGAGTTATTAAACTGGCAAATGAGACGATTTTAAAATAAATATATAAATACGATATTGTTTCTACAATTTTTCTTCAACTATCGCCTATACACAGATTTACTTCAAAGTAATGCTACGTGTTTAAGATACTAATTAATGCTTTCGTGGACTTGTAAATAAGGAAGTCGTGACCGTATTCTTCTTAGGTAAGTATTATAATTGTTAAAATTTGATTGCATTATTCAGTTTGCCTCATTAGCACACAGTAGGCGGACGTTTTTTCAAAGCTAAAGTTCAAAGCTACAAAATTGAACATTTATATGGAAATCTTTTTATCATTGCGTATTCGTATCGTTTGAATTATGATATCGATGAATAGAGATTTATATATTTAACTCGAACGTTTCGAAAAGCTAATATATTAATGATTAACAGAAAGTCATTTCTTTATTTACAACGCAAAAATATTTTACATTTGTTTTAGACATATTTTTTGCATATATGAAATATATTTAAAATGAAAAGTTAGAGAGAGAAATAAAAAGTACATAAAATTATGCTGAAAAGACAAAATTTATAAACTATACATAGAAATGTTAAAAAACTGTTAAAATCGAAAATATGAAAACGCATAAAAAGTCTTATACAATATTGTATAATATTACTAATAAAAGTATATAAATTTAATCTATTAACAGATTAATTTTCTACTTTTGGCAACATCAGGTTCAAATAACGAAATTGTAATGAATGAATGTCTTCAAATTTTTTATCAGGCTTAAGGCTCCTGAGTACTCGCCGCGGCCATATTGAAGTCGTGACGTCAGAAGCGAGAAATTGCGTGAAATGACACGTAATTTTGTCCGACATGCCATTTGTAAATAAAGCCAATTTGGATAAAACAAACTAAGCAGATGACTTTAAAACACTTCTAAATATCGGTCACGACTATCCTTTTTCCGCCTAACAATCAGTAAATAGTTGTAAAAAGCATGTAAAGTGAAGCAATTGAAACAGGAAAACACATGGGCACATAATTTTGTCCGACGTGCCATTTCTAAATAATGCCAATTTGGATAAAACAGACTAATCAGATGGCTTTAAAACACTTCTAAATATCGGTCACGACTATCCTTTTTTCGCCTAGCAGTCAATAAATAGTCGTAAAAAGCACGTAAAGTGACGTCTATTCAGACAGGAAAACACACGGATAGCTATTAAAAGGAGTGAAAAATGTACTTTTATGTATAAAATTCAAAGAAACTTTACTCGCGGTCCATTTTTACGAATTTGGTAAATACGAGACAAGTCATGTTTTTACAATGAAACACATAATAACAAAATGACATGCACGATAACATTTCATCGTCAATCTGTCACGTTTCACGTGTATTAGTTCTAATTTTGTCCGCGACAAAATGTCGCTACCGTCAACGCGGAGTTCTCGGCTGAGGAGTCAGGAGCCTTAATGTAAAAAATGGTGTATATATTGTATTTGAAAATTGCTAATGCTTTATTTGATTGTAAATATTACAATGTTTACATTGTAGACAACGATTTCGTTCGATGTTTAAATCATCTCCCGAATGGGCGCAATAATGAGGTCCTTAATAAGCACATACTCCGGAGTCTGCAACGAGTAGAGAGTAGCATCTGCCACGTCTTTCGGTTTCAGGGCCAATCGTGAATTTTCCTTCAACCACTGCTGGGTGATTTCAGTCTCTACCAAGCCCGGACAAATGCTCTGGTCACGAGAAAATGAATTATATTAACAAATATTGAAAGAAAGTAGTTTGCCAAATGATTTTTCATTTTTATTTTCGAAATGTTTTTCATTTTTCTATGTAATGAAAAATTGTTACTTGTAAGCAACGAATATTCCGCTTTAAATTTACTTCACTTTAACCGCTAAAATCTTGGAAGGGCCGAACTGTCTTTCAGTAGTTTGAAGTAGAATATTAATAAAAATTTAATTCGAAAAAGCTGTCATTTTTTATTGTATGTATATTGGATCAATAAGATTGATACTTTATACATAAATGCTTAATAAATTTATTACGGGACGATTCGAAGTTACTTACGATCACTTTGATATTGGACTCGTTCTGTGCCAATTCCAGACGAAGCCAGTCGGTCAGCGAGGCCAGCGCAGACTTGCTGCAAACGTACGCCGGGGAGAGAGGCCGATCGGAGGCAAGAGGCAACCACTTCAGGCCGCATATGTCGTTAATATTAACGATGCAGCCGTTATCCATTCCTAATATTATTTACAGACGTTATGAGATGTAGAAATAATTTTTTTTTTTTTTTTTGCTTGGAATATTTACCCTTATTCTTCATCAACTGCAGAACCTTCTTAGTGATACACGATAAGCCGAGCACATTGATCTCAAGAGACTTCTTAAGCTCCTGAATTCCACCGTTAATGCTGGACCAATCTAAGCTAACACCATCGTTATTTATCAGAATGTCTACACTACCTAGGTTCTTCTCTATCCATTCCAATACACCCTCGATCTCATCCGGAAAGCTCAAGTCGCATTGAAGAGGATAGAGCTTGCCGGGTTTGTCCTTCAACTCATCCACGAGAATCTACAAAGATCATGATAGAAATAATTATAAATAATGGATTATTAATACTATTTTGGTTAAAAATAACCAAATATTTTTATTTAATACCTTATACTTTATACAATTGTATTTTTAATAGTGTTTCCTAGTAAAAAATTTGTCACGGAATTTTTATACTTTTAATACTTTTCAGAAATACCGAGAAAGTCCTACATCTTTTTCTAAATTTTTTATAGAAGTATGTGAATTTTGAAATTAAAAAAAATTTTTTATCCTATAATTTGTAAAAAATACTTTAAACTTTTTCAGATTTTATCAGAAATTATAGAATGAGAAATCTTAGAAACTTTAAATTATTTTAAAATGTGTATGTATGAAGAATTCTGGTATTTATGAAAAAAAGATGTAGGTACATAGGCTTTTTATTAATATTTCTGATAAGTGTTCTAATTCGTAAAAAAACTGAGAAATTATTTAAAAAGTTATAAAATTATACAGAATTTCCGAAAAATTCCGAAGTTTACATAAAAATTACAACAGAAAAATTTTCACTAGGATTAAACATACCTTCAGTTTGTTCATATCGCTGGAGAGACCGACGACTTTGAGTCCCTTCAACACCAGTTCCTCCACGATCGCCTTGCCGATCGCAGAACAGGCGCCGGTGACAATGGCAATCTTATTCGACAGACTGTTCATATTGAAGATTTTTCGTTAATTTATGTAAGCTCGGAACAGGAGGAAATGCTGTTCACTGCCACGAGAAGCTTCTGCCGATCCGCATCCCCGACACCTTTTTATACCATGCTGAAAATCTGGACCTCGATTCGGAGGTCGCGCATATCTCTACCTTTAGATAAAATAGTTCATTGCCTTCTGGATGATGCATTCCCAGGCGGGTATTGCATATTATTCGCGATATTGCTTATTTTTCGGCACGTAGGTCTCGCTGAGGGAAGTACCCCCGTCTAAACTCTAGCACCGCTCGCAGATAAGACGTATCGACGTTATTAAAATACGCTTGTAAACATTAATTATCGCGGAAACATAATATTAATTAGCAAAACTTAATTTATCGACGCATGTCATGCAATGAACCATAACTGTATTATTTACGATTTCTCGTGTTCTTTCTTCAATTTTGTTTAAATTAACATCGTCTAAATATATGAGAATATTTGTATTTCAAATTGCATACAGGGTAAAAAATTTCAATATTTGACAGAGTTAATGCAATAGGGTAGCAACAAGACGTCATCCAGTAATGCGCAAATTTCTTAATGATGATTTAACAAAGTTTATTGTTTCGCAATAAAAACGCTTGAAGTTCAAGATATACTTCGAGATATTCTACTCTCATTTTAATGTACCTTTATAGTAATATGATATTTAAAAATGATGTAAGACTTGTTTAATCTTTTAAATATATATTTTAGTCAAATCGAAGTTGTAATAATTGAAGAATCAGACACATTTTTTTACACATTTATTTAATTCTTATTAACACAAGCAAACTTTTCGATCGATTTAACATGCAGAAATAGATCGTCATTATTCGGAGAAGAAATAAAAAGAGAGGTGTAAATAAAGTCGCTTTCTTTAGCTGACTTTGTGAAAAGCTTGTAAAAAGCGCAATTGTTTTATAATAATAATAATATAATAATAATTGCATTAAATATAATAAATAATTACATTTAATGTTTCGTATATATATATATGTATGTAGTTGGTTGAATATAATAATATATAATCCCTTTGAAAACTGATTACCACGATTCGCCCAAAGGTCTCAGCACAACATCTTGTATCTGCAGGAAGAAGATACCACTCTTTTAGATTATATTTTGTATAACGAAAGAGGAATTAGACATACTTGTGACATACTAGAACGTGAGGAGGATTAGATAACACGTAAATTGTCGCCGCTGCAACATCGTCCGGATTCAAAGCCGGCGCCACCGCCATCGCTTCCGGTGAGAACATGCTGTAGGAAGCCATGAATTCCGTCGCGACCAAGCCAGGGCTGATGGTCTGCGTGAAACGGAAATGTAAGTCAATAAAATTCTCGTTTGTCCTTAATGATTCTTAATTACATATCAATATATCAGACATTAAATCTAAAATAAATACTCAAAGAAAACATCGTACGAACGTAAGCTTAGAATTTATTTTCGCATTACGATAAATTAAAGAATAAGTGCTCGAAGTATCTTTTTTAACGTTCTACGAAGTTATATTGTTATAATATATCCCACTATTATATTATAATATAATAATAAAAAAGAAAAAAATATTTGTTCAAGATATTGAAGTTTTAACGCCAAAAGAAGAAAAATGAAAGAAATTCGATCGACGTTTCAAATTTAAGACTTACACTTACAATACTGTCCGCAACTTTATTAATAGATTTTACTTATATTGAAGGATATTTTTAAATGTGACGGACGTTTTGAATAGTTATTTTGCTCCATTTATCAGATATCTTACAGTAACGCGTATACGCGTGCCCGCAAGCTCGTGTCGCAGGGTCATGGCGAGGCCAGTGATGGCACGCTTTGAAGCCGGATATACGCTGAATCCCGGGATAAAGGGTACTCTCTCGGCAGCCAAACTGTTCACGTGAATCACGATGGCATCTTCAGCTGCCGTCTCACGCATTATGCGTACAGCCTCGCGCGTGCAGAGGCAAAGTCCCAAGACGTTCACGTCGAACACTGACTGCCAGTCCTCCAAAGTACCATCTATCAGCGTGTTGAAGACAAAAATAATATTCGTAATTTATCATAATATAATGGTATTTTATATTGCTTTGTACCAAAAATAATGTAAATTTTATTTCTTTTAAAAAATCATTTATTTTATCTCCCGATTGGACAGAAGAATTAAAAAAAAAACCCTGTTTGAAATTTTCTTCAGAAGAAAAGAAAGCATAAAAGTTTCTGCTCAATTTACAAATGGTTTACCTATGAGAGAGGATTCCTTGGTAATACCAGCGCTGTTCACAAGGACGCTTATTGATCCGAGATTATCCTTTACCCATGCAAAAGCCGCGACTACGCTGTCCTCCTTAGAAACATCGCATTCCACGGGATAAAGTTTTCCCGAGGAATCCTTCAAACTATCAGCAATTTCCTTAATTTTCTCCACTCTCCTCGCGAAGCCTGCCACTATCATACCTGACATAATAAAGTGGTCGTATATTTATGATAGTTTCATATTACGCTAATTCGGACGAATTTCTTTTGTAATTTCTTTCTGAGACTTTTAACGCGACATTTTACAGCCATTATACTTCAAATTGTTATCTTGTTTTCATTCGAGTATTTTGAATATAATAGTGATTATTATACATATATTTCCCAATCAGCGAACGATACGGCGGCAATAGCCGTCGGGTCAGGTCAAGATAAACGCGTCGAGATCGCAAAAGTCAAATTCTTCGGCCAGTCAGAAGTAAACTTCAAGGCATCATTTATTCCTAATTGGAACACTTCCTCACCTTGTTTAACGAAATCTCGTGCGATTGCTGCACCAATCCCGGCACTGGCGCCGGTTACCACAGCTACCTTTCCGGCCCATCGCTCCATCCTCATGCAACGAAATCCGAAACGAGACTACGGACTAGAAACCTTCGGTAATGAGATCACGTTTACAAGCTTCGAACATTGAGGTGTTAAAAAAGGAGGACAGACGTTCGACCAGGTATGAAATTCTACACTTCTCAATTGACCACAGCCTGGCCTCGAGCAGATGCAATTGCACTTGTTTATTATATTGAATTTCAATCTCTTCGATGGAAAAAAAAATTAATAGATATTTGAGAAAAACAGGAGAAGAATTTAATCGGAGAAACTTTGATTTATCTTTCTTTTTGTTTGCATTGTTGTACATTGTATTAACATTTGTAATTATTTATATGTATATATGATTACAGAAATTTTAGTTATAAATTATAATTGCCAATTATATTTCAATCAAAGATAATTATTGTGAAATACAATTGCCTCCGGCCATCGTTTTAAGCGCATCTCGAGGCCAACAAAGAACATTCGTCAATTGAGTTTAACTAATAGCTAACAATGGCATAATTGGACCGAGCCATACGTGTCCATGTATGTTGCCAATAATTATTTCTTAAACGGCATCGTCATGTAAATCATAATCAAATTCAGCGTTCTCCGTTCAATACAAACGCCCTGCAATTACGCTAAGAAGAACCCAATTACACTTATTGTAAATCGCAGGTGAAGGTAAATAAGTGTCGTTCAATTCCGATTTGGCTACAAGTATATTTTGGGCGTAAGGCGTCTACATGGATGAGTACTATACAATGCGAGGTATTAATTTCTCTCCTAGAGGTCTAAAGTTTCCTTCATCGCATAACCGTGATATATCTCGAAATGATAATGATCGGTGTGTCAAACTTCTAAACATCGGAACATCTAGGCAGACAAACTTGGTACAAAGAATCGAGTGTATGTCTTCTTAATTTTCTTTTTATGATGTTTAGAAGAGAACCGTGTCTTCCCTCTTTCTTTCATTCTTAAAAAACGCACACCTCTCTCTAACTCAATCGACGAACGAGCTCTAACATGTATAGTCGTATTAAAAAGACGAGAAATGAAAAGGGGTGTTTACGCCTTTGCTCCCTCGTGCCGCTTACTACACCGCCAATTGTTATATTTACAAATCCTATCCCCTTTTTACAAATATCTATACGCCTGTTATACGTTGCAAGAAAATATATCATTTCTTCTCGTGTAGAGACACGTAACGCTACGTTTGCTTCTCACGTTGACTTCGCGACTAGGAGTTTACACCTTCTTCCCTAAGCTGGTCATTGTTGTTCATCTACTTTGCGCGACGCGTATCTTAACGTGATGGATATCGAGAGACACATGCGGCAAGAGAGAATACAACGAAAGTACAATTTTTTCCGTGAGCGGCATAATTACTTCGCGCATAAGTACTGATTCCGATTGTCCGGTTTCTACTGCGATCTCGTTGTGTTTCTCGTCTCTCCGCGCGCTTAACTAAATTTACTATAATAATAACACGCGCCTAAATTAAATCTCGCAGGAAAACGCAGAGAATGCAAATTTTCACAGCGCTTCAGAGATGCCGTCTTGAGTGTTTCTTTAATATTGTACAGTTACATTATATTATATACAATGTCTATTTCTTCTTTTTTTTTTTCGGGACATTACATGTACCCTAACGAGCGCTCTACGAGCTATCGAGAGATCTTTCTTTTTCCGCATTTGTGGAACCGTACAAAATAATGACTGTATAATATTTACTTGAGACATCGAGATAACACATTTTTCTATGCATCCTATACACGACAGTTTTCGCTAACATTTCACGTACACGCTGTATGTAAACGGGTAGAAATCAATTTGATTAGACTCGATTGCAAGCGAGTAACGAAAAGAGAGACAGCAAACAAATAGAGAGCTACCCGTCGTTATCTACGCTTCATTGTTTCGTCGCGAGAGAGGATCGAGAATGTTGAAAGATGATAGGAGTAAAAGATGACACCGATAATTAAAAGTTAGCGAGAATCTCGCAATTTAGCGCTCGTCGATCACGTTACTCCGACTATACACGAGCCAAAATAAATCTTTTACTCTTCCAAATCGCGGACGATCACAATCTCTCTTTCTTCCCGTGTCATGATCGTATATAAAATTACCGCCAATTACAAGTAATTATTGTATTTAATTGCTTTAAGTGACGCGTACACGTGTGTACCCACATATACGGACGAATGTAAGAATACCACAGCTATCACATCGACGCAGGACTATACATAATACAAATTTGCGCCGCAAAGTCCGATATTAATGAATTAACCTAAGGATAGATATCAATTTTTTTTCTTTTCATATGTTTAATTATTACGACTTTTTTTTCGCAATGATTTCATTCCCGGAAGAGGAAAGAACGTTAGCAAATCTGAAAAGAGAGAGAGAGAGAGAGAGAGAGAAATCGAAACGAAAAACGGAACCATTATCTTGCCTATGACTTATGAATCTTAAAATAAAATATTACTTTTGGAAAAAAGATAGCACATTTATATCCAGGATAGGCAGGTGGAAGGGGCGCAACTATTTTCTTGTCGTGGATGCTAACGAAGGGATGTGAGTGTCGTTGCCTGTGTTGAGGATGTTGAGGATAGGAGTCCAATTGCGTATTTCTGTGCATCTGCGATGTTACATTGCTTGGTTGTGATTGTGCTCTTGTTTGTTTTGCTGATATCGGGTTTGATAGTTTTGTTGCTGCTGCTGTAGCAACTGCTGTTGCATTTCTAGCTGTTGCTGTTGCTGCTGTAGTTGGTGCTGGCGTCGTGTTTGCAGATGCGGGGTGTGTTGCGATTGCGATTGCCGTTGCTGCGGTTGCTGCTGTTGCGGCCGCGGTTGATGCTGCTGCTGCTGCGGTTGCTGCTGCTGCTGCGGCTGTGATGGCTGCTGCTGCTGCTGCTGCTGCTGCGGCGGCGGCTGCTGCGGCTGTACCGGCTGCTGCGGCGGCGGCTGCTGCGGCTGTACCGGCTGCTGCTGCTGCTGCGGCTGTGCCGGCTGCTGCTGCTGCGGTTGCTGCTGCTGCTGCGGTTGTGCCGGCTGCTGCTGCTGCGGTTGCTGCTGCTGCTGCGGCTGTGGCCGTTGCTGCTGCGGCTGCGGAGGCAGCTGCTGCGGTTGCGGCGGCTGCTGCGGTCGCGGTGGCTGCTGCGGCTGCAGTGGCTGCTGCTGCTGCGGTGGCTGCTGCTGCTGTTGTTGCTGCGACTGCATTTGTGGCTGTTGCAGCTGCTGCAATTGCAGTGGCTGCTGTGGCTGTTGCGGCTGCGGTGGCTGCTGGCGCGATTGATGCTGCTGTTGCAGTTGCTGCCGTAGTTGCTGCTGACCCTCTGTTGTTTTCGTTGTTCGGAGCCAGCTGCTATGTAAGAAAATACGCAGAGGACAGCGTAGCAGATATCAGACGCCTGCGAAAAGATATTTCACGCCGTTGTATACATATAATTTATTCTTTTTATGTATCGGAAGTTTTAATATTAATTCGTGAAAAAAAGTATCAAATTTTATCAAATCAAATTTTATAAATTTTTATTTAGTTAATTAATTTTTTGTGTTTAGGTATGTATGTGTAAAACCAATGTTAAATAATTTAAAACTTTACCTATAGAAACGGCAAGTTGAATTATAAAAATTGTCTTCTGAATATAAACGATAACCAAATATGAATTGTCTTCTGAATATAATTTATGAAAACGTATAACAAAAATTTGTTCAACAAAAAAAAGAACTTACGTGAGATGTAAGAAAGGAAAAAACTTAAAGATAAGCCTCATGCGGTGTCATTTCCGCGCTTATGTTTCTGATGAGTCTCCGATGGGAGTTTATTAAGGGTAAATGCGACGGAAAATATTCTATGCAAGCAGCGAACCGCCTCTTCAGCCTGTCACACAGTATATAGCTATAGAAATGATAAAATATAAAAAACTGAAAGTAATAAAATGTCTATCACTTTTTTTTTATCTAACGAGCTTATTGAATAGAGTTATTCTTAAATATTTACTTAGACATAAATGTAAATAACTGTTGCAAAATTAAAGAAAGATATTATATTATTATATGCTATATATAAATTAAATATTTTATTCAAATAAAGGTATGGCACCAATGAGATTAAATTATTATTTTGTTTTATAAAAGAATTGACATTTTATTACTTTTTTTTATCGAAAAAAATCTCTTTTCTTATTGAGACAAATATATTTTATAATTCCGACAGTAAGAAGCTTTGAAATACGCGTACTCACCATTTGCGACTTATATTTACGTTGAATTACTTGTCTAGTTTTAGGATCTGAAACAAAAATGCGCCTGATGACGTTTCGACATTCAAAGACTAAAAGCTAAATTGCAGCGTAAGCGTATCAGAATATCGTAAATCTATTCTATTTTTTTTTTCTTATTTTTTCACGAAATATCTATGGCGTATAAAAGCATATGGTAATCGATGCAGTATTCGGTGTGTCACTTACTGAATTCTTCCAAAACAAAGATTCCATCCTTTTGAGTAAAGCACTTGCGGATATGATCGAGTCTTACAAAAAACTGCAAATAACACAATCGGTTTGCGTTAGTGGTCTGCGCATTGCGCATTATGAATCTGAATCTACTCGATCATGCACACGATTCTGACGATTCTCTATTTGCCTATCATTATCATATGCGTCGATATTGCAATATCGTGTGTGCGAATAGCTTTCTAAAATAGGCGTGAAAATGTATCGTGATGTTCGCCCGACGATAAGCGTCTGTTTCCACCCTTCGAGCGCTAATTTTGTCGCATCTCTGATTACCTAATTATATTATCATTGCAATTATAATATAATAATAATAATAACATAATTGCAGTAATAATACAGAAATAATTTTAATAATTAGATGAAAGTAAGATAAAAATATAACTAAGAATTATTAGAGTTAGAATGTAATTAAAAATTTGTTGCTACATTTTTATCTTATTTTAATTAATCGAATTAATTCTATATTATTTCTATTTATTAATTATATTATTATTATTTTAATTTTTTTTTGGTAAACTGTAAAGAGTTCTAAAAGTTCTTCATTACGCAATTCAACTTCATAAATTCTTTTTATAAAAAATTTATTAAAAATTTTATTAAAAATTGCGCTTGACGGGTTTTGCACAAAAAGTGTGTTTCATTATCTGTATTAATCGATGCGCGTCACCATACAAAAAATCACAATTAGACAAACTATTATAATTACAAGGTAAGATTGACATGTACTCTTTTCTTTAGTGGTATAATGACGCGCGTGACATACATTGGATAAAAAGTCGATAAGATTTCCAACAATTGTAATAGTTATTACTGTTATTATTACATGCTATTTACACAATAATTCTAATTATAAATATAATTTGCATTTCATTAGATGCAAAGCGATGCTTTTGTACGCTAACATTGCAACTAGATCATACTTCTTTCGTTTTTTTTTTGAAATCAAAAAAATACATACTTTTTAGATTTATCTCAAAGTATTGTGTTTTAAATAATATCTTAGGATCAATTTACAAGGTGTGGTCGTAAGCTTTAAGCCGTAAGAAATTAACTAATTATAGTTGAATTATTCTTACATTTGACTGAAATTAGTTAATTTCTTCTAGTTTAAGTCTTACAGCTATTGTAAATTGATCCTCCAAAGATACCGTCTTCTTTGCACGCGAAGCAAACGATTCCAATGTAACAGAGAGATTAGAACATTTATTTTGTTCATTAAAATCCAGATGCTTCGAGCGTTAGATTACTTTAACATTTACGTTCTGGTATTAATCAACTTTATATTCCCGAATGTGATTTTCATCATGATAAGAGAAGACATCGAAAGATAATCTCGCGACGATGACGTCCGTGTGAAGAGCATTATATGTAGAATATCACGGATATTATATCGAGTGAGAGTAATGCTGAAATAGAAATATATCCATTACACGTGCAAAAAGTGTATGAATGCTCATAAACGAGAGAAACGAAATCGGGAGATTAAAAGATCCTAATGGATACTTCTACATGCAGCATACATGGACCTTTCAGAGCAGAGCCGTACAAAATGATTGATCTCGCATGCTCAGTCTCACTTAATTGTCATATTTCGATTTCGCAAACCCAGCAACGAGCAATGATACACGTGCTTCCACAAAACTCGATCTTTACGAGACCGGTTCTTGGAGAACGTGATCTCTTAATTGTCAAGCTCTGCAAAAATGCATCTCCTGTGTAAGGGCCAAAGCGACGTACAAGCGAGATCTGGGAATCTAGTCTAAGATTAAGGTTTATCAAAAAAGAACACCATGCATCATTCAACAGTCGCGTAGCAATCTCGATAATTAATTTGATTTCTAAGCAAGATCTAGCAGCAGCGATGGCGGCGGCAAACAGCGGCGGCATCCCTGCACCAGCAACAGCAGCAGCAATGTTCAGCGATACATAGCGGCAGGCGTAATAGCGGCAGGCAACTCTGGAGATGGCCTAAACTCAATCGTAAAATGTCACTGATTGCTTAGCGTCGGAGAGTTGCTAAAATGTGCAATTGTATCATCTAATACAGACCGGCGGACGTGATACGGATCGACAATGATGCACGGTCGTGATATATATATTATATTATATCGATCGTGGGTGGTAGAAAACAGATCGAGAAGAGAGAGAGAGAGAGAGAGAGAGGGTGGAAGGGGAGTAAATGGCGATAACACGTGTTACTTCTTGGGGTGTGAATCGGTACAATATCGGAATCGGTACAATGTCGTAAACAAGAAACATTATGTTAGCAGTGTGCCATGCCAGAGGAGTGTAATAATATCGTGGCGAGAAGGTCGAGACTCGTAGTTTTCGTGACTATTTCCGCTCTCGGGATGAAGTCCTACTCGCAATAAATTATGTTAGACGATGACTGGACAGCACGAGGAACCATTGCTCTACATAACTACCAGTGTAAAATGAGCGAAATATGTGTTACGTGTAAATCGCGAATTACTTTGTTGCGGCATTACATATTTCGTTGTAATAATTTTTCAGGAAACCTATCGAGAATCTTTCTCGAGTATCGAAGGATCATTTTTCAACATCGACTTCGCGAACTAATGTTCCGTTACTCTTTCCGCAAAATCACTTGAAAGGCCCCAATCAGCAGACAATATTTTTTTTTAAATATGTTTTTTAAAATATGTTTTATTGATTATTAACGTTGTTGAATATTAAAAAAAAAATAGTTGCAAAATATTGTCCGTTGATTAAGAGACGAATTCTTTCGCGATTCTTCTGTTACTTGATTCTTATTGAGCTACGCGAAAATCAATCGATAGTTTAATATTAGACATATTACTTTTTTCTCTTTTCGTGCTGTTCCCTTGTTTGCTCAATCCGTCTTCTTCAGTTTATTCCTACGTAATGTAGGTGACCCTGAGGTTTCGGTATCTTTGCGCAGTATCTCTTGAAATATCATATACCCCGATATTTTATCCGTCTTCGACACAAACGAGGGCATGTCGAGATGTTACGGGTGTACACAGAGAAAAAAAATGCTGTTGACTCAATATCATCAGTCTAATTGGAAATATCTTATTAATTCAATAACAGTATTTAATGAAACAAAAAGAACAAAAGTAAAGGCAATAACATATATGGTTGAATGAATAAAATTTAATCGAATTAACTACATATGTTAACAATATAACTCGTAATTCGATATTTAATTAAATCAAATTACCTTTAATTATTACAGCATTATTTTTCAGAGTGTACGTTTGCACAGTTAACGATTCGCATCCCGAAGTCTTATGCGAAAACGGCTTTCGCAAGCCGCAAACGCAGATCGATTCTCATCTAACTTTCTTTAATTGCGATCTACGATTCGTTTATTCTCATACAACTGAAAATTAAAATAAAGGAAGGAAAACGAAAAACAGAAAATTTTTTTCCGAAAATTTCGTATAGAGATAAGTAATTTGTCATCGACGAGATCGGCGAACGCGTCTCTTTGCTACAATTCGATCGAGTGGTGGGTGTGGAATTGATAACTACGGCGGAAAGTTTTGGAAAAAACGAATCTCTCTTGAAGAAGAGCTTTCTCAGTGAATCTCGCGACCGAGAGACACGGTGTGTAAAAACGTGAAAGCTGTAAATGATGATCGTGACGCAATGATTTTGTGTACGGACTTTCATGTACGAGTGATTAGGCTATATAAATATATATATAGTTGCATTGTGTGTGCAATCGAACATCGCTCTCTACAAGTTGCACTAAACACTACTTACAAATATTTCATCTAAACGATATACAATATATAAAGTATATTGTGTCGGACTTTCGATCAATGCGGCAAACACTGTTCTGCATTTCATCGTTCATTACTGGATACCTGGAGAGGTATCGGCTTTACGATATAATATCGTAACGGAGAGATACATATGTGTGTATATATATATTACAACTAACACCGATCGATCGTAGAAAAAACAGTAAGGATAGACAGAGCAGATCAGTGAGTTCGAATGCAATTTAAGAATGTAGGTAGATATATATAGTATAATGGTATATATAATAATAATATATACGGCCAAAAGTAATGGTGAAAATAAATAAGCATCTCCGGAACACGGCCAACATTGAGTATATAGTCATATACTGAATTTATATAACAAACAATGACTTATTTTGATTTGATACCTCGAAATCCTGTTTGCCCAGTCGCAGGGCAATGTCGATGGACGGGACAAGAAAACAGAAAACAGAAAAACAGAAAATTAAAATCTTTGGTAACAGCAGTTATCCACTCAGTTATAGAATATATATGATAGTATATATATATATAGAAAGAGAGAGAGAGAGAAGAGAGATACAGCTGTACACGATGATATTACAGCTACGCTTTTATCACCTAACGTCATGGCCAAATCGATAAACAGCAAGGTATATTCATTGTTCAAGGACCATCTCAAAAGTTCCCCAAGCTGAGAAAAGTCTATCATTCCCGATTACCCGAATCCCGGGCGTAATATCTCACGGGTATTTCGTCAGTCGCGCGAGATTCTGTCAATGTTATATAGCGAGAGCCCCGCGAGCGTTTGTCGATCGCGGTGGAGTAAGTGGCCGGTAAACAGCGATTTGTGTATAATACCGTATTCGCGATGTTCGTTGTATCATCTTCTTTTTCTTCTTCTTTATCTTTTATTTTTTTATTTCTTTTTTTATTTTTTTGCTCATCTCGTCTCGCGAGCCGCGAATAGACTTTCCTCGCGCATGACCACGACAGATAAAGAAGTTAGACTTATGGAAAAAATATAATAGCATCCAACATTCAATACAAATGATAAGATATAGGAGTATAGTGTTTAAAAGACAGTCTGTATATATATATATCGCCCTATACCTTATTTCCTATGTATATATATATAAATGTAATGATATATAAATATGTAATAATATATATATATATATAAATTATATATAATACAGATAAAAGAGTCTGCAACTGCACATCGAGCTTCCATGCAAGAAAACATTGATTAATATAACGCCTGAACACAATATTATCTAGTAAAAATAACCGAGAGGAGATCAGAGCCGTACCGAATTGTGCCGAGTACATTTCGCGGGAACGGATTTCGCGATTAAACGGAGCTTTCAATTAACGAAATGTTTAACGACGAGCAGAACGACTGTTTTTCTCGTTGAGAAATTTTTATGTGTGCACGTATGCGACGCGTTACGTGTGCATCTCGCCCGCAGATGATTTGATTCCTAATAGGATTCACTCGCTGCATTTCTATTGGCATTATTTGTGAATTTCCTTAATAACTCTACCGTTTGCATCGTACTCTTTTTTTTTTATTCAAATGAAAATATACATTTTAAATATTACTAAGAGAAGACTGAAGTTCTTCGAGGCAGATGAATATTTGAAACGCGCATTTAAAGGATACCTCGGAACACAAACGTGCTTCCTCTTTTAACTAAAGATCTACGGATCAAAGTTGAGTCAATTTCTCGTTAGAAACTTTTTAACAATAACTTTTTTGGCCATTTTTTCCTATTCCACGTGCTTGGACTATTAGCTAGAAAATTTTATCAAAATAATATCCAGCCGCGATTATAGTCACGTTAGCAGAATCTGGAGTTGAATATGCGAAAAATCCTCCATTATCTGTCGCCCATTATTAAAAAGTGGAACGTTATCGCATCGAAAAATTGACCCATCGGTGATCAAGGAGAACTTACGCAGTTAAAATAAAGAAGTACACGATGGCAGCATTCTGTAAATGCGCTATGTCGCGTAGTTATACTGTAAGATCTCTTCTCGAAATGTGTGAGATGTGTACTTTCATATGTCTTCATTTCTTCCGCAGAGCCTCTTTAATTCTGTACCGATTTGTGTCGTTACGAAGAATTACGCGTATATGAATTCCCGCGGGTTTCCTCGTGAACCATAGGCAAACAAATCCTGGTATCACACGGTCTTTTTCACGGGTTTTGGAACGTACGTATATCCGGTTGAATGTTCGCCGGTCAAACCACCTAGACAAGCCGGACTTGTCTTATCACATGGACGCATATCGCGATGAATCACGTACAGAGATACAAATCAATTAAGCAGATCGTAGTGGCTAGCAGTGGGAGATAATATTGAGTGGTCCTTGCATCAATGCAATAATGAAAAAAAAAAAACACAGAGAGAAAGAGAGTATTCGATGATCGAGAGAATGAATGGTAAAAAGACAGTGATCGAGCGACGATGAGATTTCCAATCCTAATCAATTTCGACGCTATCGTTTTTTTTTTCTTCTTCTTTTTATTATAATCAATGGCCCATTTTGAGTATTTATTTCAAATCGAGCAACGTTACGAGTATCGAGGCTAACATTTATATAATGTTCACCTCATAGCGATCGCGATCATCAAACCGAGACGAAAAATATTTTTCTTTTTATTTTTTTATTTTTTTTTTATGAACAAACTCAGTCTCGTGGCGGCATAATACATTTTCTAATGTATGCTCAACATATCTCACTGAAATAAAGGCATTATTGTGCGCATTGACACGTCGGTGAAATGTAAACGATACAGCATGGGTAGCCAGTGGGGACGCAACGTTATATAATCGAGACGTAGTACGGTCGAAGGTATATATAACGAAAGGTGATAATAATCCTCAAATCAAAGTTCCCAATAAATATATACGATCCAACATGACACAAACAATTGAACGTAGAATGTAAGAGGGGTATATAGATATAGATATATATGCGCAATCCTTTTAAGAAAGAGAGAGAGAAAGAGAGAGACAATGAGAAGGAGAGTCGAGCTCTCGATTCTTCCCGATAACAGCGTAAAAAGTGTGTGGCTTTCACGCGAGTGCGAGTCATACCTTGCTGTTCGCGAAGAGGAGACCGACACCCTCCATGCAGACCTGCAGAAGCCCGCCCTCGCCCGTTCGCATATCTTGCACCGGGAATTCGCCGCCGAGCTCGTAGCCCACGTTCGCGCCTCGCCCGCGGGCTGCCGCCTTCTCCATGGCGTCCTTGATGCAGTAATACACGTCCTTACACTGGAAGAAACGATCCTTGACGTTTATTTCACGAAGTTCAACTTGAAGTCCACAAATTTTTCCTCTGAATGCGTATACGTGGAAAGAACGGTTTTGCTAAAGTATCTAAAAATTTAGCTAGATATAAATCTGAAAATAATTATGTAGGACTCTCAAGTACAACGATGAATGATGCCGCAAAAGGTTTTGGCATTCTAACAAGCAGTCCGAGCGTCCCACATAATTATTTTGAGGGTCCAATAGAATTATTTTTAAATCTCTAGCTAAATTTTTAGATACTTCAGCAAAACCATTTCTTTCCATGTAAGACTGTGCTGTTTCAAACTCTACAAGATTACACTATTTCATTACACCTGTCTCCGGCGGACTTTGTAACTATCGAAACATTCTCTCATTGTTTAATCTTCTTCTTGATCCTCTCGAGGACCTTCCCTACCTTCTTCGTGTAATACTTGTGCAACTCGGTATCGCCGCCGCTCCTCCTCCACAGGCATAAGACCTTGTTCTTCGGGCTGTAGGTCATGTTGACCACGCGCTCGTACCACCAGCGTTCGACTATCACGCCGTTCACTGATCTCAGTACGAGGCCGTCGTGACGGACCTCGAGGAACCGCAGGTCACCCTCGGCGTCGACTCCGGAGTGCACGGTGAACGACTGCCGGTGCATTTGACGGGACGTCAGGGGCTTCAGGTCGATGTCGTTTCCGTGCTGCGAGGAAGAAGAAGACCCGCGTTCTTAGCACCGTCGCGACTGCTGACCGATCGCACGACAGGACACTCACGAGATTATTTATTTGGTCGAGGAGTAGATTCAGCTCTTGGCTGTAGATGAGGCCGATGTGACTCTTGCCCAGCAGTCTACGCACCTTCCGCTTCAGCTCATTCTTTTCGACGTTCAGCATCACCAGGACGGCGGTGAGGTTGTGCAGCAAAGTGCACAGCAGTCTGTCCTCCTCGTGCTCCAACCGTCGTCTTTCGCTTTCGCTTAAGCTCTTGTATCTGAGTTGCGCGCAACGTTTTAATAATAATATTCTCTATTTTTTATTACATTTGCATATCGATTGATGGATCTAATATACAATCGTAATGCAACGTTTCAATTTTAAATCAATGGAAGGAAATTATGTAGCCATTTTTTATTTTTCACTCGTTTTGCTCTCATTTTCAGTTGTTAAATATTGTAAATTTTATAGATATTTTTTTACCTCTCTACCATTTCTCCGGGTCCTTGATCCATGCCCATCATGTCTCGTTCCTGCGAGACAGCGTCCAAAAAGGCGTCTTCCCAGAACTGCATTTCGTCCCACAGGGACGATCTTTCCTTCCCCAGTAGACCTAGATTTGAAAATCACGGTAATACAAAGATAAAATTATATAATACGTGAGAAGAAACCGTAGACCTTTATCACTCATGAATTATCACCAACGGTGATAATCGTATATCGTTTCTTTTTAAACGCTTCTAACGCTGTACCTTCAAAGAGATATGTTCTCGCAGTTTCCGGACTCGGTAGCGCCGTGGTCGGTATCAGACTTCCTCCGTGATATCGAAATCCGGTGCTCAAGGACGATTTGCTGGACCAGACGCTACCGGAACGCTGCTTGCCCTGCCGAGGAAACTGGAATCACAGAACCGCGTAAGAGTGAAATTAATAGCGTTCAAGGGATAAGGATTTTTGATGAAAAATATAAAAGATTTAATTAACAGTAACATCCGAGACTACATCTTTTATCAACGTCCGTCGAGGATGTAATGATTAGAACATTCCAACTAATTGCTATATGATGCCACCTTTGAGGTCAAAGGATAACTTGATGAAATACATAAAGAATCACGGAAGAAACCTAGTTACGTCACGAGCGAAACACTAAATTTGATTTTTTTTAATATGACAGCAGTTTAAAGTGCAGCGAAACGCGTCGTTGTTACCCTTCGATAAATGACTCTCTGTGCGATCTGTCAGCGTCCATTCGTGTTCATGTCTGATGAATGCCGAGATACCGACTCGAGTATTCGAAAAGCTCTTTTGTTGCGCGAGACGTACACGCTGCATCCGAGTCGGTCGTGTCTCTAAGGGTGTTCTCTACGTTCCTAAAGGGCGCGTATTCAAACTTTGATTCAATTCGAACGTGTGGTTGACGTACAGACATTCCAACGAGTTTTGTCGCGGTCGTCAGGAATCTTGAGGGAATGGACGGTGCTACTAGCATGTGCGTTGCGCTCTATCATAAATGTATCTAACAACTATGTAAGATTACATTAATTCAAGATAGATAATTTACATTGCCTTGCTCGACCTCGCTATCAGACACGGTGCTTCGGAAGGAAGCTTGGTGCGCTTGCCGAAAAGCAGGATTAGTGATAATGCTACCTCCGTCGGTGGATAAAGCTTCGCTGCTCCCCGTTCCACCACCCCGCCCACTCTAAAAAACACATTACAAAACAACGTGTGCGTTGCATGTTACAATTGAAAATTGAGCAAATTTGTGATTTTTATTATCTCTCTCTTCGCGTTTACGAATTTTAAAAGGACCGTCGAAGAAACTGCCAGGCCGAATAATAAAATACAAATAAGAAAAAGAAGAAGAAGAAGAAGAAGTGCTATTCTTTTATTTATTTTAGGACGGGGGGAGGAGATGTACTTT
This sequence comes from Solenopsis invicta, assembly GCF_016802725.1. NCBI lineage: Eukaryota > Metazoa > Arthropoda > Insecta > Hymenoptera > Formicidae > Solenopsis > Solenopsis invicta. The sequence continues at coordinate 16,020,480 of NC_052679.1, forward strand.
TTAACAGTTTTAACAATTATTATTGATCGCGCCTGCAGGATCATTGCAACACCCAAGTAGGACTACTAACCAACTTGAAATTCGAGCTTAAGATATCGTAACACGTTTATATTGAACGGAAAAATTCTTTCTACCTCCGAATCGAACGAGGTGAGCCTGCTTAGAAATTTCCCTTTCTTCGTGAACATATCCAGGAACATGTCCGTCGTTGATTGGCTCGTGTCCCCCGCAGACGGCACATCCAAATGCACTTGCGGCACATCTGGTAATTGTGAAAATATTATTAATTACTAATTTGTTTATAATTATGTATTTATTTAAATTACTTATTTTTACAAATTTATAACTGTTTCAAAATTAACAAAGTTTATATAAAATAGTTTTTCGTTTTTCATAATAAAGTATTGAGTAATTAAAATTTTCAAGGAAAAAAATATACTTTAACAAAAACATAATTCCAATTGAAAATTAGGGGAAATTTCTTTTAACGACATTATACTCAAAAATTTACCTGATTTTTGCGGGGTATCCATAAAGTCAGGCTGATTCGGGGATAGAGGGGATTTTAAATTTTCTCTGCTACCGAATGGACTAGATGCCTGCGAAACAAATGCTTTCTTCCATCATCAGACATCAAATATATAGAAATAAATATAAATCTATATAGATAAATTTTAAATTGTACTACGTCAAAAGTGTTTAAGAGTCATTATACCTGCGACATCAAAGAGCTGTCGAAGCCGCTACCTTCGGACAGGTCCTTGCTCCAGTAATGCGTATGAGCGATTTCCATCAATTGGAAGACAGAAGCCATCCCGCCTAGTCCAAAATTATTATATGTATGTGTGAGACCGTGCGTTACTGCTTGAAGGCACTTTAACATTCCCTTATATACGGGTTTCGATATGGCCTGACGAGAGATTAAAGCAGATGTAAGTACAAAAATTTACTAATTGTAAGTACGTATAAGTTTAACAGGCAGTAGATAATCTGTGAAATGCACATTAAAATTTACCACATCGTCTATATGATCGTTTGGACTAATCTTCCTATTAAGACTTTTGTTCAACTTAGTCACGACCAAATCCCGATAATTCTCGTCCTCCATCAATTTCTTCAATCTGTTCAATTTGAGCCAACCAACGCCTTCGCCAGCCAATACTTGCGTTATTACCTAGAAGTTTCATCAAAAGATCGTAGAATTAAGTAATGTCGTTTGTTTTCAATAACCAAGGTGACGTTTACGAATACTTGCATCATTTAAAAAGGCTTGATTGTCGCTATTTGTGCTGGAACGTTCCGCGTTTTGCATTCTCTGCGCATCCTCTTGATTAACTTTATGTGTAGAATGTTTTATCAACGAGGAACGTTCTACCAATCCCGTTTTTCCTGAAACTATTGATAAACCTTTATACCATTTTGAATTTTACCTTCGGATACAAGGAATTTCATTAAAAACGCCTTAATGCCATTATATTTACCCTTGGGAAATGGTCCGAGAATTGGATTGCTCTTCTCTTTCGATTTCTGATTCTGCGGGAAGAAGCTACTGCCTCGATTGGAATTATTTTTACTACCTGAAAACCAGATACAATTTCGTTATTCTTTAAAATGCGTTACATGTCTCTTCTTGATGCTATCGACTTTTGTATAAATAAATAATTAAATTTATAAAATCTCCAAAAAATTTAAATAAGTAACAAATTAAAAGAAAATTGTTTCTTTAAAAAACTTTTTTTTTATTTGAAACATTAAAATCTAATTTTATAAAAATTAACAAAGTAGTAGCAGTTTATAAATCAAACTTACCGAATAAATCACTAAACATGCTGCTGGTCTGCGCGGCGAAGCCGTTCAGATCGCTGCTGATATTGCTGAAAAAGTCTCGTCCGACTCCACCCCGCGTATCAGACGCGACTAACTGATTGCTGACCGAATCCTTCCGCTGCTGCGTATTCGGAGATTGCGGCGAGTGTACTGGCGATTGTTGCGACTCTCCCAGACCCTACACGCAAATGAAGAGCACGTTCAATGAACCAACTTTAAAGATCAGTGCAAAATACTTGGGATTCTTCAGCTCAATTCTATCAGAGGTACTATACTCGCTGAAGATATACGCGTACCTTGAGCAAACCCTTCTTCGCAGCGGCTTCTTTGGCACTTTTCGTCAAGTCTCCCAACGTGCTCTTACCGACGTACGTCAGATCGTCTAGTGTGTTTTTACTGACACCCGCCGCGGTTTTGCTCGCCTCCAGCGCGGTCTTCGACGCCTCCTGCACCGACTTACTGGCCTCGCCCATTGCTTTCTTCGTTTGTTGCGTCAACTAATTGATTCGAAATAAAAGAAGGATAGACTAAGCATACTCTTCGATTTCGATACATCTTACATATACTTTTCACGGAAACATACTTGCTCCAGTGGCGCGAATAGGCTGTCTTCACCTGCCTCCGTAATTTTTTCTTTTGCCTGATGTTTCAGCTGCAATAAATAGTAAGTTAAATAAATAAATAGATAAAAATTAAAATATATATTAGACTATGACGTGTATAACACAAATAAAATCGAGAAAAGACCAAAAGTATTATTTTGGGCACTAAGATTTTGCTATGATCGTTTTGCTATGACCTTTTCTCGATTTTAACCGAATAAATAAATAGCTACTCTAACATCCTAAAAAAATATAATAAATGGTTATATTTAAATTTATATTCTTGCAGTACCTTGTCCATGTGCGCGAGTATCCCATCCTGGCTGCTCTGTCTGGTGGTCTCGCGCATCAAGTCCTTCGCCTGGCTAGCAATCTGTTCGAACAGAGAGCCCTGTGAGCCTTGTCGCAGAACACCGTTTCCCGTAGCGGTGGTGCCGCTGCCGCCACTTCCGCCGCTGTTCTGCCGTTGAATAGTGCTCTCGTTGCTAGGTTTCTGCGTGATTGTCGGTCCTGCTGATGCCTGACGCTGAAGCTGTAACTCGTGATGATGGTGGTCGGATGGGGTGACCGCGCTTACCTGTCGCGGCAGAAGAGGTCCGGCGGTGTTGAAGCTGGAGGCCCTCGCCAGGACGTTGCCGACACTCGGCTGACGCTGCAGACCCGGTCCCGTAGGTGGTACCTGGAATAAAGTACGTGAGCATTCGCGATTGTCTTCTACCTTCGTGAAGAGACAGACAATCTTCTTGGAGAACGGTGGAAGGAATCAGATACGAGTCTTCTCTAATCCCGCGTGTCTCTGAAATATTCTTTTCTCGAAACTAAAAAATTCAGTAAAAAATGCTTCGTAATGTTGCTCTTGTGTTTCGGGAAATGCAAATTAGTTATGTGACAGTAGAGAACTTTTAAGGCACGCAGGATTACAGTAAAAAAAAAACTTTTGTAATAAAAAAAATGCTTTTCGTTTTTCAAAATTATACACATATTAATCAACACAAAACTTACAAAATACTTATATCGTGATCTCAAGATTCAAAGTACGAGGCAATAGAGTTAGTCATGCTTCAACAGAAGACGTCACGTTGAAATAGTAGATTTAGGTCTAGATAAAACAAGTTGTACTTGACGGTACAAGTGATAACTACGCAAGAGGTGTCGTACTTTTTACTGTATAATTTAAATAGTGCATCACATTTCTGTGCATACACATGTATATATATATATATATATACCTAAAGAAAATTACCTTTTAAAAAAAAAGGCGCCAGATGTATGTGCGCCTCAAAGAAAAAAAATTGTTATATCAAAAAAAGCCGAAGCGTATTTTTTTTAATAAAACCCAAGTGGTACATATGATTATATTCCTATTCTATGGTTTTCCTATCCAACTTAAATGGCAGTATCTTTAATTCTCCTTGAAAAGAATAATATCACAAAATAGTTTTATATGTAGTATTTTATACTGGAGTAGTATTTTATACTACTCCAGTGATATGTATTTAAAAAAAAAACGTATGATATCTTTAAATCTCTGTGCACGTGTGTGTTGAAAATACCGATCGTGTTTCTGGAGAGATGCAGTCATTTTAAACTCATTGTATTCGAACATAAACTCGTGAACATGTGTTGATGAAAAGATGAATAGATGTATATGTATCTGTATACGTATGTTTCACGTGTCTATCGTATAAGAAAGAAATGTGTAATATTGTACGAGCGTCAATATGCAGTAACGTTTCTTCAGAAACTAAAGTGGACAGAAGATGTGCACGTAACAAATCGTCATTCGTTCGTTTCATGCTGAGAAAGAATAGTGCGAGGTACAGACTGAAGATCAGACAACTGAATTCATACAATCATACATTTAATGCTATGAGACATGATTGGGGATTATTAGGTTCGAGAGAGTTTTGAGAGACGTTAACGTGCAAAACGATGTTTTTTTGTATGTAAAAAAATAATTATCAAAATAATTGTAAAAACGACATAACGACTTTGAAATGAAAATGCAAATCAGGAACGAAAAGCTTAACATTCTCCTGAATAATAATCTTAACGGGACATACGAATAAGAAAGACGAAGAGAGATGAAAGAGAGAGAGAGAGAGAGAGAGAGAGAGAGAGAGAGAGAGAGAGATACGAGGGCAAACATTCAACATACACTCCCCTCGGGAAATTCCCTCCGGTATCTCCCATTTCATTCTATCATGCAACTCCAAAATGATACCGAGGTGATATCCAAGGAGACATTCGATAGTGACAGAATTAAAGGTACATATGAAGATGACTCACAGGAGTGACATATCTACTGATACGCGAGGTCCTGTGAGGTGTGGTAGGACGTTCAGTGTCGTTGAGCGAAGATTGAGTGCCTAAAGATCCCATGCTTATCCCTGTGAACTGTCCTACCGAACTTTGTGCGCTCAGGATAGTGCGCGGTGTTATTGTAGACGCGGAGTCTGACTCAAAGCTACCACCCTCCTCTTTATCCTATAATCAGGCTATCCGTTAGCGCACCCCGGAAATGCTATGTCGAGATTTAACGTATAACGTAACACTATGAAGATATCTCGTAGGTATCGTATTTATGCACGAATCATTATTGTGTGCCGATTTCTAGAATTGAATAATATCTGCGAATTATTCGATGTATATATGTGAAGTCTCCACAATGATGTCTATTATCTATTACTATAATATTGAAATACGTATTATAACACGTCACATGTTACGGTACCAAGGGACTTTCGTTATTTTTAATTTTTTAATTCTGATGTCGTGCATGCGACATGATTTATGTCATACGATGTAAATCATAATTACATGAGATATATAATATATAAAATATCATTTAGCATATAGAAAAAAGTGCATATAAAGGAAGAGAAAAACGAAGAAGGAGCGATTGGCACAAGAGAAGTTTGCGTACTTACATTAGTGGACTGCGAACCCTCCTGAATTTTCGGATTTAACTCGAGTTCGGAGTCCCTGTTGAAACTCGGACTACTGAGATCGCTATGACTAGAAGACGTGCTCGGCGGGCTCTCGGGTCGTACCGGTGAGCCCTCCTCGACACCTGGATATTGCAGAGAACTTGGTGGATTGTAGACGTTTTTTGGGTCCACCGAGAGCGACATTTGTTGGGGCTGGCTCACTTGCGGGCAATTGTAACCTGCAGAAAGTAATTGAACAAATTACAAATTAATTGTACACGAGAAAAAAAAACGGTTTTGCTAAAGTATCTAAAAATTTACCTAGATAATAGAAAATAATTTTGTTATCCAAATTTTTAGATACTTCCGTATATGAATAAAATTAAAATCTTTAAATTTTAAACATAAAGTTCTCTTCTTTTTATAAAACGCTTACCTGGTGACAGATCGGACGACGCCATCTCGGAGACGAAATCGCTCAAGGAAGAGTAGGACGAGCTGGTGCTCTCGGCGCCTTCGGAGTCGGAGCCGCTCTCGTCCGTGGGCTGAGTCTCGTGTTCCTTCATCGCCTTCAGGGCGTTCGCCAACGAGCTACTGGAGTCCCAGACGGGAAAGTAGATCGGCTCGAGATTGGTCGCGTACCAGCGCGACTTGTCGCCGATTTGCGCGGGATCGAACACCCCAGTCTGCACCCGAAGGAAGGCCACGTTGCTCGGCGTGAGGGACCACTCAGCTAGGAACTCGACCGCCTGCGTGCGCGCAAATTTATTGAGGAAACTGCTTTTCCTAGGTCGCGAGCGGAGGAACGAGTTGATCTGAAAAGCCACCACTGGCCGAGGATACAGCCGCAGGGTGCGCGTGTGCTCGGTGAAGTTGGCCAGCAGGTTCTGCGAGTTGAAGAACCGCACCATTGCGACTCGCGTGGCAATGTCCACCGAATCCACGTCGTTCCCGTAGATAAAGGGATTGAAGGGCGCCGGGCCCTGCCCGGACACCTTCGGCTGGCCGGCCTGTCCGGACCCACCGATCATTTGCGTTATCGACGGCCGACGAGGTGGACTCGATGACGAGCTCATGCCAGGCGAATTCAACGGGGGTGTGTGTTGAACGTGCGCGCACTGATCGATGCTCGGCCTGTGCTTTGTTGAAGCTACACTGTAAGGTTTATTAGCATTTTTCATTAACATATTCAGCGATATAAAAATATTTGAAATGTAAATAGTGGTTCACGATTGATGTATGCTAAAAAATACATATTTCTATCGATTTTTATTTATTAAAAAGTACAATCTCTTTCAATAAATTTATATGCAAAATTCCATTCACGTCATTGCTGATAATCTTATTGTTTAGATTTTAATCTAAAATTTTGAATGTAAAATAGATAGCAAAGGGCGAGATAATTACATCGACGTACCTTAAGCTAGAGTGATGGGAAACCGAGCTTTCTTTTCTGTTCGGCGTCTGAAATGACAGACGCAACGAGATGTCTTGCGAGGGCAATGGGGGGCCTGTCATACTGGCCATCGCCTGGAAATTCGTTAAATAGTAAGCTAACAATTGACACTTTGTTGCAACGCCCATTGCTACTTCTACTTCAACTAGATTACCGATCTACAAACAAAAAGTGATGAGAATGTTACGAAAAAATTGTTCTACTTGGTATTGACTAAATTTCTAATGACTAAATTTCAAAGGAAAAAACTATCTTTAATCGCTAGAACTTATATTTACTACTTCGACATTTACTTCACAACATCTGCAAATTTGCGGTTACGATTGTCTCTATGTGTACGGCTCTACACGTGATAAATCATGCATGCGACTAACTACTAAATAAAGGGTACGCTATTCAAGCGGACTGAGAATTGGTGAAATATTTACACTAGAGCCAACTTGATCCATCAGTTGCATTGCCTGCGGTGAGGGTAAAGAGTCATTAAAATACTCTTCATCATTTAGCTAGTAGTAACGAAAGTCAGTAACGAAAGTCGTATATATGTCGCCGCTCAAACGCTGACGATATCGTGTTACCTGCTTCAAATGATTCTTCAAAATGGTGCCCTCCGGTTCTGGCAACGGTGGCAAACTGTCATCGTACAAAGCGCTCGGCGCCGTTATCTTATTGCTATCCAAATCCACTAGCCAGATATCATCAGGCATCTTGAAGTTCTTCTTATATAATAGGAAGGACGCGGGTATCCCGATCACGAAGGGCGTTGGGGCGAGCAGCAATTGTTCCGCGCAGCTCATGCACGTCGGAAGCAAGGGTATCGCAGGAAACATGTACTCCAGTGGATAGATCATCGTGACGAATGCCATGACAGACATAGACAGAGCGTTGTAATCCCGAGACTGAAGTACGATCTGAAAGGAAAGTTACCGTTCTGGACGTTCAAAGATACAAAAAAGTCGCTAAGAAAAATATACAAAGGATTGACAAGATAATATGAACACTTGGAAATACATATATTTTATTAATGAATGGTTAACCCAAACAAAGATAAAATCTGTATTAAAGACGAATAGTGGATAAATTTCTTATTAATAAAATAAGCAGTGTATTTCCTAGGTGTTTACATTTGTCCTCTGTAATTTATATTCTTTCGTTGTTTTACACTTGTCTACCTTGTTTTCCAGGAGGATCAATGTGAGAACTTTTAGACATATGTCGACACCGAGGAGTTCCAACGGCAGATGCAAAGGGAAATCGACCAGGGAGAACCTGGTGTGATCCGGCAGGGCAAAGCACAGCGGGGGTTGCATGCTCGACGATATTATTTCAATTTCAACTCGTGTCTTTGTCGGGACGGGTACGGGGCTGCTGAGCAAACGCAATATCCACGTCTCAATCTCGCGAACATCGTGAAGCACAATGGACGGTGTATCGCCCAAAGCCTGGCCCGTCAAAACGCTCCATACTGTATCTCTGTAACGAGAGAAGTCCAATTGGAGTGGATGTTTCTCAAATTCTTACACGGAAAGAACGATTTTGCTAAAGTATCTAAAAATTGAACTAGATATGGATTTAAAAATAATTTCGTTGGACCATCAAAATAATTATATAGATTGCTCAATCATGATGAGCAAAAAAGCTGCAAAGAGTTTTGACATTCTAGCAACCAATTTGAGTGTTCTACATAAATATTTTGTAATGACCGGCCAATAAAATTATTTTCAGATTTCTATCCAACTAAATTTTTAGACAGTTCAGCAAAATCGTTCTTGGATTTTTTCTACTTTTTGAAAATTACAAAGCATTCCGAACCGACCTGTTGGTCTGCCGAGATGCTCCCACTTTTTGCGGCGAGAAGCTCTCGTTGCACGCGTCGATAATCTTCTTCAGAACAAAAAGACATTCCCGGAACATCGTGAAGAACGGATGGTGTGATATGATGCATAACGAAGTCAAGGAGTGATTGCGAACCCTCTGCGAAAGTGGTAATTTGCAAAACTTTTTAATTTAATTGACGAAGCTTTTACGTAAAGTTATATGTGTTGTCTTCAACGCTTTCTAAGATATTTTCTGAACAACTCAATTACTGACGGCAAGAACGTTTCCGAGTGTAAGGCGCTATTATATTAGTCAATGATATCAACCTGTCGTCTTCGAGACGCACGTGGTGAAGGGGAATGGCTACCGCCGCTCTCGCTGTCTCCGCTCGGTGCGATGAATTCTAGTCTCGGAGCGTGGGGTACCTGCGGGGTGTCCGAATCTCTCCTGCTACTAGAGCAATCTTTCTCAGAGTCACTAGGACCCACCGCACTGCTCCTATAGTCGCTATAACGAACAGCTAGAGGTACAATCTTATAAACGGGACACTTTGTCGGGGGTGAATTGTACACGCGAATCATTCGGATTGCATAGAACACGCGACAATGAATTATCTCTCGATTCTAAAGAACCAGCGATTTTAGAATCTTAATTTTGTGAAAAATCGAAGTTTCGTTGCCTCTTATAAATATATAAAATACAATTGCGTTGATTTAGCAACTTTAGTCTAATTCTTCTATTTATTGTAGAAGTCAGAAGGAAGCCAATAATTATAAGTCATTTCACCTAGAAAAAGCGGAATCCGTGCTTCTCTCCATGCTCTTCCTCCAGCTTTCCCTGCGAAACGTGGTGTTGTACTTTTCCCTCTTGAGCGAAATCCCCGCGCCAGCCACAACCCCCGCTCTCTCCGTAGGTCGATAGAAATTCACGCAGATCCCGTAACGCGTTCTTCCTACGTTTTGCAAAACACTCTTTACAGCGCGATCCGAATTCTCAACGGTCTTTTGCGCGACGCAAACGGAACAAGTACGAACCTGAATCCTTGTCGGTGAGGGTGAAGGTGAAGGACGTCGCCTCTCGTAAGGCCGTGCGCTTCGGTCCCACGCTATTGCAACCTTCCGGTTGGCAGAAATACACCATATCCAAAGGCAGAGGAAAATCCTTGTGATCCTCCACCGGATATCTGCGTAGCAACTCCGGGACCTATTTTAAATGGAAATTATTTTCTTAAATTTCCTCAAATCTTATCTTTCTTTCTTTTTTTTTTTTAATACTCAGTAAGTTTAGAAGGCAGTTTAATAAAAGAAGACTTGAAGTTTCGTAAATGTGAAATTCCCATGTTGTATGAAAGTTGGTAAATATACGGGCTGTGATATTCCTCGCATTGTCATACCTGTACGGGCTGACGAGAGGCAGCGGGCATCCTGGCCCCCACGATGGCGAGGTAATCCACCAATCGGGGGCACAGGTATTTCTTCTGTATATCCATGGCTGTAATCTACGTGTGTGCAGCTGTGTCACCGTTGTATACAGTGTATACAGGACATCCAAGCTGCGGAACACTCCTCAGGGTCGTTTCCAGCTTGAATCATGATTGTACCATTCTCTCGCTTATTTAACCCACCTGCAAATAGAGAGTCAGAAAGGCTGCGGTTAATTGACGTTCCCTCTCTCACTATTTGCTGAAGCGTTCGGATTAATTAAATTTTCGCTGTAACCACTTTCGAGGGCATGAACGGGTTGAATTTATACGTTTGCACTTCGTTATTCTCAATTGGCATACTTTTCGGTTAATCTGGATGCTTTAAAAGAAAATACCTCGATAGCGATCATTATATATTCTTAATTAAATTTCATGCTAAAATTTTCTCAAGCATTGACGTCACAGATCGCTTCTTCCTCTAGTTTTAATTAAATTACAGTTATCTCATTTTTATAAAGCCACAGGCTAATATTATTAAACCTCCAATAATTTTCTTTGGAAATTACACACCAAAGATTTTAAAAGAAACGATTATTTGCTGTCACATTTCAAAATCTTGAACTTTGGTCACAATGGTGAAATGTTGGACGATAACAGATCGACTGTCCTAACGAGGAGGAAAGTGGCGATTGCGAAGGGCGGAATGGGCGGAGGGGCAGTAGCCGGTCCGGACGAGGTTTCGAGATCAATGATTCCGGAGGCCCAAAGGGATATCTGTGTCACCGTGTCGGGGGCAAAAAGGAACGAAGGGAAGAGCGGGGTGTGCATGCGCGTGGCCTGTTTAATTCCGCGCGCGATATCGAGCCTCGTCTCGTATCACGCGCCGTGCAGGCGCAACGCGAATGATGACGGAGTCGTACGCCACAAAGCCACGTACTTCCGCGTACGATTGCACCGCCGTTGTACGACGGGCGATTACAGCCTGGAATTGTTCGTGGACCTGACGCATGATCGTCGCGGAGAAAGAGAGATCGAGCGCTCCAGCGAGGTCCAAACGAAATCCCGATTTTTCGACGATGTCCCCTCTCCCTCCCGACCGTTCGAAGAGTTCTTTGAAGATTCTGCAGTTCTTCAGACGCTCTTCAGGCACTTCTTTCTTTTTAATTTTTTTTTTCTGTGCACGAGAAAGGCGATCGATCGGAAAGTTCAGTATGACGTTCAGTGGTCTAATCTTTCTTTAGGAATTTGAAAAAGTTTAATTTTAAAACTGAGAAATTTGCATTTAAATCCCATTTCTCGAGTTTTTAAGAAAAAAGTGGCTTACGTCGCTGCGGCAGCAAATCTTTCGATTTTGGGGCGATAAATTGGATGATGGAGAGCTCGAGGGAGTCAATCTTGAAGTTAAGAAAGTTGTCTGCAGACTCGTGTTCTCTCGAGAAAATTGGGTTCGAGAAGAAATATTACCTCGCCGTCACTGAACTCTTTGATCTTAAAAAATCTTTTTACGTTTTGCTCCAAAAATCTACTCTATAGATCTGAAGGCGGAATTATGCTCCACTGAAAAGAAATTCGTCAAAAAACTCATATATTTAGTCCGATATTATACGTTCAACTAAACATCGAGTTGGTATAATTAATTCTTTCAAAAAATGTTAAGAAAAATTTTTTTTTAAATTAGAAAATTTTAATGATTGATACAAATGAATTGAACCTTTTTTACGCAACTAAATAATTACTGAATCAATCCAAAGTTTAATTGAACGTATCGAAATAAATATCTTAATTTTTCCAAAAATTTTTTTCTATAAAAAATGCTACGGGATCCATTCTCTTATAGAAAAATATCACGTTTATTGGACGCGCTAAAACCTATTGGAAACTATCGGAAAACTGTTCGCATCCAATAAATTCCACCATTGAAAATTATTGGAAAACTTCGCATCCAATATAATAATTTCGACTATTGGAAATTATTGAAAAACTTGCGCATCCAACGGTTTCCAACAATTTTTTTTCACGAGTCTAATAATATTTTTCTACCAAGGTTAACATCTGGAACCATTAACACACGTGTTTCAAAATTAATCGCGACGGAGCTCCATTCGTCAGAAACTCGGCGACGCATCGTCTCTGGCCGAAGGTCGCGTTTAACAATTTACCAAATCTGCCGAGCGCGCGGCGATCAATTATACAGCCCGTCTCCCCGAATTCGCGAATGGTATCGCCGAGATGCGTAGATGGAAATAACGAAATCCCGGCCAGACATCGGAAAGCTTACGCCCAGCTGCGACGTTAAGTAGCACGAACACCTGCGGACGGCCTGCTTCGATAAGACGTGACAGTCAACGAGTCGACCTCCGAGCCTGCCGAGTTCTATCGCTCCCGGCGGCGAGTGACTTCGATCGTCGAGTCGGTCGGAGAACGTCAATCGTACGCGCGAAGCCCGATTAATTAAACCGACAGGTATTCGCGGAGGAGCGACGGAGGAGGATCGTGCCACATTCCCAGAGATTGTGACTGAAGAATATTATTTCAATAAGTCGTGTTTGCCTACGATCTTCGAAGAGAACGTCGAGCCCGTTGTGCGATCATCATTCACGCGAGAAAACGCGATTATAAAACCGACTCACCCTTAAGTTGGCAAACGGGACAATTACGCCGTTCCGAGATTGCTTCCCCGCATCGATCCCGATGAAGCATCGAACGAGCCCCATTGGGAGAGAGAGAGAAAGAGAGAGAGACGGTTTCACCTTTCCGACGTTCACTCTCGGGGAGCATCGCTCGGATTCGCGCGAGAGATTCGATTACCCAGCCCTCAGGGGAAGGGGGACATAAAATTTATGAGAGAAGAAAAAAGAAGAGAATCAGGGATCACTTTGGCTCAGGGACCCGACGTGAATTCAAGATCGCTTTACCGAACGATTCTATCGGGAAGCTCTCGACGGCGACGGCGACGCTGCCTCCTCCACTTCCACCGTCAGCGTCGCCGCCGCCGCCGCCGCTGCGAGGAACACTTACGTTTCGCAATGCGTATTAACGCGGAGAACGACCGCGTTCGGTCCTCGTCCGACCGCCATACGAACGGCTGCCAGGCCGACGATATTCCGTATCAGCCGAACGGCGATATCGCACTGGCGGCCGCCGACGCGCCCCGGAGCCTCGCGGCTGTCGTCGCGACGCTGATCGTTCGCCAGAAGCGGTACCAGGCAGGCGCACGTCCGCGGACGCCGGACGCGCCTCCAGTAACGGCGCAAGCCGTCCCTGGATTTCGCTTCCGAAAGTGAATTTCCCCATTATTTCCCGTTTATTGGGCCGCGACCACCGTCGCGTACGACGTCTCTCGTCCATTTCGTCGCCTCGATCGAAGCGCAGTCGAGGCAAAGAGGCGGAAGAGGAACAGCCGGGTTCCCTTTGGCTCGACTTCAAGTCCTACAATTCTTTTTCTTTTTCTCGTCATGCAGAATATTATAGAGTATTAGACCGTATTGATTTTTTGCTATAGGACGTAGCACGTGCAATGAGGAGCGCGCGTGCAATATTTGTTCGCGAGCATGGCGTGGAATACGTGTGGGCAGAGCAAATATTTTTGTGGGTACTATTGATCACATGATTTCTCTTTTGTTAACGTAAGGGACGTGCGGGAAATCGCCGTTAATTTATTGGCGACGCCAAGAATCACGAAGGCACTTTATTACGTCAATTGCAACGTGCCATGATCAATGCATTCTTCAACGCGTCGCGTTTTATGTAATTCTCTAATTCTCTAATGTAATAAAAAAGAACCCATTGTAAAATTAAGTATAAAAACTATCTAATATTATCCTAATGATTTAAAAACAATAGTAATTTTTGATGAAAATTTTCTTCAATTTTATACAAATTGGAATATCTTTTCTTAGAATTTTTCATATATGAGTTTTAGGATGTTAAAAAATTTCTAAGATTATTCTATCGTCCTATAATTTCTAAAAAATATTCAAATTATTTTAGATTTTATATCATTTTAAAAATAGAATAAAAAATCTTAAAAATTTTTAAAAATTCATACATATATAGAATTCTAGAATAAACTTTGTGAACATTTTTAAAGTGTTCCAATTAATATAAAAAATTTTAAAAATTTTTTAAAAATTATAAAATTATTTTTAAAAAATCTGAGGAAGAAGAGGCTAATTCTAGTTTCTTTCATTATCAGATAATATTTTACTTCTCTTAGCGTTTTAACAGGATGACCCGAGTAACAAAATTTCTAAATCATCGACAAGTAATTTCTAATATCCCCGACTTTCTTTTGCAATAATCTTAAGTCTATTTGAATTGTACGGTATTCGATCTAATCACACTGATGTGAAAAAAAGTTATCAACTTATTTTTTATTTTATTTAAATACATAAAATACTTGAACTTTAGTTTAAGCATTTATATATATTTAACTTATTAACTACATGTAATTTAATTTAAATACGTAAATGTTTGAACTGAAAAAATTCAGTCACATTGAAAAATTTAGTCAACTTTTTTTTTTAGTGCATTCGCAGAGAAAGATTAGGATCGCGTGTTGCAGGGCAGATTATCTCCAACGCGTTGCAAGGTTCTGTTCACCCTTAGAAATACCACTTTGGAAAAAAAAGTAGCTCTCCAATTATAAGAGCTTAAAAGTAAGCTCTTTAATTCGGCCCTGCATATCCAGAGGCACGTCGCGTGGCCCGGTTGGCGTACTCGCGCGGCGTCACCAGCCGGATCAATAACGCCCTCGTCAGATTCAGCTGAACGTCCGGGCGTACGCAGAAGGGTGGCGGGTGGTGCGCACGCGAGAGACAGGAACGGGGCCAGAACCTTGCGGGGCGTCGACTAGGTCGACCGAGCGACCGACGGCAGAGCGAAGGACAAGGGTGCCGCCTTCGACGTCTTTTTTTCGCGGGAAGGGGGTGGGTGGAGGAGGACGAGGGGGAGAACGGGGTTGCGTCCGAAATCCTCCGCGTAGGAATTCATCGCGGGAAGGTCGCGGACGGGATAAGGGGGGCGACCTCATTTCGAAATCCACGCGGCTCTCATCATGCCAATAACTGTAACTCATCGCGACAGCGAGTATAATAGACGAGTATCCATCGATTAATCTAATATACTCGAGCACGTTTTATCTCCGACGCGTAAGATGCTGCGGTATGACGAGGGAGAGTTGTAATGTAAAAATATATCGAAGACGAAAGATTTTTCGCACGTGACTTGATTCTCGACAGAAACGATATTAAAAATAATAATAATACATTAATATGTAATACCTTTCTACTTTTTTTTTTGTTTTTGTTTGAATAACCGCTGATCTTGAACGAACTGGGAGAAGGAGGAAACTCGTCGCGCTTGTATAAATTTTATTAAATATCATATGAATTTTATAATTAATAAATTACGCGAATTCGTTGAGATAGGAGTGTCTTATTAGGACCTGTAACAATTACCTTACGCTGTGCGAACACCACAGATTAGAGAGATTACCAAATTATCGAGATGTGAAAGATAATAAACCATACAGCATAGCATAGAAAAAACATTGCAAAATTGCTGCAATGTTTTTGCTACTTTGTGCTGTACGTGAAATCTTCAGCGTGTTCGTGGAAACTTAATGAATCTAACGTTAATGCGATAGATTTAATCTTTGTGAGCAAAGAAAGACTTTCGTGCAAATAATCGACACACCAAGATGTAAAAACTACGATTAACATTCGTATAATGCTGTAGTGTTCGTTCGTCTAGTTAGCTTATACATATATTTAACGATTTCCTGCAGGCTTTCGAAGATGCTTCTCCTTACGTGGCTTACATTATTGTTACTGTATAAAATAAATGCCAACAGCTTTCAGCCGATGTTGCTCACGCAAGAAACTCGCTCCTGCATCACGAACGATCGCAGTCAAAAATTAGCAAGTCAAAATATCGCTTCTACGTCTAATCAAAGTGCTAGCTTCAATAATTTCCACATTTCTGAATACATCTCATCAGCATCGTCAGAGGGGATTCTCGGGATCCCCTTTGACGAGATACTAGCGTGACAAAATTTCGTTGATTCCGGCTCTCCTACGTATAAGTTACGTATAAGTATCTTCAAGTTCGTTGATTAATGCACATTGCGCGAAAACTGTATTACACCCGTAATATTGCGGAATATATACATACAGACCCATCTCTCGTTCTCCTATACATCCATTTAAGTAGCCGATCTGATAAGCGCACACATAACAAGGAAAAAAAAGCGATTTCGCTCGTAGGTCGGTACAATCGCATCGGTTCACCGCATCGCCAAAATGCTCGCTTTTTGTACTATTTCCATCGAGTATTTAATATAAAAGTGTGTATCGAAACAACATGTACAAAATATTGCGATGTAAAAGGGAAACAGATCTCTTCTCTACGCGCCAGCACATATACGGAGGTAAACACCATGCAGGGGTGTGAGACACACAAGTCATTCCTCGTGCAATCGTTGCTGCCGTGCGATCTCGCGTGGCCTCGTTGCCCAGCAATATCGGATATCCCGCGAGATCCAGCGCGAACCTTATTTATTCCGCAATCCTACGATGCCTATCGCGATTGTTTCAAATCGTAGTCGCGTGTGGCCGATTCAGTAAGCAATAGCTTAAGGCTATATCAGAGGTCGACGGCCGTGTCGGATCCGTGATGGTATTCCTCGTCTAACAGCGGCTCTTCCTCCACCGTCATGTGAACTGTGAACAAAACTCGTCATCATGCACACCAGCGATTACAAACATCAACACATATATTCTAAATCGCTCTCCTATGACACCCTCGACGGCGTTTTCCTTCGCTCCTCCTTTGTTTCTTTCCCTTTTTTTGCCAGAAATTTAAACTCGCGGAAATTCATGTACGGCAGGATCAAGAAGTGTAGAAGCAAAATCAGCGTTCTTCGTTTTTCACATAGCGCGACTCTGAAAATATTTCCATCCATATTTGTTAAAGGATCACTGGACTTTTCTATCATTTTTTTGTATGATATGAATGATTGATTAAAATTTTTCTCGCGAGAAATAAAAGAAGAAAAAAAGTTAAAGAAAAGAGAATTGGAGAACAACAATTCTCTTTCTTTCGACTTCTACATTTCTCGATTTCAAACTTTTACACTTCTATTAAGAAAGATTTTTAAACATGGAAGAACATCTAATACCAGTTTCCTGTCTAAAATACATGCTGAAAGAAATATCGTTTGTTTTTGTATATTAAATCTGTGTATCTCTTATAAAAAGTTATCAGTTTTAAGCACGAACAATACTAAATCTAAGCTAATTATTTTTATGATCATCTATGCCTCATTTCTTCTACTAACCAAATGTTTGCTCCCTCTAAAAAGAAAAAATCATGGAAATTTGTTATATTATATTAACTATACTAATAATGTATTTGTTTGGAATTTTTCATATTTGGAATTTTCTTGTAACGATTTAAAAGCACAAAGTCCAAGCAGCAGGCAGAAAAACATGCAAAACAATTCTGATATATAATATTTTGCAAAGATGAAAACCGGAGATCCTTTGTGCACTCTTATGCAAGGAAAGTAATTTATATCAATATATGTAATACTTGGAAAAAAATATTTTTAAGTATTATTGCTATAACATTAAAGTATTAAGTGAAGATCTTTTTTTAATAAAAAAGGATCTTCACCTTGAAAAAATATCTTTATCTCGATGCGACCTGATAAGCATATTTTATTATTATTTTTGATTATATTGCATTTAAGACGGTTCTTAAAATAACATTCATGCCATTATTGTTCATTTTATATTGACTAAAACTAAGACTGCAAAAATTTTTAATTTATAATACACCAACTTTTGATGTTTGATTTTTAAACTTTTGTTTTTTTACCATAAAAAGATTAATCTATTTAAATGTAAAACAATTTATACTAATGTTATCCTACAAATGTAAATGGATAAATTAAAGTTTATCTCAAGATAAATGTAAAGAGATTAATTAAAAATTAACACATGCAGATAATCCGAAAACGTGCAAAAAGCTACAGTTCACAGTTCGTAACATGCATAAAATACACGTAATACGAGCAATATTATATTGGCACATATAAAGTTTGTAAGTATAATGACGCATTTCATATAAATTATATTAATATTAATTTTAACACAGATTCCCTTTCTCCCTCACATATACAATAACAATCATATTACCTTTCCATATCACATTTTAAGCAAATCTTGCACAATAAATTAAAGCACAAACATGCATATTATCGTTCACAAAATGTTCTAAATAATTCTTTTCTTGTTATTAACCGTCTTTCTAAAGAATGCACAACAATATAGAAAATGTCTCATTGTTGGTACATTTTCGTCCGTACAATCTATTCTTTTTACAAATAATATAATTTTTATTGGATATTACATGAACAGCACAAAACTAATGTTAGATTTACTGAGAATGATATGAACAAATTAATTTTTCTAAAAAAAATTTCTCTGACAAGACCGGTTAAATTAGAACGAAAACTGGTACTGTATAGTAAACTTATTTATCCAAAAGATATAATACATTTCTGAAAGAAAATTTAAAATATGGTACAGTTGAATAAAATTACATTTCATTCAGTGTAACGTTTACATGTACAGCACTATCTTCAAAAGAACACAATTAATTAAAGTACTCGTTTCACTTCATCTATTTATAAGTAACAACATAATTAATTCTCTTCAATTTCGGAATTGTTGTTAATACACGAGAAAGAGAAAAGAATTCTAATATATTACATTTTAAAGAAAATCTATCGCAGTTAAGATATCATGTCAATATGAAAACGTTCCTTTTGTTATATGTAATTTTCCTAGAGCAACACTTCTTTAGGAATAAGTAGTACAATAGAAAAGTTATGAACATTAACACACTCTCTATCATACATCAAGGTTTTGCATTTAACATCCAATTCAATTATTATAAAAATTATTAATCAATCATTATCAAGAGGGACTATTAAATTAGCAAAATTACATGAGTAATATAATATACAAATAAGAATTAAGCATGTATCTGCCATTTGCTTGTAACGTTTTATGTAAAATACGTAGTATATTTAAAATACGCTTCTCACAGAATATACGTGACACTTATGTAAAGACTCTCTTAATAAAGTCATTTGTCTTAATTGTATCTATTGTCGTGTCTATTGACGTAGAAGTAAACAAACATATCTAGTGCGAAGCCGAAACTTTACTCCTTACATGCCTCAACATGTCTTACGTAATTTATAGTATCCTCATTAAAAACTTTTCTTGTTATTATCAAATACATGGGCACACGCATAAAAGCAGAAATAGAAAACGTTCACGACGCATTTCATACGATCGAAAACTATACATTTTAAAGTGGAATTCATACTGTTTGTTATACTCGATAAACATCACACTTAAAACAAATTCTTTTTATATGCTTTATAAATCTCAACAAATTCGGTATATAAATACCAATAAAAATTTTTGAAAAAAGAATTATTAAAAAATGTTCAGATCTTTGTTCAAAATTCAAAAGATTAACGACAAATTGTTACTAAATTATGAAAAATTATATAATCATAAATTTTATTAAAAAAAAAATAACTTATTAATTTAGTATTTAGAAAGCAATTCCAGATATTAATTTTCATGAAACTTACTTCTTTACGAACAATGTAGAGATTTTTGATCTTGCATATTTGATGTATAATTTTTATTATATTATAACAAACGTCCTACGGCAATGAACGAGATATATCTGAATCAGACATACCAAAAACAGAGATCGATATTTAAAAATTTAATGTAGTTTATATCAAATTCATAATATTCTCATACAGATTTATGTGTATACCATTTCTTAATGATATATATATATATATATATATATATATATATATATATATCATGTTCTTTTCGCGAACATTCTGAATTATAACTTTTATCACTTTCTTTTCTTATAAGTATGGAGCAAGTGCCGTTTTTATTGTATGTCCTAATGGTACCCTTTTACTTGACGGTACGCTTCATTAAAAATCCGTAATAACTGTTAATCAATTCAACTAAGACTTTAATCACAAGTGTTGTTAGCTTTCTAAATTCTTAGTCGGAAACGACAGTTCATAAATTATAAACGTGATAATAAATGAGCTGTACTATTCGAACGTCTATGTACACAAATATCGACAAGCGTTTTTACTTTGTAACATCGCGATTTCTTTATACACGAATCATACAGAACATTCATTATCACCAGTCGATCCTAATGATGTTTCTTATGCAATCTGTTACGTTGTGACCTATTAGTACCATTTTTCTCGGCGGCGTTGACCTGGATAGTGCCCGTATGGTTGCATGGTATCCTAAAAAGCTTGATCTTCATGTGATCGCATATTTCAAGACATACTTGAGCACTATATCGGAAGATATCCAGAGTGACCCAGATCTAAACATATGTGTTTCATTACTTATCGAGTTCGTAGAAAATTATGTCGTAAATAGAAAGCGATAATGTGACTTACGAAACACAGCCAGAGAACGTAGTATTCTTTGATAAAAAAGTTGAAATATTGATTGAGAAACAGCATAGCTGGACCGATTAACGAACTGTCCAAGTATTGCATCTCATTCTTAGTCATATGAGCAACCTGTGGAAAACATTGAGAAATGATGATATTATTACGAATAAGAAATAGTATTATCGCAAACATGTAATTAATATACGTACCACTAATCTATTCGTAACTTTCGCCGCCACTATTCCAAACGAAAGTATATACAGGGCTGGGTGGTTTTCGTAGACGTGTTCAGCGCTTTTTCTATATATTATAAAAGCCGGTACCACCACAAAGCTAAATGGTATAATTGGCGATAAAACGGACGTCCCCTAAAACAAAATCGGTTTTATGCAGCAACTGAAGAAGATATTTACAGTAAATCTACGTGCGAGGATTTATATTTGTAAGAGAAAATATGATTCCGATTAAGTGCAGAGATTTAATTCAATAAATATGTATATATTAAAAAAAAAAAAATGTATGCTAAAATCATTCTATACATAATTAAATAATAATATATATCTACGTAAATATAAAAAACTAAAAGCATACATACAAATTTTTGTAAAATATTTTCTTCAAAAATACATTTACATTATTGTTTTGTAATCGATAAAGTTATAAGACAAATATCGTTATAAGTGCATTAAACAAGAAAAATGCAAACGTGAACAAAGAAAAATACGATAAGTTTTAAGCAAAGTTTATCTAATATATGTGTAAAAAGAGATTAAAATTTAATCGTTATATTTATTCGACTTACAATGCAGTAGATAAATTATTGTAAATGCATTAAATGTATGAAATAAATTATCACAAGTCATTAAGGAACATAATTTTAATTATTATTATAATATTAACTTCGTCTGACGCATGCTATACGTTCTGTATATAACGTACGTACAAGTAAAATAAAACGTTCGAAATACTCGAACTATCACGGAATCAGTAAAAGATCGTTATTAGTAATATATAAGCGATAACATAGCATTTTTATTAAACTATTGATTTACGCTTCTATTTTTTACAGCTTTCTACAATTTTCCCAACATGCATGCAAGAATTCGGCTCCGAGTGAAAGAATCGGAAAATTAAAGAAACCTATTCTATAACTGCAAAATATAAAGTAGGAAGCAAGAGAGGTGAAGGGATATACATGGATTCCTCTTTGGAAAGAAGTATGTATGTGTGATATAACAAATATTAACGTAAGAGTGAAAACAACATTAAGAGTGATGAGTAGTTTTATACGACGCCGTTAGATTTAGGCCCATTGTTGCTAAAGAAATAAAAATCTACTATTATCTTATTATTACTAATTATTTTTAGAGCGTACAATTCTCTACAACTTAATAATGCAATTAAAACTCGCTGTAATAATAAAGATTTTCCAAGCAAATCCTTTTTTTTTGTTCCAGCCAAACTGCGATGTTTAAGAAGCATGGGCCTAAATCACGAACTAAAATAAATTAAACAAAATTGTGCACTACACAATTGATCCTACTACTTTTTTTTTCAGCTGACTTACTGCGACGGTGGAGCCATTTTTTCCGACACCACCGGCGAGAATGACGGATATGCTGCTCTGTGCAAGTAAAATAGCGATGCCCACAGCAGCCCATAATGGAAACACCTTCACCTCTGTGCCAGTGTATGGCAACTATATAAGAGCGACACGAAAGATCTTTTGATTAGTCATCAGAGAGGCTACCCTCGTGTCAAGGACTCTTTAAAACTCCGTATCCCTGACATGTTAATTACATAAAATAGCAAAGTCAATCGGAAATACATCTGCTGTTTTCACTTTTGAAACAATTTCGTATTAACGCCATATTAATTACAATTCATAATGCTAAAACCAATAGAACAGATATATATAATGTTACAAATTGCGTAGTAAAATACTCTTGATATTCAAAACAAATTTTTTACTGCTTCTATAAATTCTAGCTGCTGTTTACAATCGTATTATATAAATGTAATGCAAATTTGCAAGTTTTAATTTAAAAAATCTGTATAGAAATTTATACATAGAACTTACACTCCTTTCTTTTTGTTATTTCGCAAAACGTAATCTTTGCCATTGAAAATAAAACAAGTTTTTCGGGGAAGAATAGATTTATCTATAAATTATAGAAGTGCGAGTCAAAGAGTTTGCTGTTATAATATGCCACGAACAAACACGTATAATTATAATAAATAAGTGCAAAAAACAACATATGGTGTCGCGAGATTTGAGAGTATGAGCTAAAACAAGACTTGAGCAAATTAAAGCTATCACTGTGCAGCATTCTGTCATACACAAAAATGTGTCGGTTCTCTTATCTCACATATAAAATAACACATACCATTTTTCTTGCAGGCATACTCCACAGAAAATAAATTACATACAGCACAATTTCAAAAAAAGTGCTAATATTTTTCTTACTTAAACAGCGATTTTACATCTGTTCATTAAAATCGTAAAAACTGCACAGTAAATAAAATTTCAGTTTACATAATTAAAGTACAGCTTTACAAAATCCCGTATGTATGAATAAGAGTTATGATTAGTTATAAATTGAAATTTATTCATCTTTTTTTTTGAAATCTAAAATCGATTATTTTTTAATTCAGATTATAATTATTTGGTTCTTGATAGTACTCTCCTCTCTCTAACAGAAGCATAAATTTCTCAGAGCAAAGAGATTATTTGAAGAACTAGTTATATTAAGCAACATATTACGATATTCTACATTAAACAAAAGAAGCGTTTATATAAATTGTGCGAAATACCGTGATATATTACTCTGATGGTTTAATATATTAGCGGCCATATATAGATGTTTAGTAATCCAATCGAGCAGTAAATCACAACCCGTAAGTTTTCCCAGTAGAAGAGATCGATAGAAAAGACAGCAAGCAAAAAATGAAGAAATGTACCAAAGACAGAGACAACACTTCTACTGTACAGAATTGCAGAAAAGAGAATATGAGAATACGTTGTTCTAGAAGGCCATTTCTTTAAGAGACTTACTGCAATTGTGGAACCGTTTTTTCCAATCCCACCAGATTCAAAGACTTTACAGAATTCAAGGAACACGTGAAGGTAGCCTGCATAAAAGACCATTGCTATGTAGTTACTGAACGTACCGAGTACGGGGATCTAAACAAAGCGACAAGACCTTCGTTCGTTATGAGAATTGCTCGTTACAGTTGTTTCTTGTGTACATGTAACCCCTATACACATGTATATACAAACTCTTATAATATCTTTCTGATATCAATTGACGCATTAATACCATTCTGAATGGGCTTAGTTCTATCTGTGGTCGTATTCACTGCACGTACAAACGGAACATGCGTTTTTTTTCCTTGCAATAAAATTGCAAGATTGTAAGGCGAGGGAGCAGCTGATTTGAGTACAATAAATCGAATATTAAAAACTACCTCGTCCTTTATGATTCAATATGTCATAAATATCAACGTGAAAAAAAGTCGGTTTTTTTTTTATATATTTGTTATACCTAATGTGCAAGTTTCGCAGGCAGTGTTTTATCTATAAGCAAATGTGTTGTATTTTTTTTTTTTTCAAAAGCACAGGATAAAAAAAATTTATTGTACATTTGCTACAAGGAGAAAAAAACCAAATTTTCTACTATTTATCTACACCAGATCCTTTATACATAAATTTATACATAATTTAGATTGCTCTTAAACTATTCGAAGAAAATTCGCAGACTTTGAAATTGTTTCAAAAGAGCATTATTATGTATTTATAAAGAAGCTGTAGTCATAATTTTTTCATCATGAATGTAACATTCAAAAATACAAACAAGACTAATTTTTACATTGAAAAAAACGACTTTTATCAGAAAGAAAGAAGATGATTTTTACAGTTTAATATTTTTACAGCATATGTTGAAACTTGCTGAAAATTTAAGAAATGAATTTACATATGGAACAAGTACAATTATCGATTTTATAATGGCACATACAATTCGTTATGAGACTCGTAGGACGTACGGTTATCGAAAACAAGAATGTAAGGGGGTGGGGCATAATTTAGTAGGGAATACGGAAGTAAAAATGCATGTTAAAAATTAGTAAATATTTTGCAGTAAAGAAGTAATCTCAGCGCCGCTCCTCATGCCATGCTGCTCCCATTTCTGCATGTTCAATAAAAAATTCTAGTTAACAGACTTACAGCCACAGTGGAACCATTCTTGCCCACTCCTCCGGTGAAAATCACCGAAAATATGGAATACAAATTTGCCAGTGCACACACGACTGTCATAACTCCTAATAAATACTTAAACATAAAACCATCTAAGAATGGTATCTGCAAAAAATACTTTCATTAAATGACGTTGTACGTAATGGCGTTGTCTCATTAATTTTAGCATAGTGTCATGAATGCCAAGGTAAAATTTTTCGATAATAAGACAACTTTTAAGCAGCACAAAGTGTAATATTGTAATGTTTCGATTTTTGTAAATGTAAAAACTATTATGTGTGATGTACTTTAAAAGAAATTGAGTTTCACAGCATAATCATATTCAATTTCCGTCATTGAGGATTTTATGTGTCCAAGTAAAAAAGACTAGCATAACACAGAGGAAGTAAAATAAAATTTTTTATACTCAGCAGATGTAATAAAAATGATTGAGAGAACTATATTATTGATTTAAAAAATATTCTACTTTTTTTATACGAATTCTATAATGACGTAAATTATGCGCGCCAAGCTATCAAAATTACTTACCATAGAATGTAAAACACATAGTAATATAAGCAAAAATCTATAATTTTACTTGTGCTAGTTGCATTTTTAAAAATACAAATTGGAATATCAAACTATTTAGTTGTATCTTTACCAAAAATATTGCTATAATAAGGCATTTGCGTAAAAATTGCATCGCTCTGTGTAGTGTAAGCAGTTATAATAGCGTGTGTTAATTAAACGAATACCTTGCGTCAGCAATAATTTAGAATAATACTAATTTAAAAAAAAAAGCTAAGCAAAATACAGTTTCCTGTTTACAAACTGTAGCCGTGCAGAAAGCCAAAAAAATAACATGAAAAGTGTTCTATCAATTGCTACACAAGATATTCTTGCCATTGATCATACAGAAAAATGCAATTAAAAATAATACAACCTCCATCATCCAAATTTGTGGACCAAAGATAGCGGAAATCAGATGAATAGCTATGATTGTAAACTGTGCTTCCGTTACATCCACTTTACCAAATCTCAAGGAACCTGTTAAAAGATATTTTAATTAATTAAAATTAAATAAAATTTGTGTGCCACTTTATTTTTATCTAAAATGATTTCATACCTGAAACATAGGTCTGCCAATGAGCACAGTAAAAAAGCGTCATTGCGCAGAAACACTGGAAAAACATCCACGTTGGATAGTATCCTAATTGTACAGCTATACATGCCGATAAAGCAACAAACACTAAGAACAGGATAAATATCACCAATTAAAATGTTTCTAATATATGAGTTAAGAGGCAGTGCAGCAGTTATATACCTGTTGATATTGAATCACACCCATGATCAAACAATTCTCCCAGTGGTGTAGATGTGCCGGTTCTCCTGGCTTGCTTGCCATCGATAGCATCTAAACTCTGATATATAAACAGACCAAGTGCACATAAAAAACAAGCCCATCTAGGTGGCTGAAAAAAAAAGAATAATATCACATTAATCAATTGCATTGTAGTTAAAATCTTTAGTTTATTATATAAAATTATATACATGTTGTCAAACTTTTTATGTAAAGATTGTTCTGAAGTTAAAGTATATTTAAATATAACTGCATACCTGGTTTTCACAATAATAAGAATAATAATAATAATAGTAATAATAGTTACATAAGAGCAAAACATGCCACTGCTCTAATAATTGATGAATCATTATTTGCATGATTTGCATACTCGCCGGTAACACTATCTCTTTAGTCAGAAAATTATCCTATCATGAAATTATAATTACTAGATTGTTCACGATGTCTTTTATTTGGATTTATATCACATAAAAAACTTAGCAAACTGATCAATCTAATTTCAAATGCATAAACCTGATATGGAAATGTTATCCTGCTCCAGTTTAGAAAAATTAAAATCATACAAAAGCAGAAAATAATACAAAATTTTTTAGAAAACAAACAACAAACACTTTCTGATTCGTGACTTCGTGTTTATGTATAATATATCAGAAATGTCAGAAATTTTAAATTTGCAAACTTTTTTTTAAATTTTGTCTCTAACTAAGCAAAAGATCTTTTCATTTACACAAAATTTAGACGTCTAAAGCTACTATATATAGATACTTCAAACATCAACAGAAATAATGTTGTAACAGACAGCGTTTTCAAACACAAAATATGCCATTTATGGCATATGATAAAATAGTTTGAAGAGTCAATTTTTTTTCGCGATAAGAAGGGTTTGCGTCACAGAGATAGTAGCAGCACTCAAGAAGGACAAGGTTGCGGCGAACTCATCAATCCTGATGAAATCATATCGTGGCGGACAGGTTAGGCAAGGTCTAAGGCCTTTTCTGACATCACGGGCTTACCTCGATTCTCGCGTCCGGACTATAGTAGACAAGAATCAGGGTGGTGACGATGTTGACGATCAGGCCGAGCACGGTGATGAGATTGGGTGCTAGCCAGAGCGGAACCTTGCTGACCAGCCAGTCCCACCATGGCTGCAGGAGGCCGTCGAGGAGGCTGTTGCTCGTGCAGCTGTACTTGTGCTCGCTGAGCCGCTTAAGCTGGCCGGGCGACAGCAGTCTATCCTTGTAGAACAGCATGTTTCCTCGGGTCGCGCGCGTCGTGAACGACGCCGTGTCACCGAGCCGTAGGCACCGACGGCAACAGTAGGGAGGTGAGGAAGGTAACGGGCAGCGCGAGAAATCCGCGGGAACCGGTCGCTCCTACGATCGTTTCTGCGACGAAGACGCGACGACGGCGCGGCGCACTATCACCGACGAGATCACTCGCGACGGGACGGCCAACCATAACAAGCGACCGTCGCGTCACGCGTACATTTCTACGCGCTCCGCAGTTGCTACTGACCGGAAACTGGCTGGCTGCTCGTGTCGCCGATGACGCTGGCGCGTGCGCGCGCGCGACCGGAACCGCATATGGCTTGCTCGCGCGAGCGATTAATGATAACGTAATCGAGAATCGAGAGGTAATTGACTGTACCACTGTGTCTCGATTCATGTACGATCGATTTATTCAGTGGTATTCAGATTATTTTTTTAACGTGATTACGTGAATCGTGAATAGAATTATTGACAGTTCTAATGACCTCTAATTGATTGCAATTGCGATTTCACGATCGTTTTCATTCATTAAATAAATTTTTTTCGGGCACAATTTATTCTGTAAAAAGCTGATCGTCATTATACGTTTCATTCGCGTTCACGTCTGACTCGCGACTCGATTTCTCGTCGCCGCTGCATGTTGCGATGGCGACTCTATTTGGTTTCTCAAGGCTCTTTAATTATGCGGCGAGTAACTGTCTGAGAAGAGTGACACCGGCTGCAATTTGCAAGCAATATTACCCAGGTAAGTAAGTTATGATTGCGCCAAAATGCGCAGCAAGAACATAACCTCTCCTCCCCCAACTGCAAACCTAACCTCCCTCCTACTCCAAATATTGTCAAGCACTTTAGTTTTTAAAAATTCGTAAAATATCAATGTTTCGTCGTATTAAAATTTTACAATTGATCTATTGATATAATTTCAAGAATTTTACATGCAAATTTTTACATATGAAATCATCTAGCGAGATTTTCTGTGATACAAAAGAGAGAGGATTATATTTCGTTACATTAAAATTTTAGTATAAATCTATTAGTATAACTTTATCAGGAATTGTATAACAAATTCTGAGACAAAGAACATGAAATCTAGCAAGACTTTACAAAGTACAAGAAATTAAAGATTATATTTTGTTTTATTAAAATTTTGACAAATCTATTAATATAATTTTATATGCACCTTTTAAGATAAAATATATGAAACCAGCAAGAATTTACATGATAAAAAAAAGATATTAAGAAATAACCTATTATTTCAGCATTACGACTATGGGAGACGCCAGTAGCAGGATATCGGGTAGCTAGACCACAATGGATGAAGCCAGTGCAGGATCATCAAACAGAAATACAGGAATGGGATGAAGAGAGAGAGAAAATATGCACTGGTTAACATAACTTATTTTCTATAACATGATTAAACATTAAAGTCATAGTAGAATCTTAGTGCTTATAATATTTCTTATTTGCTTTTAGGTTTTGTTCTTTTTTTACAAAATCCAGGACTGAACTTTTTGCACGGTTCATCTTTTCTCTTTTTCTTTTTATATTGGAGAATAAAAAGGAAAAGACAAACCATTCAACAAGAAGTTCAATCTCTCTTACAGTATGGAAAAAGAACATTTTATATGCATTTTGTTTAAACTGTACATTATTACTTTCAAACAATTTTTAAGTTGAACTAGAATAGAAAAATCATAATATTGATATTGTGATTTTACTCTGATTTAGTTCAAATTAAAAATATTAAATTGATAATCAATTTAATAATACTGATGCTAATAAGCATCTCTTATTTAATTGTTACACCTATTACGGTTTAATCTCAATTGTTATTTCCTATAAACCTGTATGAACGCTGCTCTATTTTTGTGAATAAAGAATGAAATTTAACAAATAACATCTCTTTCATAGATTTAACAAACGAAATCAACAATCAGATCGCAACGGACACGACCGGCCGTATGTTCGCGATCGTGCAAGTGTGTGGAAAACAATTCAAGGTAACGGAACACGACATTATAATTATTGAGGGATTTTGGCCACCGAACATAGGCGATCAACTAAAACTGGAGAAAGTGTTACTGGTTGGCAGTAAAGACTTCACCCTTATAGGCAGACCGATTCTGAATAGAGAATTAGTTTCCGTCAACGTGACGGTCATAGAAAAAACTCTGTCCCATACAAAAACTCGCTTTAGGTTCAGACCGAGGAAACAGTATCGTCGTATAAATTGTAAGTTACCGAAGAGACGATATTCTCTTTCTCTTCACTCCTCGCTTCATTTATACTAATATGCTCGACGTTCTTTCAGTCTACAGAATACAGCATACAATGCTGCGGATTAACTCCATAAGTATAAACAGCAAGATCGATGAAAAGAAAGAAGTGGAAGGATTAGACAGAGTATATTAAGTATAATGTATACATATATATATTATATCAATAAAAGCAATATATCTAAGTACTATATATTATTCTTTGAATACTATATATATAGAAGGTAAAAATTATTTAAAATCAAACAACAGATTAAATCATGGATATAATTTGATAAGAACCATTGTAACTTTTTGAATACAAATTAAATTTCTTCAACTAGTGTTCAAAGATGATTTTTGATAATCGCATGTAATAAAAAAATAACAAAAATCTCTTGTACATAATGTGACCAAATATTTTCTAATCCAAAGCTGGACAATTTCGTCATTTTAATGTTAGGTTTACCATCATAATTTGGCAAAATTTATAAAATATTTTTTTAGTAGAATCTTTTCGCTAAAATTGAAACTTTTAATATTTAATAAGACAATCGCCTCAAAAGTAGAATGTTGGGTCACATCATTCATATATCTTATTTATTATCGCGTTCGTCGTTCTTTTATCAAATCGATGATCCAAAATCTCGCGGTTCTGACCTTCGGTTTGATAACATTTCGCGGAAGCATGCGCTCGTGGACGCACGACATGTGGAACTCGCGGTGGGGTGCGCGAACGGAGGCGGAGCGAAACGGTGACGACGACGGTGGTGGCGGCAGCGACTCAAGTGACTGTGAGCGACTGGCAGTGACGGAGACAGCGTCGAGCGGTGTGGTCGATCGTGTTTCGTTTCTATGAAACACGGAAAAAACGATCAGCTTTCGTTCACGCCGCCACGAGACGGCGATTCTCAGTTGAATACGCGCGCTTCGCTCTTCGAGACGCTGAAGTCTCTCGCGAAATTTTTTACTTTTTGGAAAACCTGGAGGAAAGGATGTTGCTCACCGTTGATGCCACGCACACCAGACACTGAACCCACTCTTTCTCTTTCTATCATCGTCAGCCGGTTTTCTCAGCTCCGAAGGAGAGCGAGAGTCTCGTGGTGAGTTTCGGTCGCGCCGAACCCTGGGGAAAAACCGAAGGGCCGAGTGTGTCCTTCATGCGATTCAGGTTTATCGAACCGGTTTCAAGGACGCGCGCGATTTTTCCTGAGCGAGAGATTTCAAATGCCTTTCGCCTGGTCAACCGGCTCTATTCAGATTCGCAGTTCCCTCTCTCGAAGCAATCAACTTGAAGAGAACATATCTCCAATTTATACATCTTCCCCTTTATCTTCTTTCCGTTTTTCTTCCTAAGCATTAAAGTAAGATTAAAAAAGAAACTTGACATTGTTTCTTAAATTAGCTATTTTTAATTACATATTTTATATATATTTTTTCATTATGACCGTACTTACTTTTCTTCATCAACCTTGGAATTAATCAAAATAATTCCAAAACCTTGGAATCAATTAGCCACTGCTTTAAATTAATTAATATATATCTTCTAATTCATATCTAATTACGTTCTTTATCATAAGCAATTTCTAGGAAGGATTATTACATCAGAGTAAAATTAAAATTTTAGAATCATTTCCTGCCTCTCTTTTAAATTACAATATTTTGTACACGTTTCTTTTATTGTAATGACTTTGTGTTTACTTCGCTAGTTTGTCGACTTCGGGATTAGCCGCCACGTGTGCGGATAGGCGAAGTGTGCCTACCAGAACACAGGCGTTCGCGGTTTCCGCGCGAAATAAACAGAGAACGAAAGTCAAGAAACGAGTTATCAATTCAGTAAAACGGTACGTCCGCAATTTGCGCTTGGGTTCCATCGTCCAATAGCATGCTGTGCATAATCAACGCCGTACGCAATTGCGGAGTGCAAGAACATAAGGGGCTAAGTATAGCGATATATCGCTGTCCAAGAAATGAAGATGTGTGAAGTACACTCCCTCTCGCTTGCCTGGAGGCGGCGGCGGCATTCGCTTCCCTATTTCTGAAATCAGCAGTCTTGTTTTCAAACTGTTTTCGAATGACTATGCATGTAACTTTATCGCTCGATACGCTCCGTTTGAGATAAAGCGCTTTTAGCATAAAGGGACAATACATCACTAAATATGCGTCGCAGTAATGCAAACGCTATGCGAATAAATCTTTACAACTGTTCATATGCAAGATCGTTCGATCGTTAACGTGCAAATTATACGTATGAGCTAATAATTATGTCGTTTCAGCTTTTGTGTCTTTCTTGTCAGCGGAAATTTGTCGATAAGTCTTGATAGCGGAAATTTGTCGTTAAGTCGAAAAAATGTACTGCAATCATTGATCAGAAAAGACTATCTGATCTACTGCAGGAAATGACACCTGTTCGAATAACAATATTTTATATCAATCCAATGATTTCAGCGATTAAATTTGATTATAACATTGATGACAGAAGCGATAATAACTTTTATAAATGTGAAGTTCTAATTGAGAATTAATGTTTTACAAGATTTGGTAAACATTATATGGAATCATTTCCATTACCACGTTCCAACTTTCTACATGAAATTTATATGAGAAAGCTGGAGCTGCAAAAATTTCAAACTTATTCTAAATACGCTTCATAAGATCCAGACAGCATAAAATATTCATCATAAATAATCACAAATATTCTGAAAATTTACTTTCAAAAAATATGTAGTAAAGAATATGTGCAAAATATTTATGTATACATATTTCAATATTTTAATTTCTTATAAATATTTCTAAATTTTATTTTGTGTTGTCTGAGAAATAGCGTTACTTAGAATACCGTTCTTTTGTTATTGGATTAAATCATTAATTACTTTGGTTGTCCAGCTAGCAAAAAATTTCATCCTGTGCATTATTCCATGTTGCATCTCGATGCTATCCCGTCATACCTCAGATCCTGTCGAATCCCTTCATGAGACGTCCGCATCGACCTTCAAAGTTTGTTGCAAAAATCTGAACAAACAATTTTGAAAAATGGCAGAAAAGAAAAAAGGCAAGAAGGCAAAGAAGAAGAAGAAGATCGTGGATGAGCATCAGTTGCGCAGGGACCTGAGGGAGCAGGCGAAGATGACGAAGTCCGCGGACCAGGTGCAGGAAGCTACGATGTCCACGCAGGTCGAGCCACAATACTCTGAGGATATTAGAATCGGTGGTGTAGAAGGGTAAGTTATGTCTTCTCTCAATCTGCTTAATTCAATTAATCTTCTTTTTCACTCTCCTGAAACAAAGCGAAAGTCTGTCAAATAAACATTTTTCAAGACGTTAAAATTAAAAATTGAAATAATGAAAATAATTAAAATTTTTCCATTGTCACAGACAGGGGACAGATAAGATAGTGTGAATACTCATTTTATTAATCAAAAGTTGGTCTATCATTTGTCTTTAACAAAATTTATACTTGTTTGGAATATAATTACACAATACTTAAATAATCACCAGTGCAACGTTATACCATTCTTCTAACAAAATATCTTTTCAGATATTTTGGAGGATGCTTAAGAAAGTCAATGGAAGAAGAAAACTTGCTTTTCAAATCTATTCAGAACAACTCGATAATATTTAAGTCAACTAGCTCAGAAAGATATTGAAATTTTGGAAAATAATATGAGAAGCAAATTTCTTCTCCCAATAACTTATATAATTAATTGAGAAATATTCTGCTGAAAGAATAGTACCTGAACTCCATTAGAAACCATTCAAATTGTATAACGTTATTCCAAACAAGAATAAAATCTATATTGAAGAAAAAAGGCTGATTAATTTTTTATTAATAAAAAAAGTATTATATTCTAGTAAAGGTTGTTCTAAGAATAGTCCTGTTCATATTATTTTGTCCATCTCTTGTATAAGCGAAATAATGTCAATGTAAATACATGTTGCATTAGATACTTCACGAGCTCTAACAAATACGTTGGAACATGCAAAAGGATTTAGTTATCAGAAATACGAGATATTGGATTCTATAAAACGTGCAGTGTTGTACTCTAACTGTTACACTTCGTTTCTGATTTAAAAATCAATTCGAAAAACTTGGATGGATTGCGAATTACATATCTCATTTTCGTTTCGCTTGCAATTTTATTTATTGAAATCTAAACAATAGCACGATCGATAATCCCTTTTTATCCCAAGATCGTTGCTGATCGATAATTTATGCGTGCATTTCGGATATTTTCTTTGCACATTTTATAATACGTTTTTCGTAGCTTTTGCTGTCTCCTTTAGTATACTATCTATCTTATCTTGGCTCAGTTATGAATATTTAAAGTAGCTATTTTTATCATTGATTGTGAGAGGAAAAGTGAAAGAGAAATGCAAACATATCAGTGCTGTAACTCACAGAATTGTTTAATTACAGGTAATTAAAAATCTTTGGATTGATTTGCTTTTAAATAGCAAGCGAAGTACAATAAATGCTTCGCGATACGTTATATTCGCAGTTCGTAGACTGTAAAAAGAAGCGAATTTAGTTAAATTGTATCAATCAAAATTAAAAAGCACAAAGTATATTTCATATCTCTCTCCACATCGCGCGATAATGTTTTTAAATACGAAATGATTTTAATAATAAAAACAAACAATATCCGATATCATTTTTTTCCTCTTTATCCAGATATAGGTATTTTGATTTATCTTTTTATTATATATCTAATATTTAATAAATTTTCAAGTTAGGATGTCGAATAATTTCTACAGTTAAAAAAGAGAGAGAGAATGTGAGACAGTGAATCTCTTACGGACTGATAGCGATAATCAACGTTCATTAAACTGGGCTTAACTATGACAGGTCATGCATATCTCCCGCTGAGTGGTTACGTTGATATATATCTTTGTTTGTTAGGCGAATAATCGACTCATTGAATAAGAAAAAACATAATTGATTATATAATTGGTTGCTTTTTACATGCAAATAATGATTTGAGAAAAAAAAGAAACAAGAAAATAGTATTCGAAAAGTTCAACAAGAAATATTTAGTTCGCATAATCTCTTCGTTCATTAATTATCAATTGATTAATTTTCAGAGGCGGCACATACTCCACACTCGTAATACTCGACGGCAAAGGTGCAAAGCTAACGGAAGTTAAAGGACCTAACACTAATCATTGGGTGACTAGAAAAAATATACGAATGGCTTATCTTTAAAGTGCTGTGCGATTATCAAAGACGAGGAAATTGACACATCATTTCAATACGATTTTTAAAAATTAAATCTGCAGCACTTTCTAAATAAACGATTCAAATAATTACAAAAATATTGTTTTGCTTGCTGGAAAAAGTTATCACAAGAATGTAGAGATGTGATTTCCTTCTAGGGAATCGGAATAGACGAGACAGCTGCTAGACTCAGTGCGATGATTGAGAAGGGTAAACAGGAACTAAATATACCGGAAACTGTTCCTTTAGATTGCGTAGTAAGTGGAAATCAAGTTTTATTATAGTTGCATATCATTATAATTATCAGAATTGAGTAGTAACTAATTAAAAAGTTATAAACTTAATTATTATTAAATGAGTTAATTTTTAATTTTAACTAATTATTTTTAATAATGCTTGTTTAAATTAACTTCTAATTTACCTAATTAATTTATCCAACCCTGATAATTACACTTACAACAATTGTAATAGTAACAAATATAAGAAATATGGCGTATTAATGATGTTGAAATAATCTAATTTACTATGGCACTTTCAAATTTTAAATTTTCGATTAAATGGAATCAACTTTGAATTTTTCAAAAGAAAGAATTTGCTCAACAATTTCTTTCATCAACAGGGACTTACTTTAAGCGGTTGCGAGGAAGAAGCTAGCAATCGTCAGCTCGTGGAAACTTTATTGAAAAAATATCCACAGTCTGCCAAAGACTACGTGATTGGCTCAGATACTCTTGGCAGCCTTAGGACTGGCTTGGAGTCTGGCGGGATTGTGCTGATCGCTGGAACTGGCAGCAATGCTTTGCTAATCAATCCGGATGGAAAGACTCATGGTTGCGGAGGATGGGGACACATGATGGGTGATGAGGGAGGAGGTATATATCGTTTCCTGCAAAAAAAAAAACACAATGTGGAATGTTGTACTTTTTAAATAAAGTTTAAATTCAACGTTAATAGATTTAAAAGAAATATAGATAGACGACTAAAATAGTAAAACAGAATTATAATTCTTGAACTTTAAATTCGTTTTAACTTCATTTTCCTGTAAATAAGACAAAATTCATAAATAACATTCATCTTGACAACAATGACTTCAATTCAGATAAATTTCTTCGTTAATTTACATTTAAATTCTTGACACGAGCTTCAGTCAATTATTTTCTCCTGTTAATTGTTTTTAAGCTTACTGGATAGCTCATCGCGCCTGTAAATATGTATTCGACGATATTGATGGGCTTGTGGAAGCACCAGAACCAATAAGTTATGTATGGCCGGCGATGAGAAGTTACTTCAATGTGAGCGATAGAAACGGCATATTACCATATCTGTATGCGAATTTTGATAAAAGCACTATTGCCAGCTTCGCCAAGGAACTTGCAATCGGCTGCGAAAGGGATGATCCGCTGTGTCTGAAGCTCTTCGATGAAGCTGGACAGATTCTAGCGAAGCACATTATCGCCCTTTCGAAGAAGGCCCATAACGTCAGTATCTCATTTACAAACAAATCGATAAAACGACCTAATTTATATGAAACTTTGTACGAAAAATTTTATGGTAAAATCTCTGCCAACGATTTTGCTTAAATCGCGTTTTCTTTCTTTCAGGATCTCAAACTTGCTCACGGCGGCCTGAAGGTGATCTGCGTCGGATCTGTATGGAAATCATGGAAATTCATGAAAAACGGTTTCGTGAATGAGATTCACAACAGGAGCATCGTGGACGAATTGAGTCTGCTGCATTTGACGACAACGTCGGCATTAGGCGCTTGCTACCTGGCTGCGGAAAAGATCAATTGTCCGTTTGTCAAACCGTACGACAGCAACGTCGAAAACTTTTTTCATTACAAGCGTGATCATTATCCGGAAGCACAAAAAACAGAACATTCGGTAGAATTAAAAAATTACACGTCCGAGTGTAGTAACGCTCACGCTCACGTTCGAAATGAAGAAACTACATGATAAGATATAAATGAATAAGGAAGTTCTGATAAATATGCTAACGCTTTTTTTAGTCGACATTGGAATTCTTTATCTGTAAACACGTTGCAAAAGTTACAAACGAATTATATCTCGCATGATTAATAATCGGAAAGATCTAAGTTCCTGATTAGAGCGATTATGAAACGCAGGTGTAGCAGGTTTAAATATATGATAAGCTACACAGATATGCGAAAAATGAAAAAATTGCTTTTGTAAAAATTACATATTGTAAATTCGATTTAACATGTAAATAAATTTTTACGGAACCGAAAGCAATATAACTTTAATTGCAATATAATAAAATCTTCTCGAGTATGCGCTGTTGGAAACTGACATATTTTAATATATTTCATAAACTTAAGGTAACAAAAAACTAAGCAATTTTTTTCTTCGACTACATATATAGTATAATCGAGATGTAAATATACAATTGATAAACTGTACAAGCTATGTATTCTGTACACGCTTTTTGTTCTTAACAATAGTTGTCAGTGTTGTTGCACAGATATTTTACATGGTAAGAAAGCTGCGTAATGACACCAACTACCGTTTAAATCAAAAAGCGTATACAGAATACACAATCTGCAAAAAATGAAAGAATTGCTTTTGTAAAAATTACATATTGTAAATTTGATTTTAACGTGTAAATAAATTTTTACAAAACCGAAAGCAATATAATAAAATATTAATTGTAATATAATAAAATCTCGAGTAAATGCTGTTGGAAATTGACATATTTTAATGTATCTCATAAATTTAAAAAAATAAACAGGGTAACAATCAAAAAGCAATTTTTTTTTTCTTCGATTATACGTAACATAATCGAGATGTAGATTTTGTTTCCTTTATACGCACCAAATTTCACACGCGATAAAAGAATGGGCCTGAAAGCCATCTGGGACGTGGCATGGAGCTTCGTATCATGGATTTTTTGTCTATTCATTAAATTCGCATGGTATTTGCTTATGTTAGTCTTCGGTTTGGTATTCTTCGCGGGTTGTTTCGGTGCGATAGTAATCCTCATTTTGTATCTTCTCGGCCAACTACCGACAAACGAACGCAGATGATTAAGGGATCCGGAGACTTATCGTATCTGGTAAGTGATGTAATAGAATGTATCATTACTACATTGATTGAATATGAATACATAATACGAGAGAAGCTTCATTTGCGTTTCAAGCTTATCGCTGGCGTGAAATTATGTGGCAGCATATTTTTGAAAAATATATTTATATCAGGATATATCACAATTTATCTCGTGTACATTGCAACAACACATATACAAGTATAATATCCCTCTCTCTTATTTACATATAGACTCTGGCTACAGCTGAAACCACAATTTATGAGTTTGTATTGGAGTTTCATTTTTTTTAAACAAATTTTTAACACAGTTACAGGGTGAATCATAAACATGATTTATGAACATGTTCCTGAATAGAAAAAAAAGAACAAATAATGGAAACAAATACAATAGTAATAATGATTTAAACATGTTCCCATAGGTCCTTTTCATTGTTAACTAGCGTTTCATAGAAAGGAAAAACATCGTGGAAATAATCGAATTCGATATTCAGTCTTTATTTCAAATTTATTTCTGGCCATTATTTTGATAACAAAATTTTCGACCTAATGTTCTTAGGAACATATGTTTTTCCTTTTTAACACACTTACAAAATTTTAAAACATATACTTATGATTCACTCTGCATAATTTTATTATATATATATATTCTATTATATATGTGAGCATATAGGCCTTGTGGCATTAAATAACAATCATTTGCTTAAAATTTAACGATTCACGTGTTAAAAAAAATATAGATATAATTACATATTTAACTATTTCTTGAAAGAAAATGATTGAAACAGCCACTTAGGAATTATTATGCTGTATGTTGTACGCGTATATTTATTCTCAGTACGCAATGAGAATGATAACGAGTTCAAAAGATACTCCGCAAAATACTTAATGATACAATATGTGCTTGCTAAGAAGCGAGATATTGTTATTGTTAATTATGGCGTTCTTACCTTATTAATGTTCCAGTTTAATCAATTTTATTCGAATCGACGTTGTAAATTGCTCGCCGTTTCACTTGTGATGTGTTACGAAACTACGACATTGATTTGTATCAATATCTATAATTCCTTGTGGTTCTTTGATTCCTAGTGATTTTTATGCCCGATTTGGCCGCGCGACTCAGTTTTACATTAAATTATTTCGATATTTTGCACACATAATCTTCGTTCCATCACGTGAAGATATTTAAAGATGTATTGCTACATGATATCATTTATACAAGGAGGCAATGCGATTGAAGTTTTAGTTACAATAATCACATTTTCATAAATATCCAGATCGGCGATATAGCCATCGGTTTCCTTGATTAAAGTGGATTAACCCTAGGAATATATTACGGCACGAATGCAGTAGTCGAATGCACTATAGTTCAACTTTCCCATTATACACATAAAGTGGAAACACAAACTGACTTTACGAATTAATAATCAGTGCTTTAAATCGAATATTTCTATAAGCAGTGGCTCTACACTGGATGGATTGACATTCAAGTAAACTCCCACGACCTCGTCGTTCAGTTTATGGAGTTCAGAAATCTTCTGTATTAACTTAAGGAATGTAGATTTAGCTTCGCAACCAGGATAAACGCTCTCCAGATACCGTCTGAGAAGATAATAATATGAATTCTGGAAAGAAGAAAAATCAATGAAAAATATGATCCAATAAATTTTCTAAATCTGTTTTATGTCAAAGGTTAAAAAAATAACAATTTACTAAAACACATATTATAAACTGATTACCAATATCGCTCTGTTACAACATTATGTGAATTATTTTAAACTATGTACATATATTTTAATATATAAGAATGTATCTAAATAATAAGTTACACTTAAGAAATCTTAAAGCTCTGACTTACCTGTTCTAATTTGATAACATCGCCATGTACAACTCTTGGTCTGTCGGGTGTAAACAAGGCTATCGCGCTTAAAATCAGAATGATGTTTTCATCTCGCCATCGGGGATCGAATGTTCTAACGAATCTCGCGTGCTCCGCATATAAGTTTCCCTTTGCTTCTTTCAGAACGTCAACTTTGATATTCGACATACTCTCTTGGCTATGAGGTATCTTCCACATGTCTTTATCCGGATCGTAATTGATGGCAGATCTTAGGATCATCATTTCCGTACAACCGCCTTTCAACAGAGCCAACTGATCCTCTTGACACATATTCTTGAAGGCATTTATTTTCTTGGACATCTTTATCAAGCGTCTAATTGCTATGGCCGTCAAATTTATAACGTCTAGCAACATTGGATCAGATTGCCCAAAATTATTCTGCAAATGTTTTGTGATTACCTTAACTATCTATCTTGCTAAATTGCATACATACGAAATTTTAGAATTTAGAATTTTAGATGCATTACCTTGAATTTGCACTCCTCCCCAACCAAATTTGTTATGTCATCGTCTAAAGGAGCTAATAACGCTTTGTTAGCAACTATCAACTCGTTCAATTTCGCTCTCTCGGCGTCATTCAATTCCCTACTACTCTGGTTACCGCCAAAACTAGAAAATGCTGAATATTCCAATTTGATGGCTTCGCACAAGATGGACTCTATAGAATTAGCGGCAATTGGTATCCTAAAATAAATATTCAATTTTAGTGGTAAATTTCATGATATGTCATTAAAATACAACATTCAATGCATATTACAAATTACCTTTGGACATCTTGAAGAACATCTCTAGTAACGTCCGCAGTATTTTTATTCCAATCCATATTTGTAAATTCTATATTTTGATTTTTACACTCCTCTGCATTACGGTTTGTAATCAAGTCCGTCAGAATCGGATTTTCCACTTGACTTCCTTTAGCCTTGGGTATGTATCTAGAATCACTCAAGTTGTCATTACTTCTCGTAACTTCCTTTGACTGAACTTTCGTTTTGATGTCACGGTTACGCTCGGCGATCGTTGTATCGATTGCGCCGTGCTCCTCCAAGAATTGCGCAATATTCGGATCAGCCGCCAAGCATGTGGCCATATCGGGATCCGTCATAATCTTCATTATTACTCTCTGATCTTGAAATATCTTTGCAACTAAATTTGGATTACTAACAAACTTTGTTAGCAGGCCGGGATCTTGCTTGAACTTTACAACCAAATTATTGCCGCTTGAACACGTTTCCTTCGGCTTCTGACATATCGACGTCTCCTCTTTCGTGAGTTGCTCAGGCGACGGCGAAAGAGGATCGCATTGACTCAGGTCAGATTGACTCCTCCCGCTGTGCGACGCGCGATCGATGTACGCGGGAAAATTCTGTTCGCGAGTTTGCTCAAATTTGGAGTAATTAGGCATATTCTCTTCGAACGCGGAGTTGTAGTTCGGTGATTCGCGATTTACATCTACAAACTCAGAATTAAATTGCAGCGAATTTTGTTCATATTGCCCTGCATTCAGAGAAGAGTTCTTGTCTGTTCCTGTACTCTGTGGCGTCACGTTGAGATCGGTGAATCTCGTACGGCTGTAAACAAACAACCTCTATTTAATCTTTATACATTTCATTTTTGCGAAATTCTCTGCATGCTAGAGAATTGGCCATACCTCGCAAGACTAGACCTCGAGCCGTGAGTGGACTCCTTTAGCATGTCCAACGTCTTCGTTTCGGCGATATTCGTGTTCTCCGGTGGACTCGAAGGACTCGGCACGCTCACCGCTGTTTCCGGGCTCATACTCTCGACGGCGTTCTGTCTGTTGCTGTCCAGATCCGTGTACTTTCTATCGGACTCCCAAAAGTATGTTTCCGACATCGTCGACGCGACCGAATTGACCGACATCGACGTGTCCTCAAATGTACAGTCGTCCAGGCAATCTTTCTTGATTTTCGACGTTTTGCCATTGTCGGGCTGGGACCGTTTCTTTGCACGATTGTTCTCAATCTTCTTACGCTTCTGGATCTTGTCCTCCTCAGACATGATGGAATCCTTGCACATGCCAATACTGAAGCACTTATTCAGGCGGCATTTTTGGCAAAATCGTCTAGTTATGGGTGTGATATTACAGTTTTCCGTGAAGGGGCATTTAAAGTCCTGAAATGAGAACACGTGCTTTACTTTAGCTTAATACAAAAAATATATTGTTTTACATATTTACTAATAATTTTCTCGTAAATTTCTTATAAATTCCCCAAAAATATCTATAATATAAATTAAAAAAATATATAATAAATAAAAAGTATAAATAAATGAGCTTTCATATAGTTGTTTCATATTTTTATCCGCTTTCAAGTAATCTCACATATGAATCACAGTAATCTTCTGCTCTGCTAGACTGGGATTCTTTTAAATGCGAAAATACTTTGGCAGCTGAAAAAACGCATCTTATCTAATTCTCTTAACACCCCATTATCAATAAATTTCAGCTTGTAGAGATGTTGCTTTCAAGATTAATAACTGCATTTTCTGCATACATCCGCTATTAATCTTTTGGAGGTCAGACAAGATGTTTCAATCAATGCATTTTTATCAGCCCATAAAAAAATTGTGTATAAATATAAACGTAAAAGAATCTTCAATTTGAATCGGTCAATAATACAAAGTTCCTCTCCACGATAAGATAAAAACATGAAACTTATTCATAGTTTTATTAGTCATAGATAATTAAAAAAATGTTTTAATTTAATAATAGTTTAATACACTTTTCAAACCTGACAAAAATATAATTTAAATTAATTCTTCTATTAGAAGACTTAATCTTTACGAGTTTTTCAGAAACAATTCAAAATAACTAATAGTTTTAACACAACTGTAATACAATCCACATTTTTTTTAAGTGCTTAAAATTCATGAGACATCAGGTTACTAGCGAGTCATAAAATTAAATAATCCAGCAATAATTTAATTTATAGATCATTCTTTTAAAAATCAGAGACTTAAATTCAAGAAAGAAGTTCTCTTTGACATCAAGCTAAAAGATGAAATTGATTTCTTTTCAACTCAATTGCAGACAGACAGTGCCAGTTTCACAAGGAATTGGATTCAAATTCAAGATTTGAGAAAACACAGACTTCTGAAAATGCAACTGACTTTTCCAGATAAAGCTGTTTCAAGTTAAAAGCGGAAGAGAAATTTACCTTCTCCTTCTTCGCGTTCCTCCTGAAGAAGGCCTTGCAGCTCTCGCAGGAGACGGCTTTGAAGTTGTAACCGAGAGCCCGGTCGCCGCAGACTCCGCAGATCTTGTTAGCTTCCCTGGCCGGCTGTTCATCGTCCATTGCTCCTGGGGCGGCGTTCTCCACGATTAGCACGTCTTATCTACCCGCGCAGGCAGCAACATCGTCCCCCCGGTCTCGGTCTCCTCTCTTCCACGTCTTGTGCCGTCCCGTACCCGATGTCTCACTCGCGGAGCGCCGTTGACTCACGTCAACATTGTTTATCGCATCCGCGGTACCCGCCTGGGGGGAGCCAGGTCGGGAGTTATTTACCGATCGCGACACAGCATCTTCCTCCTCCTCCTCCTCCTCTTCTTCGCCCAACGCGATCCAACACGCCCCGCTCGAATCCGCGCCTACAAAAGCCTCTTAAGTGACCGTGCCGAATGAAACGTTCAATTGACGGCTCCACTTGTCAACAGTTAACAAGACGGTGCGTACGAATTCGTCGTATGATCCGTTCATCTCGCCGTCCCTCTCTCTCTCTTTTGCTCGCTCTCGCTCTCTCCCCAAGCAACCGCAGGTCGCACGAGGTACCACGACACCGCGAGTACGAAATGTAACTAGACCTCGCCCACGTGATCGCAAATAGTTCTCGCGCGTACTTTTAAATTCATCTTTCCGAAAGCGGGAAATAGATTCCCCCGAAAAAAACTTTTCTCTTCCTGGGAAAAGAGCGTCGGTTGGATAGTTAA
The DNA here is from genome assembly GCF_016802725.1 of Solenopsis invicta. Taxonomy (NCBI): domain Eukaryota; kingdom Metazoa; phylum Arthropoda; class Insecta; order Hymenoptera; family Formicidae; genus Solenopsis; species Solenopsis invicta. The sequence goes on from NC_052679.1 coordinate 16,064,307, forward strand.
CAGAAAGACTCGAAAAACTAGATGGATAAAGTATTCTTCAACTAATAGCTTTCGGCTAGATTTTTCAGAGACGATGCTTTATAAAAGTTTACTTCAAGCTTAACAATAACACCGAAGATTGAAGATTTAGAATCGATTTAGAATTGAAGATTTAAGTGACTCGAAGTAATCAAAATTAAGCCCGTGAAGGATCTCGTACGTAGCAAACAAACAGATACAATATCAACAGCACGCTTCATTATACATTATCGAAGAAAGATTACCGCCAGATAACATTTAGCTCGAATGTCATACGAATTCTACTGACACGTGATTATTCTATAATTGTTACATCAAAAATATTCAATAAAAAAATATACCTCTGATTTATTTGTCGCAGGCGTTCTCCTCCTTGAAGATCACCGAGTTCTTAAGTGATCTCGTTAGATACATCGATTCACGACACCCAAGCTAACGCGAACGACGCTACGATAGTGGCTCGCGTCAAGTTCTACTTACATCAATTAGTTTAGCTCAAAGTTCACGGACACGTGCACAATAGATTATACGATCGTTGCGAGGAGAGATAACGTATATGCTGCGCGAGTCTGTGACAACCGATCATCTGAGCGCTTTCCCGCGACCAACAAGAATCGAATTCGCTCACTGACGGAATTCCACCATTGGCCACAACTTTCAGAATCGTTTATCAATACGTCCGGCGGCTCGGTCAGCGTTATCGTTATCGTTCGCATTCCCGGCGAGCGCGATACAGTCGAATCGCGCAGACGTGCGATGCGCGACTTGCTATGATTCACACTTACGAAATTGGATTGCGCATAATTGCGAGTGACGCGGCGAGGAAGAGGACGAGAGAAAGGAGAAAACGTAAACAGCCACGGGAGAGTGATAGAACCGCTAAATACAGCGCCGTTTCATTCATGGATACGCAAACGCTCACGTAAACATAAAGAAGCCTCTGCACAGTTTCTTAAAAAAGATTTAATAAAGTCCTCTTACACATCATTGTATCGGCCCCTCGAAAGTCGAGAGATAGCCCATGTTCACGTGAGTGACCAATCACGAATCGCCGCAGATCAAACGAGTGGTCGATACGTGGACAAAAATATAACAATACTGATAAAAAAATAACGATACAATATTATTTTCCCACTTAACAAAGCATTCGCAAAATTCGTCTTACAAAGCTATTCTTTTAGACACATATCGGCTATAAATATATCCAGTTAGTAAAAGATTGAGATATATATTAAAAATATATATGTGTATCTATCGCAATAGAGATCTGTTGCTCAATAATCGAGCTCATTTACGTCACTTTATCGAAGGCACACATAATTGTCATCGAAATGAATCTTAGACAAGAAATTGAATCAGAATTTGACGTTGGAATAATACTAAAACAGCAATGTCTTGTGCGATTACGAGAATAGGAATTAATTTACATACATACATACATACATACATACATACATATATATATATATATATATATATATATATATATATATATATATATACATAGTAAATATACAAAAACACCGCTCCAATTCTTGCTCGTCAGCCTGCTAATTGTATTCTTCATACTCGCGCAATGTCTAGCAAAAGTATTTCCTCGGCAGTGTTTATCAAGTCGCGTATAACTCTTATGTATAGCAAAATTATCGATGAAGATCTTTCCTCTTCCCGTTTAAAGTAGAATCGGACGTAGCAAACTAAAATCACTTTGGTGGAGTATCAGTCAATCTCGTACTTCCGGTCGGCACGCCGCCGCTGTAGAGTATCAGTTCCTCCTTCATATACAACTGCACGATCTCTTCGACTGTCGAGAATGATCGCTCATTCATTTTCGCGGAGCCCAACGCATATCTAAATAATTTTGTGAAATATTCTGTACCAAAATTCCATTTGAACAATATATTAACGGGAAATAGCGCTTCGCACATATTGCATGCGAGTTATCACAGAATTTTTTATATCTGTTCTTTGTTAATAAAATAAGATAAAAATAAGATAAATTGAAGTATTAAAATTTTCTAATTATATGTAAAATATTGATCCTAAAATTTTGTCCAATTATCAGATTAATATAATTTTTTTGCACAACATTTAACAATAGAGTCTAATGTTGCGTATACAAAAAGTATGCTAATAAAATAATGAAATTTCATGAGCAAAGCGTTACCTATTGTCATTTCTCTTTCTGACTGGTACATTGTAGACCCTGTCTTTAAACCAAAGAACTAAGGCCAACGGATTGCCGGGATTTGTTGTTGACGGTCTTAAGAGAAAATATCCATTTTGCGGATTGCTGTAAGTACCTTCTGAAAAATATACAATTACATATTCAATAACTACTTCGGACATCGAATTATGAATTTTAAATGACTCTCATATCTTTAACAATAAGATGGAGATAAAAGAAAAAGATAAAATATATTGAAAACATGTTTCTACTTTGTGATGTGCATATGTTATCCTAAATAGGTATCAAATTTTCATGATCTTTCAAGGAAATTTTAAGTCATTCCTCTTTATAAAATTCTGGTATTAAATATATATATATATATATATATATATATATATACATATATATATATATATATATATATATATATATATATATATATATATAATATATCTATTATAATATCTAATAACATTAGATATAATATATGTAATGTTATTTAATAATTTATTTTAAAAAATTGATCAATACATACGTTCTTTAATAAGAATAATTGCTTGTTCCCTTGTTACATTATGAAACCAAGGCTTGTCCACGTAAGATTGCCTCTCGGGTGGCGGTGGTAACGGCCGCGTGGCTCTCTCGGTTGACAGCGAACTATTACTGCCAGCATGAGGTAACGTGGCTGATTTCTTATCCGGTGATCGCTCTGCAAATATGTAAAAAAAAAAAAGATCAAGATCACCATACCAGAGAACATCGTAAACTGATACAATGACCGCTGTGTACTTATATAATGCATGTACCATTGCATACGTTTTTACATTTATATAATAAATACACAGTTTCAAATAATCGGAACAAAATGTGTATATAATATTATAGACTTGTATTGCCGAAAGAATAATTCAGCGATTACATGTATAATTTGATAAGAATTTTGATTTACAAAAATGAAGACTACAATATATACATCGTTGTACGAGTTGTAAATTTTCTCACTGAGAAACAAGTCAATTACATTAATGTTAATCACTAACTTGCTAAGTTAAGTCGAGCTTGCGTAAGAGTCTCTTGTGTCAAACACTCCGAAAGACTCGTCTGCCTGCGTAGCGCCGTATTGAGCGATATATTTCGCTTCGTATCGCTGATTATAGTTGCCATTGCGACGCGAATTCGTCACGTGTATTTCGGCGAATCGCGGGTAAGTTTAGATGCCTATCAAGAATATATTGTCAATTTCTCTTCAGAGATTTGGAGATTTGGGTTCGTGAAACGCGCCCGATACGATCGTCGCAAGAATCCCGACGAAACTGTTATTTAAATCCGGAGCGAGCCTTTTAAAGCATCGCGAAAAAAGAAGAGCGGTGGTCAATCCGTTGGTCTCTCGGCATGGGACGTAGACACATCCGAAGCGCGTTCAAGAATATCTTCCGTAAATCAGATCGGGAGGGTAAACAATCCTACGCGATGGTCGCGGGAAACAAAAGAAAGTCTTCTTTGCGAAAAGAAGATGGAACTTTCATTAGTCCGTGTTTAATAATTTATAGAAATATAAATTATTTATGCGCAAATATATCTTTGTAAGAAGCAGAAATCGCACAAGCGCTAATTTAATCCTATCAATAATAAATTTCAATTTGAAATAAATGCAGAAGAAGGTTGGTGGTCTCATTCTTAACATTAAGAAAGTTTTCAGATTTAATAGACTGGACATAATATATCCGAATGTATAATTTATCTGCATTATTTCAGAAGTGATTTTACCAAATTATCAATTTTAACTTCATCAGTTTGCCTGCCGGTATCGCGATGATGTATTTGGATAATCTTATCTTCGCACAATCATAAATATTTCAAATATTAATTACATAGTAAAGATGTATCGATATAATTATGTCAAATTACACTATAGATGTTATCAAGAATTGATACGGAAAGCAAGAGATTAATTTCCAAAATCTATTTCCGTCCGCCAAGGGTTCGACGACCCTTGGGCGAATGAAGAGCGAACAGATGTTTCATTAGCGCAACATTTCTCACGTTGCACCACGACCGCGTGACACCGTGCCTGAGTAAACGCAGACAAGTCGTCGAACAATGCGTTGTTTAATCGTTCTGTGTACCTGGCAGCTCAGGTGGTTGCGAATAACAACACGTGGATAGGCCCCTCTTGATTCGCACTATCATATCGGCGACCTCATCGGCCAGGCGCGTGCCCAGGCCTCCTAGGAGCTGTTTGCTCAGCCGCAGATAAAAACAGGAACACATTCCATCACCCAGTGTTTCGCTCTCTCGGTCTTTTATCGAATCCTCCTACGCGCTTATCGCGGTTCTTGGCACGCACGTCGTACAAATTGTAATTAGAAAGACTACTCGCTGCAGTATTTTATTTCATCTGTCTATCCCTGCGATTTTTCGTTTCTTTTCCCCGAGAAGAGTTTCGTATTACACATGTATTGTTATACTAAACGAGAACGGAGTGTAGTCTCTCCGCCACGGGACTCCAAAATCGACTAAACGTTTTGCACCTCATTCGAATTTACGACGATTTATCATGTTGCGATCTTACCCGACGTCTGAAATCTTTTATTCAAACTGAAGGTCGGAGGTCGAGCTTCCGCATATGAAAACCACAGATTGCGAATATGTAATATCGCTGTATATCGTGACCGAGGTAAAACACTATTTCGCATTGTTCGCCTATCACAAAGAGAGAACGGTTTACGCGAATCCGACCTTGATGACGGTGGCCGATATGCGACTGTCCGCAATATCGCGATGGCAATGCGCATCAGGTTGCATGGGAACCAACGATAAGCAGCATTTGTCGAACATATGCTCAGAAGTTCTTAAGAGCAATCCTGCATTCGTCTCTCGTCTCAAGTCTACAGTATCCTACATTCTTTTTTCGCAGTATAGAAACGCACGTTTCGCAACGTCTTGTTATTTCGCATAAATGTCCCACTAACGAAGTCACGCAAATGATTCGTATCTAACATCTCTTCAGATAAATTAAATGCAATATCGAATAAGTAACAAACGAAATTCTCTAATCTTTAAAACTTCCTCAAATTTAGATTATAAAATCAGATTTTAAAAAAAAATATTTTTAAGACAAAAAATTATATATATTCTTATATTTCATGTATTACTTTTGAATTTATAGCATATTCCACATATATGCTATTTGTATTAATACATCCGGGTATATGCAAAAGAGACGCGCCGACAAACGTATGGCACGCGAAGAAGAAGATAATATATGAGACAAATGTGTACATGTGTAATATTTTCTAATTGCTTGTCACATTCTTTTACAATACTGAGAAATACACTTACCTTTGTGTTTCTCCGACCTGGTTCTACTGGGAAGAGTCGAAGGTGGTGGGGGCGGCGATGGTTTGGCTGGTAAGGGAGGTGGTTCTTGCGCATCATTTGTCCTTTGAATAGGACTCAAGTAATTATCCTCCGGCTAATGCAATAGAACAATACCATAAATAATTCACCAAGTTTCATAATTACAATTCCGTAATAATCGTAGACTTACAGCTTCTGTGATAGATTCGTAAATCTCATAATCCTCCTCTTCCTCGTAACTCGTAGAACTAGGTGGCTTGTAAACGCTTTCAACTGATCCCTGGCGACCGCTGTGCAACGATTGCTTGCTATCGACCCGCGAGATCTCGGCCTTTTGTTGCGCCTGTTCGATGATACTCTCGTCGAACGGCTCGTACTCGTCCTCGCTCTCCTCTGTTTTAGCCGGCAAATTCGCCACGAGGTCGAAATTTCTTAAGATAACCGGCGGTGATTTCACTAACTCCTTATCGGCTCCTTTTTTGATCACAAATGTGTAGTCATTTTTCTTAGGTTCTGGTGGCGGCGGTACGCTCATTCTTTCTGGAAATTTAAGAGAAACAATATTTATTAATGTGATATAATTAAAGATCAAGATTCATACTAAATAGGTTGAAACTACTGAATAAGCTGAATAGGTTCTGTCTAGATATTAAAATTTTAAAGTTTTAATAAACTGACAATTGTTATAAAAATAGCTTGTTTATTTGATCTGGGTAGAAATTTTATTCATATTGTGAATTCAACTCATGTTAAAGACTAACTTTGCGTTTTGCCTTGTTCATTAGGCATGTGTTCAAACGTCTTTGGGGAATTGTGCAGAAAAGATTTCTGCGGAGATTTCTTGTCGGAAGCTGTCATCGGGATTCTTTTCAATGGCAGAGCTTCTGGTTTTGGCCTGATCTCAGGTTTCTTCAACGGATCATTCCTCCGCTTCAACTCCTCCAGCTCCAACTTCAGTTTCCCGGCTAGACTCTTCCCCAAGTCACTGTGCAGTCTCGAGATGTTTTTCATCGGCGGTAGCTTTGTCTCCTGAAAATTCGCATACATATTTTCTTCCTCAGGAGACGTGCAATTTGCATAAGTCTCTTCCTCCTCCGGTTTTATTATTGTTTTTGACGGTCGTGTTGATATTCTGCTAATTGGTATCCTATTATTCAGTAGAGATGCCTGCTTGCTCTTGATCAGACTTGGTTTCATGATTTCTTGTGTGTCAATAGAATTATTTTCCTCGGCCGTTTCATCTTCGAAGTCGGTTCCCCAGGAACCACTGTCGCTCAAGTGATCATCGTTTTGTTGCATTTCTACAATCCTATTCGGCAGATATTTTTCTGGATATTTGTTCAGTTCTTGCACAAATGTCCATAATTTTCTGCAATAAATTTAATTGATATTAATATTTGTATAATTTTTCTTTTAATATTTACTCAAGGCAAAAGTTTATCAATATACTGATTGCCAAGTGTACTAAAGATTGGTCAACATCACAATAAAAACAAGGGCACAACATATATACGTAGATTCTACTATGCGTTCCAGTAAACTAACTATTGTGAGAATAGCTTTGATTTAAAAAATCTTAGTAAACTGTGATTTAACAAAAAAAATTTTTTTACTTAATATCCCTCAATAAAATGTTAATAATCATTGTGCGCAGGAAGAATAGAGAATTACTTTACGCAATAAAGAACAGGGCGGTGCAAAACGTTAAATTGTGAACGTTAAATCCACGCGAATGTAGAGCGGAATGATCGAATACAACCCACGCGATAGAATTATGCATATATGCACGACTTGCAGTCATCAAATAATTATCCGGTTGCGCGAAACACATTCTCGCTAATAGCTCGCGACGGCGTCTTTATAAAACGTTTGCCACGTAGCACATTCTTGCTGCGTCTCGTACAAGTCAGCAATTTCTTGCTACCAGAAAATTATTTCAGGAAATAAAGATTTTAGATATTTAAAAGAAAAGAACAAAGACTTAAAACAAAAATCTAAAAGCGCCAAAATTTTGTATTAATCGCGACATTTTCTACTTAAGGAGAATGCTTTATGTCTTTGTACGTCTCCTTACGTACGTAAATACTTGCAAACGGTATGTGAACGACGACGAGCTGTTCGCATACTGAATAATCAGATACCGTTAAAAGAGAAGACCGCGTTATGAGAAAAGACCGCGAGACACGATTCTGCGAAGCAGGGAAAAGTAGCAGAGGGAATAGCATGCACGATGCGAGCAGAAATAAAGCTGGATTTGGTTCGTTCTCTCACCCTATCAGTGGACGCGTGAGGTCACTCTTCCAGAGAGCCAGCTTCCCATCCGTCAAGTGCTGGAATAATTACAATTAATTAAGGCCCCGTTAAGAACGCACGCGCCGTCGCCGGTCGTCTCGATGTACGTTGTTGGCGCAACCGGAAAAAAAAGCTTTTCATGCGTTATCAGTGGAAGTGGGCAGATAATTATCGTTCGCGTGGCATGCGTGTCTCTCTCTCTAATTACCGTCGAGTCAGCGAGTTTGGAAACTCATCAAGCTGACGAGAAAATATTTTCTGACGAATTAAATCGACGAGAATTTAATTCTCGCATCGAAAATTGTCGTATTTGCGTTCGTACGTGACTAAATTTCGCAAAGAGTATACATAACAAGATAAATGTCAGATAAGCACGCAATAAGCATGCATAGCTATAATCTAGAAATTTTCTTTTATAAATTAAAATTAATGTAAATGCCTTTAATTAAAATATAATCAATGTTGATTAACATACAAAAATCTGCATGTATTAGAGATTAACAATAAGATTGTTTCAAATACTATCACAAAAATAGTATATTTAAGTAAATATTATTTGTAATAGTATCAAATTTATTAAAAATATATTCTAAATTTTAGTAAGTTTAATATTTTAATCAAGAATAGTTAAGTCAGAACAAAAATTCGATTTGCATTTTTATCGAATCTGACTTTTCTTCGATAAAATTGTATAATATTCTTCGAAAGAATATAAATTCTTTTTTAAATGTATGATAACAAGTTTTCCTAAAATTTATGACGAGTATATTTTAAGACGATTATCGAAGTATTCTTTGTGAAAGGCAATCAATACCTAAGAAAAAAAGTAAATTGAGTAATCACTTTGCTTAGCAGTAGAATATCTTTTGTGTGATGTAACTTTACTGATGTAACTTTATTTGTCAATGTCTGCTGGAAATAAAGCTTCTCCGTTTGCCAATTAAATCATGGAAAACACGAAGTTTGAGGTATATTATTAGTCAGACGTTCCTTTTTTTAAGACGCTCTGTACATTCTAGCGACTCAGAGGTCATCGACAGGAACACCGGCGAGGCATAGGTTGACGGATGAGATGAAAATCGGGAAATAACTTCGAAATAACCGTCCTCCTCGTGACAATAGAATAATTCACTCACCAGCAACTCATCGCCGTCGATCTGCCGTTTCACCACAGCCTTACAACATTCTTCCAATCCATTCTGTAAAACGAGGAAACACTCAATCAGCAGGATGCACGGTACTGATAAGGAGTACACATATAAATATATATATACAAATAGAAATTTATATCTCATAAAAAAATGTGTTTTGACTGATAATAAAAAAAAGAGGAAATGATTCAATAATGATGTGTCGAATCTCTTCACACATATCATTGCGCGCGAATTATTAATTTAAGACAGATAGAATGTTAAAATATATGAAAAAATGGTAAACTGACATATTAATATATATAAAATTTTATATAATATAAAAATAAATTAAACATAAAGACCTTTTGTGAACTATTTATACTAAAAATAAAAGAAACTATTTTTAAAGTTACAAAATATTAAAATATGAAATTATTACCTAATTTATAGCGTGATGTAAATCTGTAGTTTTGCAGAGTTAACTGGAGAACGAACAAAGTTATTGAGATTTTAAGTTTAAAGCATTACATTTTCTACAACACTGGCTACAGACAACTTTACATTATTTATTTACATTTTACATATCAATAAACTCTTCTTGGATTTTTTATTTTTTGCCATTTCGTAAATATTTACAAGATTTTTTTAAAATTCTAATTCATTCTATAGTTGAAAGCTTTCGAAACATAACGTCGTTTGATCCAATTAAATATGTCAACTAGATCACCCGCAATCTCTACAAAATCACGATTTACAGCGTGCAATGGATCAAATTGTAACAGCTTCATATGTTAATATTTTGTAACTTAGAAAATAGTTTTTATTGTGAAAACGTGTTTTTATTGTTAATATATAATATAAATAGACCATAAAATTTCATTTCAATTCATTCCTATGCCTTTGTTCACAACAATTTTTCGCCATTTCAAACCTTTCTAATTCTTTAATTCTAACATTTTCATCTCTCGCTAATAAAAGAATAGATAAGATAACGTATTTCCTTTTAAAGGCCTATTTTTTTCTTATCGTTTCCTCGCTGTATGACATCCCTTCGATTAACTTGAATCATGGGAAAGACCCAGATTTCTCCTTCAGAGTCGGTCTCCTTTTCTCTTTTTTCCTTTTTTAAGATTTAAATATTAATACATATTAATTTATCTTTCAGTCGCACGGAACGTTGACCATGAGGAAGAAATCTAGGCTGAGCAATGTTCCTTACGTCAAGTTGGAGGGAAACGGAGTTGCGGAGAGGAAACAAGGAGCGTTTCCTTAAACCGACGTTCGAGGAATGCGTTGCCGAGGAATGCGTGAAAGTTCACGCGCAATCCCGATCGCGCGCGAAAAAATGTAAAGTGCGTCCCTTTCGCCGGCCGAGTTCTCTGGAGAAGAGGTGTCCCTAGCGCTTGATAATCGATGCTTCAGGCGAAACGCTCTCATTACACACGTGGATCGGAAAGTTCTGTACATCTTTCCGAAAGAAACAAGGCTGTTTCACCGCGGTACTCTGAAATAACGTGGAATTCATGAAATCGACGAAAGAGTGCTATCTTTCAAAAAATATATTCAAACACATGGATCCAGAAGATATATCCCTTCGAAACGTCTTTTAGATACGGTTAGAGTTTGTACAAGATAAACAATGTTACGTCGACATAAATGACAAAATTGCCAATCGTATCTATCTCATGATAAAATCTGTTAAACAAATCTATTTTTGCAATAAAATTTCAAAATCCGTCTCTGCCTCTTGCCAACTGTAATAACCTCAAATATTTATTAATCTGATAGATCTCTGTTGTTAAAGAATTTAATTGGTTCGCCAGATTCTCCGGTAGCTTAGGCAAGAAATACGTTTTTCGGGACAGGTAAAAAAAAAAGTCAAGGTACACAAGTGCGGAGAAGCCTAGGTGCGTGAGAAGGAAAAACTGGTGAAGGTCGGTAACCTCAACTCGATCGTCGGAAAATCGACTGGAAATCCTGACGAGGCCACCCACGCCTCTTCCGTGGCGATGCTCTTCTTCTCCCTGGACAAGTCGCGCTATAAATATGCTCGCGTATTTACCCGCCTTCGACGTGCGCACGTGCGTCTCCGTGCCTCTCTGACTTGTGCTCCTGACGTTACTCCGCGAATACGTTTACGTCGCTCGCGCCTTGCCCTTTGACAGTCGGTGTTTGCCACGAAGTTGCATCTATTCGCGCGTTCCGCATGACTTCCCTCGAACGGCGTGAAGTGAGGCGCGACCGCGACGTAAGCCAACGTCGCGACGTGAGCGGATTGCGACGAGCTTCACTCACTCACCTTGCGCAGCAGGCACAGGACCCCCTCCGTGTCCCAGGCGGAGATGTCGTCGAGGGCATCGTCCCGCGACGGCTTCTTGGACATCGCGGGCCGCCGCGCGAGCGAAGGCGTAAAAAACCTGACCGTCGCTGATCGCACGCGCACGTTCGCCGTCCGGCGGCGTCTGCATCAACTTTTTGCGACCGTCTGACAGCCGACAGGTCTTCCCTCTCCCCCTCCTGTTTGTCCAACCCGACTCGTGACCACCACCCTCGCCGGTGGCCATTCGCGCGATTGGTCAGTTTCCCGTGGCGCACCTGCATTGCCAGGCCTGTCTCGCACGAGGTGAGTGCCCCTCTCGCATATTTGCATGAATTATGACTAGTTTTACGCGGAACGTGACTGTTTTGTGTGATTGTAAATTTCACTCTCAATGTACAACTCCCGTGCTGGGCTGTGGGGAGAACAGTTAGTTGACGAATAAAAAATTCGTCTCAGTAAATTGTTAAAATCTAAATCTTTCGTCGAGGCCTAATTATTTCGAGATGTGTATTATTTTTATTTCACAATATAGATAAAAGATGAATCACGCAATTTCTCAATTGTAATCCGCCTTGATAACAGTTGCGAAACGACGTCTTTTTTTTTTCAAATTCACGCCGGCGTCACTTCTAGTAAAAGTTTCAATAAATAAGACGCGGCACAATCCAACATATCGCTTTTGAAAATTTTCAGCGCGTGAAATAAAATTTTGACGTTTCACGTAAAACTTTCGAGTCAACCTAAGATTTAGAACGCGAATCATACGAATTAATGAGCAACAATTAAGTAGAATTAAGAATTTTCTCTCGACATTCCCTTTCACTCTGATTCACTCGTTCAATCATTCGCTCGTCTCGCGGTGTCCGATGACGGTGCTCCGGAAGCTTTGCGCGCGATTGCGCCGAGAGGGCGACCTCGCGGCCATGAGAGTGACGCCGATGGTCGCGTAGACGCGTCGGCTATCGTACGGTAGTGTCGCGAGTCATTTTCCAGTCAGGTGAAACGCAAACCGGCTAATCGGAAGCGAATGACGCGATGGCTGTCACCGAGCTGGCCACGGAGCAGGCATTCGACGACTTCGTCAAGTGAGTAATCGGAGCACGCCGGGTCAACACGCGGAAGCCTTCTAACCTCTCTTGCGCCTGAACTAAGTACCCTTTTCGCGAACACGATGATCCTCTTTTTTTTTCAGACATTTTATTAAGGAAAAAAGTTCAAGAACTTTATTCCTAGAATTATTATTTTAGAAATAAAATAGAATTATATTTATAGTTTTATAAATTTGGTTACTAAGATTTTATTTCAAACAGGAAGATTTTCTTTCTCTCCGGAATGACAAATTTTTTTTTAACAAAAATGTAAATATTTCTTTGATTGTAAATATATTTTGTCGATCTTTTTATTAATATATTTTTCTCGTCATGCGCCAAACTCACTGTTCTTTTATAATTTTTTTTATACAAATGTTTTATAAGGATGTTTTTATTGTGCAAGATCCAAGGGGCTTTCCGTCGTACACTTTTACGCGCCATGGGCGGAGCAATGTTCCCAAGTGAACGACGTGCTCGAGGAAATGAGCAAGCTGGACCAGTACAAAGATATAAAGTTCGCCAAGATCGAGGCGGAAAACGTGCCCGAGGTGTCTCTGAAGTCTGGTATAGCTGCTGTACCTACGGTTCTTTTGTTACGGAATAGCGGCGTGATAGACAGAGTAGATGGTATCAACGCCTCCGCGTTGACCGAGAAGATCAAGCATCATCTGGACAATGAGGATGCCCCGCTGTTGGATGCGGTCAAGGCGAAGGAATCTCTCGACGATAGACTGAAGAAACTAGTGAATCAAGCGCAGTGCATGCTGTTCATGAAGGGAAACCCTACGACCCCACGATGTGGTTTCTCCAGAACGATTGTTTCCATTCTGGATGGTTACAAGGCGGATTACAAATCATTTGATATATTACAGGACAATGATGTTAGGGAAGGACTTAAAAAGTTTAGCAATTGGCCGACGTATCCACAATTGTATCTGAACGGAGAACTAATAGGTGGATTAGACATAGTGAAAGAGATGGACGAGTCAGGCGAACTAGAAAGTATGCTGCCAAAGAAAGAGAGTGTTGATGCTAAGTAGACGCGGTCACCGGTTTAAATGGAATTTTACTTTGCATTAATTTCAGTGGATAAATAACGTACAATATTTTTTTTAAGCAGCTCCTACTTTAAATGTTATTTTTTAAATGCTATTGAGTTTTTAAGAAATTACTGTTTCAGTCCTGTTCGCGCAATAAATTAATTCCTACAATGAGTTATGGTTAACAGCTTCAAATAATTGTAATCAATGTCCTACTATTATTAAGCCAATAATTTATACTCTTATTAGTGCAGTGATCCTATAACAAAAATGTATCCAAATTACAGGTAAATAAGATCCTCGACAAGTAAACCAGACCAAGATTGTATAATAAAAATGAACAGTTACATTTCACACTGTTATTGTTAAATAGTGATTAATTTTGTGATTTCTGTACGTGTGATTTGTTATTAATATTCTTCAGTCTTACATTTGATTTTTCATGTGTATAGATTTATGTAGATATATATATATATATATATATATATATATAAAATTCATGAGATAAAGTATCACCTGATTTGTTGGATAGTTTTTTTTTTTTATTAGAAAAAAGAAGGCCTGACAGAGTCATCTGGCAGTATTGGATAAAGTTGTTTTAAATCACAGGTAGTGCCACCTTGCGCCGGCCATTAGAAACAAATCAGCTTCGATCACTTGTCCATGGATGGCGCTAAAATCTATTTCTTCTCGCTTCAAACCAGGCAGCATTCACATCTCAATTATTCAAAATTGTGATTTAATATTTAATATTTTTAAAGATGCCACTATTAAGACATCTTTTAGATTTGCAGTTAGCTGCGTTCTGGATTTTCTATAATTCGTATAACATATCCTACATGGAAATCGGAACGTTTCAAACTTCAAAGGGGTAGGTATTCCTGTCCCTTCTGTAATTATAACCCCTAATTATAACGTGTAATAAATATGGAAATCGTCGGGAAATATTTTACGATTATGATTAAAGTGTTTCCCCGAGCTGCCGAGATGCAAATGCGGAAATCGGCGGAATACACGCAGGACAGTTTATCGCCCGCAGAGCATTAATCTACCCGCGTCGATGTTGCAATCCCTCGCGATGCGCCGTCGCCTCGCAACAGCCAAGTTTGCACGCGGCACTCGGCAGCGAGACCGGCGTTGATGACCGAATTTTTCGATCGCCTCGTGAGGGACGATATCGCGTGACGGCAAACAATTCTCCACTATGTAACATAATGGTCAGCATCGCGAGGAAATGAGCTCCGAGATTCAAATGGGTATAATTTCGCGAGAGAAAGATCGCCGCTTCGAGTCGCGATTTCGTCGCGCTCGGCAAATGCGCCACGCGGTCGCTCCGAATAATTTTTAACGCTGCGCGCGAACGGCGAAGGCGGCCCCACGTACGCTCGCCTCATGCACTTGTTCATGCAATCGTATGTACGCCTCGTGCCCGTAATTTAATGACACGTAATTGTGATGCCGGATCTATTTGCGAGAGCGCCTTTACTGTTTGAAATTGAAAAATTGCCGCGTCGCGACGGGGGCGAAAGGCGCGGAAATTGCTCAAGCCACTCGTCACCGAGTGGCGCTTCTTCTACAGGCTCGTCAAAAAGCCGCTTGTCTATTTCACTTTAATTAAGAAGAAAAATTAAGAAAGAAAGAATTTGTCCGCCAGTTGCAGCTGGGGAAGTTAATATTCCGTTCGTAATATTCAAATTGTACGCCGGCTCATCTCGACGGCTAGAGCTGTTTACCCCGCGGATCTCGCGCATTCGTTATCGCTTTGCGATAGGACGGATACGGGAATCGACCGCTTGTCTTATCATGCCTCGCGCGTCCCCAGTTGGGGTTCGCCGGATCACGAAATATGCGGGTTCGCCTTTGTTTACTAGCTGTCGCACCATTAGCGATACTTGACTCTTCGATGAGTAACCGGCAAATATCTGTCGTCTTTTAAAAAGTCGCAAAATTGCCGATATGACATCACGACGATACGGCGTGGCAATAGCTAGTTATGCAAGCTGATAAAAAAGTGCTTAAATCAAGTTTCGCATATGTATATTTGCCGCGAATAATATTTATACTATCTATAACTTGCACCAATTTTAAATGACGAATAACGATCTTTTTATATGAATCAAATGCAGGCGGAGTTACAATTCCAAATTGTGACAAAGATATATTACATAATTCCTAACTTTTTCA
This sequence comes from Solenopsis invicta, assembly GCF_016802725.1. Classification (NCBI taxonomy): domain Eukaryota; kingdom Metazoa; phylum Arthropoda; class Insecta; order Hymenoptera; family Formicidae; genus Solenopsis; species Solenopsis invicta. The sequence goes on from NC_052679.1 coordinate 16,079,915, forward strand.
TATATATCTATAAATATGCACGAAAAATTTAACATATGTTGCATGCACTAAACGACTCACTCAAATTTTTGCGTTAATTAAATACAAGAAGAATATGTTAGAAAGCAACATAAATGTTATGTAAAAAATTATTAATGTAAAATGTAACACTTTGACATAATTTGAAAATATTTCTTAATTGAAATTAACATTTATAGTATATTGATATGTACATTTTATTTATTTATCTTGGAATTTATGTTTCAAAACATTATTTTTATTACTTGTTCATTTATTCCTGAATTATATTATTTTAACGCTAAGGAATATTGAATATCAATTTAACACAAAATTTTGACAAGGACGGTTTTTATAATAAATACAAAATATTTCTATCATGTATAATTACTAGACAATTTTAAAATTTTAATATTCTAGGATTTTTATAATATGTATATAATATTTTATTTTAAAATTAATTGAAAAATAAAGAAATTATTAGTATTGAGAAGTTTTAAGTTAATCTGCGTGGAATAGTTAGGAAACTATTTTCTTTCTATTTCTCTCGCATATATGTACGTCTTGAGTTGATTGTGTGATTAAATAAATATTTATTTGATTTTCAGGAAATATTTTTTGAGGAATAACTTTTATCAATCGATTCGTCCTTTTATTTGCTTTTCTCGGAAAAAGTAAAAGGGATATATGCTATGTTATCATGATGACGTAAGCAAGCCTCCTCCTCCTTTTCAAATCGATTTTCTGACGTCACTGAAGAACATCTATGTAACAGAAGTGTCTAATTTTGCAACCATTTATGTGAGTCTATTTCTTTACATTCAAGATTTATTCGGAAAGGTTTGAACAACAAGTACACTGAAAAAAGAAAATTTTTGTGTTCAAATAAATAAATTTATTTTAACAGAACATTTTTTTTATTTAAAAAAATATTTCCTAAGTTTAAAAATAAATTGTTTTATACTAGCTAATATTTATTTAAATCAAGGAAATGATGTTAAAACAAATATATTTACTTTTAATATAAAAAAACTGTTTTTTCAGTGTAATAGCAATTTAAGTTTGATAGACTTTGATAGTGCACTTAATATATATTTCCTAAAGATCAAAATAGATTGTCAGTAGATCGTGATTACCGTTCCGAAAGGCGAGCATTCGTTACGCAATTAGTTTGTAAGAATTTACATCGTAATAATACATTCGAAGCGATGCAAAGTGTGGCGAGACTGCTTATTATCACATTTCTTTTCTTTTATTACTAATGCCGCCATGCGGCATTTCCATGCTCAATGATCCGTTCCGATTACAGTAAAAACAATGTAATAACGATATCGCCTATGCGATTGAACGTTACGTTCGCCACTATGCAAACAGATCCGCGTCGTTTCTCACGTCCACTGTTATTAACGGAAATCAATTCTACAATTTTTTTATGTGCCGCACTTCCGTATCTTAGAGATCTTCGATTGACATTTCGTCATCCATCCGCGTACGCGCAATTAATTTTTTTGCAAAGTATTATTTAATATTCAACTGTCGCAAAATGACACCACAATTATAATCGTGTTGTAAACATCTTGATCAATGATAAATTAGAAAATTGGACTTTATTCACTTACATATATAATATTCCTTTTAATTAAATATAAGTAATAAAATATGCAATTTGAGAGAGAAAGAGAGAATTGTGTACAGCGGAAAGCAAGAATGAGCGACAGAAAATATAACTGATTGAAAAATTAACTTAAATACGAAAACATTCTAAGGTCAATAACCGTTATTTTTTTAAGAATAAACATTCCGCAATTGCCGCTCTTTTGTGGAGACGTTTACGGCAAATTGTAAATCATTCGCAAAGCAATCATGCGAGTCGATACAAGAAAGAAAACCAACGTACCTGGTACGAGGTTGAAAAAAGAAGTGTCGACCAGAGGGACAAAATTGCATGAGTTCTTTCCGTTTTCTTTTCACGAAACCTTCCATTACTCTTCTCCATTATCCAATTCTTAAGAATTCTTGAGTCAATTTCCGTTGTACGATCTTTTGCCAAATCGAAAAAATAATTTTTAATACCGGCGCACTTCAGACTATACAGTAAAACAAAGTAATTTCCTTTTTATTATTTAGCACAAATAATTTATATAGGTAATTAACACGGACAGCTTAAACGAGCAACTGACTCTTCCGCATTGCAAACAAAAAAAAAACAAAAAAATTTTATTTTTTTTTACATAGATTACCGCTCATGTAATTATCTGTAATTGCGACAGAAAAATAGATAAAGATAGAGAGAGATACAATTTATAAATATTAAATAATATTAAGAGAGAAATCGTTTACTGAAGGCCATTTTCTAACTTATTTTAAGAAGTTTTTTCCAAGAAATCGTAAAATTGATTTAAAATTTGTCCGCAATGGTTTAATTATAATAAGATACGTCAGAATATGTTTTGCAAGATATTTACTTACGAATTCATATTTTGAACGGAAAGAATTATCTCCCGAAATAAATGTGTATCAGATATCTTATTATTCAATTGCTTGCTAAATTTCGCTTTGATGACGTTCGCGAGTGCACGGGGAAGGAAGATAAATGATATTGTGTAACTTACGAGTAATTTGTTTGTTCGTTGAAAAATATGATAATAATGACGAAATCGCGCGAATTGTTCGATCGCCGGCTTTTTAAGAAAAAAAGAATTAAATTAAACCGAGTTAATTTACATTAGTGCACATGCAAGACAAGATAAAATTCAGATCACTAGAAAAAGATTTATAATAATAACTGAGCACAAAATAGATGAGGCTGCAGTCAAACGACTGATACGATGCTCTACCTAAACATCTATAAACATCAATTATATCAGTTATTACCTCGATCATTCCGCGAGACTTGATTCTATCACGCGTTAACGAGCCGACCGACCGTTCGGCGACAATTTACTTAATTAACCAGGCAAACGCGGAATATATTAGAAAGGCGAGCGATTGTTGGCCAGTTTCTCGACGCGAGAAGATCGCATCCCGGCAAGGTAGAAACGATCGCTGTCAGGGGGACGAGTTCTCAATATTTTATGGCCGTTAATCGGTTCCCCCCCCCCTGGCTGCAAAGTGTCTCTCAAAGAATCTTAACGAGCCTTAATCTTATTGCGATACGATTTATCGGCGCCGCAGAAGCGAAGAGCTTTGAGAAAATGTAACGGTCTTAAATAAAAACAATGAGAGGAGAGTATTTGTTACGTTGAGATAAGAGAACTGCAGACACTGCAGCCCACAACACTTTTGCAATTGATTGAGACACATCTTACACATCTTTTTCTCCTCATTATCTGACAAGTGCATACTTTGCGGCACCGAGAAGTCGCGATTAATATAGTCATCAGGATTAAATGCGAGACATATTTTTATTTAAATTACTTAAAAAAAAGGGAGAGAGCACTAAATGCAAATGCATGAGCCTACAATTGCGACAACTATGCAGTTTGTTTACCGAACGATAATTTGCGGCGTGTCGAAATGTGACGACATTCGACACCGTCACGTGTCGCGACAGAAATAACACGACAACGAATTTGGTTCGATCAAGTAACGTAAGTTTTAACGAGAGCGCCGATGAAAGAGGGGAGGAGCCGAGAGGGCAAGCCTTTCCAAGAAGAAGGCACGTCTCGGTCCGTAACGACGTTAAACTGTTCGATCTTCCTTGCGAACGAGATCTTTTCTTGCTCTCGTTACCGCAAATCGTATCGAAGCAGCGAATGGGCAATGCGAAATAACGAATGAATCTCGAAACTGAATCTGAAGCTCAAGTGTTTTCTGTATTTAAGTTTATTATTAGTATTTTTTAAATACATAAATGGTTAAAGAAACTTGATCAAGTTGAAAACTTTAGTCAAGTTAACAACTTTCTTTGTTGGATGTAAAATCGTGTTTTGCAAATTTGGTGAGAAAACAGCAAATACGAATTGAATTAAAACTTTTACGTATACTAATAAAGCTCTAATAAATATTTGTGTAAAAATTCATTTGGATTCACTTACTCGTTTGAAAATTATTTATCTGAAACTTCAGCACAAAATTTGATCACTTACGCTGCACGAGACTTATCACAAGTATGGGCCAGACAAAAGATTCAAACGTCATATCCTATGTTCGATCTGTTTGGATAGTTCAAAGTATAAAGAAAAAAATCAGAAAAATTCAGTTCGAATATTTCGAACACTTCAAACAGTTCGAACTTAATCGGTAATCGGTCTGTAACATCGTTTGTTTGTGAAGTTCGGATAAGAAGGAAGATTGAAAACGCGAGAAGATTGGAAGAAAGAGCAGCTTTTCTCCCCACAAGTCTATTCTTTTTAAAATGATCTAAAAAGTCTAACGCTTTTTGAGCTGCGACACATCGTCGAGCGGCCGTGACCCGCGCCTGATCAAGTTCCTTTCAATTATCGTAATGGAACATTCTCTAATTCTGCATTTACTCCGCGCGATTAATCTCACCCGCCTACGCTCGTTTATTTCTCGTATTTGCCCTCAAAGTCGTAGAGGAAGGCGCCGATAGGCCGCTCGATACGTCGCCGTCGTCGTCGTCGTCGTCGTCGTCGTCGTCGTCATTGTCCGGGGGTGGCTCGGTCTACTCGGTGGCGCGATTTTCCCTTGCGCTCGCGTACGCGCGCGCACTCATACGCTCGACGAGTACGCGCGCCGGAGCTGCGGCTCGGAGTCGACGTAGAGCGGCGGTCATTCAGAGCCCGACCAGCGCGCCGTGCACACTCTTCGCGCCTCCGCCGCCGAGCTCTCGCGTTCGCAGGTAAAAGTAGCAGCGCGCGAAGCCGACGAGTATAACAATACCCGTATTCGTGACAGTGCGCGGGTTCGATCGAAGACCAGGTAGAGAGAGAGAAAGAGAGAGAAAGAGAGAGGAAAGACAGTGATTGGCGTTCCGGAAGGTGAAATTCACGCCATGGCCGGCGTCTGAGATCGATCCCCGAGTACGAGTAGACAGTTTACCCCGTCCCACCCCTTTACATCGGTGCCCGTCGACGATCCTGCGTCGAGGAACCGCGGCGAGGTCACTTCTGCGAAACAGGTGAGAGGACGTCGCGTGACACGCGCCACCCACCGCCGCGCTCTTCTCCCGCGATATGTTGAATGAAAAGTCTCGCGAAATCCCCCGGCGACGCCGGGGAACGTTGGATCGGAGGGCGAGGTACGTGGACGCGCGAGCACGAAGGTCCCCGTCATCCCCTGACGAATCGCGAAAACGGTGGTGTGCTGCTCTCGCTCCCCTCGGAGCGACGGTCTCGGGAACTCCGCGCAACATGGCCGCCCTCGAAGGGCGCTTCCGTTCGAGCGGCGTGGGTGAACCTCCATGTCGGGTCACGCGAAGGAACCCTTCGCGATTTCTCCCCGTAAGCGTACTGCGTGGCACGAAAGCGAATAATTTGTTGCAGGCCGGTGTCTCGCGACTTTATTGTTAAATCGCTCATTGCCGCTGCCGCTCGCCGGCTCGCCTCACGTAGAACGTGTCTCCTGCCGCGGACAGTCATTTCAGTTAAACTAGTTTAATTGAAATGACTTGAATGATTAAGCAGCTGCTACTTAATTCGGTAATGTCAATCGAAATCACGCGGGAATTAGTTTCGCTGATAGCGATGATTTCTGAAATCTTTTCCGGCAGGCGGATGTTTCAGAAGTGTTGTTTAAAAATGATGACGAGCGGAATATATGAAATAGAAAATTATTATTTCTAATTAAAAATTATTATTAATGCGATTGTTTCGCTATTAGAAACGACGAGATTACTCTGATTTAACGTTGACGTAAAGAGCGCCAATTTTTGACGCAGGACTTTCAGAAACGACACATTTTGGAGAATCGCGAATAATCTTAATGAAGTTTCACGATTCGATGGAACACGTGCTAAGTATTATACGTTCTTTAATATCTCGATCGTACCTTAAATAGTGAACTGTAATAGATGTATTAGTAACAATATTAAATATTATAGCGCTCGTTATGATTTATTATGCAATTATTTTTCCACACGCGAAGAAAGGTTTTGCTAAAGTGTTTAAAAATTTAGTTGGCTATACACTGTTTAAAATGTCGTGAAATTCAATGTATTTTCCAGTTACACGTTAAATTTAATGTACGTACATTAAATTTAATGTATCTATAAATGAAAAGCAAGTACATGAAGTTTAGTGCACTTTTGACAACATTAAATTTACATTAAATGTTTTTAATGCACCTGCTTGAAATTTGTTTTCGTTACATTCCATTAAATTCGGTTGCCGATTTTTATCAGTGCAGATCTAAAAATAATTTTGTCATTAAAACATCAAGATAATCAACTTGGTTGATAGAATGTCGGAAAGTTTTGCTAATTATGCTTGAACATTCTGCATAATTATTTTCATGATACGATAAAATTATTTTTACATTATTTTCTATGCCTAGCTAAAGTTTTTTACGCTTCAGCGAAACCGTTTCTTCCGTGTCTTATATTTTATATACTTTTTAATCCATTTTTTATTATTTTGTATTTAAAATTTTTCAAAAGAGAGCCTATCAGAGAATAATTTTAATCATTCTTCTTTTGTCAAGTATATTGGAAATATTTGCGAGAGCGCTAATTACTTTTTCGTGAATGTGAGTTTTCGTCATTCCGCGAAGAATTTCCCGGAGACGACGCGGCCGCTTAACACTCTCGCCTTTCGTTACTCCTCAACTCTTTTCGCGCGCGTAATATCAGCGTATGACGTATCACGAGACTCGTTATCGACATCGCACAGCGGAAGGCGGATAACGAGCGGTTTCTATCTGGTCGATTCGGCCGCCGTGTCATAATCTTGCTGCATTAAGGGCGAAAACTGGGTTCGGAAAACCTGGTCGACGACCCACGTGGCCTATTGATTTTCTCGTCGTTCGACACTCGCTCACTTCTCTATTTCTCCCTCTCTCCGTTGACGCGGTTAGGATCTCACGGCCCTTTCGCCAACGACGGCGTGGATATGAGCACTCTCGAAAAAGAGCATGCGACACAGCACACACGAGGGCACTCGAGAGAGAGAGAGAGAGAGAGAGCCGGAGAGCCCGCGTACTCTCTACACGCGATACGCGAGTCGGAAGTTCGTCGTCGCGCGTATAATACGGCTTATTAAATCGCGCGAACAGAATCTGCTCGCTCTTGATACTCGTAATTTTCTTAGTTACGGCCCACGCCGCGTTTCTGCTTGACACAATGGTGAAATCTTCCTCGAACGTCACCCGGAAACTGTTCCCTCTTTATACACAGCTCTCTGGCTATACGACGTTCGCCAGCGACATTTGATAGCTGTGGCTTAGATGGACACTGATACCTAACGTAGCGTGTCTCCGGATGGAAAACTATGAAAATTTAATTGTCACGCGGCAGTGCATACAAGCATTAATGTTTAACGATAACGAAATATATCGAGGACATTTTAATGTTGAACGATGAGAGACCTGTCGAGGTGACGCTATCGTTACGAATGATATAGCGCGATATTGCGCAATTCTAATCACGCCAAATGTTCTCCCGATAATGTTCCTTTTCACGCCAGCAATTATAGAAATAAACTCTGCGTCGCGAGAAACGTACTATTGTCAATATGACTGTTTACATATGTTTTTTGAATAATAACGGCTGTTTTCAGAGATAATCTGAAATTAAGTACTCCAAAATAATTATGAACGGTTTAAATGGAAATTTCACGTACATGGCGACAGAAAAAGTTCTAAAAATGAAGATTTACTCCAATTTGAACTATTTTTAGATTTCTACTAGAAAATTATCTGCTGTATACCTCGAGTAAAAAATATTAATGTATTTAGAAAACAAGAGTGAGAAATTAGCGAAAAATTCGTGATGATAAACGTACTTCAATTCTAGCGCCGATTACGTCGATCATGTAGTTAGGCTATTTTAAGCTGTTTACATAAAGCCGAGATGTGATGAATTAATGGGAAGCGAGGCAATTCGTCATTTTCGTGTCGCAAAAGACATCATCGTACTTGACAGAAGGTAATCGATGACCCGGTGTCTTTACTTTTGCCTCAGGTGCGTTTAAGCACAGTTTGCCTCAGGCCGACACGCGGCAGCAGGCACGAGGATCAATAAAAACTCTGATGCAACATTCGGTCAGACTTTCATGGGTACCATGGCTCGTCACGGACTTGGTCAGCACATGCCAAAACTGCAACAGAGACACTTTCATCAGTGCTAGAGTCACGTTAAGAAAAGAGTCCCCTGCACGGAAATAAAAAGATTTATTGAAACGGTTAACAACTTTACTGATTCAGCAGATCTGTAGCTAATATACAGATAGCCAGTTTTCTATGTAAAAGTAGCAAATTTTTATAGCTAAATAAAATTAGCAATTACAACTAATTATATTTATTACAATAGTACTGCACATTTATTATAGCGAGGCAACTTTTTATGAAAATCAATCGAATAGATAGATCAAATTTTTTAACAAAATGCTGAGACAAAAGATGGCGTATGAAAGAAACTTGTTGCATTAGCAATTTTCACTGTAGCAAAGAATTAGTTTACTCTAACAATTTATTGCTTTTAGTTTCTTTATTGAATTATCAAATCTACTTAATTGTAGATGTTGACTTCGCGCAGCTGTAGCTTTGATGAATTTTCAGCAATTACAGATATAAAAATATTGGAGCATAAATCTATTATCTGCACTCTATTTTATAATTTTTTAATTTCATTATTCATAAACAAACATTATCTACAATTCATTTTATAATTTTTTAATTTTGTGATTTTTACTAGTATTTTCATTAGTAGATTTTGCAAGTCAAAAATTAAAAAAAAATTAAGAGTATGTCAACCAGTAAAAAAAATTGCGCGCGAAAATCCGTTAGATTCTCGAAACTTATGTAGAGCCGACCGTTTCGTTGTCTGGTCCAAAGTGGCGAACATTAGGAACCGGTATCGGAGTTGGGGTCCTAGATAATGCCTGTAAGGCTTGGACAAAGCCTCTTCGAACGTTCTTTCACGAACGTACATATACACACGTGTGCGTGCGTGCGTGCAGATATACTCATACGCATGAAAAACGGAACAAGAAATGGTGGAAGGCAGTATGTGTACACACGATTTCGCACGTGTGTTTCTCAGGCAGCTGAAGCAGTACGAGTGCCAGCCTGACGTATTACGGCTTTGGATCAAGGGGATTCTACAACGTGTAAAACTCGCGAGGTACAACATTAAAATCTCAATGCAAAATCACGAGAGTAAATATTCATGACGTCCAAGCCTCGTGCGGATAAACTCGAGGTAGTCTCAGCAAAAATTACTTTTACTCTAATTATGCAACGAGACGCAATTTTTAGAACGTAACGTTGGAAAATCGAACGAGCATCCTTATATATATATATACTTCTGTTTTTATTACGCAACAGTTTTGCCATCGTAATGCTATTTCCTATTTTTAGCTCTCACGCTTACTTCCTCATTTCTGCAGAGACCTTTCCGTCGTTTGAGAAAAATGGAGCGCGCAAAATATATTACAGAATTTATTTGCATTGCAACGCGAGATGATGCGACACTCGATGCGAGATATATCACATCGCGAGAGATGATACGTTGATGTGATTAAAGACATGAGCACGTGGCGAGGTGTGAACAAACCGCTTCCAACAATTGATCTATGCAACTGATATATGGCCGAAAGGACGTTGACTTAGGACTCGCGTAGAGAATTACATTAAGCTTCGAGTATTTTATACAGCCGAGTATTTTTCGATGAAACATACGCGGCTTTCGTTAAAAGCCGCGTGTGTTATTTTACAAATACACGCTCGTTAATAATACACAGAGATTCTCCAAGAGAGCTAAGCTCCTTACAATCTCCATAAATAAATTACTGACCCTTCACCTACTCTCGCACATTATTCCACAAGTTTTTTTATTCATCAACTCTGTACCGTCGTATTTTTATGAGGAAAAATTGAATATACAATGAGTTTGTAATAAAAGACTTTTCTTTTAATATTTTTGAATTTTCGTAAATCAGACAAACGAATTGCGAGTCGAAATGACGTATCATGCTTTGCACAGCAGATTAATGTAAAAAAATTGTGCCAAATAACTCTTGGAAAAATAATCTTCTGAAGAGTGCAGGCAACCCTTTGCAAGCAAGTTCCGATATGCTTCAACGAACACGAAGATAGCGCGGATATATTTTATCGGATACTCATGGAAAAAGGAACCTCGCAATTCTCCGCGAATAATTTTAACTTCACCTTTCGTCATATTCCTGTTGCGTGAATGGCTCGACGCTCTGATCCGGATAATTTTTCGAATGCTGTATCACGGAAAAAAAAGATTTGTTAAAAACAACTGAGAACTTTGTTGATTCAGTGGATCTTTAGCTGTAATATATGGACATTTACTACTTGAACATTTTTCTATGTTGAAGTTTTATATAGCGGGTAATAAAATTAGTAATTATAATTAATCATATGTGTTATACTAGCACAGCACAAATTTGTTAATACAGCAAGACAACTTTCTGCGAAGATCAGTCGAATATATGAATTCAAATTGTTAACAACACATGCTGGCTAAGATGACGCATACTTTTGGTATTGCAATGAGGAAAACTTGTTACATTAGTTTTCATTAATTTTCATTATAGCAAGGAATTTGTTCAATGAGCACTGATAATTGCTTTAAAATATACATAGAAAAAAAAACAATTTCATGGCAGCATTAAAAAATTTAGCTAAGTACAGATCAGAAAATAATTGTATAGGACGTCCAATCATGATAATTGCTGCAAACAGTTTTGACACTCTCGCAACCAAGTTAAACATCCAATACAATTTTTTAAATGGTCCAACATAATTTTTTCAGATCTCTATTTCAATAAAATTGTTCTCTTCGTGCAAATTTTTTATCAAATCTCCTCAGTTACAGTTGGTGAACTCACACAGCTGTAATTTTGCTGAATCGCCTAATCTAATCTATTTTTTTCCGTAGCAGAATCCGCTTAAATTCCTACACTTCTCACATTCGTAAAATCATATTCGCGTCTGCCAATCCTTAATATAAGAAATCCTCTTCAATTACTATTTGATAAGTATTAATTGCGAGGAAGGATTCGACCTCCTTTGTAGACGAAACATGGAAAAAGGTAGCAATAAGCTAACATCGCAAGATGAACACTTGACGTTTTTCTAATGTTTTCTGAAGAAACATTGGTCATATTCATAGTCGATTCTTATATTTAAGATTGTCTTAAATACTGTTTTAAGATATCATTAACCAATCACAGAAACTAACAGATGATCTTGAAATAAGAATTGACTACAAATATCTATCATTGAGCGTTCGACAAATTTCTCATCCGGTCCATAGTAATAAAAAGTTGAGCAACATCAGTGGAACGAGAGATGATGACATTAGCAGCGCGGGCTCGTCGGCCGATCGGCGAATCGGCGCGATAAAATAGACGATATTATGTTGTTTTGCATTAATTTCATACTAATGAGCACGAGCGGGCGTACTGCACCAAAGAACAGGTTTTTGCCGAGAAACAGGTTGTTTGTCGAACGATAGTGAAGGTGTGTATCGATGATCGCGCGTACGATTGGCCAGGAGCGTGGCTCGACAAACCCCGTGACAATGACGACAGAATCCTAATTAATTTCGCATTGTGTTACGTGCACGTTATTACGCGCTCTCCAAAACTTACCTTTTCGCGCCAGTCGCAACGTAACGTCGACTTCGATCGCACGAGGCGCGATTACGCGAAGCGCGTAACTAAATGATACAACTAGGAAAGTCTGATAAGTGTGGAAGCTAAATTTTCTCTTCGTAGTGAACTCCTAGATTCGCGGAAAGAAGTGAGTAAAGATGAAATCGAAGAGGGGGAAAATGGATACCGCAAATAAATAATAATATTTGTGATCGAGAAGGGAAAAGAGATCGTCTCTAAGATTTTCAGATTCAAGACCTGTGTCTCTTATTGTTAGACCTGTGACGTCGTCTTCTATATACAACGTGTCGAGTTACATTTCATGAAGCTTTTCTGTATTTTTTCTATTTTTTTTTTCCATTGCGTCAAGTTGTGCTTATTAAAAGTCAAAAGCCGTCTTAAGTCGCGCTCTTCCGTCACGTATTCTTTTTTTCCCATTATTCCCGAGTGAGTGCCGTAAGTATTATACGGGAGTAAGTCTCGCTGCGGTAACATTAGCATAACAATAAAATCTCAATAATAATAACGACGAAATAAAAATTGTAATTACACCCTCTGTTAGAAGAGTCGGAATATTATCTGCCACGTGTGTATGTGTGTGTTAAAAAGGCACGCGACAATTAACATTCTCTTACAGAAGTTTTAATAACTTTGTTTCAAGTGCCAATTCCTCTTTCGAGATTGCGCGCGACTTTAATCCTGCAAATTACCGCGAAATAATTTGTCTTTTCATTAGCACCGACACTAAAACGATCGAAGTGCGATGATTCGATTATTATTCCATTATGTGGAGCCTATCATTCGTGCGACTGATATTACAAAGATTCGGCGAATTATTTCGCAGGACGAACCTGTTACTTGCTGCGTGTCACGAGAGTCGCGGGTTTCCCAAGAAATTGAAGTAAGAGCGAAATCCTCGCGCGAGTTCTCACGCACAGGAAGATCCTTCTCTCAGAGATAAATCGACGCCGTTTTTCGTTACGAGAGATCGCGTTTCCTCGTACCGTTCAGCTGCATTATTCAGGACAAGAAGTCCTTCGGAAGACCACGAAGCACGGGGATTGCGATTTATACACGCGCATCTCGCTCCCGTCCTGCTACTCAGAACCGATGAGAGGAAAGACGTGAAACGCGGATGGATTCTCCGCTTTCTATTTTGACATTTTACGGTAGATAACGTCCGCCGGTTATCTTCATTCCGCGAGAAATGCAAATAATCTTACGAAATAAGATGGCGGTCTCCTCAAATATCTGGTAATATCTCATGTGAGAGATGACAAAGAAAGAATGTTTGTTGCAGCATGCAAGAGGAAATTCTTTCTTCTCTCACACGATGGAGTCCGAGAATAAATAAGAAATAAATCTTTAGGAAGTTCTTTAAAATCCTTAGGAAAAAACGTTGATAAACAAGCACGCAGAAAGAAGGAGCGGATCTACAATGATTTACGTGATTCTCGCGTGACGGGATACGATCGCCTCCATACAATCATTGATTTATTATTCTAGTAGGATAATCAGGGTAGAGGGGTGGGTTGTCAACCGGTTACGCAAGACATTATACACGTATACCTAAACAAATTGCGATACTCTTAGCCGCACGATCTATCTAAGGCGGAACTGTCGAGTGAAAAATACATCGATACATCAATGGATACACTGGTGGATTCTCTTCAAGTAAAACAGAGATAAAAAGGGACCACACGCATCATTAAATTTATAATGTTGAATTGTATCTTATTTGACTTATTTTTTAATCACTTCTGTGTCCACTGCTCCCACTTGGTATCGTTAGTTTAATCAAAACAATAGAATTAAGCAATTTACCTCGAGCAATTTATTAAATTTATTTTACTGAAATTTTATTTATTATTTACCAGGTCTATAGAGTAATGTGAGCCTTGCTTACTTTGAAACTGAGCAATTAAACCAATGGGTTGATTAAATGTAATAATTGCTTCTTTAACCACATGTATTAAAATAATTAATTTCGATGTATATGAAAGTTAAAAATAACAAAATGTTATTTAACTCGAGGAATTAGTTTAAATTTGATTTTTTAATATTTAACATGTGCATAAATATATAACGAAAATTATTGTAAACTCTACGAGACATAAACTGTCTCGTAAACTACGAGATTTCGAGCGATTTTCTTGATTATTCTACCGCGACGCCGAGAAAAGGTTAGTTGATGTATTAATGCGTACATGAAAGCATGTATATGGTCGATCATTTTCATTTTACCGTAGTGGCTTTTAAAATATGTAAAAAAAAAACATTTTTGTGCATATCAATTTGTGGATATTACCACCATAAATGATACACTTTAATTGCGCGGCGATAAATTAAATAACGTTGCAACATCGAAAAATACTCACATATTTTGTATATGCCGTCGTTCGAAAGAAATTTGAAATAAATGTGATAACAGGTTCGCTCCTAATAAGTTGATCTATTCCTAAAATATGTTAATTTATAAATGAAAGCAAACTATTCCATCTTATATAGATAGATAAAAAACGCTTGTTTGCGTTATGAAGATATTATAAAGATTCGTTCTGCGTTTCAGAAAGAATGTCGAAGTCAGGGAGCATCAAAGATGACGAGAAGGGGCCCTATGATCCGGTCCCTACCACCGAAAAGGCCAACGACGAGATCAAGCTGGAGGCGAAAATGTCACTTCTCAATGGCGTTACCGTTATCGTCGGCTCTATCATTGGTTCCGGCATTTTCGTCAGTCCTACGGGCGTTCTCAAGTATACCGGAAGCGTGAACGCAAGTCTTCTAGTTTGGACGGCTTCCGGAATTTACTCCATGGTACATGCCCAATTTATCTCTCTCGTTTGCCCAGAAAACGATTTCTGAAAAATATAATTTTATATTAGAAAAAAAAGTTAAAGAACGTATAAAAAAAATTTTTATAATTTTATTAATACATATGTATGTCTGTAAGATATTTAATTTTTATAAATATTTGACTCATAAGAGCTTAGTCCATAATTGCGATCGTTATTCTTTTTTAGTTGATTTCTTTATCTGACAATATATTAATGTAAAACTAGTTGCGAGCATCTCGGAAGATTTCCAAAAAAAAAAAAAATGATTCATATAATGACGACAATCTACATGAATAAAATTCGAATTTTGTGATGTAAAATCGGCTTATGCCGTTCGCTCGAGTGATGGCATTTAAACCCAAATATATACAGATGCAAATCGACATCGATCCCATGACAAACATGTGTTTTAATGTAAGCACTGACACGTGTATATTAAATTAATTCGCTGTATTTTTCCGTGTCTCTCGACAGATAGGGGCTTACTGCTACGCCGAGCTCGGCTGCATGATTAAGAAATCGGGGGCGGATTACGCGTATATTATGGAGACCTTCGGACCCTTCTTGGCGTTCGTCAGGCTGTGGATCGAGTGCATGATAGTGCGTCCATGCAGCCAGGCCATTGTGGCCTTGACTTTCAGCATCTATGTTCTCAAGCCGCTTTTCCCGGACTGCATGCCGCCCGACGAGCCCGTGAGAATACTCGCCGTCTGCTGCATATGTAAGTAGATGACGAAAAATCGTATCTCGAGGCGACTCCGCGGCGCGACACGAGAGAATCCGAAGAATTCTTCGTTCGTTAGTTCAATGCATCGACGAGAGAAAACTACATTTCTCTTTAGACTCGCGGAGAAATTAAATAAAAATGCTAACTCACCCGCTACGAAATAAATTTAAAATCAAATATTTATGACAATGAAAATAATTATTCATGTATTTTAACATGACTGATGCGCGTTCAGCTCTCTCTTTTTGTACAGAAGCTGACGGAAGTGAAAGGACTTTGCAATATATTATTTCCTAGCGTGTAGATCGAGTTCTGTATTCGTAAAATTTTCTCCGTTCGCGACTCCGTTATATTAATTTATTCAACATAGTGTTTAGCAATTAGCATCATGCGACTACTGAAGGCGGGTTTCGCGATTCGCATGCGAGGGGGGGGGGGGGGGACGCAATGTATCGGCGATCAAGTTTGTCCGCGGAGATACTTGTTGCACGCAATTGCAGTTAAAGCGGATGCAATGCTGTTCATACGCGAGGAATACTCACGGCACAATACCGTGGTACGTAGGATTGAACTTTATTGGCTCGCGCGTCCATCAGTATTGTAGCAACGGTTTCAAATAGGCCGACGTGACGTGGCCCGCAGAAAATTCGTCTTTCCCACAGCAATCGTACCCTTGACTGCTCAGAAGTCATCCCGGATTGACTTTGACTCCCGTCACTGATTCCCCGCTCTTCTACTCTCCCGACCGCTCTGCCCCGCCGTTCATCTTTCAACTTGTTTTCAGAGCTCCTCTCTTTTGTATCGTCCGTCCCGAAGGATCGGTCGGTCGTCGAGATATATCGTGATTTATCACGCGTCAGACCTAACGCCCGATTAAATTAATTTATTTCTAATTCATCTTTTTGATCTGCCGCTTCATTTCTTTTTCTTTTTCTTTCTTTGACGTTTGTAAATCTTTTTTTCAATATACCTAGTCTGCCGTCTCCTTCTTGATTTTAACTGTTGGTTTTAACTTGATTGCAAAATTTAATCGTCAGCTTACAGACCTTCAGCAACTCTTACTTGGATGAATAATAATTTCTATTTCACTTTTTTTATCGTATTCTTGTGAGTCGATTCGCTGATTGCAAATTAAAATTGTAAAATGAGTTAGTCTCACATCTTTCTTCAGTTTTCAATATTTTATTTCATCCGTATAGATTATAAAGAAATGTAAAATCTTCTATCTTTCTTTATTAATAGAGTGAGAAAAACGTTTTGAGTATTTATTTAATTGTTTTTAACATTTTTTACGTTTTAAAAAACTGCATCATGAGAAAAATAAAAAAGAAAAGATATAAATAAAACAATTTTAGGATATTACAAATGTGTAAAACAATATAATATTATTAATAATATTATGTTACTCATTGTTTAAATACGTTAAAAATATTACTCATTGTTTAAACTACGCAATTTACAAAAAAGTCACAAGAACATTATTTTCGTATTTGAAGAATTTGTTTTTATCTGATTTTGTATAGAAACATATGAATTTAAAAAATCATATTATATAAATTATAAGTTTTTCATATCTTTAATTAAACAAATTATTTTTCAGTATTAATAAATCTAATAAAGTATAATGTTTAATTTCCCAAAAATAATAAAGTATCGCCTTAGGAGATTTCCTAAAAATTTTGCAGCATTTCATAAAAATAAATAAAGAGAAGTTCTTTGTGGGTCTTCTCTTACAATAATTTTGATGAATATCGCAAATACAAGTAAAAATTCTCATTGCAAAGAAAATGTTGTTTCATACGTAAGGAAAACTGATTTATCGAAAGTTTTTCCTCTTCACTCGTGCGAAACGATCATTTGCCGGACTGTATGTACTTATCGAGAATTTCCGATGAAACCACTTACGCGTTTCTCGAAAAAGCTACATATATATGGACATTACATACGTACATGGAATTCTCTGAGCAGTGGAATCGACGATATTCTACCTTGAGCTTTCCTCCGCTATGTATTTCGCTCTTGACGTTTTGTTCCCTCCGCTCATTTTCCAGAAAGGATTTTGCTATTCTTTTCGCGTGGCAAACAAGGTACAGACTGCGGCTCTTAGTTGTCGACGCAGTAAATTACTAACAAGACGTAAGAGTTTAAAAAAGAAATTGCAAGCTTCGAAATAATCCTCTGAAGTATAATATAGCAATAAAAGAGAAAAAATATAAGAGAGTAAAGTTAAATTAGACTACAAAACGATCGTCGAAATAGAGAAAGCGAAAGAAAGATTCTTTGCCTTTTTATGTAAAGCTGTGAGATAACAAGATACATGGATTCATTTCGTGTTGTTCTGTTTAATACGTTCGTTCGACATGAATCTTTTGACGCGAATATGAAAAGCGGCACGATCTCCGCGAGGACAGAATGAAAAATGTTCTTTAAATTAATATCTGCCCCCTTTTTAAGCGGCGCGATGGCGTTGCGAGCTAAATTGTAATTCGTACCCTTCACATCGATGCGCACGATAATAATGACACCCTTTCCGAGGCAGATTGAGATACTCCGCCTTTCCCTCTCACGGCGTGGAAATCACGAGCGATTATGCATAACGTAATTTTTGTTCTCTTTCAATTTCCGCGAGCAATCGCCGGAGAGACTCAGGCATGAAATCTGCACGATCGAATGTCGATTAATGACAAAAAACAAAGAGAATTTGTTCACGGTTGCTAATAGAAATAAACTGCCGGATTGCATCACGGAACGGGGCGTATTCTCGCAGAAATTCGAGGACGCACGTAATTTTGCGCACGTTTTCCGTACTGTAACATTTATTTCTTTTTCCACGTTTTTGCGGACAAGCGTTCGATAAGATGCACGCTAATCGAGTATTATGAAGCGTTCTCATGAAATATCCGTGATTAAAATATAATATTATTAATTGAAAAGTGATTAATAAAATTCAAGCTCTATAAAAAATTAAATGTTGATAACATATCGAGATATGTAATCATACAAATATGTAAAAAAAGCACCACAAATATTTGTATGTAAATTTCAAATAAATTTTTAGTTAAATTATGAATCCTACATACAGGTAATATTTTTCGAGATAAATTCTTCACAGTTTGAAACGTTTGTGCAGCATCATCTATTAAAATTAATAATTAATTTAATTTGAGGTATCATTTTCAGATTCAGTTTATGATTGCGTTTGACATTAATTGGTACGCAATTTATAGAATTGAAAATGTAATAATAATTTATTAACTTCAGCTTAAATTACAGCCGAGAAGTGGACTTGGTTTACATAAAATCTATTCTCTCTCATCCTAGAATTGAAAATGTATACATATTAAAAATTTAAATGTAAATATTATTAGGCATCGAGATCTAATCTCGACTGTTAGTGGCGCTTATCTACATATTTGTGTGATTCACTTATTATTTTATTTCTGTTCAGTAGACAGAAATATTTTAAAAGGCTATTCAATTGTCAAGAAAGTTTTTACGGTTCAATTCTTGTAGATCTGTGTAATTGTAATATTTCCAATGTATTATAAATCATCCGGATGTCTGGACGGTGCGTCCCTTGAAATAATTTTTATTACGAGATTCATCGACGGATAATTTACAGGATACACGATGCGATAGAATCTATTTTTGACGAATTCATTCTGCGGCCGAGGATACCCACGAGCAAACGTATCGTGTTTCTTGCGGTCATTTGACTGCGCATTTCTTCTGCTTCGATATCACCCTTACGGATCGCGTTACAAATACGCAGACATACAATTGCATTTCATTTATTTTCTCCGGAAAACACTTGACGAAGCATTTCGCAAACAAATAACCCGGGTAAATATTTACGCGGCATACTGTTTCTCGTAAAAAAAAAATATTCGTAGACGTAAAAAAATATCTTCCGTCAAAAAAGGAGAGCCCGAAGATATAAAAAAACATTTATAAAAATAAAAAAAACATCAGATAATTCCATGAATTACAGTTATTATCGCAGTGTAATGCAAAATGGAGTTTAAATGAAACGAGTTCATTATTAAAATCCATTATTAGCATCACTTTGTCAAGTAATAATTGAACTGAGATACGCGTGTGAAATAAAAAAAAAAAAACTGATATGATCAACATGTTATGATATCGGACTTGTTATAAGCACGATTTATTTCCGGAGTACCGGAACGCAAAAAATCTTGCGTTTGTAATCAATACGATTTTCGAAGATTAACTTCGAGCGATTGCAAGTCATACGATCGTTAACTGAACGAGCAGTTGTCTCTCTCTCTCTCTCTCTCTCTCTCGAAAAATAAATTGTGTATTTATTCTAAATTTTACGAGAAAATTGCTGTGAGATGCAAAGCGACGAGCTGGCTGTCGGCGACCGACGTCCGTTATCCGTAAAGCTTACGTCTGTACGTTTGAAGAAAATAAGATTTCGCCGTATAAAGTTCCATTTGTTCCTTCCGATAATTCTCTCGACAAACCGGGAATAGGTTTTCCTGCGAAGGAAAATGAAGCGCGAACGCATTCGATCGACTACGAGGATGTCATTTGCGAATAAATGAGCGCGCGCCGCGCTTTCAATATTTATGACGAGTCTATCGGGTGTCTGTGAAGAAGATTACAAATTAATAATCAAACTCTGCCTTTGAAGAAATCTACAGAACTTTTTTTTTTCTTTCTACAGAATATTATTTCTATTTATTTCAATTAGAATTTCGTTCACAAATTGAGCATTTTAAATAAAAAGGAAAAATATGCCAAAGAGGTTAACACTATTCAATTAATAGGAAAAATATTTAATTAATTAAAAAAGGGGTACGATTAATGACGAATTTGCATCGTTAATTAAACTGGCCGCTAGTATATGAAAATCTGGTTCAGATTCAAATTGTGCGGAAAATTCTGCCACTCATGCGTATTTTACGTATAAGTATCGACACACATTCATCTGGTTTAATTCTGTTTTTTTTTTTTTTATACGAGTGAATGGCGATCCGTTTCCATTTCACGCTCGCAAGTGATAGAGATCAATGACCAGAGCGAGCATCCTTTCGCGCATCGAGTGATTCGCGATCGAGTCGATTTATCAATCGTTCTTCCTAATAATTAAAATTCGTCAAGGATTGCAGATTAACTGCAGCAATGCATTCCGTTGCAAAAACGTTCCGTAATTTTGCCGTAACTCCCTGCGACGAGAGGGAGACGAAGTTTCTATTTTTTAATAAGCACAAACTTAAAAGATTCGATAAAGTCTTAACAGATCGTTTTATACGGATTTAAATATAATACGCGTTAACCGGCTCGTTAATCGCGGTGACACGTGAACGGCCAGTGAAAAGAAGACGATCGACGCAGACCGAATGGAAACGTCGATGCGAGACCGCTCGCGAGTCAAAAGCCTGATGGCAATCACGCTTCATTGTGAACAAATGTAATTTAATAACGTGACAACTGGCCGCAACAGCATAATTCGCCGGTAGAGAGGGGGGGGAGAATAACGGGACGAAAAGGAAGGCGAAGGAAGGAAAGACAAAACGAGTGGGCGAAGGGAGAAAGAGGAGGAGAAAAACTCATTGACGGCGTGTGAAGGGGAAAGGGCGAAGGGGAAGTGGAGTCTCGCGATATTTCTGCGACATGTTGCATCAGTCTCCCCCCGGGCCCCCCGGACTCCCCGGGGGGCACTCTTCTTCCTTTTGTTCTACGCAAATCCGTCAAGGACGCGAATCCGTCAAGAAACGTCGGAACGACGAGAGCGAAATCTTCTCGTCAAACTCAGCGACAAAGGAGCGAAGTCGTTTATTGGCGAATTAGTGTTAATGCCATCCCTCGTGCAAATTGAGCGTTCACGATGAAATTGTTCTTTTAACCGAATTCTTCGATAAATGAGGAAACGAAAGTAAAGAGGCCGAGGCGAGCGGACAGAAGTGTGTACATTAGGTTTCCGATTAAAAGGCAAGAAGTAATCGATATGTGTGATATGAACACATTTTCATTCTTACATTAAATTCCACTTGGAACAATGTAGAAGAATTTCTAATTATAGAATTTGAAATAAGAATGCGATAAAATCCGCAATGTAAGAAATGTAAGAAAGTTATAATCACAAAAATTATAATTTAAAATTATCGTTGAGATAAAGCTTTAGAATTTTTCCTTTTGCAAAAATTATTGTAACGATGTAAAAAATAATTATGAAAACGACCATGAAATTATGAAAATTATCATATTTCCGTTGTTTTCGACTCGGGTCGATAAATACCGTGAATTAATGGCCTCTTGTTATCATGAAGTTGTTATATGACGTAAGGTCATATAAGTATTCCAAAGTGAACGACACACGTGGGACCGAGTGGCACGTGCGACCACATGATTCTCAATTAGATTGACTTGGTGTTACTCATGCAAATCGTAATGAGTTTATTTATCATTCCTGCTGTAGGCGACATTGAAAACTCAGTTATTTAATTACGTGCAAATTAACAACAATCCCCCAGAGATGTGTTTTTGATAGAAGAAACGATATGTTTAGATATAGGTGTGCTTTTGAATACGCCCTGATTGCATGATAAATGATAATTACCTCGACTGTTCGTATTGATTGTTTCAGGTATTCTCGCTTTCATAAATTGCTGGGACGTCAAATGGGCGACGAGAGTGCAGGACATCTTTACGTATGCGAAATTACTCGCGCTTTTCGTAATAATCTTCACCGGAGCGTATCAGCTTTTCACTGGTAAGTTACCGTAATTGTATTAATAAGATAAAATTTACGATACATGATTCATGAAACAAACGTACGCGTTTGGAAATAAAAATTAACAAGAATAAGAAATGAAGGAAAAAAGATATTGCGAAATGCATTAAGATTAATGTGTTAAAATAACGTTATATAAAATGAAAATATTTACATTATAAGATTATTAATTCAATCCCGGTGAAAAATTTTATATAAATATTGAGAAAGTCTACATCTTTTCTTAAAAATTTTTATATACGTAAATATTAAAATATTCTATGATTTTTATTTTATAATTTATAATTTCTAAAATATATTTTAAACTGTTTTAGATTTTATAATTCATTAGAAAAGATAGAATAAGAAATTTTATAATTTATAATAAAAAGTTTTAGAAAAATTGTAAATTTTCTCAACATTAAACTGAAAAGTGTTGCAATTCGTATAAAAGAATCTGAAAAAAACATTTTTTTTTAATTATACAGAAACTCTGAAAAATTCTAAAATTTATTTTAAAATTCTGAGAATAATTTTCTTCAGAAAATTCAAAGTGACAGCTGCGCGACCTATTTTTCAGAAGATGTAAGCAGTAATGTAACTCGGAATAGAATACTGATATCTTCGTATCGCGAAGTATTTTTCCAAAGCTAGAGAATTAAAACTTTTCTATCTAATAACTCCGAAGTAGTACGCGCGTAAATTAATAATACAAAACGGATAAGCTTGCTGCAGCGTATTACGAGGTGAAAGGTCGACGACATCGCTCGATCGCGTGCAGTTTGCAACGATTTACAACGATCCCGAGTGACGCTAATCGACGCCACGTGATCGCGGTTTTATGTGCACTATGAACTTTTCTCATTCTTCAACATGAACGATTTCACGGAACATCGCGGCACCGAAGTTTCCGTGTATACTTTCAACAAGTCAAAAGAATCGATCTTGCATCAGACAGACTTTCTCTTCGCGAATGAATTATCTAGTCGATCGATAGCCTCAATGTTTTTTCGACACGCCGATCGTATCTCTCACCTCGCTTCTTTCGTTCTTGCCAGCATCGGAAGATGGGGATCACGAAGAGGGGCGTATAAAAAATTAATAGACACGACTTGTTCTATCGTGAAAAGGATATGAAATTCCAATAAAAGTACGAAGCGAAGCAACATTTCTTGCAAACCCACGTACAAGTGAGTCAGCGTCGAGAGCGAATCGATCTTGGATCAGTCTGAGATCGAAAGATGAAATTTTGAAGAAACGTCTGTAGGAAAATTTTGGACGGGGAGAATCGTCCGTTCAACTTCGGTTGAACGGTTTTTCAGCATCGCACGCTTGCCGGACGAGACAATTTACCCAATCAAAAAGGTGCGCAGGCGACGCGACGTAGTCACTGTGCGTGCAAGGAATCGCTTAAATTGGTCTATTCAGAGAACTAAATGGTTCCTTGACCGTGATATGCGACAATAATCTCGATTATGACGAAACTTTCCTTCGATCTTGCACGAAACTTGACGCTGGCCTTCTTTCGCACGAAGGAGCCAATTAAATGAGAGATTCTAATTGAAAATGTCAATACAAGAAATGTCAGCAAACTTGTTGATGTAGAAACATGCAAATGATCGTTTTGTAGTTACACTTGCGCTTTGCATAATGCAAAGAAGTCAAACGAAATGTTAAGAATTGATTACTTCTAAAATTATACGTTAATCACTTGAACGTTAATAATTAAAAATTAATTACTCTCATTCGATGAAACGATCATTTTTTCATATCGATGATGCGCCTTTATGTTTGAATCGTTTTAGGACACACGCAGTATTTCACGTTTGACAACAGCAACACGGAAGTCACGTCCATAGCCCTCAGTTTTTATTCAGGCCTGTTCGCTTACAACGGCTGGAACTACTTGAATTTCATAATTGAAGAACTGAAGGATCCCGTTAGGTGAGAACTGTCGCGTCAGATTAAACGCGATTCAGAGGAAGCTCGTATAATTGAACGTTAATTCGGCGACAATGGTCATAATTTGTTCATTTCCGCTTATGTAACCGCGTATTTATTTAGGAATCTACCGTTGGCCATCGGCATTTCGTGCACTCTCGTTACGATCGTCTACGTCTTCACGAACATGGCCTTCTACACGACTCTCAGCCCCGTCGAAGTGCTCGGTAGCGAAGCTGTGGCGGTGGTAAATATGTCACAGCAAATACATCTTTCCAGTAATAAAGCGGAGTCTTTTAAGAGTCTTGAGAGAAATGTGGATTAAAAAGTACAAAAATGAAATGAAATTTTACCTTAATCAGATAACAATTTCCGTACATATACAATTCTGATCATAAGGATGTTCCTATTCGCTTTAGTCCAACATTTTAGCAGTATTTATGTATCAATTATATTAGAATTATTTTTATCTTTGTATTAATCGTATTACTTGTGCATGGACTGGTAATTTTCTAAAATAATTACTCTTCACTGTTTAAAGTTTCTAAACTGCTCTCATTGTTCGTAAACATTATAATTGCTTCGTCATTCTAAAGCTCCTAAACTGTCTTTATTGTCCGCAGACGTACGCAAACCGACTGTTCGGCGTTATGGCGTGGACGATACCGGTTTTCGTGGCTTTATCTACTTTCGGCGCGGTTAACGGCATTTTACTTACATCCTCGCGACTTTTCTACGCGGGTGCCTGCGAGGGTCAGATGCCGGAAATACTGACGATGATCCAAATCAACAGGCTGACACCCGCACCCGCCGTAATTTGCATGGTAAACCACCCTTTCTCCAGTGTATAAGCTCACCTCGATTAAAATATAAATTGGTTGAAGATTACAACATTGATCGGTGATGCGTTAATAATACATCGTGTAAAATGTATCTCCGATCAATATACAGAGATAACATCATTTAAAATTATATGAATTTTAATAGGTATATTTTTTTGAAGAATTTATTACTTTTAAGTTAAAATTATTACTCTTCAATTGGGATTTTATTTTAACTCGTTCAATATGGCCGCCTAAGGTTTTTCCACATCTGTGTTTACACTGCACACTCAAATATAAGAGTGTAGTGTGAACACAGACGTGAAATAACTTTAAAATCCCAATAGATCGTTGATTATTTTATATTACCTTAACAAATTAATTTTTGTTAATATTCTTAATAGACACACGACTTTCTTTCGACAATTACTTTCCCATTCGATTTTTTCATTAGACCTTTATGTCGCGCGAGACAACAATGCGTAAATTTTCACGTACAAGCCAACACATTTCCGCCTGTTGTTGACCAATGTGATTGCTGCCGGACTCGGCAAACACAAGAGTACAATCTAACGGACAGATTGTTTCCACCGCCAAACTTGTTGCGGCGGTCAAATTTACTCTGTCAGAATTAAAAGTTACCGTCAGTCGCGAGCATTAATTGAAAACACGAGCCCTTTTTTTTTCTTTCCAGGCCCTGCTGTCCATGTTGTACCTGTGCTCTTCCAACATTTTCATGCTCATCAATTACGTCGGCTTCGCTACTTGGGTACGTACGTAATTTTCGCGCTCGCCTTTCTCTTATTACGGAAATAAATGTCGCGTGTAGTAATTCCATGCTCGAAGAGATAGTCTCTGTGATAATTATCGTGGCCATGACTTCAGATTTTTCTTCCCCGCAAAGCGACCGATCGACTTTCTCTCCGCGACTTTTTGTTACACGAATACTTCGCCACGAAGGTCGTGCGACGCGATTGTCGTGCGATCATATAGTCATTTCTTAGAAGCTTGTGATACATACCTACCCGCGAAGAATTAGCTCAACCGGAAGAGTAATAATTTTCCAATTGACCGAGCATTTAATTTGTAGCTCAGCATAGGCGTCTCCGTGCTGTGTCTTCCGTGGCTCAGGTGGAGCCAGCCGAATTTGCTGAGGCCAATCAAGGTGAATCTCATCTTTCCGGTCTTTTACATCCTGGCCACTCTCTTCGTTACGATTGTTCCAATGTATGCGAGTCCTGTTGAAACCGGTGAGCATTCGTTAACAATGATTTACGACATAATTGCGTACACTGAGAAAAAGATATGTTCGTTTATAGGAACATTTGCTTCTGAATATTTTATTTATTTTTCGACTATTATTATATTTTCTCAGTGTAGAAAATATCTCACGGAATTCTGTCTTAGGATACGGCTGTCTGATGATACTCACCTCTGTACCCGTCTACCTCGTATTTATCGCGTGGAAGAACAAGCCAAAATTCTTCCAAAGGGCTGTCGGTAAGTTCAATGACTGCAACATGATATGTCGTCGATTTAAATCAAGCGTTCGCAGGAATGTTCAATTTTTTGTAAATTGATAAATATTGAGTAATTTTCTTTTGCTGTATTTTGTGAAAATTGGGATTATGTTATTTTTAAATACGAAAATGGGAAATGGAAAAAAGTAAGAGTATCGCAGCGCTTTAACTTAATTAAAAATCGCTGAGTGATTTATAAAACACGCGCCGTTATAGCATGATTGCAGTTTTAATCTAAAGAATTATCTTTACGGTCGCGAACGTTTCTCTCATTTCGTTTTTCTCTTTAAACCGATTTATTCCCACAGGCGCCGTCACCCAATCTTTGCAGAAGCTGATGGTAGTCGTGGGGCCGCAAAAGGCAAAGGTTTAAAACACACTATAACATAATTTTACTCTTGTCATGTCACGCATGCTTAGCATTCATCTACTTTCTTTGCTACTTTTCATCTTATCTGATTGGAACATGCCTCTAATCTCACCACAATTTCCCTTCGCTCTATTCTTCTTTTACTCTATTCTTACATTTTATCGCGTACTATTCTATTTATCTCAATCATTAACTGTTTTCTATTGTGTTGTATATTATAATATTGCATTTTATAAGTTTTTCCCTGGTGAAATTTTTTCTCAGAATTTTTATACGAATTTGGACACTTCAGAAATACTACGAAAGTCTACATCTTTTCTTAGAATTTTTTAAATATTTTAATTCTGGGATATATTCTAAGATTTCTCATCCTACAATTTAAAAAAAATACTTTTTTCAGATTTTATCAGAAATGATATATAACGAGAAATTTTTGGAAATTTTATTTTTAGGATATTTTAAAATTTGTATGTATGAATTCTAATGAAAGTGTAGATTCTGTCAATATTTCTGAAAAGTATTCCAATACTATAAAAATTCTCAAAAACTTTCTAAAAAGTTACAGAATTATATAGAAGTTCTGAACTTCACATAAAAAAATTAGATATTTATATGAAAAATTCTGAGAAAAATTTTCATCAGGGTTAAGAATAATAATTAAATTTTTGCTTGATGCTTCATCTCGCTTATCATTTCTTTAGTTTGAAAATCAGTTTTTTAATACGCATCGCAATTTGATTTAAATTTTTAATAATTTGATTCAAAATTATGTCGTAAATTTCAAGATTATGTCTACATGGATTATTTTTACACTTATTGCTTACGTTATATTTACACGAATATTTTTCATGTAGACAATACAATGTAAATTATTATAAATTGGATAACACAATATAGAAAAAAAGTAATTAAGTTGTAAGATTGTTAATATTATTTGACTTTAATATTGTTATAAATTAAACTATAAAAAATAAAAAAAAATAGAATATTTACATTGTACACACCTAATGTAAATTATTTATATTTTACGTGTAAACGCTCAACTCTGCCTTAATTTTTATCTAGCGTATTTTTTTTAAACTCTCGATATCGATCTGTTTAAGTTTGGAGTTTAACGTTTTACCTCAAGTAATTAATGGAGTAATCGCCATCACTATCACCGCCTAAGTTGACTAGGACATCGTTGAAATTTGATTTCGCACGTCATACACCAGCACCACAGACACGTCATAGTCATACACCAGCACACACTCACACACCGAAACATACCAGATCGATTTTCCCTCAGAGAGCCCTAATAACTCAGACATCAGCAATTAACAGACGCGATTGATCGCGTTCTCTCTCTGCTAGAACCGCATTTGCATCCAATGATCTCGGGTCACCGCGATCACGGCATTTCTAACACCTCGCTCACTCTTGTTGCAGTAAGCACGACGAGGAAGCTGCAGAGGATAATGCTGGTGGTCGGCAAAGCGAAACCCGCTCAGGTGTAAACAGTCAAGACGATCCGGATCGAGATCGAAACAACGAAGACGAGGCTTTTCCGGTACCGGAAGTCGCGAAGGATTTTCGTCGATCTTCAAATTGTAGTGGATGACGACTGTCTCCTTCTTCTTTCGAGAAAGAATACGAATGGAAGCGAGATCGGTTGACACATCGGTTCTACAGATCGACCGTATTATTCCCTCGACTCTTCCGGATTGAAAAAAGAGCGTCCTAGAACAAGAGGCAGCCATATTGTGTCAGGACGCTGAAAGAAAAATAGGACGAAACGGCTCGTCTTCCATATTCGGATCTCGTCCTTGGCGAATCCCCATCAGGACCTGCCTGTCCAATTATGAAATTTCAAAGCAAGGTTGTTGTCTCTCGTTCGATTCCTCGGCGAAAGGCTGTACGTAACTAATGACATAACTGCACGCTTTTAAATTAATTAATTTGAGTTAGCGTCGAAGCTTTCGCAAAGATAATTTAAATATAACCGATATAGCCATTTTGTATTAGTGCTGTCAATATGCAATGTCTTTCTTTTTCTATGCAACAAATATCTAATATTATTAATATCTGAATAATTGTAAATCTTCAATTGCTCGGGTACGGAAGAGAATTGTTATAAAGAAGTTTACAAAACAAACCGAATGTTGGGTATTTCCAAAGATTATTGAGATTATCTGCATAAATACAATTGATACGTTTGATTACTCGATGCAAATACTGATAACGCTGTTATGATGTATTACGAGGAACTTTTTAAAATGTTAATTATATCATGTTTATAAATTCGACATATTCCGGCATATCGAGATACCATTTATCGCCGTCGCGACATGAAAAGGACTTTCATCACGATAAACTTTCATTTATTCATTCTGCGAAAATTAAGAATAAGAAAACGCGGCGCGTTATAAAAATTTTACGAACCAAATTTGAATTCTAAATGTCTTAATTCTAATCATATATATTCTATAATTTAAGGAACTAGTTTTAAATTGATCTTAAATGAAGAAATTCATGTACGCGTGCGAATTACATTGATCATGCAAGCCTTCTTCCTCAAGTTAGATTAATTATTAAGCGAGTACCTACAGGAGTGCTCGATAAATTATTATACGCGATTCTAATGTGTACTATGAATCAAAATCGCGTCAAAGATATGTGTGTACTTCTAAATAGCCTACAAGCAATACACGTATCGTATTCGAAATGGAGGAGAGAAATAATATTGCGACCGTAGGTGTCGTCACGATTAATCGAGTTTTTTAATTCATTGATTGATCAATCGCATTATGCATCAATTACAAAGTTGCATTAGTGTATAATACAATCAATGAATTAAAAAATTTGTTATATCTTTCTCTATGC
Source organism: Solenopsis invicta (assembly GCF_016802725.1). Lineage (NCBI taxonomy): Eukaryota > Metazoa > Arthropoda > Insecta > Hymenoptera > Formicidae > Solenopsis > Solenopsis invicta. The sequence goes on from NC_052679.1 coordinate 16,109,473, forward strand.
GATCAAATGCGCTAGAATTGCGCTAGAGGAGTTGAATTAGAAAATCCGACCGGTGTGCCAGAAAGATTGAGATAACGATCAAAGTGTCATTGTAATTAATTAAGCATCTTAAGCTGTTAATCTTACAATTAGTCGTAGCGTTCGTTCGATAGGCGATGTTTGCTGTATGTGTATCGTGATCCTCGTTGCCTCGTTATTTCAACACTGTTATGTATCATATAGTTTTGGCACTCGGACGTATTTGTAATTGAACTCTAAACGAGAAATCGTCCGTACATACTGACAAACATTCCATACACTTACAGTGCCGCTTCTTTTCGTTTCCACACGCATCCGTTTCGTTTTAGATTAAAACTAGGGATGCAAATATCCGGAAACGATATCATTTCCATATACACATTCCTATAAAGATGCTATTTTTAATATATCCGTGAAAACTTTTCTTTTTTGCAGAGATAGCGTGACGTTTTCAATTACTGAAACGTGCCGCAAACTCGCTGTAAGAAAAAAGACTTTAGAAAATTATTAAAGAGGGAATAACGAAGAACTGTGATTAAATGTAAATGCTAACATGTATATTTTTATGGTTTCATTGAAAACGTTATAATGAGAATATCCGCAAAATATAACTATAGAGATTTTTGTAGTGCTATGTTAAGAGAATTTTATGAAAAAGTCGATTGAATACCTTATGAAAGTGTTATATTTTATGAGCGATTTCAAGCAACACATCCGCTGCAAAATTATCTCCGCCTCTTATAGAGAGAATATTTTGATATATCGTTAAAATATCTTGCATCCCTAATAGAGATCTATATACACGTGTGTGCCGAGATTTAACCCTTCGTTAACGAATCTTTGACGCCTTATCTTTCCTTTTATCATTAAATTAATTCCTACACAGAAAATATTTTGTATTTATGTTAATTCTTTATCGATCTGAGTCGTTTGAGATACAGATAATTTTTCTTTTTTATCAATTCTGCCTTAAATTTGGGCATTTACAAAAAAAGTAAACAATTTAATATTCAACATTTCTTAGTAATAAAATAATATATTTAATATTAATTACTTACAATTCATTGCGTTTAAAATGAAGAAACGAGGGGTTAAAAATGCATTTGTTACACGCTGGAACTCGACTATCAACGCCGCATAATATTTATATTTTACTGCCATTGGTGATAAAATGCGTGTATGTATGTGTATGTTTTCGTGCGATTCAGACAAAATGGGAGCAGTAAAGAACAGCAGCTTTTCGGAGACGTTCCACTTGCGTTTAATGCGTGCTAAGGAGAAATAGTGATGTTTGCAGGCAATTTAGAGGATGGAAAGATAAGCTTCACAATTGAAAATATGGTAATTTTTAGGAAAGTTTGTAAGTTTATGCGCTTTTGAAAAATTTTCAAAAAACATTAATAATAAAACAAGTAAAAGTAAAGTTTATTTTTTTAATTTAACGATTTACTTTTATAATAAATTTAATATAATACATATTCTTTTATTCTTTTGATAAATTATTGTTATTATCGCATGAACTTACAGACGTACGAAATTATAATTAACAAGAAATATGGTTATTAAAGTTTTAAAATCTTCATACCTGACATTAGTCGAGAAAAGAAAGAAAGGAAAGTTTCGCCCGTCATCGATTGTACAGAAATGCATTTCTGTTGACAGGATTAAACAGTGTGCACGTCGTTCGATCTTTGGGCGCGTCTGTGCCTCTCAAGATGTGATTATACTTAAGTCTCAATTTTTTTGTATACGAATATGTAACAACGTTTAAGATGCTCGGAACAATGGATAAAATTTCGGTTTCGACTTTATTCTAGAAGTGGGCCATTCCCTTATAGTCTTAATTATTCCGGCAGAACGTCTTTTTTATTCGATACAACAGTTAGCGATATTGTTATTGTATATTTTGCACCATTAGAACTTCGTCTCTAAGAGAACGGAAGATAGTCCTGGAAATACATCGTTGCACATATCCGTAGCAGAGTTGTTCTAGGACCAAAAAGCGTGTTTTTTACAGAATATTCATGAAACGAGATCTCGCCTAATTGAAGGATCATCCTAGCTTTCTACATATAGTTTTAGTTGTCGTATTTAAAGAGGCAGCTCGGCGATTCGTCCTCCTAAAAATTAGATATTTAAATTAGAATGCGTAGTTGTGACATAGCGTAAAATACAGTTATTACTGTCGCGAATTTTCTTGGCACGCAAGACAATAACTTTCTTTTGCGAAATTGAAGACGCAAGCGTGTCTTCATTAATCGAAAAGCGGATCGTCGACACTGCTCTCTCGCTCGAAATAATAATTTCATTGTTCTTCGTCACATTTTATTATATTTTTACGAAGCATGTTTCGAGAATCATAAATATTCATCAACGCTCTTCAGGATGCCTGCAGGCGCGGAATTTACGTAATGTAAAATAGCGAAACTACCGGATTTTATAATTACTTTTTAAATAAACGTCCTCGATTATGCCAAATATTTAAAATTCCGTGCCATTTCTAGCCATTAAATGTATATTTGCTAAGTCTTTGAATTAACGTTTACGAACATCATTAATAACATTTTACGAAAAAGTAAGGTACGCGCTTAACAAAACTTTAAATATCATTAAATTCATGACATCAATTTTGATAGAAAATATTTAATATAATAATAAACAGGTGCCAGCAGGCATTCTGACTCGTGACAATAATGCATCAATGGATTGGTCGATGATAAAATTAGGTGAGAAAGAGAGCGAAAGAGAGAAAACGGCGAGGAAGAATTTATTATTAATATGTGAGTGCATCTTTTATATTAATTTTTGTGTTGAAACCCGTAAAACAAGTGCATTCGAGTCGATTTTGAGAGATTGACTTATCGATTAACTTATCGAATTTGAAGCATCATTATCTCGCGTTACAGATTAACAATCATGCGAATTAAGAACTGTAGCTTAGGATCTGAGCACGTAAAGAAATGGAACAGAGAGAAAAAAATATATATATGTATAAAGAGCGAAATGTGACAATATACTATATTGTGTAATTACCTGGGTATTGATTGTGCAATCCCCTCACTCGTGACCGAACAAAATCGGTCGAAGTCGCGGATATCGAAAAAGAGTTTGGTGATAATAACCGAGGTTTGATGAAATAATTAAATGTTTAGTAAATATGTGTATAATTAAACAATATATAACTAAATATTTACGTCTTTAGTAATTACATTAATAATATTCCAAAGATTACTAAATATTATTAAATAAATTGGTTGTATTAATTAAACATTTAATTGAAATTATTTCACCAAAGCTCAATAACTATCGCTGGGCTTGATTATTATTAGCAAATTCTTTTTTCAGTGGACATTTCGTGACCTTTTGCAAATTATCCTTTAACTGCAAAAGGAAAGTAGATAACGAAGAGACATAAGATAAAAGGTCTGATTATATACGTGTCTATATTTGCATGTGTATAAACATATAAGTTATAAATACAGTAGATATCCGCGTATTTATAACTTACACACAATAATATATTTATATATATATTTATATGTATAGTATTTATAGCTTTTTTCCCCACAGCATTCGTACAATGTATCGAAATTGTAAAAAAAAGAGAAGAAAAAACAGAAATATTAAATTTTTGGCTCTCCGTGGAATAAAATGCTACTTTACATTTTTTTTGTTTGGGGTTCTTCTTCTCTGAGGATTATCGACTTGCGAAAGGAATCGACATATCATCGGCCTACTTAAAACTTACTGAACATCCGCGCTAAGAAGCGTTTCGAACACTTCGCAAAAGTGCACGCGTCGCACAGTGAAAAAACAATCTGTCGCGAGAATGTTTCATACGTATGTAAAAACAAATTGATACAAGCGTGTCGAATTACTAACTAAATATTTCCCGACGAATATTCTCTTCTTTCTCACGGCCGGTCAAGTCGGACAAATGCAAATGTACAAATGATCACGCATGGTCATTAATTAATCAGCTAAGCGTTTTACATTGATAATTTAAGATGCTTAATTGGGCCTTTCGGCTTGTCCTTCCGTTGACATGCCTTCTCGCGAGATTCACGATCAACGATATACAATCCCTAAACTAAACGCCTCTAAATGCGTCTTCGCGCGGAAGTTTATTGAAACTCGCCTGGCTAAAATATCGCACGCTATAATCTACAGTCACGATAATTACATACTAGCTCCACGGCAAACTGATTTGCGACAGTCTCCCGTTGCAACGACACGACAGCGTCGTTATTAATAAAGACCCGGGCGCTTCGGGTGCGACATTACCAGGCATTACGCAGCGCAGAAATCATTAAAAAATTCAAACCAATCATATAACTCAGGACTCTCGAAAATTAAAACAACAAACGGTTGAGAATAAGGGTAGTGAGAATCAGCGCGGGTATAGGTGCGCAATCAAAATATTAATGTTCTTATAATTATTTATTCATCTTAAGCAAATAACACAATCGATCGAACAAACATTTCGACTCGCTTTGGAGTCATCTTCAATGTGTAAAAGTGTAAAACAAATTCTAGCCGTCATCAGTCGTCAAAAACGGGAAACGGTCGAGTCCCCAACGGTTTGCCAAATCCGTGGCATCTTTACGTAACAGTGTCGCAGGAAATGACACTTCTCTGTATAACCATTTGAATTGATGAAGACTAATAAAGCCTTGGATAATTTTATCGATAGGAAATAAATTTCTCCTGTCAAAATATACACTCAAGAGTTTATCGTTCCGCAACGCGTGCTCACTGTCTCAAGTAAGGATGTATACATTAAAAAATTAAAAATTGTGCACGCAAAAGATGAATAAATCTACGATCTAATACATTCCAATATATTTTTGTAAGAGTCAGTTCTTGAATAAGTTTACAGCGATCATTAAAGAAATCGTCGTCTTTCAATGATCTGGTAATTGTTCCATTACCTTCATATCGCCGAAAGACATATCGCGGTGTTACAATTATGCCGGCGGTCTCTGGGTCGCTTATATACACACTGCTATTGCTATTACGCGTTAACATCACCGCGATAAGTCAATCAATGTATTATCTCCATTATCTTGGCACGGCAAATACGGCATCACGATCGAAGTGCCGAGGCGTTTATTACAGGTGTTGACGACAACGGACGTTGAAGATGAGAGAGGAAAGATGAATGGGGAGACGAGACGTAGATATACGTACATTGATAATGCCGCTCTGACAGCACTCTGTTACCCGGTTTTCTCTTCCATTTTAAATCGCAAAAATAATAAGTGAAATGACACGAGCAGCAAGTGTATAAATTTTACAATACAAGTGTACATAATTATAATTTATACGATAATCCATCGTAGAAATTTTACCCTTGTCGCGCATGTAATTTTACATACTATTTTTACAGTATGGTACGTAGTAGTGTATAGTACGTACATTTACATCCGTGCTTAATTAATTCTTATCGATAATATTATCACTGAAGTATTTACATAGGATACACGGTAAAAAAAATTTGTGTTAAATTTAACATATTTTACATATCCAAAATGATTTACCTAAAATTTGTGTTAACACAAGATAAATATGTTATAAAATAAAACAAATATTAAAAGATTAACAAAAATCATATTACTCTTTGACATCACTGGAAACAAATTGTGGAAGCACATTTCATTAGTAAAATTAACATTTATAATAGACATTTATCTTAAAAAAATTTACGCTTTAAAACTTCATTATTTTTACATTATCCGTTCGTTTACCTATAAATTATATTATTTTGACATTAAGCAATGTTGAATATCAATTTAACGCAAAATATTCAAATAATAAAATTACATATTAAATTAACTTGAATATGTGAAAAGTTCAACACAAAAATTTTAATAACGATCGATTTTAACAGAAATATAAAATGTTTTCTACTGTGTGTAGTCAGCCTCCTTGAGTAATGTTACCCACATATTCCGAACGATTTATAGTGATCATTATAGTGATACAAGCGGAGAGTCGTGATAAACGACAAATCGTTCTTATATCTGCTATATGGAAGAGTATCGCGTGCAATGTCGATTCAAAGCTTCGCGATTTATCGTCTCTACGCTAATGACAGGTTTTCAATTTCTCATTTAATGAATCGCATCTAACGGCGCGCAAAATTGCGGGTCAGACGTCGCATGGAAAGAAAAATACCCGACAGTGTGTGTGTGAAATGTATAAAATATAATAAGATGGTACATCTTTTTCGTTTACCTATCGATCAGTCCTAAATTACTGGCACATTTGGAGACCGCGCGATACTCAGAACTGTCACGCCATCGAAGTAACAGACGTGCATCGGACGATTACACATTTTTTTTTTTTCCGTTCGTATCCCGCGAGATCAGAGCAGTCGCCTGCATATCTACATCAAGCGTTTCCGATCTGATAATGACGGAAGCATGCCCTCAAGTATTTCTAGCTCGATTCAAAATTCTCCCACGTACACGCTTGATAGATACGGACAAGCGGTATACCTACAATATTTATCTATCGTCTAATTATTCTTTCTTTTTTTCCCGGATTCTTTTACCGTCTCATAGAACAAAGGTGCGTCACACACGTGATAGGATGGAATGACTATCGAACGATGACTGTAGCGCGACACGGCGATTATATTAACGCGCACAGGGACGTATCCATCACCTTAGGTTTTAACGTTATAGTTATTAGCCATTAATTACTTTATAATCATTGATGGTCATCACTCGCTTAGACCTGGCCTCGAACTGGATCGACGAGAGAATTCACGTCCGAATGATTATGTAATAATCGAGAAACAAGAGTTATTTAATGTGATCCGATATATAGTTTTGATGAAGCTTTAATCACAGAAAATATTATATGTGTATTATGTGTATATAGATTAAACATTCTCCATGATTTATGTCTCGAATTTTTGGATCAGATTAAATAACTATATTTCACACATTATATTCACGCACCCCCACACACACACACACACACACACACGCACGCACGCACGCACGCACGCGCGCGCGCGCGCGCGCACACACACACACACACTTTCTCGCGCGCGCGTGAATTAGATATATGTATATATAATCGCGTAATAAAATGCTTACACAGATGCATAATAATTTAAATACGAATTGTACAAGAGAAACGAATACTATTTGCAAAAGTGTATTCAGCAGTCTATCGCATATGTATTCCTACCTATCTACGCTACATACACAGACAGAAAAATATATGTATGTTTCTATGGGAATAAGGGAGTGTTGCGCGCTTATTTATGCTTAGAAAAATTATTAAATAGTTTGGTATTTTTCTTGCGAATATATAGTAGTTGGACATCATTATCTACATTTCGCGACGGATCTCGTTAAAGCGGAATCTCTCCCTTATCCGCGTCGTTATATAAATAATGCGGAACAATAGGTATGTAACGTCTTACGATAGGGGAACAATATATAAAACGATAGGAAGTAATGCCTTAAAAAATATTCCTGAAATATTCGGTATACTAACAACGAGATTAAACAGGACACTTCGAGAAATCACAGTTAAAAGATAATGACAGACTCTTTATACTGAAGAATGAACTCGTACGTCGCCGACAAAGAGAATAAATAAACTACTGTAAATCGACAACACGTTCAAAAATTGTATATTCCTCGCTAATTTCATTAGTAGGCTAATGTTGTTCAAGTATCTCCCCGCGAAGACAAATAAATTAGAACAAATTGGCAGGAATCCATATTTTCATAAAATTAAGTAATGATCGATTACTTTACAATCTGTTATATATACGTAGATTGTAAATTATTAAATATTGGTCTTCAAAATTAGTTTACAAATTTTCTTTAAACAGAATTATTTTTCTGTTCCTTTCTTTTTTTTATTTGGCGAATATGATACTTTCGCATTCGCGTCGGGAGAATCGCAATTTGTGCGACATAGTGTAGTTTATTCGACAAAAAATGATCTGCACCATCGCAAAACCGTCTCCTTTTTTCATGTTTTACCGCAATACCAATCTCGAGCGATTGCAGATAGAATAGTGTTTCTCACATAAATTATGTGCAAGGTACGATACACACTGATGATTTGAGGCCGCATTGACACGTCGAGGAAATTTAATTATCGGCTAACTTAAATCATTCAGTCAATCATCGTTTTGCTAGACATGCATCTTCCTGTTTAAAAATATAACGGATATTAAAAAATAAACGTCAAATGTCAACCAAATATCATAAATAATATTTCGAGTTATAAGAGAGATTTGAAATCTCATGTTTGTGGAAGCATCATTTATTAAACTTGTAATATTAAATTCTCTATATGTACAACAACTTAAATAAAATAGCATTGCTCTTTTTAATATTTTCTTAAAATATGATATGTCAATATTTAATATTTTTCTTCATATTATATTTAATACTTGTAGTATTTAATACAAGTAAAAAATTTAATATTGAATTGAAAAGAAAATATGAGAAACACATTTAGAAATAATAAACTTTCCTGACATCTATTCAATAGACATTTGACTTCTATTCTTCAACTATTCTCGATCCGCGTAAATTAAGCCGTGCTTATTTTAGTATATAATCATAAAAAGTAATGACTTTTATAAAGTTATGAAGAGAAATTTGTTCGGAGTATTGTTCACATGGCCACCGTTAGATGTAATTTGTGCGTCTCATAAAACGTCGCAACAATAATTAACATCGTAATTAGTAGTAATAATTAAATTCTGCAATTTGGTTCATTAGTTCGGCAATAATCGACATAATAAATATAGAATCTTTCATTCAATATACAAAAAATTAATATAAATTTTTGTTTGTCAGTTCAAAGAAAACTCGAAAATTTCGAATACTTCTCGTTAATTTGTGAAACTGTATGTGCGCGCGTGAACCTGTTTCTGCGTAGTTTGTGCGTCTCTCTTTCTAATAACACATCGATTCTATACAAGTAAAAAAAGACGTACAAAGATGAAAAATCATTTAATACGCTTTCTAGTGCCGCTTATAAATCCACAAGGTTCTCCTCAAACTTTTAATTGAATAATTTCGTCTACTCATCTTTGTACCTCCTCGACGAGAAGCTATACTGTCTGATAACAAATTTCCAAGACTAATTGCGTACAATGTGTTCACTTGATACAGCAGTCATCGAGTTAATCCCTATAAATCCTTTCATAAATGACTGGAAATTCGTTATCGCGTTAGGCAACGCGGAGAACGTTAAAGTAAAAATAAAATTTCCTTATTCATTATTTTTGTCTGGCGTCGATCGATTCCTCGATATTATTTTAGACGGCGGGGTCGAGTTTCGCAAGAGATTCTTGATGAGATTAAGAATTCCGAGTGCATCGGCGTTCGCGCATCTAGATTTACGAGACGCATCAAAGAAAGGTGACGTTTTCGACACGGTGACCCGCGACGACTGTCTGCCAGACAGAAGCGAAGTCTTCGACGAGAATTTGAATCACGATGAAGTTGGCACACGACTCGCAATTGGAGAACGGCCAAATTGCTCGTGAACTGACCGAGTGTGCCCGTTAATTTGATTCGTAAAGAGCTTCTCACTCGCTTCACAAACAGTGTTTTCCAAAGCGCACGTGCGTGGATTTAACGCGACATGTAATAAAGAAAATAAAACGTCACTAAGATTTCGAATATCTTATAATACAGGTAAAATATTAAAACTCTATCCCTTCGATTGGCAAGATGGGTCGTTAGAATATTAATTTTAACGATAAAGATTTCTTCCTCTTAATAAATTTATGATTTATCAGAATCTTGATTTCATTATTAAAATCAAATCCTATTTAGATTGGCTCGAATACTGGACTAATCCATCGTGAGATGAATTTCTCCTGTCAGGATAATGTGGTACTCAGTGCATCAAAACTGGCACAAAACTATTAAAATATTTGAAAGGCATTGCTGTGAAAGATGTGGATGTAACGCTCGATCGTAACGCGGTCTCGCGAAAGTGCAATCTGTCGACAGACGCAATTCTCGTATGTTATCCTTTATTCCTTACTTTCTGGATGTTTGCCCAGCCTTAAGACGCGGTAACATCAATATGCGTCCATGGGCTCAACTTACAATGTATTAACGGCGTTCGAGATGAAAATTATTTCTTGCTATTAATAATACATGTTGCCACGTGGTGTCACAGCGTCATTAAACATTCGTAAACATTTTATCATTCGTCATTTTATCGGACTTATCTAGCGTCTCCATTTGGCAACGCAATATACTTTACTATTAATTCGCTCGTGGCGCATTTAGGCGTCTCGTAGCATCATCGCGGCGCCGCTGCATCGTGTGTATATGCCTCCGCAATTGCCACCTCCGGATATATGTATCGGGTTAACGTTTATAAACGTGCGAGTGTACGCGAGTGTTTATTTGCCTCGCAGTAGTATCGGGTGTCCGTTTGCCGGCAGCTTAATGTCGCGATACGCAAGAACGAGTGAGCAAGGAAACGCACGAGCGAGCGGGCAGACGAGATGAGCGCCGTGCTCTTCACGTGCTCTTTTACGACCCGTCCGTTCCACGTGCGCGCTTGTTATCGCTCGTCTATAAGCTCTTCCTACTCTATTTCAGCCCCCCACGAGTCCTATCCTAGACCCTATCGCGCGCGTTCATAAATCATAGAAGCGCGAACGCTGTTACGATCGAAGTTCTTGGCCGCGTAGCTTATTTGTTTCTGACAGACACAATTTTACCGAACAATACATTGGGATCGTTGATGACTCAAATATTGACTGAGCGAATGCCGATCGTCTCGAAATTCTCAGGAAGTAGCTTGAAAGCAGTGGGAGCAAATAAGTAAAATTAAATTGCAGCATACTCACGATTTTTCGATGAGAATTAACATATTTAACACCTCGTCATTGATGAATTGTACATGTGGAGAATATGCAAAATTTTCCTCCTCATCATTGTCAAACTCTTCTCCCAGTTTGAATTCCATCCTCAGTTCAAACTGCCAATCTTGAGAGCAAGAACACTCTCTCTGTTACACGTACCGTGTGGTTCGAATACACGCAAGCCTCATTATAATTGGAAATTTTTTGATTAGCAATAATGTACATTATATATACCATTTAATTAAAACTCTCTCGTTCTGTTTCGTGCAAAACCAACGACCGTTTCAGATTCTAGAAAATAACCGATTTCAGTAAAGAATGGAAGCAATGGCTTCAGCAACGAGCTCCTCGATCATTAAGAATAAAGCAATACGAAATGAAGATCTATCCTAACAGAAACGCTCTGTGAAAATTATTATAAATTAATTTTTATATTCATTAATTTAAAAGGATTCATAAGTACGTCGAAGAAGTAATTGCAAATAATTGCATATCCGTTTTCACACCTAAATGTACTCGTTCGTCTCAAAATAGGGCCAAAATTTGAGATTGAAGATTTCGTGCGCCATTTCACGATTAACGAGAAATAAAATGCTCCTACGCTGACTGTACATTCTGAAAATCGAATTTCCGTCGCATTCAGAATATTACATGCGCCACGTAATCGCGCAGTGAGTGACACAATCGTCTATCTACATATCACCCTAAATTTTCTCTCGCCCGCGACTCGTGAATCGGGACACATCGAAGCTCGATAAAACACGTCGATACACGTTGATGGACGTGCAAAAGTGCACGTCAAGCATTCCCGCGTTCGAGCTCGAGAAAAATATATTTGGTAACGAACGTGTCATTCGAATTTGACAGTAGCATACAATGTGCCTGGCTTCCGTGTGTCGCGTTTGCTTGCCACTTATGCGTAACTGTAGCATAATCGCGCGAACGCACGTTTTATCCTGAGGCAGATCTTTGATCTCACCCCAATAAACCTGAGAAGATGCCTCAGACCCGCTTTTTATTATGCGAACTCTACAGCGACTTTCAGGAATAGTCGCCGTGGTTTCGGGTGCCACCGAGAGAGAGAATGAGATCGGCTTGCTCTTGACACAGCAGCCGCAACCAGTGGCACCCGGACGCGCACTCGGGCGACTATCAGCGACATCGGGATGACGGCAATGTCGAAATGGCGACGACGTTAATCGATTCAGACTTAGATTATTCTTGTTCACCGAAGATCAGCTGGCTGGCATCTCCGAGCTCTGCGTCTGCGATAGTTCCAGTAAGTGGCATTCCGACAGCGGAATCTCCCTCGTGCGATCGCTCTGTTTCCTCTGTAATTATAATTTGATGATAATATATTCTAACATATTTTCTATATAATAACGAAATCATTTTAACAACACGTAAAGAATATATCATAAATTTAATTTAAGAAACATTCTCTGATTTTCCAAATATTTTTCTTAAATATTCTTTAAATAGCTTTTAAAAATTCTTTAGAAACGTGTTAAGATCTTTAAAGCATGTTTTTATCTTCCTTCAAATGTATTACGGTTTTAAATGTATTTCGAACTTTTTTGAAATTAGGTTTAATCAATTTTGTAAAACTCAAAGTCTCATAAAATCAATTACCTTTCTTCGAAAGGGAAAGCAGCCTCTATCGTCATTGTTAGGCGGTGTATGGTTTATCAATAAATCTGGGGTGGGCGTGTTGTTAGGACCTAATACGTTCAGTTCCTTAAAACACTCAGTCTCTATCATCTGCAAAAAAAAAAGAAATGAAGCACATTAGATTATGGGTTCGACAATCTCAACTTCGCGAGGTGCGTAGTAAGTGATTTAAGGTCGGCAGAAGCTAAAGGTGGCTCGTGCGTCTTACGCAGCATCGCGTCTTTAAATACATCCACCCGAATAACGCCAGTGATAACGAGTCTCTCGCGCTGCCTCTGACGTAGGAAAACACTTTGCACGAGCTCCATATTTTTTGATCTAAGTGCCGCTCTCCAGATGTTCCGGATGCAAGTATAATATTTTCAGAAAGAGAAATGAAGTAAAAACCTCTAAAGTACAATTAAATAACAAAACTTTGTTGTTCCCTTGCCACACTTTAAATTTAAATTAATTTTATTTTTTTCAGAATTTCATCTCGAGATTTTTGACATACCTAATTTTGAATTTTACGAATGAACACCTCTGTGCTAAAAAAAATTGAAATAAAATTTACATCAGAATTAAGCACTATTTACGATCTTAATTAATGTTTTACTTTTTCTTTTAAGCCATTCAGTAGAAATTTACGATTGAATAATTCTTCCTTTTTCGAAAAAAGTTAACTCTAAATTTATAATAAAAAAAAATATAAAAATTTCAAATTATTTCAAGTTACCTTAGTTACTTAAATTTGGCCTACATAAACACCCTCATTGAAATACTACCGATATTAATATAAGCGCTTGAAACGCGTGGGCGGTCAAAGAATGCGATTTAAATTCGTGTTATAATGGAGATCTTGTCAAGTAGTCGTCTGCTGCGTGCCACGTAGTAACAATATTATTTTTATGGGAAGGGTCAAAGGCCCCTCTTTTCGAGGCGCAACGTGTCTTACAATCGGTGATTATGATACGGATGTGTGACGTATACGGGTGTGTTACCTCATTTTGCCATGGAATGGACACGCTGCCGGTGTTAAACTTGCTGTAGAAGGTGTCGTCCGTGGCGTCCAAATTGACACCTTTCACCGTTGAGAACTGCTCGATGTCTAGAACGTCTTTAGCGTAAACCGCACGAGGCTGTAACGATAGACGTATTAACGATTAATAATTATATCTTATCCTTGGATTTTTTCACTATTTACATAAGACACCTGAAGCAAAAATATAAAGCAATAAAACTCACTTAATTAATTTTATTTTTTTAAGACTTTATTTATGAGGAGATTGAAATAAACTGAGTAAAAATAAATTTTTTATTTCAATCACTCACAAAAATAAAAAAAACTTCTGTACAGAATATTTATACATAAACAAAAGAAAAATTTGTTTTAACTAATATTGAGTTTTATTAAATGGTAAATTCAAGTGAGCCTTATTTATAGTGTTGAACAATATTTGGATCAGACACCTTACTTTAAATCTACGAGACAGTAATTTAATGTTATATAAAAAATATAATAAAACAAAAAAATGTGACGTTAAAATTTTTAGTGATTTATGCAGTTTTTTTTGTAACATTATCTCATTGTATAATCGTAATATATGCTAATTTAGAATTCATTGTACTAATATACTAATTTAGTTATTATCAAAATTAATGTTTAAAAAAAGAGTCGTATACACAATTTATATACGATATTAATATAAACTCATATTTACGAAGTACAAATAAAAGAACAAATAGATTAAACGAGGAAAAAGCAGAAGGAAGAAAAAAAGTTTTGATATGAACAAGATGATCGATCATCGAACGACACCTACTTACATCCGGCACAAAAGGCGGTTCCCACATACCGGCCTCGACCCTCTTCCAGTTTAGACACTGAAAGAAACTATGGAGCTTCACGTCCTTTGCTCCATGCCGGCGGCACTTGCAGCCGAGCCTATTCTTCGGGCTCTTCTTCAACAGCTGCTGGCACAGGTTCTTGGCATCCTCGCTGAATTTAGGCGAGTACCTCTCTTGATCCTCCTTGACGCGTCTGTCGACTTCCTCGCGCTTGACCTTCTCCTTGCGGGCACGGAATGGCGCTTGACCCTCGATCATCTCGTACAGCAGGCAGCCGAAGCTGAACCAGTCTGGCGAGAAAGTATACTTCTCGTTGTCGATCACCTCAGGCGCCATGTAGCCTACCGTGCCGACCCTACCACGCACCATGTCGCCTTCCGTGATCTCCACCGCGAGACCGAGATCAGATATCCTCACGTGACCATGATCGTCCAGCAGTATGTTCTCCGGCTTACAATCCCTATAGACGATACCCTGAAGATGAAGATGCTCCAGACCGCACACAACCTCGGCCGCGTAGAAACGGGCGCGATTTATGTCGAAACCCGGCTCACCGCCCATATTGTAAATGTGGAACTTGAGGTCACCGCCGTTCATGATGGTCAGAACGAGGCAGAGCGCGTCCTTGGTCTCGTAAGCGTACGCGAGCGAAACGACGAATTTGGAGTTGATTTTCTGCAGGATGTTCTTCTCAATCAGCACCATCGACTCGCCCTTCCGCTTCTTAATGCGCTTCTTCTCCAGTTTCTTGCAAGCATACATCTTACCGGTGGCGCGCACTTGGCAGGCGCAGACCTCGCCGAAGCCGCCCTTGCCCAGCACCCGGTACATCCGGAAGGTCTTGTACGTCACTGGTTGCGCCTCCAGCCATTTCCACTGGAGGTACCTGAAGAGTCGTAGGAAAAACGTCGCTCTACAATTCTCTCTAGCTGTCGGAATTAGATTTCCATCAAGGGAAATTCTTTTTCACGGATTTATAAAATCTATCGGCCACGCAATTAACTCATTGGCACTTCACCTGTAGAAGTAGAAGCTGCTGAGAAAGGCTGAGAACGGCTCGCCAGCCAGGAAGTTCTTCACGGTCTGCGCAACCTCGGTGAAGAGTTCCTTGCCGCCGGTGCTGAGTCGCTCCTCGCACTGCGAGATCAGGGAATCGTTCAGAATGTCGATCACCTCCGAACCTTCCCGCTTCAGGTACTGCTCGAACAGCTCTTTCGCCAGGTCGAGGCGGTTCTCGTCCAGCTCAATCTCGTACTTCTCGATCGCATCCAGGAAGAGATTATAGCGATGGTAGGCCGGCTTCTTGTCCTGGCAGAATTGTCGGAAGAGCAGCCGCCCGATCGGCTGCTGGTCCACCACATAACCGTACTTGATGTCTGTCCGACATCGCGAATTACGTTGATTATACTCTCGCACAGTTTAATCTCGAACGTCGATCTTTCGCCAATTTTTCCGAGATGCAATGCACGTCGCATGCGAATTTATATTTTCTCTACAATTTTTATTTACGTCAATGAAATCTAATATCGATCCTGTCAAAAGCAACTCGCGGGTTGCTAAAGCTAGTTACTTGAAAGTTTTCAACCTACTTTTTTTTTGTCAGAAATATATGGAAATATTGTTGGACGCGTTGCCATATTTATCTCGATAAAGATTTAAAATTAATTCGTTACGTCCTATAATCTCCATAATATCAAAATTCAATTTTATTTCATAAGATAGATCTGTTTTACTTTGTAAAAAGATTGTTTACTATTATTCTAACGATAAGTCTAAATCACGTAAAGATTTTATTTTTAAAAATTAGCGATTGTATAGAATCCTTATACGCGCTTTGTAATTAAATAAAATATTCAGTAGTAGTAGTAAAAAAATTTTCTCAAAATTACCTGCTGTAATAGGTGTAAAGTTATTAAATAGTTGTAAATTTCCACACATTTGTAAATTTGCTATATACAGGGGTAAGATTAATTCTGTAATTTGTAATTAAGCAGATCGCAGAAGTAAATTTACAACATGTATGAAAAGTTATAAAATGATACGTTTTGCAATTGTATTACATATTATACATTCAAATATTGTCTATCATACATGTTGAAAAACAACGGAATGGCTACTTACTGTGCCTGCATGCACCTAGTGATGCTAGGTGGTCAGAGTTTTCACGCATGCACACTAAACGTTAATCGCATTATATTTTACAGAGATATATAAAATATTGTATTACGTAATGTACTAAAATTTAGATAATTATATATAATATTTAAATATTTTGTTATATACGCGTAATTTTCCGTATAAAATAAGATACTCAATAAAAGCAAATCTACATATTTTTTGTGGAATTATTAATAGTAATAATTTCTATAAAATTATATGATTTTTTTATATTTACGGAAATAATCGTGTAATTTTTGCATCTACTATATTTTCTGAATTTTTTTACAGTGTAGAATATTTAGTAGAAATTACGGTAACACCCTAGAATTTTATTACAGCACTATTACGAGTTTAGAATAAATAGTATAAATATTTAAAAATCATTTCTTGAGTATTTTACAACGCTGACTCATATTCGTGAGCATAAAAGAGACGCTTTCATTCGTAAGTTTTGATTACAAGAAATCAAGGGAGAGCGTTATCAGAGTAGGTTAACGGGACATGCAGCAAGCATTGTCTCGTTTCTCCGCCCCTTGCAGCTTTTTTCAACTGCATAATGCGCACTGCATGTTGCAGGCCGAGATTCAGTAATCGCACGGGTCTGTTAAGCGGCTTTATATTGCACCTATCTCGTATACGTAATGCCCATTGCCGAGAAAATTGCGACCGCAAAATATTACTTTGGTAAAACAACTTTCCATTGAGACCTCTATTTTCTTTGGTTTGAAAAAGAAAAAAAAAAACTTTGTGATCTCAATTATTTGTGATTGACTCACCTAGTTTATCTTTTAGGCCTATGCACTGGGAAATGTGTGGGAACTGAAGTATCTTCCGCCATTTCTTACTCTTTCCCTTGTTGCTGTCACCACCACCTGTCGAAAAAAGATGGAAATTTCGATAAATACAAAAACGTCAAAATACGCAGACTGAAATAATAATAAGAAAAAAATGTGAAGCGCGTTAAAGATTTTTAACAGCCCCAGATTCTATTTCCTATCAATTTTATTGTATTGTGTTATTTGCACCGCTGAATTTGTGTATCACAGCGAGTTATTTTAAATTATCACCAGAAATTTGATTGCGACATAAATGAATGGCAGAATTCTCCAGATTTTTCATCCGTTACGTTAATTAAAAGCGAACACGCGCATACGGTTTTTCCGTTTGACGACTATTTATTAAAACTCATGCGAAACTTGTAATCCCGAATGTGCGTTAGACACTAAATTAAAAATGAGACAAAAATTTGTTTTATTCACATTATCAATATTGCTCCCGTTCAACAATAAAGTGACATATTAAAATCGCGCGCATTAGAAAAAAACTGCAAATTAATATTTTATAAAATATATCACCAATTTCATTAAATTTTCGTATAATCTTCTTGAATATTATACAGCGCATAAAATTAAAGGCATTTATAAAAACTGCTTTAATCTTTGACAATACTAATATTTTGTGAACACAAATCAATCATAATAATTTACACTCGCGGAAATAATCTCGCAAAATATAACAAATTATTTGTGAAAGGTTTTACGTAAAGACGTAACATTTATTACGAATTCGAGAGATGATACATTATGAACATCTTGGCGAAAGCGGATAGACGGAACGAAAAATACTGGATTGAAAAATGCCGGAAGTTACGAAATTCACTCAATCGAGAATAACGGGAGATATTGAATCGGCGTTATGAGATTTATCCCGGCACTTCGAACTCGAAACGACGTCAAGAAATCCATCGCGATGGAGAAGCTAAGCGAAAAGAATGTCCCTCCCCTTGCCGATTCATCGCCGGAAATATACACACAATATTCCTACGTTCAAACTCCTGCGCTTCTCCTTCCGCCGTTTGAAGGGAGCATCTGCTCTCTTTCTCATCGCACGGAGACCCGTAGTCAAACTTAATTTCGGTAATTTTATTACTTGCAATAATATAACATAAATGATACGAGGCAAACATGAATTTCAAAACATAAAATCTTAAGACTGATAAATCACAAACTACGGAAAATTAAAATTTTGCCCACAAAAAAAATCTGTTCGATACAGTGTAGCGAAATCTCATTAGTAACGGTAGGACGGTAATTATAACAGATTCTTTTAAAATTGTAATACAAGTATGACGTCAAAAATAATCGATGTTCATCGAGAAGCGCGGGCAAAGCGTCTCTGACGAGATTTATTCTCGTTCGATCGTGAAACTTGAAGACTCGTGAATTATTTCGCATGCAAGGCGCTGCTCGCGACGGCAAATAAATCCTGACAGAGAAAAGTTATTGTGTGCATGCCGACAGAAATTTATTAATATCTTCGAAGCGCACGTCATAACATTAGATAACGCGTTGTAAAAACGTGCGTCGCGTTACAATGCACATTCTATGCGATGACGCGCGCTGATAGACAGCAACAATGATTTATGACATATTAGTCGTTATTACGAAGACTTTCCATCGAATAATTCCGCTATTCAATAACGTAGGCAAGGGGATAAAAAAGCAGCTGAGAAGTTTATAGCTAAATTGCAAGAATAATGATTTACGCACGTAGAGTTCGTAGTAGACGGAGTATTTAAGATTCTTCAGCCAGTTTTTCTCGCCTTCGCATCTCTGATTATTTCATAACCGTGGAGTTAATTTATTCCTAATAGAGAAGTATTTATATACTAATATAATGTATTGCCTATTGCATATAAATGATGAAAAATCGTAGAAGACTTCCGTCTTGCGAATAAAATTTCCACAGTACGAGTAAACAACGCGAAAGTTGATTCGAGTCTAAGCGAATCTTAGTTCGTCGATAAATTTCGAGGATTAATTGGAAGGGAGTACTTAAAATTGGACGACACCGATTTCGAATTAAGTTGAACAATTTGCGGATGAAAGAGACGAGAGGCAGACGGGAGTTCTTCAACTACTCTGTACATTCGCTTGCGTTAAACGAATTTCGGTTGTAGCAAAAAGGACGCCTTAGTTTTCGTTGAAAAAGATCCCTCGGGATGGCGGTATCGATCGTGCGGAAAAACGCAAGACGGAAAAGCGGTGGGAGACACGCGGAGACGCACTGGTCCATGATCCCACTTTTTCACTTCCGCGAACAAGCTGATCGTACAGGTCATTCCAAGGAAGCTGATAGCCCGGCTGCACCGAGAGATAATAGATTATCTGACAGAAAGTCGATCTAGATATAGAGAACCATATATCAAGATAAGAACTTTCTATATTTGTCCACGAGTTTAGAGCGACGCGTCACAGAACTTTAATGAATAATGAATGGAGATGTCAAGCAGGTCCAGTGAATTCAAACAATGAAAATAGATTGAATAAAGTAAATTCCATGCGATGCGCGCAGCTTACTTTTCATTGTTCAATGAATAATCAGCAAAAAAATATCAATGGCACAAAATAATCCAAAGCGTAGAGGAAAGACGCCAGTATCGACATAGGTCTCCTAAAGCGACACCACTTATTTAGTCAAGTTAACAAGTTTGTTTTCTCAACGTATGTTGCCTCTTGTGGAATAAAATAAGGTATTTTAAATCGGCAAACAATGTACATTGAAGTCAAAGGCTTCTACTAGGCTCTCATATACCGTACGTATTATTCGATATTGAGAAAGAAGATATTACTTAAATGCTTGAAGTTTGATGAAATCAAAATTTAACAACGCGGATTCAAGAGATGCAAATGCAATTCCCGAGACCGGTCACTTCGGGACACCCTGTACCTCGTCGACGTGTGCACAGGTCCGCTCGTTCGATCCCCAACGAACGGAAGTCGAGGGTCGCATAGGCTCCACCTTCTCTTCCACATCGGTGGAGGAAAAAGGAGGAAAACAGGGGAGGAAGCGGGTGCTTCGATGCGCGCGAATCCTGCTAATGCATGCCGCATCCTCTGTTTCTACAGAGCAAACCTATCGTATCTCACGATCAGTTATAGACGAAAAGTGTATTTTCGACCTTATGTAAATCGCAATGACGTTGAAAGTTTTTCGAGGGACTAGACATATATAATTTCAAATTATTTCGCATTATTTAATTGTTAAGAAAATAATGGAAATTGTATATTTTGCCAGGCAATATAAAGGATCGTTTGCGCAAGCCATCTCCAGATTTCTTTACGTATCCTTCGCAAGCAAGTTCCGACCGCTCTGCTAGCGGGCTATACCCAGTAGCTGTTGCCGTGTACAGCTATTGCCGGTCCCGTTCAATCAGTGTGCAGTCGCGTCGGCGATGCTGCGAAATGAAAAACCGCTCGGTTCACTTGAGTCGCGTGAGGGAGGGAAATGAAACGAAAGCTACACAACGATCGACTGCTCGCGTGCATCTCGTCCAATCTCAAAAAACAATGGAAAAAAGGAAAGACCGAAAAAAAAAAAGATATTCGATGAAATCATACGATGGAAAATGAAGAGCAGAAGAATTCGGCGCCTGGAATCGAAGACCGGAATAAAATGATTCGTAAGAGTAAATCCGTATTTAAACCAGACCTCTCGCAAAACAATAGATTTGCTTCATTCTGAATTTGTCAATTGAAATCTAAAGCTTTCTCAAATTTTTTGCGTTAAGCGGATAGAAAGAACTAGAATAGATGAGAAATCGACAACTACTGAGTCATTAATTTAAACGTAGAAATGAATTGAATATAAAACTTTTTTCTGGGCTACATATTAATAATAAAAAAATATTTACAAAATTACGAAATATTAACTCGTGAAGCTATTGCAGTCTGGACCCATCGCGCTGCAGAGTAAACCTGTGATTTACAGAGGTAACTCGGGAATAAATAAAAATATCGAGATGTCTTTTTTATAATTAAACAGCAATAAATTTTCTACAGAACCAACTACAGTCAACTTTACACTGTTATTTATTTATATTTCGTACCAATAAAAAGCACTTTACTTCTTTGATTTTTTTTTATTTTTGCCGCCATTATATTCATTTCTTTTTTACAGAATTTGTTTTATTCTTGTTCATTCTGCAGCGAAAAGCTCCCGAAATATAATGCCGTTTGGTTCAGTTAAATCAATCTGCAAAGCCACGATTTATATCGCGTGATGGGTCAGACTGCAACAGCTTCATACTTTAATATTTTGTAACTTTGAAAACTTTTTTATCATTAACATATAATATATAGTATTATTAATATAAATATAAAAAAAGTAATTTCAATAAAGATTCAATGTTTAATAAAAAAATTTTATATTTCATTTATTCCTATGCCTTTATTAACGAGTTAAAGTTCACCGAGCGTTTGCCATTTCAAACCTTTCTACCGACCTCAACCGACAGAATTCACATTGTTCGTGCATATTTCATCGCAAATTACATTGTAAAACCCATTCACTCGCTAAAATTGTATCAGCTTCCACGCTGAACGCGGATTTGTATCGTAACTATACGTGATTTGTATCGTTAAGCGTGTCATTTAAAATAATTACGGTTATCCCGAGCGCGGAAATTTATTCGCGACAATTCGCGTCCGGCCGTGTTCCCGCAGTCGTGGAATTTTCTCACGCCTCATCGTCATCGCGTAATTATATCAGCGTGCGCGACGGACATAACTCCGTAGCTTCGTTCACGATAATTGCATCGCGCAAATCCTCATTGCTATCATTATAATAATTGAAGTTCCTGTTGCACGACGAAACGTGACTTTCGATTACACGAATACGTTCACGTACGTCGATCCCGCGAAACGCATCTTTGGCTCGCGAGGACAGCGACGTGATGCATCATCTCGACATATTGCATCGTTATTTCATTTGACGTCATTGCATAAATACATTTTTATGCGAACTTTATAAACACATCTATCTATCATATCGTAAATCGCATTTTTACGTAACTCGGAAATTTTCTACAATTTTTTCCGAGTCAAAGATCGAGAGATTGGTTGGAAGGAATCTTTTTTCTTTTTTTAGAATTATCAGGAATTCACTTAAAAAAAAAAAAAAAAAAAAAAAAAAAAAAAAAATCGCGGAAAAATTAAAACTATTACTATAATTATTCAATTCCAAGTAAAAGTTTAAAATACCTAGTATTCCGTCTACGAAAGACTTCGTGGATGTTAAATTCTGAGAGAAATTATTCAAAGGGAAACTGTAATTCTAATTGATCGAGAACTATCGAGCTTTGATCTTGGATAACTGTGTACACGTCTAGAACTAATTCAAAGGTAATTCAAAATTACCGATACACCCTCCGGCCCGCCTCCTCGTCCACGCAAACTCCGCGGTGACAGAAAATAACCGGTCATGATAAATTGGGATTTCGCAAGTGGGAAAGTTTTTCGTCGGCACAACAAATTGATTACAGTCATTTCCCGATCGAGCGGCCGCTAATTACGTCGCCGCATTACGTCGAGCACGGTAGACCGCTAATTAACCCGTTATCCCTGTAACCGTCGGGTGTCCTGTACACTTACGTAATTCGCGGCGGCCGGATCTCCCGCGCGAGGCTTTCATTTATAAAGTTTATCAAGGCGATACGATTACAAGGCCATTGACGTGGGTACGCTATCACGTGAACCCATTTACCTACTTTCCTACCATCAACACTGCCTGTACTCTTCGACAGGACGTCGTTCGTAATGTGCTAATTGAATGCCGCCCGGTGATAGGTGACCCTTTCCCCCTGGATCGACTGCTCGCAGCCGATCGCAATTTGCGGTGATCGGTGAAACTTATATAGTCTCGAACTACGAGAACGCAAACCTCGTTGATCTCTATGCAAATTTTATTCGACGATTCCTCCGATGAGGTTTTCGGCTTTCAATCAAGGCTCGAATTGAAATTTATTTAGAGATGAAAAAAAGAATGTGTCATGCCATTCCAAGAAACGTAATTCAAAGTAAAATTTCTTGAATTTTTTTTACGTTTATTAAGATAGAACGGCATTTTGGATTTTGCAAAAAGAGTTTAATGTTTCATGTGAAAAACGTTTTCTTTTTAAACTTTATATAAAATATACAGAAAGAATAATCATTAGAGATATTAAGGCGAATCAAAACCGAACGTTGGAACTAATTTTTTTTTCTTGCGACAAATAGCATTTTCTAAAGAACTCCATTATTAAAAGTTTTGTTTGTTAAAATCGAATATAAATTCCCATGGGAGAGGAAATATGTGGAAAATCCTGAAATACCTGCCCCTGTATGTTATGACGTATCTCGTGGGGGACGCGTTACAAAGCATAACGAGAAGTAAAACGTCACGTTTTCCTGTCAGCGGCAAAGTTCATTGTACCCTGTAACGAGGCTAAAAATAGACGGCAAGCAGGACGGAAAAACAGAATCGAATCGAGCGTTTGTCCCTGCAAAAATCTCACGGGTCCCTACTTTTTGGCGTACGCGTCTGAAGTGTGCGGAAAATGTTATTTCCGTCGGCTCGAGATTCTCGTGAAATCGCGAAACGCCGCTAATTGCGACGATGAACTGACCGCTCGTATCAGAGAACTTAAGACGCGCCTTGTTCGAAGAGGTAATTACAGACGCTAATTATACATTAAGTAATAATTGAGTTTAAAGTCAGAAAGTTCACGCGGCTCAATTAAGCGTTAATTCGACACGCTCTTACGGTAGAGAAAGGTCCATTCGTTTTCAATTCATCATTATGATTTTTAAATATTTGTCTCTTCGATTGCTATCGATCGTTTCTACAATACAAGGGAAAAAAAGAATAAAAGATTTCGCAGCGATTTCATATAGCTGGCAAGTTGTACTAACGATATTTGAATTTTCTCTCTTTCCTTAATCCTACACATCAATTAGGTAACAAATACATGACGATAAAACTTATGCGCGCTTAATATACTGCAATTTCGTTCAGTTTACCAACGTTCGAGTGCGTGTCTACTCGCGTAGACATGGGCGTCGCGACGCTACGGTTGCTCCAGTCTAAATATGACAACGGGTCTCCTTACGGCCTGTAGACATTCATGCGATTCACCATTACGAACATTTTTTATTCCGTAGGCACAAAAATGAAAAATTATATTCCGAAAAAGATCACGTTAATAAAATTTCTTCTTACGTCTTAATTTTTTTCTAATTCCAATTTTAATTCTTTGATTTTTAATTTTGATTTTTTTAAAATTTAATTCTAATTTTCTCTCTCCGTCACATTTATCGAGCCCGTCGTATATTCTCGTACAATTTGCTTCTACAGAACGGACAGAAGAGCCGAAGAATTTAGAGTCGCGTATAGCGCTCGCGAAAATAAACGCAAAGTGTCCGGCTAACGTAGACCCAGATCAAAATTCCGAAGGTAAGGCGAAATAAAATCGGCTGTTTATTTAATTTCGCGTTCTACCGGCGCCTATGACGATGATAGGTGTGTTAAAACACGCACGCCGGGTCGAGCGGAGAGAGAAAAAGACGATCCTCTCGCCGCCGTAAAGATTTTTTGCTCCGATCTATCGCTCGCGTTACGGCGCTTAAGCTGTCGGCGCAGGCATCACGATCGTTTTACGCGAGCATTAAAACACGGACACCTACAACAAGCCATCATAAATGCTTTAACGTTCACCGGATAAGTACTACTCGATCCAATTTATTTAGATACGTACGCACATACAAAATCACCGTTTTTTGATCAGTTACAAATATCTCCAATGAATTTTTCATGTAGATAAAAAATGATTTAAAATGCGTACAACAAATGAAAATATTAAATCTTTCACGTTGTTTTACACTGTTAAATATTAAAGAATTAAATTTAAACAAATTCCTCGAGTCTAATAACATTTTGTTATTTTTAACTTCTGTATATGCGTCGAAAATTATTTCAATACAAAATATGTAGTTAAAAGAGCAACCTCATCTAATTAATCCATTTCTTGTTAAACTGCTTAGTTTCAAAGTAAGTAGTGTCCGGATTAACGTGTACCTATAATAAATAATAAATTAAATTTGAGTCACATTTAACATTTTTATAGTTAACTCGTTTAACTTTGCTTGTTTTAGTTTAAAGTGACGACATATTAAGTTGAAGCAACGGCAAACTATAAGAAAGATTAAAAATAACTCAAAATTAGATAGAATTAGACACTACGAGTGTGACTGGCACTTATAATTTGCTGAGAAAAAAATTGTTAAATGGCCTAAAATTTTCAACTTGATTAATGTTCATTTATGTATTTAACTCAAATGCATAAAATACTTGAACTTCAGTTTAAGCATTTATATATTTAACTAAAATACATCGATATTGAATTGAATTATTCAAGTTAACAACTCTTTTCTCGGTGTAAAGCTTTTTAAAATTGACGTAAGTCTCGTGTCACGAGAAAAACTCTAAACAGAAACCTTATTTTTTACTCTTCAGTCGTAAATGACAATTTGAAGTCCTTCGAGAACGTAATCGCGGGTTTGCGGAAATGTTTAACCCGAATTGCGCGTGCCGCAAAAAAAAAAACGCGCCTAATGGCCTTAATTTTCTCGATGACGGCAATTCGAAACGTGCGTTAAATGCGAAAGTAACGATTGCATATTGCGCGTTAAACCCGAACGTTCAATCTCGCGGCTAAAACTGCGGGGCGAGTTTACGCGCGTAATAAATGTCGCCCGGCCGAACTCTCGGTAATGAAAGCACGCTATAGGGTGTTCCAGGAAGGCCATTATATGTAGATACACAATGCCAGAATTGTACATTCGACGCGCGCTAATCGACCGAACTCAATAACTGTTCTTGACACGTGTTATAACCGGCGCGAAATTATTACACGTCACGGAACAATTCTTGTCGCAATCAAGCAAATTTTCTCAGTTTCCTGATCACTCTGCCGCTTTTAAAAGAATGGAAACAAAATGAAATTACGAGTATTATATAATTATTACGTCATAAAAAGTCATGCTCATTAATATATTTCTGCAAAAGCCGCGCAAATCTTTTTATCATAATTACCTAGTCGTTTAATTATTCTGCGCTTAATTATGCTGCATGCTGCTTTTAATTGTTCCGCATACTGTATATATGAGAGCGATCGATACGCGGAAAGAACGATTTTGTTGAAGCATCTAAATACATTATAAAAAAATTCAGTAAATTTACATATAATAGTCCCATAAATGTAAAAAAAATCACGCAATTTTATAGAAATTATGTAATTCCACAACAAATATGTAGATTTGCTTTTATTGAGTAAATATATCTTATTAGACAATATTTGAATGTAAAATATGTAATACAATTGCAAAACGTATCATTTCTATAACTTTCCATACATGTTGTAAATTTACTTCTGCAATGTGCTTAATTACAAATTATAAAATTAATTACACCTTTGCAAATTTACAAAGGCGTGGAAATTTACAACTATTTAGTAACTTTACACCCATTCCAGTGGGTTGTTTTGAGAAAATTTTGAGAAAATTTTTCAACTGGATTTATTTAGCTGAATACAGATCTGAAAATAATTTTGTTGGACCCTGAAAATAATTGTAACGGATGTTCAAGCTTGGTGAGAAATGTTGCAAAAAGTTTTGACATTCCAGCAATTCAGTTTGTGGGTCCAACATAATTATTTTGATGGCCTAACAAAATTATTTTCAGATCTATATTCAAAGTTATACTAAAGTTTTAGATACTTTACGGCAAAACCGTTCTTTCCGTATAAATTCCCGCGGATAATTTATATAAAATGTAAAATCCGGCAAGGAGAGAACGCGCGACGGGAACACGAATAAATGGCAAGACGAGTAAAGATGGAGACACTCACCTTCTCTTGCTTTCAGGTACACGGTGTTCGCTACGATGTTCTCCAACTCCATCAATTCCAGCTTGATCGGATTTACGCGACCGAATCGGGTAGGAGAAGAAGAAGAGGCCTCGTGGTCGACGGCGACGTTGGCGGGCGACGGCGATGGCGATGTCGGCGGGGAACGCGCTCGATTGTTGTCGCACGGGGTTAATGGGACTTCTATCAGACAAGCTCCCATCTGCGTCCCCGCGGACACTACCGGGGGAGATCCACGACGATCGGGGTCCCCTTTCACCGAGGATCAACGAGCCCGGGATCCGCGCGTACCTTCTCGACACGGAACCCACCGCGACCCACGGAACGTCTCGATGCTGCGTCAGACGGTTCTCCGTTCGATCGATCGACGGGCTGGACTCATTTGAAATCGATTCGCCTCCCGGGAGAGAACGCCTCGAACGGGGACCGCGCTCGTTCTTGCGCTCGATCGGCAGCTTCTTGCCTCCTCGGTGGCTCCTTGAAGGAAAAACACAGCGCCTGGCTCTTAGTCGAATTTGTGCGAGCGCGGAAGCTGGCGAGCAATCTCGAAATCGTTCTCGCTCGCAATTAGGCTAATTAGGATAAGTAGTCTCCCCCTTCCTCCCTTCCCACCCTCCTCGATGCGAAGCGACGTGCTCAATCTCGATCGAGAAAAATTAAATCACATCGCGCTAAGCGAACGGCGAGAGGATCCCCCGGTTTTATTAATTGGCGGATAATTTCATCAGTCTGGGACCTCTTTTATCTTAATAGACAAAGTCAACGGCCGCGTAGCGTGCTCTTATGTGCGAAAGAAGTTTTATCGCCGCCCGTAGGTCGCGCCCAGTAGACTCGCCGACGAAACTCGACGAATCCGACGGAATTAGATCGCTCGACGCTTCGTCGCCGGCCAAGTCACCGCGATCATCCTCACTGTCGAACCCGAGCCGTGTTTTTAACGATCGGCCGGCAATCGGACAACACACTCGTCGACTCTTCCTCGATCGTGCGTTCCATCGCGATACTTTCCCCGACGAAAGACGGCGAAGGCGTCTCGCGGGCAGGCCTGCTCATCTTTCACTACGGCCATTCAGACAGAATTCTATCTACCCAAAGTCAGAACCTATACTATTCGGCGAGCGAGAAAGAAACGGTCGATCGAGAGATTGCTCGGTCAAAAGCGAGAGTATACCCCGGGTATAAGTGACTTGAACTTGCACTTAAATTCGCGTGCGTTAGCGAGACGTCACGCGACGAGGCTATCCTTTATAAAATACGTGTATATGTATACATAAAGTAGCGCACCGTACAACGAGGCGTTAATGGACGAAGGAAGAGTCCGGGAGCGCGTGCCTCGGCGTGACCTCGCGAAAATAACGCGCGAGCCTGCCGGGATGATGCGCCACGAGAGAGGCGCCGCCGCGTGTAGCGAAGTGTGTTGCCTTTCACTCTCCTGACGTCGGCGAATCGCACGGGGCGCGAGGGGTCAGCCGAAGAAACACGCGTTAAACGCGGATGACCGATCGCGCCGACGAAATCGCGGGGAATTACGAGCGTCGAATCTCGCGTGCGAGCAAATTCACTCACTTCGCTCGAACTTCTTCCGCGACGGTGCTTCTTCTTCTTCCTCCTCCTCCTCCTCCTCTCTTCTCTTCTTTTTCTTCTTTTTACGGTGCACACGCAGGGTGAATGACATTCGCCGAGAACGGCGGATTCCTAATGGCTCTCCTCTTCGCGCATTTCATTTCTTCGCGCGTTCACCAACGCGTCAGTCGCGCGTATCGCCTCGCGGACTCGCTCCAGTGCACGTGCATCCTGAAAAACAATTGCGAATTCGGCTTTATACACTGCGAAAGTCTGAACTTTGATGTTTGATAGATGAAGCCAGGTCCGCGAAGACGGATCCGGATCGAGCAAAGAACAAACAAGTGAACTAGTGAGTAAAGAAAAAATATCTTAAAAAAATTATTTACTCGGCTGGACCTGATACCTTATTTACTTGCAGTCAAGTTAAAAATTGCTCGATTGAAATATTTGTGTAAATAAAATGAAGAAATAATGTTTAATCAATTTTTTCTTGTAATTTTAGAAAATATTTACTGTTCGACTATTTTTACATTTAAGATTGATTAGATTTTTTAATCTAAGAAAACGCTCTAATCAAATTTAATAACATTATTAGCTTATTTATAAAATTTTTATTTGAATGTAATAAATGTAAAAATACAAAATTATATACTTAATATGTGTGTCTATTTAAAAGTAAATATTTTCATTTGAAAGAACAAACAAATACTTGCATCAAAATATACGGTTTAAAAAAAATGTATTTTTTTTATTTAAAAAAATTTGTCTCTTATTATTATATTAGTGTACGTTTCATCTCCTTTCGATATATCAGAAGAAATCACTTTATTACAGTATCTTAATAGTGTCAAATTATATCCAATTCAAGTTATTTTTTATCATTCCTATAGGTCGCTTATTGCTCCTGCTTAACATATTATTAATTTAACTAAAATAATAGAATTAAATAATTTAATTAAAATTTCAATTATTCTTTTAACATATTTTACGTAAAAATAATAGATTTCAATGCATATAAAAGTTAAAAATAACAAAATGTTATTTAACTCAAGGAATTGATTTAAATTTGATTCTTGAATATCTACGAGTAATAACGTGTACGCTTGTTTATTCATTCGTGACTGTGCGTTAGCTTGATCTGGATCCACTTTAAAAGGGTATTTATCATTCATTAACATTCTCAGGCACTCTAACTAAATTTGAATTGATACAACAAATTAACGCAGTATTAATTATGACAAATCATCGTTATTATCGCACCATCACTATTATTTTCAAAATAATCAACTGCCCACGTGTGTACACAGTTTACTATCCAAATATTATTTTGCTTACGAAACATTAATTTAATGACTGAAATAAAAGAATATAATATTTATAGAGGAAATATTCACGCAGGGAGAACAATTTTAATGCAGCGTCTAAAAATTTAGCTAGATAAAGATTAAAAAATAATTTTATGTTGGAACACCAAAATAATTATGCAGGACGACGCCGAAGCATAATAATGTTGTTGCAGTTTTGGCAACCTAGTTAAATATACAATTTTTTTAATGGTCCAACATAATTATTTTCAGATCGGTATTTCAGTAAAATTATTCAATCCATGCACGGAAATTTGTGGAGAGCGTTAAAGTGCCGAATGCAAACGGCGACACGCTAGCTAATTTTACACATATTCCCTCGCACTGAACTCTCATTAGCATTTTAAAGCGAATACATCATTAAGATTATATAACGGCGTACGATTCCACAGATTTTTGATAAATATTTTCTCAAAGAATAAAAATCTAAATAAATTTCTCACCACACGAATATCACGCGAGCGTCGTTCGTCACTGGCACACACGTACGTACGCATGAATGGCAATGCATCGGACAGGTGCATTGGAGAGGCGGATAAGGGGAGGAGCGGAGAGATAAAGATAACGACGCAACTAAAAGCGCCGCGTTGACGACGACAGCCGGCCGTAATCTAATAAGCGCCGGGGAATGCGCGTTATTTCCACGTATTCATATCCGGTAGAAGCTTTTAATGCCGACTCGCCTGTACCACCGCGGGAATATAAATTCCGAGTAACCGCGGAAACGCGCGGCGGGGATTAGAAAACCGGTGGAATTAGATGGATTCTCTCTTGCCCGCCACAAATTGAACTCGCAGCGCCCTTTCCAATTATCCTCTCTCGCGCGAACGGACTCTGGCCGACGAGAGCCGTTCTTTTCTTTTAATTCTCCCGATATCGCGCCCGTCTCCCGCTGGAAGCCGATTCGATTAATTCTGCGTAAAACAGATCGCCCGAAGCTAAACGAACGCTGGAGAAATCGCGAGAATTCGCGGCCCATCGAAACTGAACCTTTTAACGGTAATGACATAACGTGAAGTGTAATTTTTTTTTTAAGTTGCAGTGTATCTTCTCTTTAATCACAAATAATTATGTAGATTATTATTCGTAATATGTTATACATCGCATGGAATATGAGCATATTCGCATGCCATATGTTACTTTAGCTACACTGAGAGAAAAAATTACCTTTAAAACGAAAAATTTTACTTAACACAAATAAATTATTTACTCGAGAAGCCGTAATAGCTTATTCACTGGCAGTCAAGTTAAAAATCTAATTGGAATATTTTTATGTAAATAGAAGTTATTGAGAAGTTATTTTTTCTTGCAGCTCTAGAAAATATTTACTGTTAGACTATTTTTATGTTCAAGATAATCAAATTTTTTACTCTGACAAAACAATTAAGTTTAATCATATTATTATGTTAGTAATATTATTATCATGAAACATGGTAAGTTAACAAGAATATTATTATAAAACATTATTGTTAATATTATTATTATAAACATTATATTAATATTATTATCATTTTTAATCTAAGAACATAGTTAAGTTTAATAATGTTATTAGCTCCTTTGTAAAATTATTATTTAAATGTAAAAAATATAAAAATACAAAATTATATACTTAAAATAATACGTCTATTGAAAGGTAATTTTTACTTAAACAAAACAAATGCTTACACCAAAATAATAAATACATGGTTTTAAAGAAATGTTTCTTTTTTCATTAAAACAATTTTTCACTGTACATTCTTACTTCACATAAATGTAGATTACTAGTCTTTATTTTTGGATATAAAATACGCCACTTTATATTTTATAATCATTCGTGCTTTTAAAGCGCGAATATTATCATCCACGTATATTATTTTAAGCATCGCATCGCGCTACATTGCAAAATTGAGCGACATAAGAGATGCGCTTGGCGAGTCGCGCTTCCTCTCGACAATACGCCCAAGAATTTTTTCTCTCAAGGAGATATGATTGGGCGGAAAGAGGTTTTTCTGAATGGCGAAGAGTGTTAGCCATTTGCGATGCACCGTACCGGCGGCGCGCTCTGGAATGCGACGCGCTTTTCATACCATTGTTCGAGATACGGCGATACGGCGATACGCGACTGTAAATTGACGACACGACGATGCGCAACGTGTCGAGCGTGTCTGGATTCCCGAGCACGCTAACAGTGTATCCCCGCTATTAATTGCGATCGCATTCCCTCTCGGTGCCGTTCAATCCACAGCGCAATTTCGTTTAATTGCCTTTTCAAACATAATTCCATTTCACCGCTAATATTTGCTTCTCGTCGAAGAAGAGGACGCCCAGGGTGTATTCTATACACAATTTTTTTTTTCCAAGATCCTCTCGTACAATTAATAATTCTTCCTTCTGCAAATTCATCAATGTTATATTCAGTAGCTTTTTTTTATCACACACGGGAATTGCGTATATTTCATGTCGTTACGCGGCGTTACGTGAGGCGAGAAGGAGAGAGAGAGAAAGAGAGTCAACTTTGCAAACGCGTGTATAACGAGCCAGTTCGCGATTCCGGAACGCT
Source organism: Solenopsis invicta (assembly GCF_016802725.1). Lineage (NCBI taxonomy): Eukaryota > Metazoa > Arthropoda > Insecta > Hymenoptera > Formicidae > Solenopsis > Solenopsis invicta. The sequence goes on from NC_052679.1 coordinate 16,142,235, forward strand.
TCCATGCACGCTGAAAATCGACGCGAAATACGCGTACATCAGCATGATAAATCAATTTGAATGCTACGATGACCATGAATGCGATAAAGAGTGATTCGAACGCGATTCGACGTGGAAAAAAAAGGGGAGAAGCGAGAGTCGCCCGCCTTTGAAATCCTCGAGCTGAAACCGAGAACGAGGTGAATCGCTACGCTCGCGTGCACGATCCCCCCTTCGCCGATCGCGATATGTGCGTTGCACAGTGAAATAGAAATTGCCAATAACGGCGCGACGGAACAATACCCGCCGCTGACGTTGATATGCATTAAAGGCGTTCGCATTGTGTCAATCAGTAATGCAGTTTATACGTGACTGACGGTACCATAGGCGGTGTAACGCGGGCGCGTCCATACGCATACATGGTGTCTCGGATCGACCGCGTTCTCTTTTTCGGCCAACTTCGACTCGAATTTTTCTGCTCGCGAACTTCGAAAAGGTTTTAAGTTACATTAACGAAGAGTCTTTTAAAAGTTAAATGTAGCTTTCCGGACAGTTCAAGTCACAAACTTATTTCAACTCTCGAAAGAGAGTAGCCTTGGTTCGAAAGGTTGTAATTGGATCACTATACTCAATTATATAAATGAAAAGTTACTCTACGTATGATAATAAAAGAGCAGTAAAAAAATCAGCAATTTTCGAGTTTCACTTTTTACATCCTTGAGATATACGTTGTTAAATCCGTAGTGTCGGCTTGTTATTCTCAGTGTGAGCTATTTTCAATTATTTCCGTAGGTCGCCATTGCTCCTCCTTAATATGTCGTTAATTTAACTAAAACAATGAAGTTAAACAAGTTAACTGTAAAAATGTTAAATTTGACTCAAATTTCATGTATTATTTAAATTGATAATATATTAAGTAGGAGCAATGGCGGACTTATAAGAATAATTAAAAATAACTCAAATTGAGTAGAATTCGACACTACGAATTCAATAGTGTAGTAAATTTCGATACACGTGCAAGTTAAAAATAACGAAATGTTATTTGATTCAAGAAACTCGTTTAGATTTCATTCTTTAAAGAATTGGCTCTTCTGTCCCCTTCGGATCCTCGCCTCTCTCTTTAATATTTAAGAAATTAAATTTAGTATAAAGGGCATGCATGAATAATTTCCGAAAACTAATGAATATCCATCGAAAGACTTAGCTATTAATATTTGATTCTTGAGCTATTGAAAAATTTTCAGGGTACAATAATAAAACGATGTCACATGAAATCTTCGACCAGAAAAGATTCTCTCGGAATTGTCTGCAGGTCAAACGAAGTACAGTTGAGCTGGAACACCATATGTGCATGTGTGTGTCTATGTATGTGCACGTTGTACGATATCATGCGGATGTACAATGTGTATATGTACGCGAGAAAGAGGGAGTGAGAGGCACGAGAGTCCGAAGGGGATGGAAAAGCCAATTCCGTCGTATCAGCGCAAATGGCTATTGGCCGACAGGAAGGAACGCCGTGCGTTCTCCGCAGAAGACGATAATAATAAACGTTTACGATCGGCGAGCGCCAAATTGAAGCGCGAGAGCCTTTTTTTTACAATCGGGACTTAACCCACGCGATATTTCAATATCCGGCGCTCTTTTTCCACGTCCTGCATTATAGATCACCCGGGCTCACTTTCGTCGCGTTTCTCAAACGCGTACCGACGTAATTTGCAACGCAGCGCGGAAGATGAGTTTTTCCGGAATTTTTAGCGAGGCTTTCAGCAAGATAGATCGTCGGCTCACGTTCTTGAAATTTATCCGAGAGAAACTACAATCGTACACACGTGCGGGAGAGAGAGAGAGAGAGAGAGAGAGAAAAGGAAAATTGCCAACGCTTTAAGCCGTTGCAACATCTCGCAACATTAATCATACTCGTGAAAGAGTGGTCGAACTTTCAAGCACAAGTGCTCCAATTTCATAAAAAAAAATAACTTACATTTGTTTAACCGAACCCTACTCATATTTCCTTCACACATATATACATTTAACGATGTAACGCATTTTTATAGAATGCGATAATTATAATAAAAAAAAGGAATAAAATTAAAAGATGTTTGTGCAAGAGATCGAAAATAACGTGAATGAACATTAGTTGCAGCTTTTGTTATAAGAAAGAGTATCTGGATATAATAATAATGAGGCAGCCTTGAATGGATGCGCCACTATTACGCAGGATGCAGAGCTTGCTTTATTTTCGGCTGACAAATGCTCGACGTACAACGAGCGTTGAGAAATTAGTTTAAGCTAGACGAAAGTTGTACGCTCCGATGCAAGCGACAACGGTCGACCGAGTAGAGCGCATTGTGTTTCGCTCTCGTTATACGCGAGAGGAGCATAATTAAATAGCAATCCCTTTGTTTCCTGGCACGCCAAGTTCAATCTACATCTCTTCGCTTAGAAAATAGCGCCAAAAGTGCATTACGCAACATAAAATTGATCGGAGCTTATAAACTAAAACGTAAATTACTAAACTGCTCGCTTAGAAATTTGTCCCAATTAAATAAATTGTATCGCGATACTAATTAGAAAATTTTATTTTTATTTCAGATATAAATTTTTCAGATTAGATTTGGAATAGAAGAAAAAATAATAGAAAATTCGCGGTTTTTTTTTCACGATTCAAATCGGTATATTTGTATGGAATCGAATGAGGAATCCAATAGAATAAAAAAAAATATATATTTATATAATATAGAATCGAATGAGGAATTCAAGAGAATAAAAAGAAAAAAAGAAAAATTACGTATATCGATCAATCTGTACGTAACGTTCCTTTCTATGTATAAAATAATTGATGTTATAATATTGTTATTGTAAATAACATTTTATATTAATTAATATTTTTTCAATGTTTTAATGAGTGAATCTGCCACATAACGATAAAAAACAAATGCCATATTTATTATGGCTACGGTCGATCAAAGCAATGACGATCCGAATTGTTAGAGTAAGGTCTCGTTAGTGCCTCTGCCATCAGTGCTTAATAAAATGTATTTATTTTATTGCCTTAACGAGTAAGCTTTAATTTTATAAGTTCTCTACAGTTACAAAGAGAAAAGAATGCTGTCGAATCAACAGCATCAGTCTAATTGGAAATATTTTGTTAATTCAATAACAATATTAATGAAACAAGAAGATTAAAGTAAAGGCAATAACAAGTATAATTTATAAATAAAATTTAGCTGAATCAGTTACATATATTAATAATAATCCGATTCGATGTTTAATTGAACCGAATCAAACTACGTTTTAATTCATACAGTATTTTTTTCAGTGTAGTATAATCAGAAGTAAAATCAGTATTACATATACAAAAAGAAGAATCTAGCTAAAACTCTAATCTTCTAGTCAACACTTCTACTTTCTACGTTCATTCTACGTTCAGTATTTAAATTCGTACTTGTAAAGTAGAAATATTTAAATTGCTTCAATATTTTGCGCAATTCCAATTATGTAAAATAAAAATCGAAAGATACCTTAGCAAAACTTTCGTAAGAGCTAATGAAATCTGTTAAGATTCAATTTCTCAATTAGGATCGAGTTTACAAACCATTACGCTTCTGAATCTTCACAAGTTTCTCAATCAGAATCACTAATTTTTGGGAGAAATCAGACTGCATTCTGATTTGATCTCCAACGATTTTCTGTGCGAATGCTTTATTATTGTACCTCGTGATTACTTTTAATAAAAAAATTTCGAAAAGCTCGTCCATTTTATCCAGCCGGTCGGTCACGTTAATGGGGACAGAGCTGGAGGAGATACTCTGTCACTATCGCGAAGGTATATGGTATTTGGAATACAGTAACAGATATCTTTGTGACATCGATATTTTACCTTCGATATTAGTTAGTTAGCGATACGTAGAAAGGAGTATCGGATTTCGTGCGATATTCCGCGGCTGCGTTCAATTTCGATCGCGCGCCCTATCACGTGGAAGTTTCGAATTCCGTGCCTCAATCTCAGATTCCAGCCCCCGTAATTTGCAATCCGCCGTCAGACGCGAACTTCATTAGGACGACTTCACTGGCACTATATTATCGTGCCACGACGGTTTTAGCGGTAGGTAAAATGCTCGACGGTAATTTGCGAGACGGGCGTCGGCCGGGAGATCGCGACGAGCGGAAAGAAGGTTTCCTCGTCTGTGGTTCGTCTATCAGCGTGTCCATGATTGCGGTACAACGGTTTGCGGTCCGTGCGATACCGAACTTACTTACGTACGTAATACCCGCGACACACGAGACACAAACCATTGAACGGGAAATAACGGTACAGAGTCGCGTTCGCCCCTCTCTCTTTCTCTCTCTCTCTGTCTGTCTTTGAAGAATAAAAGAGCGCGAGCATAAAATCCGGTTGCTTTACAGCTGTACTTTATACTTAATAGCATTAATTAATAAGGCGAAAAATCCGAGGAGCAAACATGCGTATAAAATATAAATCTAATTAAAGAGGTAAATACTTTAAATTATAGTTATTAAACCAATCTCGCGTTACCGTGCCTGTCCAGAGTTTTCCATTCGGAGGCAAAAAGAAAAGTCGAACGATTGCGCAGATGCAATCTCGATTCGGCAGATAAATTTCCTGCCTCGCGCGTTACACAAGGAGAGCCAGAGTTACGTCGACGTACGTGTTACACGTCGTCTAAAGTGGACTCGAGAGCGGGATTTACTTCATATTTATTCATACGATCCGACGACGTGTTAACGTTTGCAGTGGAGAGTAAGCACTTCGACTGACAAGCACCACCGGCCGGCCAGCGGGCACGTGCGCGCGGAAGGACGCGTAGTACGCTTTTCCGCACTACGACTCGCGGCGGCGGTGGCGACGGGCAGACTTTGGGATGTAAATGAATATTGCAAGTCCCACTGCTACCGGCCTGTCATGCGCTGGTCCGCGTCAACGAGGCGCATATAGCGCATACACACGTATATGCCATCCGGGAAGCCTCGTTCGACGACCCTGAAGCCTTCGTCTTCTCTCTCTCTCTCTCTCTTTCTGTGTGTCTACTCGTCTCTTCGTTCTCTTTCTCGCAGCGGATAAAAGCTAAATTTTCGCGTTTAATCGCACGCCGCGATTTATCGCCAAGTGTTTCTGCTCGCCTCGCTCTCGCATTGATAGCGTCACATTTGCCGCGTGTCGAATCGAAAGATGTCATTTATACATCCTGCCTAACGCAGCGAAAAGAAAGAAGGTCCGGAAGGATTTCCCCAGGAACCTTATTTTAAATGGATATTCGTCGTAGAGCGATAATAATACTCTCGGGAGCTACAGAGGAAAAATGCGAAAAGCGAAACTTTGCATAGAGATTTTTCCGAGACGCACGATTACATATCTTTCTTCGATATTACGTATTATATAATAACATTTAAACATATTCTGAGACACACGATCACGTATCTTTTTTCGTTATTACGTATTAATACCACTTTAAATATTATTTACGTTTTATGTAAATTTACAGCGAGTTACAGATATCTCTTGCATAAATTCTATAAATATTTAAAAGTAGAGAGTCGAAGTTTTGCTTCTACTTTCGACCTCAATTGGACCTCTCGAGCTCCTTAAGAGATTTAAAAGAGTTTTTAGAGAAAACTCTCCACAGAGACCCTATTGTAATCAATAGATTCCAAAGAGGTCTATTTGAATGTTTCAAGTATCAAGATAAGTGTAAAAAGGAAGAGATAACTGAGGTCAAAAGTAAATAAAATTTTGACTCGGATATCCTAAATTAGACTTTTATGTCTATTTTGATACTTTAAACACTCAAAGACCTCTTTTGATGCTACTTGTGATCAATCGACTATAAGAAAATTGTAAAGAGTCTTAAGAGGTTTTGTCGAAAACTCTTTAACCTCTTTTTTTAACGTCAAAGTGAAAAATTTTCCGATAACTATCATTTTGAGGCATAAAGTTAAAGTGACTATAATTTCTTCGAGAAAATAAAGGATAAATCTGAAAATTTTAGGATTTCCTTTCAACATGTTTCCAAGCCAGTTTAAACTAAACAACTAGATTCATCAATTGTTAACAACTAAATTTATAGCTGGATACAGATCTAAAAATAATTTTGTTAAATCCTCAAAATAATTGTTGACGGATGTTCAAGCACGGTAAAAAATGTTGCAAAAATTTTTTCCAGCAGTTCAGTTTGAGAGTCCAACATAATTATTTTGATAGCCTAACAAAGTTATTTTCAGATCTCTACTCAACTAAATTTTTAGATACTTTGGCAAACCCGCACAAAGTAAGAGTTCAATTCCCACGATTGTAACCTGTTATAATTATCTAGAGCCTATACACATTCTAAAACTAAGATTGAAAGTAGGAGAAAAGTTTCGACTCGAACTAGCCCGAGTGTGAATCGTAAATACTCGCCTCCACGTTGCGTCTCAAATTTTAATGCGAATTTATACGCGAATTTGTGCTCGACGTACCGGACGGATAGATAAATGGACACGGTGGAAAACGACGAATTAATCGCGCGTCTACCAATAATAAAGCTATCAACCGGCGAAATATCCGACCCTCTCGCGCGCTCCAAAGGCCCGACCGGATTCTCTCTTTGCGGAGCAAACACCCGGGCAATCGCGTCTAACGACGACAACGACGGTTTAATACGCCTCCTATTTGCCCCCGGCGGCGGCAAATAGAAGAAGAAACGGGCGAGCGCACTTTAAACCGCTTTAAACCCGAAAAGTTCAAATCCCAAGCGGGATGAGCGTTCATCGAGCACGTGTCTCTGTCGCGCTGCAGATTCTACAACCGATTCGCAAGCAGCTATTTTCTCGGATTATCGAAGAATCTAACAATTAACAAGTGAAGCAATCGACGGTTAAGACCAAAAGACTTTTAGCGAATTAAACTTAAGGCGGAGAAATAAACGGATAGAAGAATACTTTTCGAATGAACTTTAAACTTCATGTGAAATATAGCTCGCTTAAAAATTTATTAAATATTGAGAAGATGAAAAGACTTCCCTCGATATTTTCGCTTGGGAAAAGAACTTGAGATTGGTCGAAGAGAAATTGAATATCAAGAAAGAATGAGATCCAAGTGTTCTTTACGTGTAATATATGTTCCAAGGAAACGATTGAGATAATAAAAATATCGATTTCAATGAATCACTTTGCACTTTAGTCATTGAATCGTTACTTAACGCGTTTGCATGAAATTCTCGGACAATTCAGTATTATTGCCACAATAAGAGAAATAATAGACCGAGTTAGGCCCTGCACGCAATGGAGTAATATTATGATAGATATTAGGAATAGCAATTAGAGCTTTAAAATCAATTTTCTCAATAAACCGTACAAATAAATAAGTTACGCCGTATTTCGTGTAACAATTTATATCTTATATTTTATTAATACACTAAGAAAAATAATTAACTTGACTAAAATTTTCAACTTGATCAAATTTCTTTAATTCAAGTATTTGTGTGTGTGTGTGTGTTTAAAGTAAATACTTAAAGTTCAAGTGTTTGAGTTAAATTTATACATAAATACATAAACCGAAGAAATTAATCAAGTTGTAAAATTTAGTCAGTTTAACAGTTTTTTTTCTCAATGAATCCATTGTCCATACGTTCAATATTCATTAAAGAATCAATCTCAATTTTTTTCAATTCTTATTCCTAATATATAATATTCCTCCATTGTACACAGAACCTCACCACGCAAACTGTGACGAGTGTTATTGATTAAAAATGTAGATTATATATATAGAATAAAACTGATTAAGCACTCGTTAACCAGTGACCCACATTAAATATTAATTTTATAATATCAAATATTATATTAAGAGTTATATTTTTAAGAAGAAATAGAGTTGCTTTCTTATCACTTGTTGCAGTTAATCTGAGTTTAAGTCTAAATATTATTTTTATAACAGCGAATATATTAAGAATCATAATTTTAAAAAATTGCTTTGCCAAACAGAAGTTAAAGTAATCGTTTTAATAAAATTAAAATAGGAAAGGCTCTGAAGAAGTAAATCAAAATATTAATTTATGCCGAAAGAACCAACACAGAATGTTCATTCACAGAATGTGTGAATTAATGTAATTAACAAGCGATTATTATTAAAGTATAGACGTTACGATACTTAGTTTTAGATCGACTTCAGTGTAAAATACTCCATTCCACATGCGATGGTTGACAATCGTGTAGTGCAGGTACAAAAATTTTTTCCAAGCCCACATTGTCTACACAATTGTATTGCATCATTTTCGGCTCTGGAAAGAAATTTTTGTACCTGCGCTACACGATGGTCAACCATCCTGTGTTCGCTCTTTCGGCATTAATTCATTTTAATAAAGTAATAAAATATTATAATTATGTTGCGTAAATAATGTTTTCTTCACAGAAAAACGGTTTTGCTGAAATATTTAAAAAGTTTGCTAAACACAGATTTGAAAATAATTTTGTTAGCCCATCAAAATAATATCGAAGGAGGTCCAAGCATGATGAGGAATGGTGCAAAAAGTTTTGACATTCTACACAGGCAAAAAAATGTTGAATCAACAGCATCAGTTCAATTGAAAATATTTTGTTAATTCAATAACAGTATTAAATGACAAAAACAAAAAGATTAAAAGTAAAGACGATAACAAATATAGTTAAAATATAGTTAACTAAATAAAATTTAGTTGAATCAACTATATCAGCCCGTGATTCGATGTTTGCTTAAATCAAAGTACATTTTAATTCATATTGCAGCATTTTTTTTCAGTGTAGCAACCAGTTGGAGCAATCTACATAATTATTTTTACTAACAGAATCATTTTCAGATTTACATCTAGTAAAAGTTTTAAACACGTGAACAAGACAGTTCTTTCCCTCTTCATATGACACATAAATGCTGTTCGACTTACGATCAACCCGTTTTACAACCGAAGTCTCGTAACCTCGTCGTGAGCAGAGGGCTACCTGTATTCGCACACTTGACAATAAAAATGTAACAATCAAGCTCGCGCAGTCGTGTCTCAGGACAACAATAGAAATAATAGAGAACCTCTCGCGTGAAGCGTCATCACCGTTCGAAGGATCACGCAACACTCCGTGTCTCGTTGCTCCGAGACAGGTACCTGCCCACGAAGACAGCCGTGAACTTGGGGAGGGGGAGGTCGTGTCTCCGTGCGTGCGTGCGTGCGTACGTCGCGGGAAACGCGGGAGCGCTCGTCAGCGCTCGTGAGATCGAAACGTGAGCTCTCGTTGTCGGCTCACCCCCTCCCCCTCCTTTTCATCTTCTCTCCTCTACTCCCAGACGCCTTACCTCCACGCCGGCTCCGGTCCGTGTCTGTCACGCTAGCTCCCGCCGCGAGGAGGGACGATCGAGGAGGCACCTGGAGCCACCGAATCGGAGTTGAGACGTGACCCGGCGATCAGAATGGATCGCGTGTCATCCGCGCGAGAGGAGAAAGCGACGAGGAAGATGTCGCGGGAGGAGGGAGGAGGGAGGAAAGAGGGACGTCGTTACCGACAGAGTTTTCTCGCGTCTGCTTCGCGAGCGGTGTTTCGTCCGTCTTTGTCTCTGCCTCGCTTACCTCTGGTGGCTGGCTGAAGGTGCGGACGAAGGCGGCGAGGATGATACTGATAACGTCGATGATAACGATAATGATGACGATAATGATGACGAGGTGGAGAAGGACGACAGCAGTGGCAGCGACGCGACGGGGTAGCTCCGAAACGGTGCTAGCCGGCGGCGAGCTGCGGCGCGCGTACACGTTTCTCTCGTCGGTTCACCCGATTACAGGTCGACACTGAGGCACTCGGACTGACAGACAACGCGCGCGGTTGTATCGGCGACACGAAGAAAGCACAATGGCCGACCGCGCGCCTCCGGTCTCGCGACCACGATCCGCCGCACGGGCCCACGAGGCGCGCTTCTTCTTCCGCCCGCCCCCCCCTTCCCTCGATAGACAGAGATAGAGCGAGAAACGCGCCTGTTCCTTCCTTCCTTCCTTCCTTCCTAGTTCGGGAACGCGCGCCCGACACGACGCGGGCGTCGTCGCGCGGCACGAAACACCGGACAATGCGTACTTGCGTACGTACGTCCGCTTGACGAGAGCGGTTTCGTCACTGCGTGCGTGCGTGCGTGCGTGCGTGTCCGATCGCGTGCGAAGCACCCGTTCAGTCGCTCTCTCGCGGCGCCAAGTCGCCGCACGGCGCACCACGCGATGGACAAAAACCAACTGACTGGCGTGCCGCTCGGCGGCGAGCGGCGAGGCGCGAGGCAGTAGGAACCCGCGCGATGAGAGGTTAAGTGGTGGGGGGAGCGGGAGCCGGCGCGCTCCTTCGCGTAGCGATGCGGAGAAGGACACGGTGCGTCTGCCGCCCGCCGCCGCGCCGCCGGTGCCCGGTGCGCGCGTACGGGAGCGAGACGGCGCGCGCGGCGCGGCGCAGACGGCCGCGATTGGGCGTGGTAGAGTCCCTAGACTCGTCCTCGTATCGACCGCCGCCGACGCGGCCGCCATTGCTCGCCGCCGGCTGACGCGCGAGTTTCAAACGCGCGGCAGGCAACGTTGCCGAACAATGAATTTGTTTTTTTATCGATTGTACTAAAAATTTCCTTAATGTTTTCAGCAAATTTCAAACACGTATCTAATTCATTTGAAGTATAGAAAGCACACTACACTTTTAAGAATGCGTGGGAATTTAATGTACTTTAATGTATTTTAAAATTACAAAAGAATATTAACATATATTTAGTACTGAAAAATATATGCATGAATTTTTACGGTGAAATTTAACTAAACTACACTCATAAAAATACGCAGCAAAATTTAATGTAATATAACGAATGCAAAGAACATTAAAAACATTAAAAAACATATTTTTTAAATGTTTTTTAAATGTTTCTTTCAATGTTCAAATATATATACTTTTCAGATACATTAAATTTAATATACTTGTGTAACTTAAAAGTATATTGAATTTCATGACATTTTTAACAATGTGTAATTTCTACTGTAGCAATAATTCTGAAAATAAATATACCGAGAAAAAAATTTGTTAATAAACTAAAATATTTAATTCAATACGTTCAACTGAACTCAATACTAAATATTGAGTTAGTAACTACGGGAGTTAGTTTAGTTAATTCTCGATTAAAAAATGTTATTAATGGTTGATTATATTTTTTTTTGTACGACTAAATAATAGGTGAATTAATCCAATGTTTAGCAAAACGTATCAAATTAAAGATTTTAATTTTACAATAAATTTTTTTTCAGTGTATTATTCAATAATTATTGTATTATTAAATAATTATATCATTTAAATTCGTATGAGATGTATATAAAGTGTTTATGCAAATTTTTAAAAAATTCTCTAAAAATTCTTGCATTTTCCTGGAGTTCTATTTAAAATTCCAAGTAAGATTAAAGAATTTTAAAAGGTCTTTAAAATAAATTTATTTTATAATACTTTATAATGTTCCTTAATCGTATATAAAAAAAGCTGACTTTTGATTTTATTACATTCCAGGAAGTATTAAAAAAACAATATAAACTGAATGACATGTAACAATCTGTCCGTAATGCACGGATTATTGAAAGTACAGAAAGAGGATTGAATACACAATATCAATTTAGAACAATGTATTGTCTTCTATTGTCACTGACATTTTTATTAAAAAAAACTTACGAGTTATGCGAGATACGTAAATGAATGTGTATAACATATTGCTGATTGATTATCGATATTGTATTACCAAGAAAAAATGATTAAAGAAACAATTTTGTCAAAAAGGGAAAATTTCAAATTAAAAATAAAATTTTAAAAAACTTCTAAGTATCAATAAAATCTCATGAAAATCCTATCTAATTTTTAAAAATAAAAAAAAAAATTCCTTGAAAATTTCAGATTTTTCCGATTTTTCCCAGTAACAAACACCCTGTGTATAATAAAGTGATAATAACATCCGATATATATTATCGGAAAGCTAAAACTGATAGGTTGTATTCTAATAGCAACCGATACACATCAGGCTGCAACGTTATATGCAAGAAATTCCGGAGCGGGGAATGTCTGCGAGACAAATAGAGCGCTTGGAATGTCCGGAAGAAATCAAGATCTTTCTTCGAGTCTCTCGGTGGATTTCAGACGACGGTACGAGCAAACTTTTTTGAAAAAATAACCCGTGTACTTTCATATGCGAGCGATTACGGGTGAGATTTGGCATGATAAATATTGCACCAATGTCTAGACGCGTTTTTGCGCCTAAATGCTCGACAACGAATAAAAATGATATGACGTATAAAATGATGTGGTATACTTCCCCTCGGAGACCCGACTCGGCAGACGCTAAACATTGTGTGTGTTGCACACGTCTACGATTTATATAAACGTAAAGGCAGATTCATAAAACGAAATAAATTACTCCAAGTTTCAAGCTCAATCACGGTGTAACTATTTCGAAATCCAATTTCCGAACAACTTTTCAAGCACGTCCATTTCCAGTTTAAAATTCGCTTTCACGGCGATTTACGCAGATTATTCTCGCGGCAGTATAACGATTAGAGTTTAGAATTTCAAGCGAGTATCGCAAAATTTGAATAATTAAATCAACTTTTTTTTTCCCTTCCTGAGTTTCCCTCTTGAATTTAAATGACTGCATAAAAGCAATTTCTGTAAATTAGCTGGCTATGATTGCATATTTCTCGAATCGTTTTTCAAATTCATTTCTTTTCTTTCTTAATCAGTAAAGAAAATTCGCTTTACCAATATAAGTCTGCTTTATTTCTCGAAAGCTAAACGCTGCACTTTATTAATACCGATAAAAATAGATGATTTGTTAAGATAATTAAAGAAGTTAATATATTTATAGCTATTTTGTATTTGTGTTTTCAAAGTTTTATTTTTAATTTTTATTTACGGAATACAATCTAAAAACAAGTCAACGATCTTCCTCTGTACCATCTTTATTAAGCTTCAATCTTTCTTAATTAGTAATTCTTTCGATTGTATAATTCGAACGCGAACGAAAGCGCGATTATTAAATTAAAAGCACTTATCGAGCGAACAAATCGGACGATCTACGAGCCGCTCAACAACACTGCGTGCTTAATCGGGTGAAAACGTGCGCTTGCGATCAGACGGCGAACGCCAATCGCTGCATCCAGCACCTGCAGCATCCCCGTGCCGTTGCGCGCACGATCGCGATTTATGATGTCCATTGCCGTGGGCGCGACAAAAAAGCGCTCCACTTTCGCTTCTCCATATTCAAGTCTTTGTAACAACCCGATACTCACGTGCACAAACACACACACATAGACGCGCGTATCGTCAACAACAGCCAAATAGGCTGGTACTGCCGGTATCGATTGGACATTAATAATTCAACTAGGGAGCAGCGATAGTAAAGTTTTACTTATTTATCCGCGTAACACTTTTTTGATCGTCGAACGGTTTTTGATTTATCGAACGATAAATTGCAATTAAACTTTAACGTTTTTATTAGTAAGCAAGAAAGACGAGAAGACGAGAAAATTAAAGAGAGAGGTCTTTTTTCAGTCACGTGCCACAGAAATCGTTTACGGACCAGATAATACCCCTTGTCCCATCCCTCAACGTCAGAAACGCCTCATGACCTAAGTATGTCAAGAATTTAGCCGTGGGCCGTTTTCGCTAATAGTACACGATAATTGCTTCAGCACGTGCTCGTCCGCGCGATTACACCACGGAATGAAGCGTGTCAAAAGCGCGGCCCGTACATAGAATTATTTGAATTCCTTTTTTTTTTTTTTTACATCGAAATCGCCGAGTGAACGATGACAACAAGGTCGCGATCAACCGGAGAACGGAGGCGGAGATAAAATTGACACGTGCTTTCAAATTGCGCTGGAATTATCATGTCCGGACGGAGAATTTTTTTATTTGTGCTTTGAATCTATAAATAATTCCAAATATAATAAACATAATGAAAAGTTTATGAAAGATTAAATAAATGACGATTAAAATCTTACAAAGTCAAAATGTAACACTCCCCTCGTTCGATTTATTTAATATCGAATTATTGGTAACACGAACATTACTCGGATTTTATAGATCTTGTTAAAATTTATTCGTGACGTATTTAATGCCGTAAAAGCGACTTAATTACTAGCGCAGCAGCGATGTTCCTCGATTCTTTTCCCGCCAGCGTACCACTTGGTAAAGTATAAAGCCTGCAATCCCCGACGGTGGTTGCGCAATGATTACGAATGGTACGTACTGAATGACGAGAACCGTGTCTCGCCGGGGGCTTTCTAAACTGCTTTTTTTTTTAGATCGAGCTACCTACCTCCCACTTGGCAATGGATAACGACATCCGAATTCGCGTCTATTAAAGCGTCGGAAGAGTCGAAAAGAGAAAACACGCGGGAATGCGCGGCTTATTCACTTTTTTCGGAATGCGTATATTATCGTGACGACCCACTGATAATGAAAAAAACACGAGATAGAACGTGACGCACTCGCGCACGATAAGAATGTTTGAGACCAGTTTCTGACCCGTAAAATTAGGCACGTAATTTGAATAGGGCGATAACGAAAAATCTCTAATAAAAACTAAAGAGAATAAATATTACGTAGGCGCAAAAGTTCTGTCAGCTTGTTTTAGAAAGCGACTTTCAAGTTTGCTGCACTGAGAGGAAAAAAATCACTTTTAATAAACGTTTGTTTGAATATTTGCAGCGAGATATTTACTAAATGTAAATAGATATTGTATTTATTTAGTACAAGAACCACTAATTTAATTTAACTATCATTTTCTTTAGTGAATAAATATTTATGTAATGTTAGTAAATATTTCATTGCAACTATTCGAGCATTTATAAAAATTTAGCAATTTTTTTTCTCAGTATGGTAACATTATCATTGCATGTTTTTTAATAATTCTCACAATGGTTGAGTTATAAATAAATAAGTAAATAAGAAGCTGTAAGTAATAAGTATTAAATAAAGGAAAGTTTGATATCGGTATTCACAAAAATTCTGCTAAGTGGACGTTAATAATCGGGCTAGAATTTTTGCACATAATATTAACATATAATTTCGTTATATACGTTATTCGATAATTAATACAAAAAATAAAATAACTCTTGGCTCTTGGATTTTGCGATACTTTTCATTAAATAACGTTAATGAAGGATGAAATTGTCAGATCCGCGAGATAAGCTCTGCTATTTTATGGATTATTGCATCCATCTTATCTTTCTATTTTTATTTTCTATCTATTAGACTTTAATGCTCTCCAACATGGGGCGATGATAAATTACAGTACATGAAATATCCTATCTTGAAAAGCCACCGCGATATACACAGGTACATATCGCGGCTTTCGAGTACTACAACGAGGTCAAACCCGAGATATTTCGTAAAGATTATTACAGTAAGCGCTCGAATGATTAAACTTTATTATTTTAATTACTCTTCACTTTATCATCAAACCATAAAAATAGGTAATATTTTCTCCGTAAAGAAAAGTAAGTGATAAAAATCAAAATTACTTTCTAAACGCCGTAATTTATTATTAGGGTCGCAATGTGACCTCATCACGGTTACTCGAATTTAACCGTAGTAATTGAGGGTTAAACTGGTTGGTCCTCATCTACGTGCACGACGAAACAATATGCCGCGCGTTTCCGCAACGTTACGAGATCCGAAACGTTATAAATGGCCGATTCGAATCGCGCGCACGTCAGTATTAATCATCATGGATCGCGTAGTTCATCTGCGAAATCAGGAAGATTGGTCGATATCCGATCGGCCAATCGCGTGTGAATCTTTTTGGAAGTAAAACACAGTTACCGCCCACGCGAACACAGTGGGCGCAGAGTGAACTGGCAAATCCTAGAAACAATATATAAGCAACTCGAATAATAAGCAACGATCTTCCTCTCAAAAATAAAATTCGTAGAGCAAAGAAAAATAATTCTACACACTGACGTTCGAATTTAGATCACTCTTTCAAGTTCTACTTAAATTGTAAAAAAAAACCTTTAAACAATTCTTTAAAACGTTGCTTCTTTCGCACATTGATATTTAATTTCGAATCGCTGAAACTCTCCTTTTATCAATAATATAAAAATGTGTATCTCTCTTTGAAATTGCAATGCATTTGATATGTTCATCGCGTCAGAGCTTCGACAATTCGTTTAAATTAAAAGTAAAACTGCGTTACGAATTTCGGAGAACTTTTGGTAGAAACGAGAGAGCGACAGAAGCATTACAAGATGAGAACCGCAAACTAAGAGAATGAACGTCTCTTCCTCTTAAAGTCAGGGACTAGGACAGTCATGGCTATTCTAATCGCGCCGACAGTTGACTTAAACGGGTCATCGGGGCTACGGCTAACGAATCGTTCAGGAAGAGATCGGCGACGCGAGAAAAGAAGCGATCCGCCATCTGGACCGCCGATGATCTTATTAGCTGCCGTCACGTTATAAGCGTGCGTTACGACACAAGGAACGAACGTATTGCGTACGTGTTGCGTGATCAGTAAGCCCGCGGAATCGTGTGCGAAATGTGCGCGATTTTTTTTTCCTCGTTATAACGAAAGAGTAACCCGAGAAAGGTGCGATTAAACTGTGAGTGCTCGTCGAAACTCTCCTTGCTTTAAAATATCGCGTACAATATCAGACGATGGCTCGTATGCGACGACACGTCGGATGCAGGTTGTGCAAATTGTGATTTAACTTTGGCAATCGATAACGTGAAAGCTTTCCAGAACGCAAGAACAATGAGATTGCAACTGCAACGAGTGGGAATCGCGTTTAGCTTCATAGTGCTGTTATCTGTATTCGAATTTTGCACGAGCAACAATAGTACCTGGAGCCGCGGCAAGAAGACGCGCATAGTTAGGAAGCTGAGAAAGGACTTTCGAAAGCTGAAGAAGCAAGAGGGAGCGTTGAAGCTGATAGGCGGCGAGAATGGCGAGCATGAAGGTGCTATAAAAGATTCATAGCAGATTTAATTCTGAAAATATTTAATATCGCCAATCGTGCAAGCGACAGCTTGCCGTCGAGAAAAACGTCGTTGAAAGAAAAAAAAAAGATTGCTTTAAAATCGCCGGGGTGCTCGACTTAACGTGGATAACGGATAATAAATGCGACGATAACAGAAATAATAACGCGGAGTTCTCTCCCTCAAGTTGTATCTCGTTTTTATCCCGGGGGTAATGCATCCCCGCATGAAATTACGCGAATCGGAGCGGCGCGGCGCCGTGACGTACGCGGAACAAAGGAACTTTGTCAGTTCAGTCGGATCAATTGGCGCACCAATCAATTACGGAGAGCATCCTCTCGATCTTCTTACTATATACGACAGACCGATGCGAGGCGGCGAGCGTATCGATTGTACACCGACGACGAGACGTGCCGCAAACCAACGCGCCCCCATCTCGTAAATTCGGCCGGGATGAAAGCGCGACGCACAACTCGTTCGGGGTTGATATTTTCCCCGCGATAAAGCGCGCGCGGCTGCAATATAAACGGGTTATAAATCTCTTTCTCTCGTTTCCTCTCCCCCTTTTCCCGCTCCGTTTCGCGGGGATAAAGAGAGCGCGAGACTCGTGCCGCGCGAGTTTTATCGCGCGGCCGCGCTCAAGTCGCTCTTTCGCTCGATGATGATTAAAAAGAGGTCAACTCGAGGAAGATTTATGCCAACGGCCATGTGTCAGAGCGCCATACGTCATATATACGTACGCGCAATACTGGGAATCCGCCGGATAACATGGTCACCGTAAAATCAGACCGTAAAATAGGGTCGCGATCTCCTTTATGCCGGCTGGCTTTGCCGAACGCTCTTCGTGTGTTGTTTAAGACAGAGGATCGCACTCGCCACGATTTTCCTTTCGCGTTTTATTGAATGTAAGCGATAGTAAACTGCTGCGATAAAAATTGTGTCCAAAGCTGACCCTTTCAGACAAAACGATCAGTAAACAGTAACCGGAACGGCATCGATTTTCAAAATCGTTCACAAAAGATGCTAGATATTAAAAATGTTTTTACAATACGAGCTAAAAGTTATCGAAATTTAAAAACTTCTCTAGGTTTACTCTTTTTTTCCTTTTTAATTAAATCGACAAAATTTTTAACAAAGTAATATAAAAATCTTAGTCGCGAATATTCGAATTTTGGCCCTGAAACTGCAAAGAAGAAAATAATGAAAAATGTGATTTACATAATGATTTTTGCAGCGCAAATTACTATATTTTGCTGCAGTTTTAATTAAATAACGTTTAAACGAGCAAATGGATTTAAATAAATTTTTGCACCAATATTTATTAAAGTTTTATTAACAGTACGTGTAAAAAATTTGACCATTACTTTTCTACTATTACTTAATATTCATAATGGATAAAATCGATTATTGTATAAATTAAACATTAAACAAAGATTTAAGATTCATACAGATCGTATGTCTACGTAAATAACAATGAAAATTTTTCTTTAATTGTTTAAAGGCAATTTAGCAATATTGATCACTTCAATAAACTTCATCTTTACGTTAAATGTTTTCCATTATCGTTGTCGGAATGTCACAGTGACAACACTTTCTATGATAAATCGAGAGTTGGCAAATCGATTACTTCCTTTTTATCGCAAGTTGTCGCAATAGGAAAAACGTAAGCACGAGATTTTATTGCTGTATGCACAGGAAACGTGGAAATACTTCACGACGGGAAGTGGGGCAGTATATGCGACGACGAATGGGACGACTTCGAGGCCAATGTGGTTTGCAAGCAATTAGGCTTTAACGGTGCAATTAAAGCAACAACATACGGCCACTTCGGCCAGGCCAGAAGTGAGACGAGATATTTATTGTCTTTTCATCTTAAACCGCTTGTCTTTCACGGTCGAGTCGCGTGTATTGCCGAGACGAGCAAGAGATCGTCTGTAACGAGCAGTTCGTTTTATTCCAATTTATTGTCGGATACGCGGTTATATTTTTAGCTTATCGCGTTAACTTTTACCAAAATACCTGAAAATCCGTAACAATATTATATCTCTTTTCAATTTTATTTTACATTTTATTTTATTTTATTTTATTTCTATGTATTTGTTCAAGCATGTGCAATATCGTTTTACCGGTCGAGGTAATTTTAAAATACTAAAATACAAAATATAAACGTACGTCTTTTCATATTAAAAATGCCTCGAAGGAAGATACTGGATGGATAACGTTTACTGCGACGGATCGGAGACCGAACTCGCGAAATGTCGTTTCGACGGATGGGGCATTTCCGACTGCGGTAGCAATGAAGCTGCCGGCGTCATTTGCTCGCGCGACGAGGAGACGAGAGCATCGTCGCCAGTCCCGCAAGAGAAGCCGCCGAAGGCCAGAATAAAGAACACGTATTCACAAGGCTCGGCTCTACGATTATCCGGAGGGCGCGCACATTCCGAGGGCCGGGTGGAAATTAAATTGGGCAGCGCAGGTAGCAAAACAATTTACCCTTGGGACTAATCATAATTATAAAAGTATTATATAAAACTGAACTGAAATTGCAACTGTAATTTTAAGAGGAAATATTTCAGCTTTGTCCAAAAATTCATGTACAAGTTTCATTTATTAGGAGAATAATTGTTATAAATATGAATCACACAAGTGTTTCTTTTTTCTGCAAAATAACATTTTTTTTATTCACGCTTTTTGATCGCGCTGTTATAAATCGTCAAAATAAAACAAAAGTAAAAAAGTAAAAAAGTAAAAAACATATACACAAATCTAAATTCTTGTAACGTAAATAATTTGTAAACGTCAGCGAAAAAGAATTATGTTCGAACTCGTCAGACACGCGAAGTTTGCGCGGCTACTCGATTTCAGATTGGGGTGTCATCTGTGGCGACAGTTGGTCCATTCTCGAAGCCGCCGTGGTTTGCCGTCAATTAGGCCTCGGTTACGCCTCTGGCGCGGTACAGACTAATTTCTTTGGCAATGGGGAAAACGCGATAACAATCAGCGGGGTACAGTGCAATGGAAACGAAGGAAATCTGGCGGAATGCCTGCATGACGAGGTTACAGATTGCCCAGGTATTCTTTGTATCATCTCGAGATATTCATAATATATTAGCAATAATGTTCGCGAAAAAACAGGTTGTTGACTAAATTTTTCAACTGGATTAAATCTTTTCAGTTCAAGTTTTTCTGTATTTGAATTAAATCCATAAAATACTTGAACTTGAATTTAAGCATTCATATATTTAACTTAAATATATAAATACTCGAATTAAAGAAATTTAATCAAGTTGAAAAATTTAGTCAATTTAACAACGTTTCTTTCTCAGTGTATAAAATGTAATAATAATATTGTCGCACGATAATATTTATCTTCTTTATAGAATATACCAGTCATCTTTGAAAAAATTGATAGAACGAGTGTTGTGAATTATTAACCATCGGTATAGTACTATAGCAGCGTATTCTAAAGTTTGTTTAAAGAGTATTCTCTGTAAAAGAAATATTCCATAAATATAAAAGAAATAAGAAAAGTTCACGGAAGTTTTTTGTTATCAAACTTGTATAAGAAATTAGTTATAATAGAAGTCAGGAAAACAAAGTAAATTAATGAACAAAGTAGAAGCCAAATAAAATTTTTCGATTTAAGTTATTTGAGTTGTAACTCATTTTTTATGTAAATCTAACAGAGAAATCTTGTCTCTTAATTTTCCCTATCTGTCAAATATATCAGATATATAGAGGAGAGTGCAAACGCGTATCTTATTAAGTGATTTTTTCAAATATTTCCTATTTGGTATTAAATTATAGGCAAATAAATGTTGAAAGTTGTAGCTTGATGTTTTAGACACTCATTATAAATGTATGTGTGTGTGTTTAATCTTTCACCATACTAATTAATTTATTATAAACCTTTTTGCAACATACTGTGAAAGGTACAATTTAGATCTCTCGGTCGTCTAATTTGTGGTAATATGATTTAAAAAACTTGATAGATTTTATAAAAATATCGATTTAATCTTTATAATCAGTGCAAATATATAAAATATATACAGTAAATATAAAATATTCTACAAAAAAAACCTTTCATAAAAATATAAAAAAAATTAAGTTTAAAACGATTATTATCAGCTACATAAATTGAACAAAATTAATATCAGTTGTATGTATTTTTTTCAAGTGTTGTTAGTATGCACAAAACTATATGTAATATAAAAAATTTAGTTTACATTTTTCATTTACTTCGTATCTTTGCCACTCAATATTATTTATATTAAGTAAAAGGGTCGAAGAGAATACGCATTCAATAACTCTCCCCTATATAATAAAACAAAAAAATATCACGAGAAAACACGCGTTTATCTGAAAAAGCAAGCATGAAGCGTTTAGCGTTATCGTTATTCGTTCAGTATCGCATAAGGGTAGGCACAAAGTAATCTTATCGTGATTTTAGGGACAGCGGAGAACATAGCAGGGGTAGTGTGTCATCGGGAGATGGCCGATCTCGTGTTCGATCACATCGAGCTGATGCGCACGGCGCATTTGGAGGATCGCCAGCTCTACTGGCTGCAATGCGCGATGGAGGAGAATTGTGTAGCCTCGCAGGCCTACAAGGTGCAACGCGAGTCCGAAAATTGGCACCTGGAGACGAGACGACTGTTGCGCTTCACCGCGAGAATCTTGAACGCGGGTACCGCGGATTTCCGTCCGTCTGTGCCTAAACATCTATGGGAATGGCACATGTGTCACATGTGAGTCGAGAGAGAGAGAGAAAGAGAGAGAGAGAGAAAAAGAGAGAATAACGATGGAAACTCGAGCGCCAATAGCAGATCGTTATCCACTCTATTTTGATTAATACGTACGTCGGATATTCTTGGTGCACGAGTACTTGTTCGTTAACGAGTAGTAATCGAGTATCCGAAATCGATGAGTTATATAAGGAAACTACAAGTTTACATTACGTTAAATTATTCAGAACGTGATGGTCAATTATTAGCGTTAACAATCCGTCATAAAGATAAAACGAAACGGTGAAACAAGTGGTTCAAATTAAAATTGGCGATAAAAACTAAACTTATAAAAAAAAACTCTGGCAGAAATAATGTTAATTAACTTAAAACGTTAAGCGACAGATCCTATTTCGCAACAAACGACTTCAATTAAATTTATCAATTATTTAAAACGTTGGGACTAAAATTTCGCAATTATTTTTGCAACGATTAAAATACATTTCGACGTAAAAGGAAAAGTATAACGTCAATTCTGAGGCGACCATTTTCCTTTCGCAGGCATTATCACTCGATGGAAGTATTCGCCACTTTCGATGTAATCGATTCGGGCGGCAATAAAGTCGCCGAAGGCCACAAAGCGTCCTTCTGTCTCGAGGACAATCAATGTATGCCCGATGTCCAACCCAGGTAAAAATCCCTGATAACACGTGATAACGATCGCGGGTCCCTTTTTTTCGCGCGTGACACGCGACACGTGCACGTGTAACTTTATCGCGTTACCCCCCTCTTATATTCTTTCCCCGTTTATAATCGCGATAATTAATCCGCCTAATTAGCCAAAGTTCATTTAACATGTCACGTTACTGTTTTAGATACAAATGCGCCAATTACGGAGACCAAGGTATTTCCGTTAATTGCAGTGACATTTACAAGCATAATATCGACTGCCAGTGGGTGGACATTTCCGAGCTCCAGCCGGGACACTATACGCTCAAGGTACAGTCGTAATAAAGCCACTTTCATAAATATCGAACGCGAGATCTTCGCGAATGAGTAGTCGCGCGAGTACCGCGCACTCTGACTCCGATAGAAAGCTTTCCCGACGACGGGTTTTCTTTTGTTTCCAGGTCTCGGTGAACCCCGAATTCAAAGTTGGTGAAATGTCATTCGATAACAACGCGGCGATCTGCCGTCTGCTTTATACGGAAACTTTTGCAACTGTCCACAGCTGCATAATGGGACGTCCTTGACACGATGCGCACACGATTGCGGGGATTTTTCTAGATAGGGACAATCTACGGGGTAAGAGATTCATGTCGGACGCGTTGGCGTTGACCGGACGTAACGGACGAGAGGCGACACACATTGCGAACTTGCGATGTGTAGCCTCGCGAATAAATTTCACAATTCAGAACTTCAAGAGGTGCATTACGAGATTAAAAAGTGGCAATCGTTAAAATAAAATGAAAAAAAAGTCAATACGTCATTTTTAAATTGTCTATAGAAGTCGAGAGATATTTAGATATGTCCGTAATATATATATTGTCAAAATCTCGTAGGTATTTCTAACAAAATTAGACATTCAGGGAAAAGCTGATGTAAAAAGTAAAGACAATTTTGAGATAAGGTGGTTCAACTTTAATTTTCTAAAATGCTATAACCCTACTTACTTACGCAGATTCGAATTTGAAACCGTATTTTATCGTGTATGTTAATTTAATACATATTTTATATTATATGCTTAAATTATAGTACTTTATAAAAAAAATATATTGAGAATTATATAAAGATTTAAGAGCAGTTTCAACTTTTTATAGCTTGCACTTTGCATCCTCCGTTCTAGATGTTTATTATACCATATATGATTTTTTTTTTTTTTTTTAGAATGATTAAACTCGGCGCAATTACAACGACAGCCAGTCTTTAAAAGAAGGCATCTTTCGTGGTCACTGAATAACCGGTCTTCTCTCTCGGCTTTCTAAACCCTATCGTCTCCATTCACGCGACTTTTCGGATAATTACAGAGCACCGCGGTGCGACCGTAGCCAGGTAATTACTAACGTGGCTCGGCTATATACGCGCCTAGGCCTGTGCGCGCCTAGCGAGAAGCAACCGGGTGTGCAGATCGAAGTTGCCCGCGAGCCACTTCCTCGGCCAGCATGCTGGCCGTGTACGGAATCACAAGTTTCGGAGTCTAGGACCGAATTTATAGTCGTCCACCGGCCGTGAAAACGCTCTAGATTCGCCCCCGACCGCGTCTCTCGTTTCGAACAAAGAAAAAAAAAAAAACAATGAAGACGCCCAAAATAATAGGCGAAACGCCTCCGCGCTCGAAGAATCCGCGAGGCAAACGTTCACGCTTTTCCGAGGGTCCTGATAGCACCCACCCGAGAGATTGCCCAATCTCCCGTGTACGATAACGTTAATTACGACTCCTGGGAAAATAACTATCGCAGGCGTATGAGGGATACAGGCTCGCCCTAGGCCGCCCAGGTCTAGGATAGAGAAGGCGTGCTGCGTCACGCTCGAGTACCGTTGAATATTACCATCGGCTACCTGCTACCTGCCGGCAGGTGTTTCCCCCTTCCCACACACGCACACAGATATCTCTGTAGCTGGGTTTACTATGTATCTGCTCGTTCCTGTGTACAGAGTGCCTCGATATTACCATCACGCATGTTGAGCTTCACGAAGACGAACGCTAATTACAAAGCTCAAATATGTACTCTACGATAATCTGATCTTAATTTCTATGCTGGATGTTTACCGTTGATGCTGACGACTTATTATTAATAGTGATTTATGAGCATTAGTATAAAAAGAAACGTGGCGATATTTCAGTTCTTAGACAGGAACTTTCTTGAGCTTCCCGAAAGTTTCTTTTGTGAATCTAACATTTTCTGAGACGTCCTGAAATAGAGGTATTACGATAAGATTATCGGAAAGTGAATACTTTAAGATATATTTCATATTTTATTGTGTCGATATGTAACAAAATAAAATATGAAAGTTTTCACGAAACATCAACTCTTCGATATCACTTTATAGTAAAAAAAAATTACAGCTTCTATATTTCTACGTCGCGTTTTTATAAAATGCGTCCAATTTGAGAAAAAGAAAAAAAACGAAACATATACTTAATGTATCAGAGACGACCGGAATGTTCGGGCGAGGAACTACCCTTGGAGATATTTCCAATCTTTTTAGGAGAAAGCACAACGAGAGATATAAAATAATTATAACAGTCGTCGTGACATTCGCCCTGCGTTTTAGGCGAATTAAATCCTCGATCACGAAGGCGCGGCGGTCGTAAAGCGAGCTCGCGAAAATTAAGTTAACTTCGTCCTTACGCCTATTCTTGCGCTTCTTCTCTCTACGAGGAGACAGCCTGGTAGGCCAGAGGATGATTAAACTATTCTTCTATCTCCAATCAAATTACCATTAAATGCCTTTTTTTTTTAAATTACTTATAAAGTTACATAGAGCAAAATGAACATTTTACATCTATCTCATAATGATAATGATTGCAATATATGAAGGAAAATAATAACTGTAATTGTATTTTCAATTCTCGGAATGTAATCTGGAATACGAGGCAAAGCTTAGAGAATGTACAGGATATTTTTCAAAGCACAGCGATAATTAAAAAAATTATCAATTGTTTTGAATAAGTAAACTATTTACAAAAATAATAAAAGTTTAACTCCGTTCACGCAACTTTTATAGTTTATTTGAAGTGTTAATATTAAACACATTTTCAAATTTTATGTCCGATACATCCAATGATACATTGACCAAATTCTATAAGTTTCCATTTGGAGCTCTTTACGCAATGGCACTCAAGAAGAAAAAGTCGGCTATCAATAAAGCAGCGTGTCTAACAGCAACGTGACCGATTATATAATTCGTTTAAAGAAACATAGAGCTAGTCGAACAGGGGTACGGCTTCCGTAGGGTAGCATCGACGCGCGGGGTAACAGTCGCGCAGTGTCACGTCAACTTTTACCCCGCACGTCGAGAAGAGCGCGTAACGATCCTCGCGACGGCTATTGTATCTAGGGGCCGCAATTGTTCGAGAGAGAATTTTTCGAAGCGACAAAACCGCTGAGAATAATTTATCAAACGCCAGGGGAACAAGTGTGTTCGAAGTTGCGAAACTTTCCGAAGGGTGGATACTTCTCAACGACGTCGTCCGAAGGGCAGTCAATCGCGTGCACCTCGACGGAAATTATATTCGCGAAGTAGAATTTTTCCGAGCGACAAGATTATTCAAGAGGGAAGATCGATATCGAAGTTCGGGCTTCTGAGGCTTTAGGTCCGTAGTTTTCGGTCGAGCGTAAAATAGGCCCTGACGTTCGCCGGTAATCACAAAAATTGGAACAGCGAAGGTAAAGCGAGGTGCGCGTGTTTCGTACCAATTGTTAAACGAAGTGACGCTTGTCACGCGACTTAATAAACGCCATCGAAATTAATGCTCGAGAGAGCGGACGGAACTTTCGTAGGGTTGCCCTTCGTACTAAACGATTCTTTGTGACCTACATACGTAACGTCACAATTATTCAGTGTTGATTGTTACCACTAATTACGTATATAATAAAAATATATAAAATAATGCAAAATGACAGCAGAAAATTATGTAATTATTAATTTATTGCATAATTAACTTCATCTTTTTTCACCGTAATTATTATTTTATTGTAAAATAAATAAATAATAAATTAATATATGGAAGGTATGAATTCTAGAAACTTTGCAAATTAATTTAAAGCTATTAGTAGATAATCAGAATAGTGAAAAAATATTAGATACACAGAGTTCATTTAAAATTCATACGCGCCTAACTTTTTTGTCCTAATGACAAACGATGGCGAATGATATGCACATTAAGACTTCATTCTTGTTAAGTATTGTTCTGTTTCTCTTCACTTTGAGCACAAGCGAGCAAATATTGTGCTCTAAGAACAACCTGAACAATGCATTATTGGAGACCACGGGTGATGCTATTTTAACTGGTAAGCAGTAAATTTTGCAACATATTTCAATCAATTAGATTTGAATCTAAAAATCTTTGTGCATAATTTGTAAAGAAATTAGTTTGCACTGTACTGCTGATATTAAAAAATAAAAAGTAGTAAATATAATCTTGAATAATCTGTTGCTATGTATTACCTCTCGTAATTACAACTGTATTTTTTTCTTTTAAATCTTATTCTATAAATCCAAATTGCATATATCTTTTTACGTGAAAAAATTTTGTTTAAATGAAAGAATTTTATTATTATTTTTCAAATGCTTTTTTTTTATCAATAAGAGAAATTGGGAAAAACTTTTATATTTTGTTTTTTTTTTTTTTTGATAACTAGACATTAATCAATTTCAATCAATTAGTCTTTGTGGATGCCAATTACGGACAATACTGCAATGTATCGTCATCCAAGGGTGCTCAACAAATCTCGACAATATTACACGTAGTGCAAACTTTGAATAAATATGACTACATGCCGGGTGTAAAATTAGGTAAGTAAAATATTCTTGTGCGTATTTGATGCTAATCAATACCGTGCAATAATAAATAAATTACGAAATAAAAGTATCATAAACATTTTTTATAGTAAATTACAGTTAATCAAATATTATTTCATTTTTATAAAAAAAAAACTTTGTTAATTTAAGAAATTTCCTGAAGAAATGAATAAATTCCTGACTACACACGTGTACTTTCGCACGTTAACTATTATTACTAAGAATAAAACTGATCAGATATTAAGTGTTAATGAAAAATAATCGATTAAGTCGAACAATATTGTCGCAAATAAAAATAAATAAAATTGAAAAATATATTTCGGCAAATGTATTAAATATATCTAAAAAGGTTTTTAAAAAACATATTTCAAGCATCTGTGCGTTAATCATAGCATAAACCGTTTTCAGAGTTAAGGTAATCCTTAAAGTATACCCGAGATGTATCATGAATAATTATCATGTAGATATGTTACACAGGACTAAGAATCTTCGACACGTGTTACGATGGGATTACGGTGTTTAGACAAGTTTTGCGAGCAACGGTCGGGCAAAGTTGCGCGCCGGATTATGAGATGGGTATACTGGTGCCGTTCCAGTACGGACCCTTGATAAATTATCTTCGCGATCACGTCGGACTGCCAATCGGAACCTACGAGGAACGAGATTTTACGGTGTCTACGATCGATATCCTGGCGCATTATCTTAGCACCAGGTACGAGATCGTCGATCAGGTGTACGCCAACGCGGATTCTGTTCTTAAGCGTTTCCTGGAAGTTACCAAGGATGCCGGGGTGTGCGTGAAGCGAAGTGACAGGCGCGTCAACGGTGACAGATATGACGCGAACGTCACGGAAAGCGTGGTAGTCGCAATCGGCGAGAGAAGTGACGTGTTGCGATGGCTGCGAGAGAACGAGGAATCGAGGGGTTTCAGAGAAACGTGGCTTCTGCTGCCGCTCGATAATTCAGATATTGACGGCAAGTAATTTTAGGTATCAACGGATTACGAAGAATTTGCGAAGAGCTAATCTCCATTTGATCTCTGCGCGAGGATATATTTTATAAAGTCAAATATACCTTCCTTTAAGCTAGAGGATCAACTATCTTTACCTCTAATGTCTTCATAATTATAAAGTAATTTTGTCTGTGTTACGAACGTAGGGACATTAATCAAAATTAATGCCAACTATTACATTAAATATTGACGTCGAGTTATGCGCGTAACAGCAGTTACATTACTCAAGTTAAACCGTGGCGGTTGAAAGTTAAGAGACAGTTTCGCTAACATAGTTTAACTTTAACCTTAGTTTGAGCGGCCCTTTGTTTATATCCAGAATTAAAGCTAAAACGGGACAGGACGGAGGTTAAACTACAATTGAAGTTAATCGATGTTGTTACAGCCATTACATAAATTAACTCACGCGAGTCTACTGCAACAAAGAGCTCTCAACAACGTTGCAAATTTTCGAAACGAAATTTGTTCTTGCTTTATATGTGTACAAGATATCTTTCTTTCTGAAAAAAATTCAGTTTTCATCATCAAAGTTACTTTATATTACGCGGAAAGAAGAGTTTCGCTGAATAATCTTTTCGCTATAGAATTAAAAATAATATTTTGTCGAGCCACAAAAATAATTATGAAGAATGTTCAAGCATGATGAACAATCCTGCAAAAAGTTTTAACATTGTAGCAATCGCGCTGTTAAATATTAAAAAATCACATTTAAACAAATTCCTTGGGTTAAATAACATTTTGTTATTTTTAACTTCTGTATGTGTGTCGAAATTTATTATTTTACCACAAAATGCATAGTTGAAGGAACATAGCCTCATCTAATCAATCCATTTCTGTGATTAAATTGTTTCAAAGTATAAATAGTGTCCGTATTAATGTATGCACCTAGTAAATAATAAATTAAGTTTCCGTCAAATTTAACATATTTATAGTTATCTTGTTTTTAGTTTAAATTGAGGATATATTAAGCAATGGCGACCTACAAGGATGATTAAAAATAACTTAAATTGGACAGAACCGACACTACGAATTTAACAGTGCAACTTGAGCATCCTACATAATTATTATGATGGTCCAAAAAATTCTTTTCATATCTCTATCCAATTAAATTTTGAGATACACTTGAACAAAACCGTTCTATACCCGTGTACCGCAATGATCCTAGACATCCGAGCCGAAATTCAGATGCAAGAGGATTAATCTAAATTTAGCGCACAACGTCTTCAACTTTCCAGATCTCATACCATCCGGATCGTATGTCATTAAGCCGGAAATTCCTCGCTTCGATCTTGGCGAGTTCTCAAGCGCGGCTGAATTCCTGGAGAACTCCAACAACTCAGCGAACCACTCTCCGTATCTCCTCGACATTGGGAAGGCCGTCATCGCGCTGGTGGACGTCTTTCAGAATATCCACAAGAGAAACTGCTTTATCAATAAAGAGGAGTGCAGCTTCGTGCGGCAATCCCCCAAATCGCAACGGAAAATTCGCGATTTCGATGTCTACGACGTTCTCCATATACAACCGCGATCGCACTCGGTGAGATACGCGATCGCCACAAAAATGCAGCACGAACTCGTCGACGTCGCTCTCTATGAGATCGAAATGCCCGAGCTACGCGTTCTCCCGAAGAGAACGATGTCCGGAATGCCGAGACTCTGTTTGGAGCATCTCGCCGAAAATTGCGAAAACTGTATGAATTTTCAGGAACGTGCCGATCCACGCGACATTGCGAAAGGTAAAAATGATATAAAATACTACAAGTATATAAATTGCACGGTTCACCGTTGAATTACCGTCGGGCGATTTCACCGCGTGTAATTATGAATATTAAATCCTATTTTTCATCAGAGTTATTAAGATTTCTATCTGTCGACAGCTTGCTTCTATAAGACTCTTCAAGAATTATATACTAGGAAAAAATTTAATGCGCTCAAAGAAAAATTTCTTTGAGTAAAGAAAAAAAGAAATTTGTGCATTGCTATACGGTTAAAGAAAAATTTCTTTGAATCGATGATACTCTTTTCGTCCTTCTATTAGAATTAAAGAAACAGTTTGGCTGTGCAACGCAAATCTTTCTTTTTAATGGAAGAAATACATTTTTAAAAACCAAAACAAATTATTTTTTACATTTCAGTCAGTATTTTCTTTGAATTAAAAAGTGATTTGTTTCAGTTAAACAAATAATTTATTTATTTTAAAAAGGCCAATAACGTCATTTCTTGAAGTCAAAACAACTTTTATTTTCCTCAAGGATATTTTCACTTCAATTTAAAAAAAAGAAACAAGTTAAAAAACAATTTCATCAATTTAAACATAACTTTTCTCTGAATGTTCTTTCAGAGAAAGCTGTTTCGTTGCAAGCTGTTGGAAAATTTTTCAATGGCAACCAAATATTTTGTTTCATATAACAAAAAATTCAATTGCTTCTGCAAAATACATGTAAGTAAAACAAACGTAAGAGCAACTAAATTTTTTGCTATGTAAAACAAAATATTTGATTGCTGTTAAAAAATCCTTAACTATACTTTTGCTAAAAACACTCAAATCATTTCCTAGTGCAGCTGTGCAAATTCCATTATTAAATCACGCGCGCATATTTTTCAAAAAAATCAACATCGCTTGTCCATAATGTATCGATTTGTCTTATTAATTTGTCATTTTAGTGGACGTCATCGGCAAAAGTATCCTGAAGAGCAGCAGCTACGTTCCTGTTTTCCTATTCGCCATCATGAGCGGCACTATCGCGTGCTGCGTCATAGTGATATTCATCGTCTACCGTTCTGCGACTGAGGAAATGCTCGACGGCAATCCGGCCCTCACAATCGTCCTCGTCCTAGCTAACCTGTTTACCCTGTTGACGGCGCTGCTCTTCTGCGTGACGGACGATTATTTCAACGCGGAGAATCTAAATGCCTGGAAGATTCTCCTCACCACTCTCGCGTTCGGCCTCACGTTCTCAATCATGCTCTCGAGAGCACTCTCCCTGGCTCTGTCCACAGGCAGTGTTTTCATCATTCACATTAATGGATACTTACAGAGTCTCATGGCGCTTTTCATGTTCGGCGTGCAAATTGCCATGTCGATTATGTATTTTGTTCTGAGCACAATGAATTCTGCCGTGGCCGCCAGGAGTCTCACATTTATTGCGTTATTAGGTATTGATTGCGTTATTTATTGATTCTACATTGAGCTCGTACGCAAGCACGCGAAAATAATGATAATAATTTTTCCTTAATTTTTCTGATAAATTTTTTTCTTGATTCATTTAGTTCATTTTGTTCTAATTTCTTGTGTCCCTCTCAATCAATGCGAATTGACTTTGATATCACAACAACTTAACTTTAACTTACTCTTTATTTCTTCTGGTTATATAAAATTGAGAGAAAAAAAAATAGACATTAATATTAATATTACGTTGATGTGATTATTACGTCCTTTTACATTTTAATATATAAAGTTTTATCTCTTAACGGTTTCTTGAAACTATTGAGAGGCAATCGCAATTACAGTGTTGCTTTATTAAAGTCAAAATTCCAATATCATTTCCAGGATACGATATATTTTTATTAATTGCATTGGTCGTCACTTGCTACTTCACTATCCAAGTACAACGCAATTATCACGAGGGAAAATGCTTCTTCGGCACTGCCGTCGGCCTGGTAGTAACGTGGGCGACATGGCTGATTTGCTTCGTGTTAATGCAGCCGGAAAATCGCGACGCAATCGTTTTTTTCGGTACAGTTACCACGGCTTATTTAATTATTTTCGGTGTTTTAATACCAAGGTTCTATTACATGGTTACGCACACATCCAGAAGGAAAGATCCCGAACAAAGAAGATTCAATCCCGTCAATCTACCGATCGATTCGTTTGTTAATACGGTCATCAGGCAGGTCAGAACGCTATGTACTTTCTCCCGATTATTAAAAGTTATTAAAAATAATGACAAATTTACTAATGCTACTAACATTTTTGTAATAAATTGTGTAATTAATTATGTAACATCATGGTTATTATCATTTTAATTACAAGTTTAATTTGTAATTAATTTTGCAACTTTGCAATTGTGTTATGATTATAATAATTTTAATTATAAGTTTAATTAACTTTCGTAATTGATATTATATTGTGTAAAGTTATTGATATAAATTTATTGAAAAAAAAACTTTTCTTGTTGATAACCAAGGAACTCGATTTGCAGTCGCGTTCCTCCTACGATTGCGTTCATCCTATTCGAGAAAGTCAAATCTTACAAGTGCCATCAGCATACCCGAATTACTACGGTAATTCAAGCCCGAACTCGAAACACCTCGAGAGATGGAGAAGTTCGCATCACCGGGATACGTCTGCATACAATAATTACGAATGCCATGCGAAAATGAAGGAGATTGACGCTACCTACGCGACGCCACGAATGTATGTCGAGAACACGGAGGTACATATTCATTAGGCCACGAAAAATTAATCAAATGCATACATTTAATAAGAGGATAATGAAGGAAATACCGTTTTTCTAATATATTTAATGTACATACGATTTATGTAAAAAGATAAGAGTATATGATGTTAACGATTAAATTATATAAAAAAAATCTGTGAGACATATGGTCTCAATTTAGAAAATGATTTACATTTCTAGTATCTGGCAACAAATGGCGTCATTTACTCGCAGCCAAAAATCTATAAAGCTCAGAAGATAATTTTGGGGGAGAGGAGCAACGTGGGAACCACTTGTAATAGAGATAATTCTTCACCTATCCCTAGATTGTACGACGAAATGTATCCCATGAGATACACTAGCCCGATGAATATGGCAATGAAACGAAGAATCGATAAAAAAAAAGTGGAAGAAGGGGATGACGAAGAAGACGAAATGGATCAGGGGGACGAATGTGTCAGCGTTACCCGCTTTTGACATGCTTATTTAATGTACAATTCAATGCCCTACGCCTTTATGAATTTCTGATAAAACGGATAAATTTATAGTCAAACATTTTAAGATAATTTAAATCCCTTTAAAACTAAAATAGTGACCAAATAATATGCGTATTTCAAGGTAATAGATCTCTATATAAGGCGTTATATTTATTTAAATTCTTATTCCTTTTATACTGTAGATATACATATATATTTATATTGCATACGTCTGCTTTAATTTTTATACAGATCTGTTACCTTAATAAAATTAAAAACATATCACTCACCGACACAATGTGCAGTGGAAGAGTTGGCGATTGAAACTGCGTTGAACTGTAAAAATAGAAACATACATAAATTAAAGTAATGATTAGAACAATTTATATCAAAAAGAATAATTTAATCGCGCATAAAATATATAATTATCAATCATTCTTTTTTCAAATAAAAAGTGAAGCAAAAGATAATTTACTCACCCCATGGTTGTTCCGTCGTCGCTCGATGTCGCCTTAGGCCTCCTTCTCCTCCTCTCCAGATTGCTTCGTAGTTGTGCACAACACGGCTCTCGGCGAAAACACTTAATTACGATCAAACGCATGTTAATCATTACATTAAAATAATCGCCCGTACACGTTGCACGGTACGTTGTACGTCTCCCGACGGTAATCACGCGCGACGTGCTACCTGTCCACTCGAGTCTCGCCGCGTGAATGACATATCTTAGCTCGCGGCGGTTTTGCGTATCAAAACAAACACACCAAGGCCGTACAGAGGCCAGTCCCGCCAGTTCCAACGCCGCGTTTAACGCGTACGAATCCTGGAAAATAAAAATTGTATGTTAAATATTCCGTTTCTTTCATTTCCAATCACTTATCAATAGATATTTACATGATATAACGCGGCTTCTCGCTATCAGAATAACTCAATCGGACGTCACTTCGTATTATTCCGCGCTATAAAAGCAACAGGAAAATTACATTTAAATCGAAAATTTAAAACGGCGAAATACGAAGGTCATTTGTATTTAACTGTCTAAATACGACGCGATACGTAACTAATTGCCCATTATCGCAAAACGATTCACGATTTTATTGTTTCTGCTCTCTTTTTAGCTCTGATTCAGTTTCTACACGGGAAAAAAATTTTGTATACATATTTATATACAATTATACATCAAACATATCCATACATAAATATATATATATAGGGTGATTATTAATGACTGTTCCTACTTTTTACCATAAGAGCACGCATTTGTAATTTCTAATATAATAATATGTTAGAAATACGTATCCGTCGATAAATCATGCTCCTATGGTAAAACATGGAAACAGTCATTAATAATCACCCTGTATATATAAAATATATAATAAAATATATACATTATATATATTATACATAATTATATATATTATGTATATTATATATATTTCATTATATATTTTACATATAATATATATTTATATATGTACATTTGATATACAATTGTATACAATATAAAAAAATTTTTTCCCGTGTACTTTAAATAAATAAAGTAAATCATACGAAACGTCGATTTGCAATTAACAGTTGTCCAGATACATTTACGAATCCACAATTATGCGGAGTAACAGTCAACTTATTCTAATAATTTTAAATGATACTCTATATCTACTTGTTGCCACCACGTTTCGAGGAGGTAACAATATGACGACATGGAAAGGCTCGTGCAACAACCTGCCGACTCGAGTTTCATTGTGCGAATGGCCGTACGGCGACCTTGCGTAAACACGGTGCGCTTGTACGCCGCAATAACAAACACCAAGGCCGCGTTATTGTTGTCATCAGCAAGTCGTTTAATGCTTTATAAAATAAAAATATGCTAATATTCTATTGTTCGCATTTTGAGAAAACTTTTGTCGTATATCTTGTGCTAATAAAAAATGTTTTAACTGTTAGACGCGAATTATTTAATTTTCCTTTAATGACAATTATTAATTGCTTCGACTAAGAAGATTACTAAGATTTTATTATTATTTAAAGATTAAAATTTATCTTTGTCTTGCTAAGAAAACAATTTTAATCTTTTAAAAATTCCATCCATTAAACTTTTTATCAAGCCTTTCGTATAAATAATCAATCTTTTTGTCTGCATAAGATTTAAAAATTATTAGATCGCGTACACATATCGGTTTTTCTCAAGAATCGATTATTGAAATCATGAAATAAAATTCAGTGATTTGAGACGATTCTTATCTTCATTGAATCGCGATTGTAAATACGCGATATATTAAATATTAAATAGACTCTCAAAAAGTATTCAAACCATATCGTATCTCAAGACTTCGACTACATTTTTTTTATTTATAAATACGATCATAATTCTTACTAAATATTGAACTTCGTAATTATTGACAAGCTCGTTGACCAATTCGGCGACGGAAGTTTCTCGCTGCATTAAGCGAGGAGGGCACAAGCGGAAAGCTGTGCCGTACGCGGCGCAGAATCAATTTGGCATGTACCTCAACGTCGAAATTGCATTATGGTCGATCGTAATTTCGCAAGCAGGGCACAGGTGTGTGCTCCGCGAGAATATCGATGACGAGATAGAGAGATAGCGGGCATACAACAAAGGGACTCGCGAAAATGAAGTTTGCGCTCACCGCAGTGCGACGTATGAGAGGACAATTCGTCATTTGCGCGCGAACCCTTTTTATCTCTTTTTATTTCTTTTTCCAATGCCAAATGCAGAATTAATTAAAATTCAGCAATATATAAGGTCATCTCCATTATTAAAATCTCAAACTTCAGCAACAAATTATTTAGGGATTTATTTCTAATTGATCAAAAGAAAACGATATTGACGTTATAACAAAAAATGTACAAATAAAATTTTTAAAACTAAATAATAGTACTTATAAATTTATATGGATTTCGAGAGTCTCTGAATTTTATTTTTTGACACAATGGAACAAAAGTATAATAAATACGTGATAATACATCAATTATAATTGTCTACACTTGAAAAATGATTTAATCACGTTAATTGCTAAATCACGTAACAACTAAAGTTTGATATCGAAATAAAAACGTGATGAGAACCAAATTTCCGATTGCCAAACTTTTAATCTTGATCGATCGCATATATAGCGTACATAGCGAAGAAAAAGGGAGATACATGTACAAAACTCTCCGAAAATTCTATCAAACGCGCGCAGCTTCTTCGTTGCAGCCCCCCCGTCGGAGTTTTCCTATGGTTTATGGCCACCTGTGCTCTAAGGTTTATTTCCACATCATAAGACCACCATGAAAACCGCGAAAATCAGAGCGGCTGGGGACGACCGATAAGTCGCTATAATGGAGATAGATCGAAAAGTGCATCGGCTCGTGAAACGGTGCGCCATCCAGACGAACCTTCGCGTTGCCACCATGAAAAAGCTTCTGCGCAAGGACGAGCTCCAGCGGCTATAAAAGCCCGCACGAGACTCGTTCGCTTTCCAGTCACGTTTAGAACGGTCTTTCAAGTGACAAAAAAAAAAAGAGAAAAGATAAGAGAAATTCGAAGGAATCTACTTAAATTACGTGTTTATCAGGTCGCCGAAGAGAAAGAGAGAAAGAGACGTACAACTTTTTTAAATTCGGAAAACTTTTGTTTCAAATAAATAGATTGAGAAGTCGTCCGATTTTTATTTCAAAATAGATTGAGAAGATACACCGTCCCAAATAATACACTTCTGAATCACAGGACCTCGTCTATCTGACTCGCTTCCTTTTCTTTTGAAACATTTATATTGAAGATTTAATTGAGACAAATCAATTTTATTTTTTACATTTTGCTTCCATACTTCATTTTAATAATATTGTCTCTAAATCCGATTAATTACCGATCTGTTAATTATCGAAGATTAAAAATTACTACCCACAAACTTTCGTTAAAGATACATTCTTAACTTCTTGCCAAATTCTTCGCGGATACAGTGGCTCTCAGTGCGTTCGATTTTTTTTCCACCCTACACCGAGATCAATGATCAAGGATGAGATTAGACGATCTGAACAACAGTCGCGTGATCACCGTCGCAGTGGTCTATCTCAGTCTCTTCCTGGATAATGTGTTGTTGACGGTAGTCGGTAATTACGAACCAAATTGGGAGAAAGAGGCAGAAGGGACAAATCACGAGCTAAACAATTTGCTGATTCGAAAATGTTTCAGTGCCGATTATCCCGGATTATCTGTGCACGCTCGACGCGAATACGACCGCGAGCGCCGAAGAGGACGAAAACGGTCGAGTGGGATTACTCCTGAGCTCGAAGGCTCTGGTCCAATTAATTTTGAATCCCGCCGTGGGCACTCTCACCGGTACTCTGGGCTACGCCAGACCTCTGTTCCTGGGAAATCTCAGTCTCTTGCTAGCTGCTTTGCGTAAGTTATGAACGACACTTTCGATCGTATCCGCGCGCTCTTCTAATGAATAGAGCTTCACGTTCGTCCTTAACAATTCGAGGCTTATCTCACGATTTCGCGGAACAAGTTGTTTTATAAATGAAATGGAATAAAGTCGAATGTCGCTAAAATTTTACTAAAAATTGCATTCAAATGAAAATGAAAGAATATTTTATAGCAGTTTGCTCGGGTAAATTCAATTTTGCTTTTGACGAAATTACTGTTTGTTAATTTGATGCTTAAAGTTGAAGGCTTCAAGTAAACGAAGGCGCTTCTGTAAAACTCAAAGTTTTCATTGTTATCACAGTGTTTGCCTTCGGACAAACGTACGAGATACTGTTCTTGGCGCGAAGCATTCAAGGTATAGCTTCAGCGTGTATAGCAGTTTCCGGCATGTCATTGGTCGCCTCTCAATATTCCGAGGAGGACGAAAGGTCCAAAATCATGGGTTTCGTTCTCGGCAGTATCGCTCTGGGTGTCCTCCTAGGCTATCCAATCGGCTCCGTGCTATACGATCTCGAGGGAAAAATGGCACCTTTTCTATTGGTGTCCAGTCTCATCATTTTAGTAATTTGTAATTAACCCTTTAAAATTATAATATTGCAGAAAACATATTTCTTTGCGTGAAGATAATAAAATATCGAAATGCATTTTCGCAGGTCTGCAAGTTCTGACGTTAGGTGTTCAAACCACCGCCAAGGTATATTCATTATTTTAAAATAAAAACGGTTATATATATAAATGATTGATTAAGATAATACTGCATTTATAAAATACAACAGAAATGTGTAAAGCTTATAATTTCAAATATGAATAATTCGATGAGTGTCCATGTCCTTTCAAGAAATGAAGTAACTTTAGAGTCTGTAATTTTTTAATAAATTTGTCGCGTCAATTATATTATGCCAAAGATTACAAATGATAATAAATTACTTTCTCGTATTTTATGTAAAAAAAAATGCAATTTTATATTTATTAAAAGTAATTTATTTAAATTTTTCTGTTTCATGCGTATTAGCCAAGCGAGCAGCAAACTACTTGGCTGCATTTATTGTCCAATATACCCATCCTCATTATCTCTGGTGCAATTTGGTGCTCGACGTCGCCGATGGCGATATTAGAACCCTGCTTGCCGATTTGGCTCAGGACTCACATAAAACCTAAGGTATGAGACAGAGAACTCTTATTTGAAAACAGAAAAGTATCAGTGGCAGGTTCCGTCAACAAGTTTTCATCTATTGCAACTAATCCAATTTCATAAACTTATTGTCTGTATTATGATCATTATCACAATTAACGATA
Organism: Solenopsis invicta; assembly: GCF_016802725.1. Classification (NCBI taxonomy): domain Eukaryota; kingdom Metazoa; phylum Arthropoda; class Insecta; order Hymenoptera; family Formicidae; genus Solenopsis; species Solenopsis invicta. The sequence continues at coordinate 16,181,105 of NC_052679.1, forward strand.
ATAAGCAAAGAGATCAGAATTCCGTTAGATCACGGTTAATCAATGCTGGTGAAATTAAGCATAAAAAAGTGAAAAATCTGATCGTTCAATTTTCGATGCGAATGATTCTGTAAATTCTATAAAAGTAAAAAGTGCGTACTGCTTTTCTCGATTAACATCGCTTGCAGAAATGGCAATTGGGCACGGTATTCATACCGGACAGCGTGGGCTACTTAATCGGGACCAACTTCTTTGGCGTGATAGCGTATCGTTACGGGCGCAGCAAAGTGGCGATCCTGGCTATGTTCGTGGTCGGCGTTAGCGCCATTCTAATCCCGTCTGCGAATACAATGTCGCAGTTGATATTCCCGCATCTGGGAATGGGTCTGGGCATCGGCGTTGCGGATGCAGCTCTGGTGCCGTTGTTGGCCAGTTTAGTGGACCGAAATGGCAACTACGGACCCGTTTATTCGATCCAACAAGTGGCTGTCAGTTTGGCTTACTCCTTAGGTAAGGCGTTCTTCGAGCGGAAAATTAAGACCGGTTGTATTAATAGAACTGAAGGAAATAATTTTAGAGAGTAGAAGTACAAGTCAGAGGTCCGCCCTTGGCAAACGCTGCTTCCGATTGAGACGATTTATAGTTACAAAAAAATCTCAAATATTAAAGATGTATATCGCACAAATTGCATTTTTTTTTTTAAAGGGCCTATCACGGGTGGCGAAATGGTCAAAGCTATTGGATTCCCGTGGGTCATGCGAGTCGTGGGCATCGTGAATGTAGCGTACTGTCCATTGTTGATATACCTCACGTTGGAACGAAGAAAGTTGTTGGAGAGGAAAGAGGAAAAGAAGGACTACGACACGTTTCAAAAATCCATCACGCCCTACGAAAGATTTCACGATTCCGACGAAGATCTTTGACAGTAAACGAGATACATTTTTAGCAATAATCACAAACTGAATGTTAATTAACTCGGAGAAACTTTGTAAATTGTTACATATACGAAAAGAACAATTTTACTGCGCTTTATCTAAAAAAAATTTAGCTAGATACAGATCAGAAAATAATTTTATGTTAGGCCATCAAAATAATTATATCGGAGCATGATAATGTTACGTAAAATAGTTTTGATATTCTAGCAGCCAAGCTAAACATCCAATACAATTTTTTTTTAATGTAAAATTCAACAGAATTATTTTCAATTCTGTGTTTTAGCAAAATTGTTCTTTCCGTGCGTGTTAACATTTTTTTCTTTTTTCATTTCGAGAGATATGGTTCATCAGTTGTGTTTTTAAAAATATTATATCGTCTGTTTATTATATAATATAATTTTCGCGAGCCATTGTCTCCATTTTAGACAATTGCGCGATGTCAAATATCATTAAATTCGCTTTTGAACACCTCGAAATAGTGTCTAGTAATATTACAGTGTCCCCAATTAAGTGCGCTATGCAGAGCCGGGTCTTCGTCGTAATTGGTAACCCAAGTGAATTATTGGCCGAACAACATCCCCGCGGCTGTCATCCGTGGCACGACGACGTTTCTCGGATCGGAGAGCAGGAATTCGCTGAATTCGCGGAAGCGGGTACACGAGACAGGACAAGAAACATGCGCTTCCGATAGCGGAAAATGACGACGATCGATCGGCCAGCGCAGCCGGTAGTTCTGAAAGCTTATTAATGCACTCAATCTGCAGCGAAATTCGTTTATGTTGCATTAATGGTTCCGCTGTCTACCGCAAGCATTGACTCGTCATTAGCTTGCGTAGATCACCGTGCTGTACACAATGTATTCCGATCAATCGCGTGTCCCCCATCGGTCGCGTGCAAAATCGAGTGCCACGAGAAATCCGCGCACGGAGTTGTAAAAACACGGGGAAGAGCTAAAAATAAAAGATAATTCCCCGTAAATGTGATTGGAGGTACGCTTCGTTTAGATTCCATTTAATTTTGCGAAATGTTTATACTCTCGTCGTATTTCAATCTCTCGAATCGCAGTATCGCCGGCATTATAAATTAAGGGGCTCGTTCGTTTTTCCAGCGATCCGTGTACTCCCAGCCATTATTCCCCGAACAGCCTAATGATTTCGGTTTGTTCGATCAAACGACGTAAATATTGATCGTAGGAAAGGCGCGCGGATAAATCCCGGCTATTTTCCTTCGAGGGAAGTCGGAGGCGTAACGTAAACAGGGCGGCGGCGGCCGTGCCGTCGATGTTCGAAGGATTTGTAAACGTGGGGGAAGGGTGCGAGGGAAGAAACGGGGCGTGACTTTGCACCCCGGGGTTTATTCGGTGAACAACGCCGATCGTCATTAGCAAGGGTGTTAAACTAATCGCCGCCGCCACCGCGATAGGAGCTAAATGCAATCCCGTGAACGACTTGCGTGGAGAGCTTTCTAAAAATGAAGTCTCCCCTCGGAAAACTGTGTATCAATTTAACCGCAGTGCTGAATTATTAATAATGCACAGCTAACGTCATTAATTGATCAATCGACGTTGAGTTTTGCTATGGAGATTTTTACATCGCTACTATTATCTTTTGGATACCGGTTACATATCTGTATTTTCATGTCACTGCATTTTATATTCTGCAAAAGTATGCTAATTTCAGTTGTAAAATCAATGGTAAAACGCATTTTTTCTCCTCTGGTAGTAAATAACAGTGTATGTAATAGTGATAATATCAAGCGAAGATTGAATAGATAATTACTTCGTTGCATTTGTTGAACGTTTTACGTATGTAAATTGCGTATCATTTATGCATTTTCATTTCAATCGCAGTTTCCTGCAAAACAATACGCTCATTCTTTCTGCCACATGTCTGTAATTAACCGAAAAGGTCACTCCTGTTCGGTATTCCGTACCGAGTCAATAATTAATGTTGGTTAAATTATATCCTATAAATAAATAGGAAATCGATATGTGTGAGGGGTCCGTGCAACTTCAATCCCGCACGAAATAAAGCGCGCTGTGCAAAGTTCGTCGCACAAAAGCTCTCGACCGCGTCGTTAGCAGTGAGGTAGGTAAAAAGAGCCGTGATAAAACGCAAACGACGTCGACGACGACGACGACGGGGTGGAAAAGTCAACGACTGAATGGACAAAAGAACGTCGCGCATATTTAATGGAAGAGCGTGATGATGGTCCAGTGATTTTCGACCGCCCCCGCAACGGCGAAACGTTGATGGCCTCGTTTGCTGAAGCGAAGCCTCAGAGTAACGACGCGATAACGTGGCAAGGTAAATATATGAGATATATCGAGCAATAACGATCGCGGCATGTAGACGGGAGACGGAGATATGACGACGGAGGAAACAAGATCCTCTTCTGTAATCTTCTTAATTGTAAATATATCTCGCCACGCGATTACAAAATAATCCATCTTTCGCGGCAAATTTTCCATTCATTTCCACCCGTCGTCCTTTTCACAAAGATATAACATTTATATTTATATCATGAAATTAGACGTCATATAATCACGATTTTCGCCCGTCTCTCTCGAAAGGTCCGTTCTTAGTACACGCGTTTGACCTTTACGAACGATATCCTCTTCATTATCGTCTTCGTCGACGAGGAAGCCTTTTCAACTTTAAACATCCTCGCACTCCCCCCCCCCCCTCTCTCTCTCTCTCTCTCTCTCTCACGCGACGCCCCAATTCTGCAGGCCATTGCCGATCTTCATCTTTGTATTCCGTGATGCAGCTGAGATTAGTGGCGCGGCGTTGCATGAAAGATCGCGAAGTAAACCCCGCGATAAAACGTGCCAGCCCTCGTTGTCGACCCTGAGCGAAATTTAATGCCATTCCGCTTTTCTTTCCCCCTTTCCCTCCACCACTAACTCCTATCATTCTCATCAGCGCTAGGTCATTCAGACCCCTACAAATTTTGATGACTCCTCTCGGATCTTTTTCTTCTCCCCCCCCTCTGCTGCCATCTTCTTCCTTCCCATCCTCTGTCCTATTATCCTATTTTCGAAACCATAACCCTGGCCGGAATCCAACGGGACGAGAGCCCGTCCGCGGCGTTATCGGTGTCCCCTGGCAATCTGTCCACCAACATCGGCAAATGTTTTATCGTTGCGCGGCTCCGGAAAGCTCGATTGACTGATACGCGTAAATCGAAGCAGGTCCCGGGATCTCAAATCGTTCGAATCCTCCTCCATACTTCACCACCACTGAGAGGGAAAAAGTCGAGAAAAGGCTGAGAATGTGGCGCATCGTGCCTGTTTGTTCAAAACGATTGGATCGTTCCCACGAAAATATTATACTAAAGGAAAAAAACATAATTTTAGAAGAAAATATTGAAAACCTATATCGCACCTTCATGTTTCCATGATAAATCCCGCATACGCTCTTTTATTCGTGTCTTTCTCCATGACATTTAAGGGCGTTTTCATTCGTATTACGTAACTTCTGAAGCTCAACTTTCATGTTATGAAGCGTACACGGAAAGGGCAATTTTGCTGAAATAGATCTGAAAATAATTATGTTGAACCAGTGAAAAATTTATATTGGACGTTTAAGCTGATTGGTAGCGTGTCAAAATTTTTTGCAGCAATATCATCATGCTTGAACGTTTTACATAATTATTTTGATAACCCAAATAAAATTGTTTTCCGATCTGTGCCTAGCTAAATTTTCAGATACCACAATAAAATTGTTCTTTCCATGTAATTGCACAATAAGTGAACGCCTTCGTTTAAATATTTGCAATTATATAAAATATCTCTATACAGATTTGTATAGAGTATAAGTAACAGTAAGATTTCGCAAGCTCGTAAAGAAACGGCTTGCTAAACGCGCGACTCGCTTCCATAACGCGCGACGGAGAGTAGAACTCAATTCCGCTGCATTAATCTCGTGCCGGAATTAGAATCGCAGTTAACATCAAATTGCAGACAAACTGCAGAGCAGATAATAACAGGAAGAAAAACACAAATAAGGAAACAGAATCGTGACAGCTTGATTAAGTAAACCTCAGCGTTTCGTTCGTCGCGAGACAGACACCCGCTTTAAATCGGGACGGCTAATTGTCGATTGATCGTCCTAAAAAGGATCACGAGAAATGGGAATCCAGAAATACGTTTTGACTTCTCGTCTAGATGTATGTAAACACATTGATTTCGGTAGCGAGATTACGTCACGGACAGACGCTCATAAAATGCTAATCGTCGTTCAATTAATTTATCTTCGAATAAGCTTCGTAAAGGAAAAAGTAATATCTTTGTGAAATGTAAAGATAAAAATTTCGATTAACCAAGCACATATTATAACGTCATATTATCGTAATAATAAGAGACCAGATGTGTATTAATTCAGCTGCATGATCTTCAAATATTCAAAACAACTTGAAGAAAGAATACATACTTTTGACTCGCGTCTTAACGTTGTGGAAAGAAAAATTTGAAAAATAGGGCACTGTGTAACATCTGAGTGTGCAGCGTATTCGTGTAAAGCGTGTACTTTCTCTTCCATTTGACAAATTTTCCAGCTGACAAATGCATAATCGATAAATGCCTCGGCTGAAGTTTGATAAGAGACCGCAGAATTAACCGCGTATAACACATCCAAAATCCATTAATATTTAATGTTGAAACTTTATTGATTTTAGCAACTTAAGCGTCTCATCTGGACTCGACGGAAATTTAAAGTACGATTATCGAAGTATAGCTACCTTGCAAATTAAAACGCTGCACTAATTTTAATTCAAGTTGAAAAGAGAAGAGCAATTGAAATTTAATAAATTTAGAGAAAAATGTATGACACACCGTATACATGGATGCATCAACATAATCCGATTTTCACGTGACGGACATACGTCAAAGCTATATAAGCACGTGCGTATGTATTGCATAATAAACCGTGGAGCGTTAACACGAAACGCTTGCCAATTAGCATTGATAAGGGTTTACATATAATATCGAACGATTATACGGCTTCGGGAGTGAGAAGGATGCGATGCTCGTTAGCTGATATAAATCTTGTTTACAAAAGAGCATACCGACGCTGCTTGTGCCGTCGATGGTACTTGATTAATTGAAACTCAAAACAAAAGATCATAATTTGCGAAATTACTTTCAAATGTCAAGCCATGTCTCTAAGTGCATGAAAAGAACGGTTTCGCTAAATTGTCTAGAAATTTAATTGGGTGCAGATCTGAAGATAATTTTGTTAAAACCCTCAAACTGAACTGCTAGAATGTCAAAACTTTTTGCAGCATTGTTTGTTATTGTTCAAACATCCGTCGCAATTATTTTGAGAGTCCAATAAAATTATTTTCAGATCTGTGTCCAACTACAATAGATATTTAGATACTTGAACAGAATCGTTCTTTCCGCGTAGATCTTACAAATTATAGATTCATTCCGTTCCCTTGTTCCGATATTTTCTATAAGGCTAAAGACTAGTGCCCGTCGTAAATGCAATCGTATAAAGAGTCGTAGGAACGTTTCTCATTTTGTCGGAGAACGAAGAATCAAACTCTTAAGCAACTGCTGCAAAGTCCCTCTCTCCTCCTTCCCTCTGCGCGCTGGACCGCGATTCTCAATTTTTATATCGAATATTCGAAGGCCGCACACGTAGAAAGGAGTAATCTCATTTATTTTAACGTTCCGATATTAGCGATAGATACATCTCGCGTAGCAATTTTTGCTATAATACTGTCTGAATTTCATGAAAGTTTCATGAGTGAGATACCAGCGCAGTTAAGGGTTGAAATTCAACACCGTAACGTCGCGCCGGTATATCGCCGCATTAATAACGACGCACACGTCGATAGTTAAATTTCCCGAAACGCATTAGGCACAGGTGTTCGATTAATGGTCCCGCGCTCGTTAGCCTCCGCGAAACGCGCGCGAGAGAGCGAAGCGAAACGCGCGACGGCGACGCGGCGCGACGCGGGTCGATCGATCGAGCGCGCGCGGCATCATCATCATCGGATATCGACGCGTACGCCGGCCGGCGCTCGCGAAATTTCGAAGCCGAAAATCTCGCGGACGGCGGAAGGGGATGCTGCCTGCTGCCTGCCTGTTTGCCTGTCCGCTTGCCTTGCCTGCCTGCGTGCCTGCCTGCCTGCCTGCCTGCCTGCCTGCCTGCCTGCCCGTCTACCCGCCTGCCTGCTCGCCTGCCTGCTTGCCTGCCTGCGTCCGGGATACTCTCTCTCCGCCGGCCGCTATCGATCTTTCCCGGAGCACGACGAGAGCGCGCGCGAGAGAGAAGACGTCTCCTCGGTATCCCTGCCGCACGTGCGCACACACGTACACATGTACAGAGAGAGGGAGAGAGAGAGAGAGAGAGAGACGTACATATACGTACACACGCGCGACTTTGTCCACACCAGTTGTGGTAGATAAGCATCCGTGAGTCCTGCGCACACGCGTACATCGAGCGCGGCTATCTTACTCGCAAAGAGATGATAAGCGTTCGTGAGCCTCGTCACCCCGCGCACACAGACGCCGCGCGAGGACCGATATCTACTGGAATAGTACTCACGACCACGAGAACGATAAGCGAGCGCCCGTCGGACTCACGTGTATCGAGAAGAGAGAGAGAGAGAAAGAGAGAGAGAGAGAGATACGCAAATACGCAGACGTTACTCTCAGAGCAGCGCGTTCGATGCGAAGATAGCGATATCCCAAGACGATCGCGGACGGTAGCGTAGCGCGTACGAGACGCGCGGCGCGGAGCGGAGCGGACGAAGCGGAGAAGCCGTGGGAGGCTCGGACGCGTAACCAGCCGAGCTCCACTCTGCTGCTGCTGCCGCCGCCGCCGCCGTCGCCTCCTCCTCTCACTCTCTCTCTTTCTCTCTCTCTCTCTCTCCTCGAACACCCGCGTCCGCCTGACCCGAGAGGGAGAGACTTCAGTAAGCTCGGAGCTTTCAACCGGTCCGTAGCCGTTCGCTGTCGTCGTCGATATCGCCGGAGTCGCGTCGCGTCGCGTCCCGGCGCGAAACGCTGTCTGCGATACGCGACAGCGCTGGTGGATCGTCGCGTGCAGCGATCGTCCTGGACCCGGGATAATCCCTCCGCTCGGCGGAGGGGCTGTCGTTCGCGAAATTCCCCCCGGGAACACGAATCTCCGAAATTGGAACGAAAGTCGACGGAACTTATCCCGAGCGAGTGGAAACTGCCAGCGAGCAGTTAATCACGAAATATGACACTGGCAGGACGGAGAGGTCCTTCGGAAGCTGGTGCTTCGGAGACGAGTAACAGCCTACCGAATCGCTTCGAGACTCTAACTGACCTAAGATCAGTTTATTATTAGATAATCGCTGATCGGCGGAGAGCGTGAAGGTCTAAGCGGCATCTGCTTTTCTCTCACGCGACAATCCTGTCCAGGCGGAGGAAGGATGAGGACGAGGAAGAGGAACTCGCGGGGACGTGCCGGTCGATGCGGTTTCGAGTTCGCGATCGCGTGTCAACGGGCTGCGCGTTGATCCTGCTCCCGCACGAGATCGCGGCGATCCTCGATAAATAACTCGCGCGGGGCAAGGGGACGGCTCTTCTATTTGAGGCCGACGACGTGGAGACGATCGAAGCCGCGTGCGGAGGAGACGATGATCTCGCTCCCGGAAGCGGCTGGAGATCCTCCCCTTTAGACTCGATGTCGATCGCGCGCGATCGCGACGATCCTGTCTCGTGCTCGCGCGATATCGCACGCTCCAAAATAAATTGACGTGAGAGAGAAATAAAAAGAATTTCTTGGTACGAGAAATAACGCAATAAGGTAAAAAGATTAGATTAAAAAAAAGGGGGGGGAAAGAAAAACGCGGTTGAGTTTAACTTTGGGAGAGGCAAAGCTTTCATCCTCGGTCGTAAATCTTGCGACGGGAAAGGCCAGCGAGACAAGTGAGATGCCGTGCCGTGCTCTCGCAGGATGATACGGAGGCTGGGAAACACGCCGTGACGGATATATCGAACGACGACGAACTTGAACGTGAAAAAAAATACGCAAGTTACACGAGATGCGTCTGCGTGATCGTGATGCGGCGACGGTCGCGCTTTTCGGCGAGCAATCGGTTCCGTCCAGTCGATCGCGATTGAACGCTTTCGGGAGTAGTACGTCGTGTTCGATGCACAACGAGCTGGACGAGAACGAAAAACGCAATAGACCGAATGTATCCTTGACATGCTTGAATTAAAGAAAGGATATCGACGCGACGAAAGGAAGGAGGGCATGTTTACAGAGAGGGAATCGCTGGTGGAATAAAAATAAAATGCGACTTTTGCGTACACCCGTACGTTCGATGACGCTCGCGTTGAAGGGAAATGGTGACGAAACGTCGAGGGACATAGTGATCTGTTGAAATGACGTGTGCCCTACGTGGCCGACGAAGGACTCGATTGTACGTGAAGGCGAGCGTTCACGTGCGCCAGGGAATCGCGAATGACATTTTGCAGGAGTGATGGCTATTTCGGGCCGGACACGCGGGTGTGCTGCATTTATAAGACATTCTTCGCGAATGGTTTACTGCAGGTGAGCAACGCTGGCGGCTGTGTTTACGCTCGCGTATTTCTTCAGGTATTACAAGCAAACAAGAGATCGAATTTATGCATCGTGGAAATGACATCACCGAGGAAGTCCTTGATCGTAAATTCTTAAATGTTTCGATTCCGTGTTCAAGTAATTAACCCTAGAACGATATCGTTAGTAAATTTGACGTACAATTCTCAAACATTCTATTTCCTCCACTCTACATTGAGAAGAAAAGTTGTTAACTTTAACTAAAAAATTATTAATTTTAACTAATGTTTCAACTTGATTAACTCTAGGATGATATCGTGCATAAATTTGACGTACTCTTGAAATATTCCATTCAATCTCATCTTAACTGTATGTTACATTTTTACGAGAAGACATTGGACTACATATCCTATGGCGTTTCAAGATTAAATTTGATAGCGTGCTTCATCTTCCTTTCTTTTTAATTTAATAATTAGATTGAGTTCACAAAGCTCTAAATTCATAAATCATCAATTTTATAAAGAGATTAGATTGCTATCTAGATTTTAAATTCTGTCCATGAAAATATAAAATGTATAAAGGTCTTATGTTGTATTAATTAAGAGTGGCCAATTTTCTCGGACGTAAAATTTACATAGTAAATTTCAAATTCAATAGCAATACTGCGTATCAGTCAATAGAGATACTGCGTTCTAGAGTTAATAGCATGTTCCATCTTAATTTGACAATTACCACACAAATTCTATAAATGTAAAATGTAAAAAATACAATTATATTTGTATCTTTTATTCTATTAGAATAACTGAATTGAAGCATGTCAAATTGGTAGCTTTTTCAAATACTTATACTCTAAGCATAGCCTGCGCTAACCAATTATAATTAAACTGAACGTAAAATAAACATTATGAGGGAGTGTATTTTAATACGCAGAAATTGGGAAAAATGGACCTGTAGCTTTTATCTCCATAAAGATTTGTGCTCGCGAAAATATCGCTCTAATAGCTTTTAAGCAGTAAGTTATCGAAAGACTTTTGTCAGATCAAACTTTAATAACGCAAATAAACAATTTAAAAAATGCTATTTATTTGTATTGTGTAAATGAAAGGAATATGTTTTTATTTTTTAGAAAACCAAGTCAATAGATGTAGTACGTTTGCGGTGCGTTCAAATATTTCAAGTATAATAATAATTTTTTGGGGGGATCGGAATTAAATGTAATGCGACGGTGTCTCGTAGTAAAAATAATTGCGGAGATCTACAGTGCGCTTCGTATACTAGAGAGAAAATTCAACAAAAATGCTTATTGAGTTCGCATCCACTCGTGTCGCCAATCATTGGTGACATTCCAATTATCTGCAGTCTCAATTCCAATTTAGCAGATAAAATGTCAGAGTTATAAGAGCGAGAGACGCGCGGGGAGGATAATCATCGACAGGAAACGTATTAACAAGGGACTTAATGCGAAGCGGTTATTCTCGTTGAGAATTGTAGACGCCCGCGGCGGCGGCTGGGCGGCCTTCTTCATGAATATTGAATTGCGTAATTTCATAATTCAGTGATTAGACGTGGATTTCCCCGGTGGGTCGTTGCCTTCGGCCCTCCGCGGGGGAGGGAGGAGAGCCAAAGAAGACGAAAATGCGCAAGAGCGAGGACTAACTGTCGAGGAAAGAAAGATCCCGCCGTATACAAGTCACACGGCTCACATCGATAAAATATAAAATTCATGGGCTCGTCCTCGATTCTCGGTATTTTCGCGGATAACATTTCGAATGTTCGGATGAAATCGTGAAATCTTAAAACGTATCCGTCATAAATTGCACGAGATCTCGTCGGATTATTCCACGAGCGAGACAACTGAGAAATCGTCATGAATTACGTCAACGTGAATCACATTAACTGAGGCGGTAAAATGGAAAATTGAATTTTACATGTTGCCACACATGTACACATATTTATATATTAAAAATCAATGCAAATTATCGAAGAGCACTCGTCTATAAATAAAGCGACTCGTGCAACAATAATAATTTCGTCGTATCTTTATCGACGTGTTCAGAGTAATGAGAATTGTTGGTTTAATTTATTTAAGTACATTTAATTAACGTTCCTTTAATGAATTATTTCTGCAAGCTAATAAATTACAACAAAGAAGCAAAAAAAATAAGATCTCGATATTACCAGCGAGTAGAGTAGAATATAAGAGTAAAATTATCAGAGCGACATATTCCGCATCACGAAGAAACCGCATATTTTTTCCAGATTAGTATTTCCGAGACTCGCGGAGACGTACGTAAACACCGGGAAATGAAAAGGCGACGAGAACGTAAAGCTTCCTCTCATTCGCACGACTCTCCCTCGTCGCATAACTGAACGTTCCTATTGCGCTCGATGCACGTTACATTAAGGTGATATGGAAGCAGAAGACGAAGTGGATGATGAGTTGTCGGAGGCCGTCGACACGGAAGTAATTAAACAGTTTGCATTAATGCTTTTGTCGTTATAATCGTTGCAATTTAAATAAATTAACAACTTCGTGAATAGAACCTGGATATTGATGATTAGAAAATTGTCAAAAAAATGGCGTATAAGAAAAATGAGAATTCTTAAATATTTTTTTTTTAATACTTTAGATTAAATTTTAAACAAATTTTATTTATTTTCCTGATTCTCTTTTAATGAGAAATATGAGAAATTATATTAATAAATTTCTTACTGTAAAAAATTGATACATTTAAAAAATTCAAAAGATTCTTTAAAAGTCACATGAGAAAAAGTTGTAATAACAATAATTTAAGATATAATAAGCGCTAATCGACAAAACGTTTAAAAATCTTTTTTTTTAAGTGTGCTATCAAAATCCAAGTCCTGCTCATGATACAACGTACAGTCAAAGTTATTCAATTTACTTCAATTATTCAATTTAGAATATGCCTCCCTTTTCAGTCTCTCAAAATAACGTAATATGAATCAGAGATTAGTGAAATAAAATCAATTGTGGCGCGATCAAACAGATAATTTCAATTTGCGACCCTTCGTAGGCAAATCACAACAATAATCTCGAGAACTTCGAAACGATGAAGATCTCTACAAAATCGGTGTCCGAGAGGACATCGGAGAAGGACGATTGTCCTTTAGTGCGCTCGTCCAATCCCGAGCAATCGGAAATCGTCGGCTCCGCCGATAGTCCCAAAAAGTTGAAAACGTCCGTGCGATCAGAATCAAAAGTACTCCTAAGTACAAGCATAAAGACTGATGTGGAGATTGAGATCGCCAGGTTGTGCAGAGGCAAGAGAGTCAGCTACCAGGATACTATACACGAGTACGACGAAGACGACAACCTCACCATGGATAAGGTCGGAAGGTAATTGATTCGACGTTGCTCAATGTTGAATTACTATTTCTAAATCTTTCTATAAAGTTTTAACGTTGGAAACGTTAGCGTTGTCGTACAACATATTGCACTTTACACGGATCATTTTTACTTATTTTGTTTTCACATGTATCATTTAGATATTATGGAAAATTAACAGAAATTTGTAAAATTTAAAATAAATAATCTTCATGGTAAAGATATCTGGAGGCGCATCCTGCCATGGTCGAAACGTGGCTGCGGGAGAAGGCGAGTCTCCAGCTTCGGCAGAAATTACAAAACACGTGCATTCTGCAAACGATAACACCGAGCGTACCGAGCGCACACAGCGTGCAGCAAGAGGAGAGCCTGCTCAATCGGAGTAAACGCAACAGCGTCACATCCGATCTCTTTCAGACCTGGCTGGCTTCGAGTTCACCCGCAAAGCGCAGCAGGAGCCCCAGCAAGTAAGCAATGTTGACAACAAAATAATTTCATCTCACATTTTAATATTGTAATCAAATCGCTCTATGTTACATTAAGGCAAACAATCTATCATAATAAAATAAAATATAATAAACTAAAATAATATTCAATAAATATCTAATAAAAATCATGTGTAACGCGCGTTTTATATTTTTATAAAGTAATAAATCTTTCAAAAACACCTTTTCAAACCGAATCAATACTCGCTACGTTCTTAGGTAGCGTAAGTACTAAATCTTTCAGAACTTACAGTACGCTGATGGATCGTCGCGAGGAACTCGGTAGACTGGACGAAAGCGACCTGTTTATGGAGTTGATAAGGGACGTGGCGAACGAACTCGACATAAACGTCCTCTGCCACAAGATTCTGGTGAACGTCGGCCTACTCACTCATGCCGATCGCGGCAGCCTGTTCCTGGCGAAGGGACCCTTGGAGGACCGGTACCTGGTGGCGAAGCTGTTCGACGTCACTCAGGAGACCGAGCTCGAGGAAGCCATTCAACGGGCTAAAAACGAGGAACTCAGAATACCGTTCGGAGTCGGTATCGCCGGTTACGTGGCGCAAACCAAGGAGATTATCAACATCAAAGACGCTTACGAGGTTTCAGCTTTCGTTTCTTGGGGAGGAAGGTGGGGAAGGGGGTCAAATCTAATCGATTCATCGAGCACTGAACCTTTCGTTCAATCCCATTGACGTTACGATTATTACGCGGTAACTTGACGAAGGAAAACTGTAACTGACTCTCTGAATAATCATCTAAGAGCTAATTAATCGATGACGAGTTTTGTATCTTTGTCTTTAATTTAGTCGACAAGATGAAAATAGATATTTTTGTCCACGATTATCAGGATCCGAGATTCAACAGCGCCATTGACATGCGAACCGGATACAAGACAACGTTGATTCTGTCGATGCCGATCTGCAATTACGAGGGCGACGTCATCGGGGTCGCCCAGATCATCAACAAGACGAACGGCAGCAACGAATTTACGGACAGGGACGTCGAGGTGTTTCAAAGGTGGGCGAAGACTATAGAAGATACGTTTCGAAAGCTTGTAGTTTTGCATAATAATCGCGCGTAATGATAACCGAGTACCGGACGCTTAGGCTGACGTTAGAGCATTTGACGTTAGCATTTAACTGATTGCATAATGGCGCAAGGCCAGTTACAAGACTATGTAATTGCCATGTACGCGCAATTATAATCGGCGCCGCGCGCGATCGATACGTTTATTAATACGATCGCGCGTCTAATTTTACGACGGCATCGATTATCGTAGATACCTCACATTCTGTGGCATCGGCATACAGAACGCGCAGTTGTTTGAGCTGTCCGTACAGGAATACCGACGCAATCAGATACTCCTCAATCTGGCGCGGAACATATTTGAGGAGCAGAACAATCTCGAGTGTCTTGTCACGAAGATCATGACCGAGGCGAAGGAGCTGCTCAAGTGCGAGAGATGCGCCGTTTACCTGCTGGATTTGGACTGCGGCGAAGCAGTAAGTCTGCTTACTCTCCGCGCGAGAAATTTCATTTTTGCACAATACGTTACCTACAATAAATATCGTAACAAGGTTGCGAAAAATAAAAAGAAATTTTTTTAACTAGCTGCAAAACAAATTACCGTTTAATTAATTGGATATAAAAGAGAATTGCCGAATGTGTACCATTTAAGTTTTTTTTTTTTTTCCATTTGGAACTGATTTGTACGTAAGTAAACGTTGGAAATTGAAGCTTGATGTTTCAGGTGTCTATTGTTACACAGTATTTATTACTGCAATGTTTAACCTTTCATCAATAACAAATTAATTTATTATAAATATTCCTTATAGCAACAAAAGAGAGACAACCGGTCACTTAAATGGTATCGTCTTTTTTACAGTGTCAAATTTATAAATTAAAGTAATTAAAATTATAAGGAATCATTAATACTTATTTTATCAATAATTCATCAAAAAAAGGACCAAACATGTAATAATTAATAAATAACTATAAATATTAAGAAAAAATATGAAATATTGATGGGATACAATTTCGGCAATCGATACGCATTCAGTAACTTTCTACTAATGTTACAATATTCGTTTAATTAAACATCCAGCATGATACTCAAAGGCACAATAAGAGATGCTAAGTCTCGCTTTAGGGGCATCTCGAGAAAATCGTCGAGCGGCCCGGGAGATCGGTGCAAGAGAGCAGAAAGCCGTTATCGAGAAGAGAGGTGAGTGGCCACCGCCACGTGTGTTACTCGAATTTGTAAGTCTGATGATCTTTTTCTCTTTCCTGGCGGCTCAGAGCAATAACATCGACATGGAGGATATTATTCAACAGCACGTGAGTGTCCCGATTTTATAAATCGAGTACATACATAAATAAATAATGAAATTTTTCAGCCCTCCCAACAAAAAAAAAACATATATTCGTCGTTTCTTCGTTTATCTTTCGTGTTTTCTTTTTTTCGATACTGTATAATTTTACTTTCTTAGAAAAGCCAACGATTTTGTTTTTATTCTTCAAGTTTTATATAATGTCCAAATAATCTATTTTTTTCAGACATCGACCGAAGGTAGCAAATTTACTATGGTATTTGAAATGGAGAACGAAACGCAAGAAGCCCGGGTCTATCGACCAAGCAACAACAATCTATCGAGTTCATTGGGACAGATTGCGAGATACGTCGCCGCGAGCGGTCAAATTCTCAATATTGGCGACGTCGCTACGTGGCTGAAGAAAGGTGTAATAGAGAGCGGAAAGGAACCCATCAGAAGTATCCTATGCATGCCGATCGTCAACGGACAGAGAATCGTCATTGGAGTTGCTCAATTGATCAACAAGGTTCGAATTGATAAAATTTCATTCTTAATTTTCAAGTAATCCGTAATAATCTGTAATATAATCCTGAATAATCTATTATTAATCTGTTTTTGATAGTTTGTATTTGCATTTAAATTACTTTGCATTTAATCCTTAATAATCCTCAATAAGCAGTTAATAATCTGCATACGCTATTATACATGTGATTTTTTAAATGCTGTATGCTGCTTGAGAATAGATCACCGGGTGTCAAGCAATGAAATCATAAAAAATTCACATAACAAAGAAAAATTTAACAGATTTTACTGGCTTTATAATAAGAGGTATTTTTTCTTTATCAAAAATCGTCGAACAAAATTATTAAGAATAATAGACACTTATTAATAATTAAAAATGAAATTAATAAAACAAATTGTTCGCAGGACAACGGTACATCCTTCACCGACTCGGACGTGTCGATATTCGAGGCGTTCGCTATTTTCTGCGGCCTCGGCATTCACAACACGCAGATGTACGAATCGGCGTGCAAGCTGATGGCGAAGCAGAAAGTAGCCCTCGAGTGCTTAAGTTATCACGCGACCGCCAACAACGACGACGCTCTGCGGCTCGTCTCCGATCCTATACCGTCCGCGGAGACGTACAACCTCTTCAGTTTCACATTCATCGACTTCGACCTCACCGACGAGGACACGTGCCGCGCCACCATCAGGATGTTCAAGCAGTGCGATCTCATACAGAAGTTCCACATACCGTACGACGTCCTGTGCAGATGGATCCTCAGTGTGAAGAAGAATTACAGGTACACATTTCAATCTCGTTTCGCTTATTTCGTCCCACAATGCTTCTCTCTCAAGATACTAAACGCGCAATCTTAAATTATTCCCAACAGACCGGTAAAGTACCACAATTGGCGGCACGCGCTAAACGTCGCGCAAACGATGTTCGCAATGCTGAAGACCGGCAAGATGGAACAATTCATGACCGATCTGGAGATTCTCGGGCTCCTGGTGGCCTGTCTCTGTCACGATCTCGACCATCGCGGTACTAACAACGCGTTTCAGATGAAAACCGAATCTCCCCTGGCGATCCTTTACTCGACCAGCACGATGGAGCACCATCACTTCGATCAGTGCGTCATGATCCTGAATTCTGACAGCAATAACATCTTTCAGAATTTATCGATGGAGGACTACAGGCGTGTGATGAAAGTCGTGGAGAGCGCCATTCTTTCGACCGATTTGGCGATGTACTTCAAGAAGAGGAATCGCTTCATGGAAGTGATCGACGAGGGCGAGTTCGATTGGCAGAGCGAAGAGAAGAAAGAATGTAAGCTCTTCTTGATTTTTTTTCGACGATCTTTAAAATCGTCACGAGCGATCGACTAACTTTGCCCGTTCTTTTTCGCAGTACTGTGCGGCATGATGATGACTGCGTGCGACGTGAGCGCGATAGCGAAGCCCTGGGACGTGCAGCATCGCGTGGCGAAGCTGGTGGCCGACGAATTCTTCGATCAAGGCGACCTGGAGCGCCTTCAGCTCAACCAGCAGCCGGTGGCGATGATGGACCGCGAGAGGCGAGATGAATTACCGCAGATGCAGGTCGGCTTCATCGACGTGATCTGCCTGCCTCTCTACAAGGTCTTATCGGAAACGTTCCCGTGGATACTGCCGCTCTACGAGGGCACCACGGAGAACCGAAAGCACTGGCAGGATTTAGCGGAGAAGGTCGAGATGGGACTAACGTGGATCGATCGCGACACGATCGAAGAACCAGTGGAGGAATTCGTTTCTTACGAGCCTAAGGACATCGAGTTCACGGTCACAACCTTAAATTGCGCTCACGCCGACAAAAAGGAACAAATGCCGGAGAGATCGTCGCTCGGCAGGTTCGCCTCGTTGAGAAAGGGCGGACGTACGTTGAGTAAAGACGTCCGGCATCGCATCAGCAGATCTCTCTACGCCAGAAGCAGCTCGGAGGACGCCGGCAAGTCTAAGGCGTTGCTCCCAGAGAGAAAGAATCGGAATAAGCTATGCCTGCTCATTTGACGGCTAACTTCGACGACGCTCGAGAGCATCCCCGAATGATGGCCAACGGGTGGCGATACTTGGAAATAAGTATTTAAGTACACATCGCAGCTTCCAGGTCGCGGAAGATGGAATCTTTAACGTTGAGATTACCTGGAAGCTGGAACCTGACAGATCCGTTGGGCGAGCTGTCATTGAAAAAGAGCTTTAGGGTACACCTAGAAGTCGCTCTTAGAGAAATAACATTGTCTGCTTCAATTATTAAGTCAAACTACTCTCGAAGGGTAGAATCATACCGAATGGATTGTTTCAACGAGGCTCTTTTAAAGCTGCTTTCAGTCGCAGCGAAATACTTACGGGAAATGAATCCTTTGGGAGAACTCTTAGAAAAGAAAAATTGCTATTCGCACAGATGATCACTATGTACGATCTTTTAATTAAGAATGATCATATTTGGTCAGATTTAAGATTCATCGAAATAAGAAGACACAAAAAAAGAAAATGACTATAAATTTAGTAATTTCTAAAAACCAGACTTTCCGTGCGAAGAAACGAGTTTAATTAGATCCTGAGAAAACTGACAATATCGACAAAATGAAATTGCAATTAAGTCAAAGGTTAACTTTCAGTAAAAAAAAAGTAAAATACCGAAATGTGATAATTCATATTTCGACAAAAAAAAAACTGGTTTAATTATCGAAAAGTTTATTATACTTTATCACTGCTCATTTCATGATTTTAATAAAATTAAGAGAATTAAGAATCTTGATATTTTATTTGACCGAATTAGGCACAAATTCGAATCGAAGTACTCAAAGTTCGACGTCATTAACATGTAAACTTTAGTATGAGCGAGAAAAATATAGAACTAAATAAATGCATACATTTACATTTCGGGAAAACATTCCCGGAAGAAGAAGGAAAATACGCTCAAAGAAGATGTTCTGTTGATTCCGGTGCATTTTCCACTCTCTCCATTGCCAGACGTAGAAAAACGACGAATCAAAATACCGAAATAATTAACGATAAACGGCGAATCTTCGTAGGAAGACGATAAACCACGTGGTCCGAGAAACAGAAGAGGAAAATGATCGGAAAGGGACAAAAGAGGAGTATCCGATGCGATCTCATGCGTCGGATCCCGAGAAGACTGTTGCCCGTAGGTTTTAAGGCGATAATACGTAGACATCGGTATTACGTAAAACACGTATGCTTAGTCGATGGCTAGGTAGCTAGAGAACTTGACGGTCGGTCGTTGCACCTCACAACGACATTGCTCATAATCGCAATTCCGTAGAACGCGAGGAAGCGTGCTGTATGTGTGAATGTGTCGGGCGTCGTCGGATGATGATGATGATGATGATAATGATGATAATGAATTCAATTTTGACAATCTTTTTGTATCACATCTCGATGATATTCTAGGCTATACAGTTCGACGTACGAAGGGATCGGTGACGGTGACGCTTACAGATCGAAGACGTGCGAATCGGACTCGCGGACACGCTGCTCCAAAATACGGCAGTTTAATCAGAAACGAGTGCAGTTTTAATTGTTTTATCACACCCTCCTTCAGAGCGATCTCCGCGATAACGAAAAAAAAGAGAGAGAGAAAAAGAGAGATGCGTAATCGTCTAATCGATACGATTAAAAGAAAAAAACAACAAAAAAAAAGAATTGTTCTCAAATCGATTTCCTCATTTTAACTCTTAAAGTTTTTAGTAAAATAAATAAATAAGTTCAAAATATTTCATAGGTTCTATAAATAAAGAACTTTAAGTAGATATACATAAAAATATTTTAAATCTTGTGACAAATTAAAAATTTTGAATTTTACGAGAGACGAAAGAATCTCGTAAGCAAATTTAATCGCATTATGAATCATGTAAATAAAAAATTTCAGCGACACTAAATTTTGTAAGTGGAAATTTTTGAAACAGAGCGCATTTCCAATTTCGTATGTAAATAAATAAAAAAAAGTTATATGTTCCTACAAGAGAAAGCAAGATTTTTCTTTCAACGAATTTGAAGCTGACTTGGAGAGTCGCAAATACGATCGCGTAAATCCCGGAATATCTATCCTTCGATCTCTGCGTATTTATGTAAGATCTTTATGTGTACATAAAGATAGTGAGCGGTACTTTCATGTTGTATCGATGTCTTGTAAACGGAGGCAGGATTCAAACGCAACCGTAACGCAATCCGTGACGCAAGCATGATCGCGAGTCCATCGATTATTTTCGCAGTTCTTGTCGAGTTTTTGTCGAACCATTGACCCTTCGGGAGATCGGCGAGTTGCGCATAAATTACTTTTACGTTTTCATTATTCCATCGTTATACATGTATTCCAGATCGAGCGGCTCCGATCTCTGAGAGATCAGAGCCCGTGGTAATTTAACACTTCTTTTCTTTCGCGATTGATTAACGTTAACGCGTCAGTCGAAATGCGGTCGTACGCACCGTGAAAAATTTTTTAATTGGTTAAACAGAGTGCTCTCGCGTTACTTTCCACGAAAAATTCCCGAGCGCAATTGTTTTCCGAGTGTGAGTCTGAGAGTTGAGCAACACGAGAGTGAGATTGGTTTCTAGTCTTTTGATATAGCTGCGAATCAATATGCCTATCAGAAATTGTTGCACATGGTTAAATAAAATCTGGATGTGCTCAAACAGCCGCGCAGGCGTGCCGAATTATTTTAAATACCCGAGAATGTAATAGTTAAACCTCCTATTTAGACATCTTAGACAAAGTATTATTCGGAAGCGGTTATATTAATTTTAATTCTTAGAGACAATTTAAATTGTTTCTCGAATCAGTGAACATTAAGTATTTCAATTTAATCTAAGTAATAAATCTAATATAGGTTTTCTCGAAGAATTTAATTTTAATTTAATTATTATTTGGAGATCTCGAAAATATTTCCCTATTATAATTACATATAGGTCAATACAATTATAATGAATTATATCCAAATGTTTAATTATAATAATGTTCAAGGTTAATAAAAAAATATTAATACTACAACTTAAAGGACCCGATAGAAAAATTGAATTCATTGTTGGAAACATTAATATTAATTCTTTGTGACTGTGATTTATAGGCCTCTCGAAAATTCAGACTCTTGTGTCTAGACGAAATAAATTAACCCGAGAATAGTCACCTGTGTGGGATATTTTTTTTCACCCCAGTATAAGAGAAAAAGCGACAGATAAAACTCACGTCGCAGCAAATTTTTATATTAATCTAACATCCATACCCATCTTTTATTCGAAGATTTCGAAAACTAATTTGTACAATAGAAGCAAAGTATGACATATTCATAGTATCAATCTATTGACACTAGCTGGGATGCAGAAAACATCCTAGGTGATAGTTCACGTTATAAAATAAATCAAGAATGATAAGAGTTCATAAATTTCATAAATTCAAAATCACGATATGCGTTTGAATAAAAAGGTTTGAAATAAAAAGTATTATAAGCTATTAATACCTTTATGTTTATATAATACAAGAAGTTTATATCATGTTACTATAAATGCTTATTTTTATTTTTATTGAAAAATACTCCATATAAATTTTATATTTATATACTATATAATAAATAAATGTAACAAAACTAAGCCATTTTTAATTTTGCAAGAGTAAATACTACATAAATAATTTTATATAATAGCAATTTAGCCTTATTTTAAATTGATATAAAATAGATATTATGTAATGTATACATTTCATTTTCTAATAACTATTCTTTACAAATTTTTAAATATACAATTCCAACGAAAATCCGTAAAATAAAAGTATTTTATTAATTAAAGTCTTCATTTTTTTTTTAGAAATATTGTCAATAAGTTGTTTAATGTACTTCTTCCGTTTGTTTAATATTTGACTTTTTTGAAAAATATTAATTAAATCTAAACACTAATGTCTTTGGATATTAATAAATTATAGAATAATCAATATTATGTAATATGAAGTTAACAATAATAATTTTTAATTAAGAAAAAAATTACTCCCGAATTATTTACGCAAAAAAATGGGGTGACTATTCCCGGGTTGAAGACTATAAAATCTTTCAAATGATGAAAATCTTCAATATAATTGATTATATTCGACAACATCGTAATAACATACATTTTATCAGATTTTGTCAGTCAAGACACGATATTTCCCACAAATTAAATGTGAATATTTAATGTTCAATTTTTAATTTAAATATTAAAATTTTCTCAAAGACATTTTCTGTTCGATTGTGTAAAATCTGGACATGCACGCACATACCTGATGACGACCACGCAGCCATTGCACCTTCACTGCAATTGCACCTCAGGGAGGATGTAAGCTGAAGTGAGGACGTAAATCGGAGCTTCGACCGACTCTTCGGGCGTACGGAAGCAGATTCCGGTGCTGAAATCACAATGTTTGACGATAAGAATGGCAATTTCATGTCACGCCGGACGCGTGACGTCATAACAAAATCTTGAGATCTCGCGACGATTTTTCGTGCGCGGGATCAATCTTTAAATCGCTAAACGAGCGCAGGTTAATCTAAATGCGACAACTACGACTCAAACGACGAATTATTGCGAAAATCGAGCTGATCATGAGATAACGTGTACGCACCTGACAATAATCGTGCATCAATCGTGTTCTCTCGCTCGTGAAAAAGTAACCCGAAAGACACGAGGATCGAACAACCGAATCTGGGAACGAAATCGATGGAAACAATGTCGGTGCACGATGGCGATCGCGCACATGCCACGGATACTCCCGCGAGACGCACATACTGAGCAGATTATTGTTTTAGCACGAGATTTTGTTTCGAACGATCACGACCGCGACATTTATGGAGCGATTCGAACGCGACTTTGACTTCAACATGGCGCGTTTCGCGATTAACCGCCTGATTCGGACGGACGCTATCGATAGACGCGTCGCTGCGATTCTCGAAGCGGTCGACGCGGCTAGCTTCGCAGTGATCGGGTCGATCTATTCGTTTCCTGTTCCTTATCTCTCATCTATCTTACATATGTATGTATTTATAAATAAAAATGTACATATTTATTTATAAAGTGACGTGAACACTGCTTTCATTCAACGCGGAAATAAAATGCAGTTTCGAATCGCGGTTCGAATTCAATCGAGAAGCGATATACGAGTTTTGAAATTTTCGAGATGGCTTATTGTTTCTCGCTCCAGCCGTTTTATTTGCTGAGGGCGCCAGTGCACGGTGACCGTTCTGCATTAAAATTTCTGTAGACTCTCAACATAATCTTAATTTAACGCTTTTTTTTTACTCGATTTATTTACTTTGATAAAAAAAAAAAAAAGAAAAATTATTAAAAGCACTTTGAACGATCAAGCTGCATGGCATTTTGTTGCAACTTTTATAAATATCTTAATATATCTCATAAAACCGTTATACAATATGTATTATGTAATATATAATATTATATAACTCATAAAGCTATTATTTAATTTATATAAAATAATATAATAATATATAATGTTACATAACTCAAGGCTATTATTTAATTTATATAAAATAATATTGTTTTGCTTTTACTGCAGTATTTCAAAGAGATCTGAGCACTCAAAATAAAAAGAGAAAAGGAGAAGGAAACGTTCTCGATGGGAAATCGAGGGCGGATCACCGGATGCGCGGAAACGTACATTTACGCCGTTTTTATTATTAAAACAATTAGAAATTACACTCGTACGATGGTGTCCTTTACAGTTATGGATCCTCAATCCAATATTGGTCCTACTAAATTAAATTAAGTATAACAAACGATTCCTCCTTTTCTTTTTTGCCTCCATCCGTCTCCTTGTATTTCGTGTCGACGATTATAATCCGCTATATATACATTATATGCAAACATGCGCGCTCGCACATGCAGTCAGAGCCCTATGCACGTGATATTGCGACGTCCAAAAAAATTGGTTGATGGGAAACTTCCCGTAATTTTCCTGGGAGATTTCCTTCCTGCGGCTTCCCGTTTGCTCGGTTCTTTCTTCTCTTCTTTTTTTCCGATATCACTCTTCTCTCGGAGATCTCCCTTGATCGTCTCCTTTCGAGGGGATCTTCGGGCCAGTACGTCTCCTTCGAGCGCTCGTACGCGCTAGAAAATCGTACAGCGGCAGTGACACGCTTATTTGGCAAGATTCTTTCAGCAAATAACATCGCATTACAACGTCGGGCAGGCTCCGCCGGCATTGTGATCAAGAACGAGAGAGATCGTTCGCCGTTGTGCTTGATGCAGCAGCAAGCGCGCGTGAATTGCGACTTTCAACCGATAAAGAACATCGACAAGCCCGAATTCCAACGACGTGGATACGGTGCGAGATCTTCACGTATAGTCTTTCTTTGTGCGAGACTTACGTTACGTTGGAAATTGAGCTAGTCACAGTAGATTAGTTCGACGTTCGTCTCGACTGGAGCAGTCGTCGGATCGTCATTCTGGCGTTGCGTATCGCGCGTTACAATACTTTAGGCTCCCAAAGCGTGTAAAAGAAAGTAAAGATAGACATGGTGTTGCGTCGTTGTATCGTTTGAGATCATTATTATTTATAACTAATTAATAGGAAAACGGAATATGTGGAAAACGCGTCCAGCGTCGCGACGGGTGTCCGGTTTCAACTAAGAGAGCGGACTAAAGCGTACAAAGTTTCGCGCTGCATCGCAACGGCTTCGCCTTGATCACAATGCCAATCAATTTGTAAACATAACTTACTTTTTACATCACCGCTTTTTACACAATTTCTTTTCCTCTTTTTCTTTTTAGCCAATCCTTGGGTTCCTTTGCGGCACGATGAGTGTTTGTGCCACTAATTCCAATCGAATCTATCCGTATTCGCTGTCGAGAGGCATCCACACGCGCGACGAACTGAACATTCCATCCAATGTATACATACATATGCAAAAAGACTTTAAACTTTTGCGCGCGGATACTCAAACGCAATGGAAGATATACCGCGGAAGATGAGAACTTGGAGATTCGTTCGTCAGCATTCATCGAGAACAAGGCTCGCTCGTAATCGAGGTTCTTAGCTCGGCGGAACCTGAACAAAACACGCGCTACAGACGCTAACATCGAATGCCATCTCCTCGCTAAGTAATTCACGCAGACACGCATCTCATTCACGTCTCATTAATTAAATGCAGGTGATACGATAAAGTCATAAATGAACAGTAAAAAAATATGTAGACCCCGTCGTATACATGACAAATCAACGTGACGGCTTATGATAAGCCAACTCATGTCGTTCAGCAAACTGCACGAACACGAAGTTACGCTTTCGCTTACCGCGTCCTGATTCGTCATATACACTTCATATACTTTCGTATGTTATACGTTATGTGTACGCATATAGAAAATTGAACTTATAGAAGTGCCACGGCTTCGTTATGCATCCACGCGCTTCGATGTACGTCCTCCGTCGAGAACGCAGCAGCTGCCACTTAGGATCGAGACACCACGAATGCGAATAAACGTGCTCTCTTGCCGCAATTAAACTGACCTTGCAAGAGCTTGCTTTGTCACAATTAAATTCACAAAAATCTATGACGTAAAATCTCCACAAATCAATCAATCGCGTACATTTCTGCATACGTGCTTCTATTACCCATAAATTTTTTTCATACACGTATGTTATAAATCGACCAAACGACAAGAGAGTTTTGGTTCTTCGCATGCGTGTTCGGTAAGATTAATCGTGCAAGGTGCACCTGAGCAATTTGCGACCCACGAGATATCATTGACGGAAAATTTGTTCCTTCAAGCCTCATAGAATTTCTGCACCTTGCGAAAATGATTCAAACTAACCGATATGTCCCATAATTGTGCCGACAGGCACTCACGAGCGCGTGCATGTCCGTGATTCTGGCGAGGTAATGTCCAAAGTGCTGCGCGGGGGGTCACATGAAGAACTCCCTGGATCGGCTAATATGCAGTCACGACGCAGGTCTATCCAGTACCGAGATCTCTATTAGCCTGAGCCCGCGCGTTGTTGGGTCTGTCAGCAGGAGGCCACGCGGCTTGTACACTCGGTCGTTTTGCTCGCTAACAAATTTGGCGACTTTGCGCAGACACTTTTCGTAGTGTGTTTCAGTGCATATGCTTATCAGATAACCCGTGAGACAGTATAGGCAGCTCTCGCAGTAAGTGGAACAACTGGCACGCTCTGCCTCGGCAAAGTAGTTGTTCAACTGATTAATCGTGTACTCGAACAATTGTCTGTCCAACTACAAATCGGGAAAATATTTTATGATAAACATCTATTGATAGTCTCTCTTAATTTTCTGAAAGCACATTAGCATAACTTGCAATAGTTCACAAACTGTGATACTTACTCTACTTTCCAGTTCTGTAGGGAACCGCGTTTGGAACTTGACCATAGTACCTTCGCTGTAGTCACGCTGTATAAAAACTTTTTGACAGTTCTGAGGAGGCCCTCCACCAGCCTGCCCTCGTCCCGCGGACATGTCTTCCAGCGGTGTGAGGGCAGCATGATTGCCCTAAAAAGATACAACATTGCCATTTTTATAATACACATTTTATTCAACTTATATTCTTTATAATACCAAGACTATAACTTAATTTATATAATCTATATAGTATATAGTCTCTATAACCAGATGTGACAGTATAACAAGCTTTCATATACATTAATAAATATCTGCTACAAAGAATGTCTTAAATTATTGTTTATACTGATGACAATATCAATATCAGATTCTTGTACAATAACGTACTTTTCTCTCGTTAATAATCTCGTCAGGTAGTAGGCATAATGTTTTCTTCGAGCTCGGACTCTATAAAATAAAATGTGACATCGCATAACTATCTTTGAATTTCTCAGAAAGACTCTGATACTTTCATCTGCTACTTCTTGCAAACATTAGAACATACACTTACAATATATTCTCACGCTAATTAAGATCAACCAATAAGCATCGGAACATTGAATATCATCAGTGACATTGGAAACTACTGTATTTGGCATTAGCATAAACTTGCAGTACATTGACACACTTTTCTTTGCCATTATTGATCCCTTTAAAATGACATTCCCGATAAACTCTCCAAACCCTGCCGTGCACAAGATGCAGCTTAACGCTGACGTTTTAATCCGCGAGCTGTTCCTCGAAATCTCTCGTTCCTCTTTCATCTCGCGTCGTTCCACATACCTGGAGCTAACCACAAAAAAACCGCACCCAGCTCTCACCTCGGAAATCGCGAGGACGAGCAGTCGCATCCTCGCTCCGTTTCGCTCCTTTGAAAAACCGGGATGCACGACGGTGTCTTTTCCGATTTTCGGGAAGGACACAGATCGCGAGAGGGTTGATCGAGCGATGCGAAGGAATGACAGCCAGAGAGAGGCGCCTTCGAGAGCGAGCGAGGGAGATGGAGTACGGACGGAGGGTAAGAGTGAGAGAGAATGAAGCACGGAGGACGGACTCACCAGTGGCATTTTGAGCTTCGTCTTGCCGGTCGGTTGCCGTACGCTGCCGACGAAAGCCGAGCTCCGATCCTCGCCGTCGCGGTTGCCGTGTCTCTACACAGGCGCGGATCGGCGCAACGTAGAACCAGGAAATCGGCCGATGGACCTGGATAGACCGCTGTCGCCTGTACGCACCAGTACGCACACGAACGGACCCACGACCCCACGACTCCACGACTCGTGGCCGCCATTGAAGATGCGCGCGCATGCAGCACGACGCGTTGTCCCCCCCTTCCATCCCACCGCGCTGCTCGATCACCTCTTTCCACGGCTCGAAATACCTTACGTTTATATTGAATTACTAAATTTGAATACTGCCAATGAAATATTTACTTACAATACATAAGTATTTATTCAATAAAAAAATAATAATTAAATTAGTGATTTATATGATTACTACAATGTTGACTTTCCAGTCAGCACAGAGAATTCAAAAAGAATTCAGGCTTATGTCATCATTCACAATTCATTTTCAAATGCAAAAAGAACTCTTTTCAAAAAAAAATTCTTTCTGTATCTCAAAAACAACTCTAAATTGATGACATAAGTATGTGAATTCTTTTTATCTATTGTACTAGAAAGGGACAATAATCCCTCTTAGGACCCTCCCCAGATAACATTTCTTGCTGGCAAGTTTTGCGCGCGATGTGCATGCGAACTTTGTAACAGATTTGCATACGTTTTGTTCGTAGAACGTGTTACATCGTGTATATTGCTTACAAATGGCTAGCTCATGTATTGTCTCATGTACTGGCAAATTACATGCAGACGGCTAACATATTGGTAGTCGTTTGCTCCCCAGATAACATTTTTTGCGCGCAAAGTTTGCGCGTCTTATGCATGTGAACTGTGCACGCGGTTTGCGTGAGTTTTGCCCGCAAATTGGTTAAGCTCATGTATTATCCGATACACCAGCATATCACATGCAAATGGATACCATTTTGCATGTGATTTGCTGGTGTATTGGATAATTATATTTGCTCGTAAGTTGCTTGCACCCAGATAACATTTTTTGCGCGCAAAGTTTGCGCGTTTTATGCATGTAAAATGTGTACGCGGTTTGTGTGAGTTTTGCCAGCAAGTTGAAATTTTGTACTTTCAGATTGAAATGGGTTTAACAAGTGAGTGCTAACGCCACCGCTAGGCGGCCACGCCGCAGGAGATTTTCTCGTGAGTTGAGTGCGGCCACTTATATC
The DNA here is from genome assembly GCF_016802725.1 of Solenopsis invicta. Classification (NCBI taxonomy): domain Eukaryota; kingdom Metazoa; phylum Arthropoda; class Insecta; order Hymenoptera; family Formicidae; genus Solenopsis; species Solenopsis invicta. Next base: position 16,209,920 of record NC_052679.1, read on the forward strand.
TAGGCGTCACCGCCGCCAACTCGTCAGCTCATACCGTGGTGATACTTTTAGGAGCTGCATTTTGTAACTTCGAGACGAATACTCGCTCTCATTCTTTTGAAACACGGCGTGTGTGTGAAACGTTGTTCTACATAAAATTTTATATTTTTACATGTAAATAACAATTTGTATTGTTATTTAATCTTGTGCATAAATTAAATGTTTAATTCAAATTTAATCTTTTTTTAAATCTTTTTTAACAAAAAGTATACAAAAAATATTTTTTTTTGTAAACTAACATTTATTACGTTTACAATAATGTATTCTGTTTTAATAAATCTATCTTCGGATCTTATTTTTCAATCGGTCTTAATACCGTATTTTTGGTGCAGAAATCCGGATCGATTTGGATTACCTTTTTTTAAATCGGTTTTAATAGCACATTTTCGGCAGGGTATAGCTTATTGAGATCGCAAAGTGTGCTAGCATATTGCATGCATATCGCTTATTGAAATTGCGCACAAAGTGTGCTAGTGTTTTGCTAGCGCTTTGACGACGCAGTTGGATAAGGTTTTGCTTGCGTTGTAGGAATCCTTTTGGCGCGTGATTTGCTGGACGTTTACCCTCAAAATGTTTTCTGGGCATGATGTAATTGACAGTGTTCATCGTGAGTATGGTCATGGAGGTAGAGATCGTACAGTAAAAGCACTAAGAGATAATATGCAAATGTCACGATAGAATGCATTAACTTGTATTTAGATTTATGCATACCATGCCAAAAGAAAAAGAGTCATCCTAAGAAGGGACTGGTGGTGAAACCATTAGTATTTACAGAGATTCATGCACGCGCACAAGTTGATCTCATTGACATGCAGACGTGTCCCGATCGTGATTTCAAGTATATCTTAAACTATCAAGATCACCTGACAAAATTCGTGATTTTACGTCTTCTGAAAACAAAGACCGCAGAAGAAGTAGCTCACATTCTCTTAGACATTTTTTTTATTTTGGGTGCCCCTTCAATCGGACAATGGCAGAGAGTTCGCCAACCGCATTATTGAAGAATTGAAAACCATGTGGCTTGAGTTATCTATAGTACACGGTAAACCGCGGCATTCCCAAAGTCAGGGTAGCGTAGAGCGAGCAAACCAAGACGTACAGAAAATTTTGTTTGCGTGGGTGGAGGATAACAAGACCAATCGTTGGAGTGAGGGGCTTAAGTTCTGTCAAGTGCAGAAAAATTGCGCTTATCACACTGGAATACGACAAACTCCATTCGAAGTCATGTTTGGTAGGTAAGCATACCTTTAATACGTAAGTTTCTGTATACAAATACTACCTATAGATAAGTGAAGAAATTGACCGATTTTTTGTTACAGAAAGAAAAGCTCACGTAGGAATACAGACTCTACCAGATTCTATAAAAAAGATTCTCCGCACTGAGGAAGAATTAGAAAGCACTTATATAGGTAAATCTATCATCAGAAGAGAACGAAAATACATCTGTTGTTCCAAAACAAGACGATTCCAACCCAATTACAAATCCCGTAGAAGAAATAAATATTCGACAAAACGTTTTCACGGATATAAAAATATGTTGTATTTGCAAAAAAGAAAGTTCTGGAGGACATACCTGCTGTAAATATGGGCAAATTGTACACACATGCGCTGATAGTACTATAAGTACAGAAGAAGGCTTTGGAAGTACAGTGGTATGTATCCGCTGCGCGCAAAAAGAATTAATAACTATAAATAAAGAAAAGGCTATTGATGGAGCTCAAGCAAATACTATGAAACAATTATCCGATAAAAAATTTCCACCTATTGAGGTGGGAAAAATTGTTACTGTGCCTATTCCATGCGTGGATAGAGCAAAAAGTGACGCTCGAAATGCACTTGGCATAATAACAGAAAAAACCGGTGACGGATTGTATAAGGTAGGCACCAAACAAGGAACTATAAATACACTTTTCTCAAGGAATCAGATACAAAAATGTAAGGAAAATTTGATTAATGTTAATGACATACCCAATATAGAATTATCCTTGAGAGAAATTAGTACCAAAGATTCAAAGTTTGGAGGCCAAGGCTTTATAAAATGTAATTGTAATAAAAAGTGTAATTCTAATTTGTGCAAATGCAAAAAGTCAAACGTATTGTGCAATTCTAAATGTCATAAATCAACTGATTGCCAGAATAAATGATTCACTTATTCTTGATTCTTAACTTATTGTCGATTTATGATATTTCGATAATTATTTCTTTTTAATTCTTTTTTACACTATGAATTTCAAATTCTTTTATGTTCTGTACTTTTGAAAAATAGTTTTTCATATTGTCTCTAATTTTAAAAATATTTCTTTTTTATCAATTAATTTAAAAAATAATTAAAATATTTTTATGTTTTGTGCTTTTAAAGAGAGTATATTTTATGTTCTAAGAGGCTAAATTTTTACCAAAGATATGTCTATATTTTATATTATTAATTACAGTATTTTATATTATGTTAAAAGTATATACCTAACTAACACTAAATATAGGTACTTTCTAAGTGTAAGATGTTATGTTTGATGATGCCAGAATAAGGGATTTACTTATTCTTGATTCTTACACTTATTGTCGATTTATGATATATTTCGATAATTATTTCTTCTTAATTCCTTTTTATACTATTTCAAATTCTTTCATGTTCTGTACTTTTCGAAAAGATTTTTTATATTGTCTCTAATTTTGAAAATATTTTTTTTATATTGGTTATTTAAAAAAATAATTAAGATATTTTTATGTTATGTGCTTTTAAAGAGAGATTTTATGTTCTAAAAGGCTAAATTTTCATCAAAGATATGTCTATTTTATATTTCCTAGTAATTACAGTATTTTATATTATATTAAAATTCTTTTGTGTTCTGTACTTAACCAACTTAGCCCGTTTCTTACCTAACCAACACTAAATATAAGTACTTTCTAAGATATTATGTTTACAAAATATTTTACCAAAGCTACATTTTTAAGGAGAAAAAACTATGTACAAGAGTAAAAAAGTAAATAAAAAGCCACATTATGTTAACAATAAGAATAGTAAAACTAATCTTGATTTTATTTGTTAACAGTCACATAGTCTGAATTAAGCCACACCTAGGATTGACTGGTCAAAGTCCGAAGTGATTTTTCTTTAGTTTCTAACTTTGACCAGCCGTATTAGTTATTTCTAGGATTGACTAGTCAAAAGCCGAAACGCAAAACTTATTTCGGGCTTTGACTAAGACGCTTGGTCGTTCCTGAGGATTAACTAGTCAATCCTAGGAATGCCTGCGTTTCGGGCTTTGACTGTAACATATATATTAAAATTAGGGAATCTAGAGGCGCGGTCGCGACTCGCGCCTATGTAGGAAAAGCGAGTCGCAGACCGACCCTCTTTTACGCGAGTCAGCGAGTTCCAAGCACGCAAGATTATCAGATTTCAGTAATGGCTGAACCGATCAAGTTCTGAGTAGTCTCAAACGATAGCTTGGCCCCGACTTGTATAATAAAAGTGTTTTTATTTTTTCTCTCCGTGCCCTACGAGCGGAGATATCGCGACGCAAAGTCTAAATATTCTACATTTCATTTAAGAAACGTCGTCGTCGCCCTCAGGAATTCTCCCTTTCATATTTTCGACACAAGTAGCGCTGGCATACATCAGTCAGCCGTATGCGACTTGTGGTGTACTTGTGGTATGTTATATGTGGTGTAGTATTTCTTGTCATCTTGTCATCATCATCATATCCGTCGTGACAGGTTCTTTAACCTGATTTTTATTCGTCAGTCATTATTAACAATAATCTTGGTAAAAGTCTCTGACTAGCTTTGTTTTATTCTTTTTTATTGTGAATTTATATATTTTATTATAATTTATTGCAGACATAAGGATTGCATTGAACATTGAGCTACAAAATAAATTATGATCAGAAATATTTAAATAGTCTGTCAGTGGAGGAGACAGACATTGCGCTGCAAATAGATAATAAAATATCATTACAAGAACACGATGCCGATATTGAAAAAAATATAATATAACAATTGTCAACTTTGAACAATCCGTTTTTCATGAAAGCTATGGAAGAGTACGTGTCATGTGAATTATATAAAAACGATACGGTGGATGCTCGTATGCATAATACTCTTAATTCTAAAGCAAGGTCAGATACATAATTTAATCGTATATATATATATATATATATATATATATATATATATATATATATATATATATATATATACCTAAGTGGTATTTATATATACCTTTATTTATATATACCTTTTGAAAGAAAAGGTAAAAAAAGGCGCCTATGTGTGTGCGCGCACCTAAAAATTTTTATTTTTTCAACCCAAATAATATGTATTATTTAATATTTTCTACAAAATCTCTTATTCCAACCTAAGTGGTATTTACTTAAAATAAATATCTTGAAATTGTATAATAAACATGATATACGTTTATTCAAAAAAATGCATGAAATCTTTTAAAGTGCGCCTATTATGAAGAGAATATACTTTTTCTACAAAATCCATGGTAGTATTTGTATTTTTTTGAAAAATATTCCTATTCTAACTCTACTGGCAGTATCTTTAATTTTTATACAAAACCCACGTGGTACTATATCTTCTCTGTATTGTCATTGAAAAATCTTCCTATTGCAAAAATTCAAGTGATAGCACCTTTAATTCTCATTGAAAAATTTTATTTCAACTCAAATGGTATTTCAACATTTAATTTCAAAGAATTAAAGAGGAAACAATACAAAATGAGAAAATTTTATTGAAATAAAAAATTTTTAATGTACAAAAACATGGCTCTGCTAAATAGGAAAAGCAGAAAAGACATAAGAAAGAATGCAATAAATGTAACACTTGTAAAATATGCATTATAAAAGCAATTTATGAAATAAGTTTTAGTTTCATTAACATTTAAGTAACATCGTAAGTCAAATTAAGATACCACTTGGATCTTAAAAAAATAAAGATGAAAAAACTCTTTATTTCAATAAAATGTTCTCATTTCTGTTAACATATAAATTATTTAGGTTAAAATAGATTACAAAATTTTAATATGTTATTTATTTTCAATTAAATACCAGTTGGTTTGGAAGATTTTCAATGACAATACAGAGATAGTAGCAATTAGGTTTTGTACAGAAATTATTCAATTCTTCTCATTGCTTTTTCTATTTAGCAGCGCCATGTTTTTGTACATCAAAAATTTTTTATTTCAATAAAATTTTCTTATTTTGTACCGTTTCCTCTTTAATCTTTTAAATTAAATGTTATATATTCCATTAAAACTTATTAAAATTAAATACAACCACTTGGGTTAAAATTGAAAGATTTTTCAATGGAAATACAAAAATAGTACACTTTGATTGTTTAAAAGATTTTTTGGAAAAATGCGTTTAGGTTGAATTAAATTACATAATATTTAAGGAAATACTACTTGGAATAAATTTTTTCAATGAGAATTAAAAATGCTATCACTTGAATTTTTAAAATACAAAGATTTTTCAATGACAATACAGAGATAGTATCACGTAGGATTTATATAAAAGTTGAAGATACTAGCAGTTGGGTTAAAATAGAAGTTTTTCAAAGAAAATACAAATACTACTACTTTAATTTTGTAGAAAAAGTATATTCTCTTTATAATAAGCGCACTTTAAAAGATTTCACACATTTTTTTTTTAATAAACGTATATCATTTTTATTAGATTACATATTTTCAAAATAAGTTGCGCGCAACACACATAGGCGCTTTTTTTACCTTTTTTTTGAAAAGGTAATTTTGTACTGATTAATTTTATACATAATAAAAATAAGGTGAAAATATAAAAGTATTATTAAAGGATTGTTACGTCGAAATATTACGATTTTTTATACGCGGGTTACATAACTACAGATAAAAATTCAATGTTATCCGCGATAACAAATGACAGCTGCATACACTGCAGCCCAAGCTCCATATCTTTCCGTCACATTTAACATTTCAATAATAAGAAATTAAAAAAAATATAATTTGACACGATTGAAAAAAGATGAATAAAGCCAAAACGTATTAAATCTTACGTAAACAATGTTTTATATATGTATTAAATTATATATAGTAAATGAAACGTTTTGGCTTTATTGCGTATAAAAAATCGTAATATTTCGACGTAACAATCCTTTAATAATACTTTTATATTTTCACCTTATTTTTATTATGTATAAAATTAATCAGTACAAAATTACCTTTTTGTACTTTTGTAATTTTGTACTGATTAATTTTATACATAATAAAAATAAGGTGAAAATATAAAAGTATTATTAAAGGATTGTTACGTCGAAATATTACGATTTTTTATACGCAATAAAGCCAAAACGTTTCATTTACTATATATAATTTAATACATATATAAAACATTGTTTACGTAAGATTTAATACGTTTTGGCTTTATTCATCTTTTTTCAATCGTGTCAAATTATATTTTTTTTAATTTCTTATTATTGAAATGTTAAATGTGACGGAAAGATATGGAGCTTGGGCTGCAGTGTATGCAGCTGTCATTTGTTATCGCGGATAACATTGAATTTTTATCTGTAGTTATGTAACCCGCGTATAAAAAATCGTAATATTTCGACGTAACAATCCTTTAATAATACTTTTATATTTTCACCTTATTTTTATTATGTATAAAATTAATCAGTACAAAATTACCTTTTCAAAAAAAAGGTAAAAAAAGCGCCTATGTGTGTTGCGCGCAACTTATTTTGAAAATATGTAATCTAATAAAAATGATATACGTTTATTAAAAAAAAAATGTGTGAAATCTTTTAAAGTGCGCTTATTATAAAGAGAATATACTTTTTCTACAAAATTAAAGTAGTAGTATTTGTATTTTCTTTGAAAAACTTCTATTTTAACCCAACTGCTAGTATCTTCAACTTTTATATAAATCCTACGTGATACTATCTCTGTATTGTCATTGAAAAATCTTTGTATTTTAAAAATTCAAGTGATAGCATTTTTAATTCTCATTGAAAAAATTTATTCCAAGTAGTATTTCCTTAAATATTATGTAATTTAATTCAACCTAAACGCATTTTTCCAAAAAATCTTTTAAACAATCAAAGTGTACTATTTTTGTATTTCCATTGAAAAATCTTTCAATTTTAACCCAAGTGGTTGTATTTAATTTTAATAAGTTTTAATGGAATATATAACATTTAATTTAAAAGATTAAAGAGGAAACGGTACAAAATAAGAAAATTTTATTGAAATAAAAAATTTTTGATGTACAAAAACATGGCGCTGCTAAATAGAAAAAGCAATGAGAAGAATTGAATAATTTCTGTACAAAACCTAATTGCTACTATCTCTGTATTGTCATTGAAAATCTTCCAAACCAACTGGTATTTAATTGAAAATAAATAACATATTAAAATTTTGTAATCTATTTTAACCTAAATAATTTATATGTTAACAGAAATGAGAACATTTTATTGAAATAAAGAGTTTTTTCATCTTTATTTTTTTAAGATCCAAGTGGTATCTTAATTTGACTTACGATGTTACTTAAATGTTAATGAAACTAAAACTTATTTCATAAATTGCTTTTATAATGCATATTTTACAAGTGTTACATTTATTGCATTCTTTCTTATGTCTTTTCTGCTTTTCCTATTTAGCAGAGCCATGTTTTTGTACATTAAAAATTTTTTATTTCAATAAAATTTTCTCATTTTGTATTGTTTCCTCTTTAATTCTTTGAAATTAAATGTTGAAATACCATTTGAGTTGAAATAAAATTTTTCAATGAGAATTAAAGGTGCTATCACTTGAATTTTTGCAATAGGAAGATTTTTCAATGACAATACAGAGAAGATATAGTACCACGTGGGTTTTGTATAAAAATTAAAGATACTGCCAGTAGAGTTAGAATAGGAATATTTTTCAAAAAAATACAAATACTACCATGGATTTTGTAGAAAAAGTATATTCTCTTCATAATAGGCGCACTTTAAAAGATTTCATGCATTTTTTTGAATAAACGTATATCATGTTTATTATACAATTTCAAGATATTTATTTTAAGTAAATACCACTTAGGTTGGAATAAGAGATTTTGTAGAAAATATTAAATAATACATATTATTTGGGTTGAAAAAATAAAAATTTTTAGGTGCGCGCACACACATAGGCGCCTTTTTTTACCTTTTCTTTCAAAAGGTATATATAAATAAAGGTATATATAAATACCACTTAGGTATATATATATATATATATATATATATATATATATATATATATATATATATATATATATACGATTAAATTATGTATCTGACCTTGCTTTAGAATTAAGAGTATTATGCATACGAGCATCCACCGTATCGTTTTTATATAATTCACATGACACGTACTCTTCCATAGCTTTCATGAAAAACGGATTGTTCAAAGTTGACAATTGTTATATTATATTTTTTTCAATATCGGCATCGTGTTCTTGTAATGATATTTTATTATCTATTTGCAGCGCAATGTCTGTCTCCTCCACTGACAGACTATTTAAATATTTCTGATCATAATTTATTTTGTAGCTCAATGTTCAATGCAATCCTTATGTCTGCAATAAATTATAATAAAATATATAAATTCACAATAAAAAAGAATAAAACAAAGCTAGTCAGAGACTTTTACCAAGATTATTGTTAATAATGACTGACGAATAAAAATCAGGTTAAAGAACCTGTCACGACGGATATGATGATGATGACAAGATGACAAGAAATACTACACCACATATAACATACCACAAGTACACCACAAGTCGCATACGGCTGACTGATGTATGCCAGCGCTACTTGTGTCGAAAATATGAAAGGGAGAATTCCTGAGGGCGACGACGACGTTTCTTAAATGAAATGTAGAATATTTAGACTTTGCGTCGCGATATCTCCGCTCGTAGGGCACGGAGAGAAAAAATAAAAACACTTTTATTATACAAGTCGGGGCCAAGCTATCGTTTGAGACTACTCAGAACTTGATCGGTTCAGCCATTACTGAAATCTGATAATCTTGCGTGCTTGGAACTCGCTGACTCGCGTAAAAGAGGGTCGGTCTGCGACTCGCTTTTCCTACATAGGCGCGAGTCGCGACCGCGCCTCTAGATTCCCTAATTTTAATATATATGTTACAGTCAAAGCCCGAAACGCAGGCATTCCTAGGATTGACTAGTTAATCCTCAGGAACGACCAAGCGTCTTAGTCAAAGCCCGAAATAAGTTTTGCGTTTCGGCTTTTGACTAGTCAATCCTAGAAATAACTAATACGGCTGGTCAAAGTTAGAAACTAAAGAAAAATCACTTCGGACTTTGACCAGTCAATCCTAGGTGTGGCTTAATTCAGACTATGTGACTGTTAACAAATAAAATCAAGATTAGTTTTACTATTCTTATTGTTAACATAATGTGGCTTTTTATTTACTTTTTTACTCTTGTACATAGTTTTTTCTCCTTAAAAATGTAGCTTTGGTAAAATATTTTGTAAACATAATATCTTAGAAAGTACTTATATTTAGTGTTGGTTAGGTAAGAAACGGGCTAAGTTGGTTAAGTACAGAACACAAAAGAATTTTAATATAATATAAAATACTGTAATTACTAGGAAATATAAAATAGACATATCTTTGATGAAAATTTAGCCTTTTAGAACATAAAATCTCTCTTTAAAAGCACATAACATAAAAATATCTTAATTATTTTTTTAAATAACCAATATAAAAAAAATATTTTCAAAATTAGAGACAATATAAAAAATCTTTTCGAAAAGTACAGAACATGAAAGAATTTGAAATAGTATAAAAAGGAATTAAGAAGAAATAATTATCGAAATATATCATAAATCGACAATAAGTGTAAGAATCAAGAATAAGTAAATCCCTTATTCTGGCATCATCAAACATAACATCTTACACTTAGAAAGTACCTATATTTAGTGTTAGTTAGGTATATACTTTTAACATAATATAAAATACTGTAATTAATAATATAAAATATAGACATATCTTTGGTAAAAATTTAGCCTCTTAGAACATAAAATATACTCTCTTTAAAAGCACAAAACATAAAAATATTTTAATTATTTTTTAAATTAATTGATAAAAAAGAAATATTTTTAAAATTAGAGACAATATGAAAAACTATTTTTCAAAAGTACAGAACATAAAAGAATTTGAAATTCATAGTGTAAAAAAGAATTAAAAAGAAATAATTATCGAAATATCATAAATCGACAATAAGTTAAGAATCAAGAATAAGTGAATCATTTATTCTGGCAATCAGTTGATTTATGACATTTAGAATTGCACAATACGTTTGACTTTTTGCATTTGCACAAATTAGAATTACACTTTTTATTACAATTACATTTTATAAAGCCTTGGCCTCCAAACTTTGAATCTTTGGTACTAATTTCTCTCAAGGATAATTCTATATTGGGTATGTCATTAACATTAATCAAATTTTCCTTACATTTTTGTATCTGATTCCTTGAGAAAAGTGTATTTATAGTTCCTTGTTTGGTGCCTACCTTATACAATCCGTCACCGGTTTTTTCTGTTATTATGCCAAGTGCATTTCGAGCGTCACTTTTTGCTCTATCCACGCATGGAATAGGCACAGTAACAATTTTTCCCACCTCAATAGGTGGAAATTTTTTATCGGATAATTGTTTCATAGTATTTGCTTGAGCTCCATCAATAGCCTTTTCTTTATTTATAGTTATTAATTCTTTTTGCGCGCAGCGGATACATACCACTGTACTTCCAAAGCCTTCTTCTGTACTTATAGTACTATCAGCGCATGTGTGTACAATTTGCCCATATTTACAGCAGGTATGTCCTCCAGAACTTTCTTTTTTGCAAATACAACATATTTTTATATCCGTGAAAACGTTTTGTCGAATATTTATTTCTTCTACGGGATTTGTAATTGGGTTGGAATCGTCTTGTTTTGGAACAACAGATGTATTTTCGTTCTCTTCTGATGATAGATTTACCTATATAAGTGCTTTCTAATTCTTCCTCAGTGCGGAGAATCTTTTTTATAGAATCTGGTAGAGTCTGTATTCCTACGTGAGCTTTTCTTTCTGTAACAAAAAATCGGTCAATTTCTTCACTTATCTATAGGTAGTATTTGTATACAGAAACTTACGTATTAAAGGTATGCTTACCTACCAAACATGACTTCGAATGGAGTTTGTCGTATTCCAGTGTGATAAGCGCAATTTTTCTGCACTTGACAGAACTTAAGCCCCTCACTCCAACGATTGGTCTTGTTATCCTCCACCCACGCAAACAAAATTTTCTGTACGTCTTGGTTTGCTCGCTCTACGCTACCCTGACTTTGGGAATGCCGCGGTTTACCGTGTACTATAGATAACTCAAGCCACATGGTTTTCAATTCTTCAATAATGCGGTTGGCGAACTCTCTGCCATTGTCCGATTGAAGGGGCACCCAAAATAAAAAAAATATCTAAGAGAATGTGAGCTACTTCTTCTGCGGTCTTTGTTTTCAGAAGACGTAAAATCACGAATTTTGTCAGGTGATCTTGATAGTTTAAGATATACTTGAAATCACGATCGGGACACGTCTGCATGTCAATGAGATCAACTTGTGCGCGTGCATGAATCTCTGTAAATACTAATGGTTTCACCACCAGTCCCTTCTTAGGATGACTCTTTTTCTTTTGGCATGGTATGCATAAATCTAAATACAAGTTAATGCATTCTATCGTGACATTTGCATATTATCTCTTAGTGCTTTTACTGTACGATCTCTACCTCCATGACCATACTCACGATGAACACTGTCAATTACATCATGCCCAGAAAACATTTTGAGGGTAAACGTCCAGCAAATCACGCGCCAAAGGAATTCCTACAACGCAAGCAAAACCTTATCCAACTCCGTCATCAATTTCAATAAGCGATATGCACGCAAAATGCTAGCACACTTTGCCGAAACGTAAACATTCTATTTCAAGATATGAAATCATCTTATGCGAGAAAAACATGCGTTCAACTTTCATTGAGAACATTTTTCTTTATCTCTTAGTTTCGACGATACACGCTTCAAAAGAAAAAACCCTATTTTCTTCAAAGGGGTGTTTCACCCTTAAAAGTGTATTAGGACACGTGTAAAAAATACGTGTCCCTTATTTTCATCTGTACTACAACATATTAAAAACTCGTTTTAATCACGGCACTTCCCTGTGTTTCCTTGTGAGTATATTTTTATATATTACTAAATATAAGAGAAATTTTTTGTCAATTTACAGCAATAATCCTTTGCATCAGCATTAGCTTATCGATCTTTTTTCATTGCTACATTATTTAATACAATAATAATAGCCGCAAAAGTACGTTCTACTGCATCACATACACGGTATTGAACTGTCCATCTTGTGCTACTCAATCGCTTCAATTCAATTGGTTGTCGTGTAAAGTTTTTTTTGCAAATCTATGAATACAGGATGTATTGTTGAACATGACATAAAAACATACAATTTTTCTAAAATCGAAAAAAAATTGAAGCTATCTTTATTACTTTTACAACAATCAACAATAACCAAGTTTAAAACAATGTATGTATGCAGCATTGGATGCAAATTGTTTTATTTTGGCTTGAACGCCATTCAAATGCCCACTCATAACATTTGCCTCATCATAACCTTGTGCAACACAATTGTGTGAGTTTAATCCCGCAATTAATATAGTGTTTTTTATTAAATCTGACATACTTATTGCATCTAATTTTTTACCTGGACAAAACCCCATAAACCTTTCATATATTGCACCTTTATAATAATATCTTATCACTACTGAAACTTGCTCCTGCTTACTTAAATCTTTCGTTTTATCTGCCATTACTGCAAAATATTTTGCTTCTTTAATTTCATTAGCGATTGAAAACTTTATTTGATCAGCCATTATTTTTATTAATAAATTTTGAATATCGTGATGTAAATACTGAGCATTTTTTGGACCATCAATTAAACGTGAAGAGATTATAGGATCATATTTACTGATTGTGAGCATAGTCATTATTTTTCTGAAGTTGCCTTGATTTAAAGATGAACTTGATTCATCATGCCCTCTTTGAGCTATTTCTAATTTGCATGTTAATAGTAAACATTCAGCTACAGTTTTTAAATAATGTTTATTTTCTTGAATTAATTTTACATGAGTTTCATTCACTATGGTCATAACTGATTTAGAAGATTTATGAAGCTTTAGATATTCTGTATATTTTATAGCACAATGCTTATAATTCTCTGAAGCAGCATGTTTTCTTAATCCAACATTTTGTTCTAAAGCTTTTTTCCAATATCAAAATTCTTCAGAAATAAACGCATCTTTCGAATCGTTCTCAGGACTAATTTAAAAAAAGCGACAATAGAAACAGTGCGGCTACCGTCGAGCCATCGTATTCTTTTGTTTATCACGTGCAGTTTGACGGCTGGCGTCGTATTCTTTTGTTTATCGCCAAATATATTCCATTTCTTATTTTTACTAAAATAAGCTGTGCTCTATTGATAAATGTCTCACAAGGAAACACAGGGAAGTGTCCGCCTCAGATTAAAACGAGTTTTTAATATGTTGTAGTACAGATAAAAATAAGGGACACGTATTTTTTTATACGTGCCCATACTCACTTTAAGGGGGTGAAACACCCCTTTGAAGAAAATCGGTTTTTTTCTTTCGAAGTGTATGTCGTCGAAACTATAAGAGATAGAAAAAAATGTTTTAAATGAAAGTTGAATGGCTTGAAGAGTAATTTATGACAGCGAAAAAATATATATTTTTTTAAATTTTTTTTAATACTTTCCCCCACCACTTACCTATTTTTTTTCAAAATTTTTATTTTTTTTATAAGCAAAATAAAGCTTATTTTATTACGAATTCAACGGTATATGATACAGTTACGATACAACATTCCCATTTTCCAAAAATAATTAAAAATCTCTCGATACGCACGGTCCGCGCGTTCGTTCGCTACAAAAGTGACTCCCTTCGATTTCGACGTGCCTTTAATATGTTGTACAGATTAAAATAAGGGACACGTATTTTTTACACGTGTCCTAATACACTTTTAAGGGTGAAACACCCCTTTGAAGAAAATCGGGTTTTTTCTTTCGAGACATGTATCGTCGAAACTATAAGAGATAATAAAAAAAAAAACTCCCGACTGCTGCCAAAAGTTGGTTTAATAACAAGAATTAAAAAGTTTAAGATTAAAAATTAATTAATAACAAAAAAAATTAAAAATTAAAAAAACAATTTAAAGAATTATAAAGTTAATTAAAATTAAATTAAAAATTAAAAATTAAAAAGTTAATTACAAAAATTACAAAAATAAGAAAAAACCAACAATTTAATAAAAATTAACTAAATTAACAAATTTAAATTGTTAATGTTATAACGTTGAATGTTATAACTATTCAGGATATAATGTAATGTTATATATATTATTTAGCGTGGCGTCTCCCGACTGCTGGTTAAGTACAATTTATTATTGAAAAAAAAAGTATTTTATTAAACAAAGTGTAAATTTCAATTTTAATTTTTAATTGATACAATAATGTGCTAAAAATATAATTAGCGTTTAAAATGTCAAGTATTAGTATTTGCTTTAATTAATTTCAATTTTAATTTTTAATTGATACAATAATGTGCTAAAAATATAATTAGCGTTTAAAATGTCAAGTATTAGTATTTGCTTTAATTAATTTTTATTTCAAACTTTTAAAACTATTTTTTAGTATCCGTAGTTTCATTTTTTGTTGTTATTTTAATTGTTTAATTAATTTTTATTTCAAACTTTTTAAAGCAATCTTTTTATTATTATTTTTTAGTTTTGTTGATTTTCTGTTTTTATGTTAATTTGTTTTTTATTTCCAATTTTTTACTAAATTTGTTAATTTAGTTAATTGTTATTAATTTGTTGGTTTTTTCTTATTTTTGTAATTTTTGTAATTAACTTTTTAATTTTTTAATTTTTATTTAATTTTCAATTAACTTTATAATTTTTTAAATTGTTTTTTAAATTTTAAATTTTTTTTGTTATTAATTAATTTTTAATCTTAAACTTTTTAATTCTTGTTATTAAACCAACTTTTGGCAGCAGTCGGGAGTTTTTTTTTTTTTATTATCTCTTATAGTTTCGACGATACACGCTTCGAAAGAAAAAACCCGATTTTCTTCAAAGGGGTGTTTCACCCTTAAAAGTGTATTAGGACACGTGTAAAAAATACGTGTCTCTTATTTTAATCTGTACTACAACATATTAAAAACTCGTTTTAATCTGAGGCGAACACTTCCCTGTGTTTCCTTGTCAGTAACAATAAATAAATAATTATAAATATTTATAAATATACATTTTTGAAATATTTTTATTTTTTAATGTTATTTTTTTGGGGGGGGGCCGACTAGGGGCCCAACATATTTTTGGGGGGGACCCGGGCCACCTGTAGCCCACCTGTAACGCCACCACTGGTGACGTCACGAAAAAATTGTGCGGAGCCCGATGAGCGGGAAAGCGCAGATCGGCTTATCACTGTCGTGTGTGCCACAGCAGACGAGAGGTACAGCCCAGGAGCCGCCGATCATCGCCTATCGACTTAACATTGTAAGCTGCCGCTCCGGTAATCGTAAGTTAAGTCCTTGAATGAGGGTTGACCTCCGTGCATTTCCCGTAATTATACCGCACTTATAAAAGCGGAGCATCCCGCGAGTAATTAACTGATAGTGAGCCGGAGTGGCGACACTTCGAGAGAGATCGACCGCAGCTCAAGAATCGTTAAGTCCCTCTCGGGGTGCGGACACCGACAGTCGCGCGCGTATACCGTCTAGTTTTAAGTAAAATCGCGTATCGTTTTGTGTCGCGTAATTGTGAATTGTCGTCTCGTATCGAGTCATATTAAGGATTATCGTACCGTACCGGGGTGATTTCGGAGCAGTATTGTACTCCGGCTGAACCCGTCGTGGAAAGTTTTGGTAATAGCGGGATCGCTCGGTGCGTGGAATTCGCGCGGTTCGATCTCGGCGAAACGCGATACCGTTCGGTTTTCACGAGATTCGCGGCGCCGCGAAAAGCACTGGCGGAATTCTGCGAGGTAATTGTCGGGATTATTAGTCACGAGTGAGTACTGCCGTCGGGGGCGCCCAACTACTAATTAAGTTTGAGAGATTTTCGTTTACTGCCCTCCTTTCCCTTTTTATTGGGCGTACTCTCCTGCGCCTGGCGAGTGCAGGAAAAGTACGTCGCAAGTGTTAAGTTATCACATTTACGTTAACGTTATTACTTCTTCAATTAAAGTACTCCCTAAGTGCTCTTAAAAAGTTTGCTACGAAAAATTTCAAAGTACCAAAAAAGCCGGCACTCTAAAAAAAAACATTATTTTTTTTACTTTGGGGTGCTAACTTCACACGGGTCTATAAATGAATCACAGGAAAATATTACAATAATCACAGAGATTACAATTTCTAGCCCGTGCGTCTTTGTCGTAAGGATAAACTTAGTAAAAATAACTTTGAAATCATTCAACTACATTAATTAATATTAATTCAACTACACATTAATCAATATTAATTTATATGTTAAAAATCAATAATGTTTCTGAAAATGTTCTGTTTATTCTTTTGCAAATCGTAAATAAACCTCAATTCCATGAATAAATAAAAATTACTGAATAATGTATTTATATGAAGAAGGCATTATTGAACAATATCAATTTGTGCTAACTTAAAATTTGTAAAATCTGCTTTTTTTGTTAGTTGTTCATTAGAGAGTAATAATATAAAAACGCAATATATGTAAATAAAATTTAAATAATTGTATGCATATATGACTTTTATTGTAATCAAAGGTACATATCAGTCATTCATAACAAAAATAAAAATTTTATGTAAATTTTAACATAATCTTTGGATTTTAACATGACATGAATCGTAATATGCTAAACTTATAATAAACTCAGAATTGATGACATAAACATGAAGTTTTGGAAAATTTTTTTGTATTTCTCTGCATTAGATCTGAGTCGTATAAATAAATATTTTTTAGTTTTCGCTGTTAATAAATTGATTTTATTATAGCACACAAAATTTAAAAAAATTCAGATTTATGTCACCAATTCTGAATTTATTTTGGGAAGTAAAAAGAATTCTTTCTCTGACTTTTCAAAAAATAAATTCTTTTTGAATCTTAAAATAAACTCAGAATTGATGACATAGACTTTAATTCTTTAAAAATTCTTTTTGAATTCTCTGTGCTGCCTGAGTTGTCATATAAGAAATTTTTTTTTCTAATTTTTGCTGATCGAAACTTATTATTATAAAGTAGTATAATTTGTTGCATATTACGATTCATGTCAAGTTAAAATCCAAAGATTATGTTAAAATTTACAAAATATTTTTTAAGTAATGAAGAGATATTTTGACCGTTACTGTATCAATACAAAGTGAACAAAAATGCTTTCAACAGTCGTAGCTAGATCTTCGTGCTTGTATTGTTTGTCTGATTTTATCACGAAAAACTTTTTATTTTTGCTATGAATGACAGATGTGTACATTTTATTACAATGAAAGTCATGTATGCATACAATTATTTGAATTTTATTTATGTATATTCCGTTCTTATATTATTACTCTCTAATGAACAACTAACAAAAAATAGCAGATTTTACAAACTTTAAGTTAGCACAAATTGATGTTGTTCAATAATGCCCTTTTCATGTAAATCCATTTTCCAGTAATTTTTATTTATTCTTGGAGTTAAAGTTTTATTATGATCTGGAAAAGAATAAAAAGAACATTTTCAAAGACATTATTGATTTTTAATATACAAATTAATATTGATTAATGTGTAATGTAGCTGAATGATTTCAAAGTTATTTTTACTAAGTTTATAATAAACAGGAATTCTATATGATATGCTTGAAATTTTATATGCTTTAATATGTACCTAACAATTAATAATTGTTTTATTAATTTTGATTTGTTTCCGATATAACCACAAACTTTAGAATAGATTAATTAATTTTTACAAACAGAAATTTAAACGAAATCCAATGTTTAGACAAAAAATATTACAATAAATCTAAATTCAAATCATTCTTTTTAACTTTATCTTTAATTTTTTGTATTATTATTTAAAAAAATAAAGAGACTTACATTTCAAGCATGCTTCTGCGTCTCCACGCTTTCGTCATCAATCGGATCACATTTGAGACAGAGATCGTCAATCCGATTAGCCTAGGGAAATTTTCTATACTTACGTTGAGTACTATTGTTTAATCCAATCCGAGATCCGATTAGTTATCGTAAACACCTTTTAGATTTAAACAATTTTGTGCACATTAAAAACCGTACTGATTACATTTGAAATAAGATTTTATTATATTCAACATATTGAATACGGTTATTGAACTTACACAAATTTGCTTAATCTGCAGTATTTCAATTTGAGAAAAGTTGAGACAGAAGGGAAATAAAATTTGAAGATAATTGCTTGAATGCACAATAAGAAAGAGAATTTTACATAGCGGTCGCTCGTCTGACAAGGAAACACAGGGAAGTGTCCGCCTCAGATTAAAACGAGTTTTTAATATGTTGTAGTACAGATAAAAATAAGAGACATGTATTTTTTACGTGCCCATACGCACTTTAAGGGGGGTGAAACACCCTTTCGAAGAAAATCGTTTTTTTTTCTTTCAAAGCGTATACCGTCAAAACTATAAAAAATAGAAAAAAATGTTTTAAATAAAAGTTTGAATGGTTTGAAAAGTAATTTATAACAGCAAAAAAATTTTTTTTTAACATTTTTTTTATTACTTTTTCCCACCACTTACTTATTTTTTTCAAAATTTTTATTTTTTTTTATAAGCAAAATAAAGCTTATTTTATTACGAATTCAACAGTATATGATAAAGCTACGATACAACATTCTCATTTTCTAAAAATAATTAGAAACCTCTCTATACGCACGATACGTGCACCCGTCTGCGCGTTTGTGCGCTACGGAAGTGACTCCCTCCAATTTCGACGTGCCTTTAACATGTTGTACAGATTAAAATAAAGGACACGTATTTTTTTACACGTGCCCTAAAGCACTTTTAAGAATGAAACACCCCTTTGAAGTAAATCGGGTTTTGTCTTTCGAAGCGTGTATCGTCGAAATTATAAGAGATAAAGAAAAATGTTCTCAATGAAAGTTGAATGCATGTTTCTCTTGCATAAGATGACAAAAACATTTCGAGGACAATCTGTATCTAACATGAAAACGTAGACATCAAGAAAAACATTTACTACAAAATAAAACTTCACTACACTGAAGAATAACAACAATTACGTGTTGTAAGACATTAATTTCTTGTTCAGAAAATAATATGTAATTAATATAAGTTAAACATTTATTTACTGGTCTACACGATTCGACTAGAATAGTTGTTTTCTTCAACATTTTGCAGATAAGGAAACTTGGATTACAAAAAATTATTACTCACACATTCCATATCTTCACTATCTAACGCCAGCTCATCAACTAATAACAAGAGAACTAACATAAAACTAATTAAAAAATTAGTTAGAAATTTCATCTTTTATACTGCATTTATACAATTCAATTAAAGTGTTTATGTGTTTATGTCATTTAATGTGACATATGTCACATTAAAAATTAGATAAAATTATAAGAAAATCGCAAAAGATATAAATTATGATTTAACTCAGTGCTCGACAAAAATGTACATTTCAGCCAGTTTTCAGCCAGCGTTATTCCCCTTACCTTGCCAACCTTTACGCAGTCCAAATGTCAATTGGTATTTAGACTGCGTGGGAAGTAATGAGGTGAGATGAAAGCTTTAAGTTGACAATTGGCCGAAATGTGCATTTTTGCCGAGTCTTAACTTAAATTATAATTTATAGTTTTCGCAATTATAACTTTCATCACGTGCAATATTTGTAATAAATTTTAATATTTTATAGCAGTGCTCGGAGCTAGTTGCTCATTTCGAGCCGATCCTCGAAGCGACGCCCACTGTCCCCCCACTACTGCTCGCCGCTCGACTGTCGAGTCGATGATCACGCGGCAAGCGCTCTGCATTAGGAACGTCTCTGACAATGAGTGAAAAATACGCTGGTAGCGTACTATTCGCTCCTGATGCAGAGCGCCAGCCGCGTGATCGTCGGCTCGATCGTCAAGCGGCAAACGGTAGTGGGGGAACAGTGGGCGACTCTTCAGGAATCGGCTCGAAATGAGCAACTAACTCCGAGCACTGTTTTATAGCATCACCGTACGGTTCCACAAAGCGTATAAGATGGACTGAAGAAGAGTGTAATGTAATAAATACTTCATTTAAACAAGAAATAAGTGAACGACGTTTGCTCTCAGGAAAACAAATGGTAGAAGCTAAAATGAGAAACAAATGTTTAAGCCGTCGCTCCGTTCCACAGATTAGAAGTTGGATTCATAACCAAATTTTTAAAAAATCCAAGTCACGCAATAACAAATAAAATGCATGTTATTAATAAATAAAATAATAAATGTAATAATAAATGTAATAATAAATAAAACGCAACATAGTATCAAAGCATAATTAAATTAATTATTAAGTCTTATCTTGTATCTTAAAATAAGTCCAGGAAGAAGTTGCTGTTTCTATTTTTATTGAAGATATAAATTATTGAATGTTTAGCACATACGTACTACCTGGCACGAAAGGATAAAATCGTATTGTTTCGGAATTTATAAATTAAAATAATTAAAAATGCAAGAAATCATTAACCCTTAAATTCGTAAGTGGGTCGTAAAAACCCTATATGATGTTTCGAACGTTTGCTATGTAAAGACGGAATGAGATAGGAGCTTCGGACTAAGACGTAAAAAAAGTTTAAAATCTCCTCTTTTGATTGATATAGTTGACCAACTATATTGGTAATTAGAATTTGAACGGCACGGCTGCAAAGTTTTGTTGAAGTCTGTGGAACTAACATTGTATGTAAGCGAAATATTTTATGTAAGTATTTTAAATAAAAAAATTGGATAAAACACGTTTAAACAGATCCGTTTGCGGATGTCGCATATACTCTGTCTAAATTTAGAATATTATATAGTTCTGTAGAAAAGAAAGCTTTTCCAAAATATATCATAAAACAAATTAATTTTCAATTTTAGACACTTTGAATAAATCAAAAATACATTATTCTTCTTGTTACATAAGTATATTTTTTAATAGAAATAACAATAATATAATTTTTTTTTAATGTACGACCCTTTAGCTTTTAAACGCCGTATTTGAAAGTCTTGAAAAGTTTTTTGTAGCGAAGATACGATATTTTGAAAGAAAACTGTATTTTTTACAAATTTCTCATTTTTGCTTAATGGTATTAGCTTTGTAACTTCAAAATAAATTATTTTTCAGTAATGGCGATTGTACAGTCATATTTCTGAGATTCTAAACTTTCATTTAAAAAAATTGTTGAAAAATTTTGATTGTAATCAAAGTTATAGCTTCTCAAAGTTGAAAAAATTTTCTACATCCGAGAATGTGTTTCCGTATTTTACCGGATCGGTGTGTTTAAAAAATAAGTAATACTTATTTTGTTAATAATTTATCAAAAAGTTATCAATAATTTGATATTCAATAATAAATATCAATTATGAAAAAGTAATATTGAAATAAAAGTAATTTGAGTTTATTTTGTAATAGACATATGTTCAATTATATTAATTGTTAGTTTTATTATTATTAGTTATGAATTTTGCATTAGTAGCATTTAAAGCAAAACTATGTTTTTTATTTAAAAAATGATGGACCTCATAACTACCATTTCGTTGACATAATCATCTGAAAGGTAGTTTTCAGGTCCAAAAATTTTTATAGATAACTTTTTTTTAACATATTTATTTATATACAAAAATGTAAATTTATGCTGTTAGTGTTTTTTTTTTATTATTTATTTAAGAAGCGATACAAAATATGAAGAAATTTTTATTTTAAACGCTCTTTTTTTAAAGACCTGAAAAATGCCATTCTGCTGATGTATTAATTTACTAAAAGGCAGTTTTCAGAACATTGAGAAATTGTCCTAATTCCTTTAAATATAGTTTACAAAAATACGTGAGAATGTTATGTTATTATTGCATGTGTTAGATCTATAAGAAATTGTCATTAAAATTAATTTGATATTTCTATTCATTAAAAAAACGTTTAGGACCTGAAAACTGCCTTACGATACATTATCTTATGTATCTTGAAAAATAAGTACTCTTTTCAAATTTTGCGAACGGCATTACTATATATACAAAATATATTTTCTATCTGTAAAATAAAATTAGGGTGTTAGACAAGGTCCTCAAAACTGCCTTTACGTAAACATATATATATATATAGGGTGTCCCATATATATATATTACACATATAATTAGGGGAGAGTAGGATAATTTGAACCATGTTCCAAATAGGACCTTTTTAATTTAAATAAATACGGTTAAGTAAATTTATGCGCCATTTATGACGTAAAGTTCTTATAAGACACTGAACATGTAACAACAGTTTTTTGTCATGATATTCATAGAATAGAAGATGCGAATATGTATTTTCAGCCATTGTACGAAAATTTTTTGAAAAAAAAAATTTTTGTAAACCATTATTTAAAAGGTACTAAAATTTTGAAAGGGTATTGATTGAATTAAATTGATGTAATTGTTAAAGGAATTAAAGAGTGTAGAATTTAAAAATATCAATTTGTGATTACTTTTGCGGTTTATTGTAAAATTTGTTTTAAAGTTCAAAAGAACTCGTGTCCAAATCGGACTTTTAAATCGGAATTGCAACCTGATCGTAGCACTGATGATTGGTCGATCAAATGCCCTGGCCCTAAAAAAGGTTAAATCAGTAAAATATTATGAGTCATCAGACTTGGAATAATTGAATTTTATTGATTTCAATTCTAATTATATATCAATAACAATATCATAACATAACCGGGAAACGTCTATGTAAACTATCATTAATTTTTTTTAAATAAAAATTTTATTTTTTACTGTCAAATTACTCGTTTTTATTCAATAATAAAACACTACATTAAAATTTTTTAAAATTCTGTTTAAAAGCCGATAAGAATAAAAGTGTCCAATTTGGACCAAGAGGTGATTCGACTTGGAACCAATAATTCCAAATCGGACTGAAAAAAGCATTTTTACATTTTCCATTAGAGTTCAAGACAGGTGAGAGAAAAATATGATACGTAAAAATGGTACAAATAAAAAATGAAGGGAATTAAATTATTTTTCCAACGGCATCTTCGTTTTTACGATTGGATTTTCTTTGTGTCTCATAGAGAGCAAAAACTTTAAACTTATCCCACTCACCCCTAATTATATATAAAAAATTTTTCCTTGCGTCTATGTGCAGTCTCTTGGTATCGGAAAACAAGAAAAAAAAAGCAATACGGAAGTTTGCTAAAAGTATTTATCTAGTTTGACATAAAGGAGATTCGGGCTAATAACATTAATGTTTATATTAATACATAAATAGTATATGCACAAATAATAAATGGACCTTTCTCGATTGTACTATAAAAATATTTATATCTTTTAACTTTGTCAAATAAACAGTTTAGAGATTCTTTCTAAGTCCGAAAGTCCAAAATTTCTTTTACATTACTCTAGATAAATACTTACCTTCAGCAACTTTTCACATTGTTTTTTTTCTATCTCTTACTAAGAGATACAAACCTCACGGAGTAATCGGTATTTGAATTAAATTCAAAATTTTTCAAAGAACACCTTGTTAGTTTAGATATTGTGGAGTAACATATGTAAATCGTCATAAAAATTGAGAAAAATTCAAACCGCTTATACAATACATAAAATACCGCGTTATTGATGTCGAATCGACATTAATTCCATTATTATTTCTCGCTGAGTATAATGTAGAAAATAATAGGAAGTACTATTTATAAATTTTTGAAAAACAAAAAACTAATATCAGCATTTACACAAGAATCACATGAATTAATATACAGCCATCTTAATCATAAAAGAAACATGCATAACTCGTTACTTGTAACGAAGTTACAGTTAGAGTTACCTGTTTTTGGTAACTGTAACTTAACTTCGTTACTTTTTTTCAACTGTAACTATAAACTTAACTTAGTTACATTATTTGTGTATCTAGTAACTAAATTAATAGTTATTTTTATAGTTACTTTATATATTTCAAACTCATTTGCCAATTTAGATAGCATTTGCAAACATCACCCGAGTGGCGTCGTGTATCATTTTATCTTTATTTAACAATCGGTAAACAACAAGGATAAAATGATATATATGAGGGTACTCAACTGATGTTTTCAAACGCAGCTTTAATGTAATTGGTGATTGGTTAGACCTAAAAGATTACACTAATAGCAGTAAGCGCTCACTCAACCACTGAGTTTGCTGAACGCAGCCACTGTTGCTCGATGCAGTGACAATTCTATGTTCTATGCTTCTTATGTGATCCGAGAGAGATGATATGATGAGAGATGATGTGATCCGAGAAAAAGTTCTGTCTAGAAAGATACACGTGACAATGAACGGTTATATGTTATACATTTGGCAGCCCCGTACCAGTAGTCATAGGTTACAAGTTATTTACATGTAGATACACGATTGTATGTACATACAGTCGTGAGCTGAAAGATTGAAACACATTTTCTTCGATGGTTTTTAAAATATAGACTTGCTCATCGAACGGCGAACGTAATTGGTTCTTACTTGTGGATTCAACCAATTATGTTCGCCGATCGAGGAGCAAGTCTACATTCTAAAAACCATCCAAGAAAACGTGTTGCAACCTTTTAGCTCACGACTGTACTTGTAGGGCCCGGATATTCAAGTACGATTCCGGGATGCTCGCGAAGAATCACTGCGTGTTGTGTGATCGTCTGGCTGGTCTATCGTGTACATACGTGTGATAATCAGCCAGCAGAGAATTGGTTACTAAGAATGCCTTTGAGTCTAAATTCTATACTTAGTCTTAAAGTTAGTTTATAATAGCCGTTACCATAAGAAATTGATCAATCATAGTCAATTATTCTTTTATAAATCAACTATGATTGACCAATTTCTTACGATTACGGCTATTATAAACCAACCTTTATCCTCAAAAAATTTAGAACATAATTCACATAGTTTTCATCTGTACATATAGGTAATTAATATTTAATATATGTAAACATGTCACATGCAAATTATGCGTCGTCAATAAAGACTATAATAAAGACTTAAGCCTTTAGCCTTAAGAAATTGGCCAAACACAATCGATTATTCTTCTATAAATCAATTATTATTGGTTAATTTCTTAAGGTTAAAGGCTTAAGTCTCTATTGTAGATAACGCTTTACACAATTAAAGATAGAAAAGACTTTACGTGGATGCTCTTCAGTAAAAGTCTCGTATTTAAATTATTAATGTTTTATAATATTACCAAAAAAAAACAGAAAAGTAACTGAAAAGTAACTTTAAGTTACTTTTTCAATAACTGTAACTGTAACGAGTTATTTTTTAAAGTCAGTAACTTGTAACGGTAACTAGTTATTTTTTGGAAGACAGAAACTGTAACTGTAACTAGTTATTTTTACATAAGAATCACATGAATTAATGTACAGCCATCTTAATCATAAAAGAAACATGCATACGTATTGTTATTCAGTACATTAGCGAAGCAAAGAATGGGGTTACATACGACTATTTTTTAATCTTTATTTGTACTTTTCCCCTGAAAGAGGCTCGATTAAAATCAATGATACAAAACATCTAGTGCAAACAACAAAAATTCCTTTCATCGTTTCTTGTTATGAAATCGTCAGTTTACAATTTATAGCAATAATTATTGTAATTTTATTCAAAAAATGACAGGATCGTCATTGTTGTAAGTCGTACTTTTAACATTTGTGAAACGTGTAAATAATTAAAATTCAATAGATTATAAAAAATGACGCATTCTGTAACTCGCGATAGCATTTCATGACTTTTCGGCATTTACATATTTGATATTTACAATGTATAAATTGCTTTTCTGATTATGTTTTTATGTTTCTTTAAACATACGTATGTATTTGGTATATATACTGAGTACATATCGAAGCAGAGTTCAATGTTTAGAGAACTTTCGAGACTTTCAGTGTGAACAAGGTAACAAAATTTAATCAGACATAAAACAAAAGATACAGAAAATATAAGTTTCACAAGAAAAGATTTTAGTTCGTTGTTTTTGTTATTATATTGTTAGTTCGTAATATATAACAATTTTATTCCTGACGCAACTAAATCATTATTGCATATTGCTAAGTTTTAGAACATAATACAACGAAAATGGCTCCTCTTTTATCTAAAACAATGTGGGAAACGATGGAGGAAGAAACTCAGGCAATGATGGCAGTGTGGCCGGAAATTGTTCATGACATCATGGAACATATCAAGAACAATCCTGATATTGATAAGTGGATGAACAAAGTAAGCATTATTGATTAAAATATACAATATAGCTAATGTGGGAAATAAAAGATCAATCTATAAAATAAAAAATTATTTTATAGATTGATTGCCATATATTACAATAAATTTTTTTAGAATAACGATAAGATAATATAAAATAGATACTATAAAATAATGTAACACATAATTTCTCAAATAGCTATGAACAATTTATATAAAAATTTTAATCAAGATATTTAATGATAGCAATAATATAAAAGTTAATAAAAATGTTAAGAAATCTAAAAAAAAAGTAAAAATGTATAAATAAATAAAAATAATGATATTTTATACCGTTAAGTGTTTTAATAACATAAAAGTAAATCTATAATTAAATTTATATTACCCATAAATTTGAACAAGCATGCAGATTGATACATTTTTATATAATACAGGTATTACAATATAATGTCTCAGAAACAAAGCATCTTCATAGCTTAACAGTAGTTTATGCATATAAATCGATAACACCTAGTGAACAGCAGACAGAAGATAACATTCGCTTAGCAAGGATTTTAGGATGGTGTACGGAAATGGTGCGTAATCTTTCTTTTCGAAACTTGGGGTTTTTTTCACAAACAAATTTAAGTTAATTCAATATCGTTAAACATCATTAAACACAAGATGTACGAGAGTCATTTTTAAAATAAGAACCGATTGTGTATCGCGTCCGCGACGGCTGTCACGTGACATTCGTTTAAGGTTAGCCATTCTTGATCAGTCCCTCACTATGCCTCTATTAAGTTTCACGTCTCTGCCGGTGTTGGTTGTGTGGTTATACTATTTTGTTTGTCGCCATGTCAATCAGTAATCCCGCCAATTGTGAAGTGCGTTCTGTTATTCTGTTTTTAAACGCGAAAAAAGTTCGTCCTGCTGAAATTTATCGGCAGCTTGTTAAAGTTTATGGTGAAGGCGTAATGAATGATGGAAATGTGCGTAAATGGTATAGGTTTTTTAATGAAGGAAGGACAAATGAACGCTCGGCTTCACGTTGCGGCAAGAACAAAAAGGCAACTGGTCAACTTTCATTGGGAATTACTGGATCATCCACCATATAGCCCTAATATAGCACCATCGGACTTTCATCTTTTTCCAAAACTTAAGTAATTTCTTGGTGGAAAGCGATTGGAAAATGATGACCGACTGAAAGAAATTGTTACTAATTAGTTTAACGATCAGGCGGCAGAGTTCTTTAATGAGGGGATACAAAAGTTGGTGTCACGACTTAACAAATGTTTAGATATTAATGGCGACTATGTTGAAAAGTGAAAAAATGTTCATATTTTAGTTTGTGATATAATTTACGTTCATAATTAAAGTTTTTCTTACTCCATTACAAAACGGTTCTTACTTTAAAAATGACTCTCGTATTATTTTAATATATAACATCTATTTAAATAAGAGTATAACAATAACAATTTGAATAAAAAATATAAATTATTGCGACTATAGATTATAATATTAATGCACTACTACATTTATTACTTTATAGACGTTGGCCTATTTGATCATGATTGACGACATTTTAGATCAGGCAATATTTCGCAGAGAAAAACCATGTTGGTATCGACATGACGGAACAGATTTAATGGCAATCAATGATGCTTTATTGTTACAGAGCAATGTGTATTATTTAATAGAAAAACATTTTAAAGGGAAAGAATGTTACATTAATTTAGTAGAAACATTTCTACAGGTATGTATATATATCTGTATAATATTTGTGTGTAATGTCGGTTTAAATTTTTCTTTGAAAAATTTTTTATGAAAACATATTTGCAGGCTACATTTGATACACAAATAGGGCAGTTTTTGGATATGTCCTCGACTTCAAAGAAATTTAATCTGGATCGATTTACAATGAATCGATATAATTCCATCGCTTACTCCAAATCATCAGAAATAGCATTTTTAATGCCAGTATTTTTAGCAATGCATTATGTAAGTTTACTTTTTGTTTCCTTTTTTTACAGAAAAAACTGATCTCTTTACATGATAAGAAATTGTGACGTTGCTTAACGTAGGCTGGAATCGAAAAAGTTCAAGAGATGTTCAAGCAATCAGAAACTATCTTGTTAGAGTTGGGACAGTTTTATCAAATTCAAGACGATTGCTTAGGTTGCTTTTTCGATTTGCGCAAAGATAATACTGATATAGAAGAAGGAAAATGTATGTGGTTAATTGTTAAAGCTCTTGAACTCGTCACTCCGGAACAGCGTAAAACTTTAGAAGTAAATATCGTTGGTTACATGTGTTTTCCTAAACGTTGTTGCATTAATCAATTTTCTTATTTTTTTCTTTGTTTTTCAGGAATGTTACGGAGTTTTGGATCCGGAGAAAACAAAATGCGTAAAACAGCTCTACATTGATTTGGATTTGCAGAATGCTTATTTTAAACACGAAAAAGAAACATATAATGCAATAACTGCACTGATAGAGAAAATATCATACAAAAATCTACAACATTTTTTCATGGGTTTATTAGAGAAGCTTTATGGCAGACGAATCTGTTTTGGATAAACATATCTTAAATACTACTATTTTAAGCAAGTATTTCTTTTAAGCATGTTTAACCTAAATTTTGAGCAATGTAAAAAATTAATAAATTCTATGTTTGCTACATATTAAAAATAGTTTGTCAAATATTAATGTAAAAAAGGTACCTTTTATAAAAATTTTATGTACTATTTGCACTGTTTATAAATAAAAATGTAGTCATTGCGATTGTCGTACTTTTCCTATGCTATTCTTAGATTATTTCTAGAATTCTTAGATTACACAATTTTTTACTTTCACGCGAGTGCAAATGGTTTCTCACAAAATGTGGAAACAATTGTCGCGCGGCAACATAGGAAATTACATTCCTTATTTATTGAGAACTGTAAGTTAATCTGCATTAGTGCAAGTGACCCTAAGTCTATTATATATGAATCATTTTTCGACCTCAACCAAATTCTAAAATAAATAAAAATAAATTGTTTACTTGGTACGTTTAATTTACTTGAATTGATCGAAAAAAATTCATTGGTCAAACTACAACACATAAAATCAAGTTACATGAGTTAAATCAAATATCTTAACATTAACAATAATCTCCCTATATTCTTCTGTTGTTTTCCTGTTTTCTCTGAATAAGAAGCATCTTTTTCGTATCTGACTTCTGTAATCTCTTCATTTTCATTAGCATGTTTTCAGATTATGTATGGAGTATATTTAAATGAATTTTTACTTGATAAATTTAATTTTGTTCCAGCAGATCATATTCTTAATTGTCATAATTTGCGTCAAAAATAATTAAAAAAATTTGTTACTTTAAGATAAAAATTTCAAAATAAAAAAACTGTATCTAATCGTAAATATTACGATAGCAAATCGATGATGATGCATTCTATTAAATAAAATAATACCCAGCAAACACCAAATATAATTGTTATATAACCTGGGAGTAACAGATAATATAACAGGTGTTATACTAGAGTAGCATAACAATTATATAACTTTACTTTATTATTATAATATAACTAGGTTATAAAATTATTATGTTGCTCCGTTATTTATATCTTATAATAAATGCACATTAATACAACTGTTATATATGCGTGTTATACAACAACGGTTACGTTGATATTATATAAATATTATATAACATAATTTCAATTACCGCCGGAATTATATAACTTCGATAGCATGCGCCATAGCGGCGCGCGCAAGTTCGCGGTTTCTTATTTCCGCTTCCGCTAGTGCTATTATATTCGTGCCACGATTACTGATTGAAGACCCGCGCTCGTCCGTGGGAGATCGTGATCGTGAACCGTGTTCGCGGGTGTCTCGTGCGCGCAACGTCCCGTCGCTCGTGAAAGGACGCGACGCCGGCAAAAGAGTCGAGGACGTGGCTTTGATTCGCTCTCGTACGAGAGCTAGATAACTTAAAGGTATGTATTCGCTATTATAGGTTAGAACACGTTGTGCACATATTTATAATACAGAGGTACTTTCCGTTTCACGCACGATGCGCATAATGCATCGTTTATCCTTGTTATTCATCGAGTGTTAATAAACAAGGATAAACGATGCATTATGCGCATCATGCCTGAAACGGAAAATATCCTCCGACTGATTGTAGACCGGCCCTAAATCTCTTTCTGCTTCCACAGCTCCCGCTAGTGCCATCGTGTCACGATCGTGCGACGTGATCGCGACGTTTAGAAGACCGCGCCCGTCCGTGGAAGATCGTGTGTATCACGTTCGCGGGTGTCTCGTGCGCGCAACGTCTCGTCGCTCGTGAAAGGACGCGACGCCGGCAAAAGAGTCGAGGACGTGGCTTTGATTCGCTCTCGTACGAGAGCTAGATAACTTAAAGGTAAAGACCCGCGCTCGTCCGTGGGAGATCGTGATCGTGAACCGTGTTCGCGGGTGTCTCGTGCGCGCAACGTCCCGTCGCTCGTGAAAGGACGCGACGCCGGCAAGAGAGTCGAGGACGTGGCTTTGATTCGCTCTCGTACGAGAGCTAGATAACTTAAAGGTATGTATTCGTTATTATAGATTAGAACACGTTGTGCACATTATTGCACATATAATTTGGTGATAATAATATTTTTAAACATTTTAAATTATTTATATATGTATAATTATATATATAACTTATGTAAAGCTTCTTTTATGTGTGTATATATGCACACATAAAAGAAGCTTTACATAAATTATATGTATATATTATAAAAATTATAAGAATCATATTTCATATTATTTTTAAGCATTTTTTATTATTTATACATGTATAAATATAAAATTTATACATGTATAAACAGTAAAAAGTGCTTAAAAATAATATGAAATATGATTCTTATAAACGTTAGTAACAAGAGAACGGGCCAATAACGAGCAATAAATAAGGTTGTTCAAATTACATCTATTTTCATATTACAAGTAAATAAGTAACGCGGAACTAGTTTCTGCTTCACTATAGGCCTTCTTCTGCCGCTCTAATTATAAATACATAAATTAACTACGGAGTCAAAGTTTCACATCGAGTCGAAAAAGCGTTTTTATAATATTGTCGCAACTATTATTTCCTTATCTCATAAATGCATGCTAGTATTCGTTGTTCGTGACGAAGATCTTTGTATTGTATTTGCCTATCCATCGTATATCTGCGTCAAAATTCGTATAGTTTTTATAATCATTACTTGTAATATGAAAATAGATGTAATTTAAACAACCTTATTTATTGCTCGTTATTGGCCCGTTCTTTTGTTACTAACGTTTATGAAAATACGAGCGACATGTATTATTATATATGATTCTTATAATTTTTGTATGATTAATGCTGTCTATACAATATAACTTGTTAAAAGTAATTTTTAAATAATTTTATTATACTATGAAATTGATAGTAATTGTGTGATTCTTTAATCTTAAATTGAAAAATTATGAATTTAAACATTATAATTATTTTAAACTGTTTTTTTCTTTTTTTTGAACGTAATGTAATATTTGTTTAGCATTTTATCTGTGAGTGACCACAACTGCATCATGCCAAAGGATATACGGTATTTATCTAGGAGACGAAAGGAGCAGTTAATAAATTATCAATTACATTGTCATGAAGATCCTCCTTTGTTGCAATCAATTATTCGGAACATAGCACTTGAAGCAGTAGATGAAGCGGTAGATGAATCGGTAGATGAAGCAGTAAATATTGGTTGTATATCTTATAGAAATGATACATTGCCGACAGATCTAAACGGATTAAATGCATTAGAATCACAGTCTCATGTAGAAAGCGAATATGAAGAACATATTGAATCACAAAATGACACTCCCGTGACATTGGAAGATGTCACAGATTGTATGGATGAAACGACTTTACGAACAGATTTACACAGATTAATAATAGAAGATAATATTTCACATAACAGTGCTAACAAATTACTTCTGATTCTAAGAAAACACGGTCATGTAGAATTAGCTAGTGATGTTAGACTTTTACTTCAAACCCCACGAAATGCGTCTGTAAATTTTAAAGTTACAGATAATGGTCACTATATACACTTTGGCCTTTATTTTGCTCTGGAGCAATCCATAAAAATATGTCACAAATTTTTGAAAGCAAAAGAAATAAAATTAAATGTAAATGTAGACGGTTTGCCAATGTCCAAGAGTTCTGGCAGCCAATTTTGGCCTATTATGGCATCCATTGAGGAAATTGATGTTTATACAGTGCCTTTCATAATTGGAGTATATCATGGTATGCGCAAGCCTAGTGATGCTAATGAATTTCTTTCTGATTTTGTAAATGAATTTATTGAACTTTCTCAACGTGGTACAACTGTTTGCAATGAAACATATACGGTTGTTATTAATGCAATAGTATGTGACGCTCCGGCTAGATCATTTATTAAATATACCAAAAGTCATACTGGATATTTTTCATGTTTTAGATGTGTACAAGAAGGCGATTTTTTCAACAATAGAGTCATTTTTCCTGAAATTGATTGTACTTTACGTACAAACGAAACATTTAGAAATCGAATTCACATTGAACATCACATAGGTAATTCTATATTAGAAAAATTATTAATTGATATGGTTTTACAAATTCCACTGGATTATATGCATTTAGTTTGTTTAGGTGTCATGAAAAGATTGCTGCAATTATGGGTTAAAGGCAACAAAAATATTAGATTGTCAGCAGAAGGTGTAAATTCAGTTTCGAATTATCTAATTGCGATTAAGTCCTGTATTCCATCTGAATTTGCCAGAAAACCAAGAAGTTTACATGATCTGGACAGATGGAAAGCTACAGAGTTTCGTCAATTCTTAACGTATACTCTAATTGTTATTATGAAATCAATAATGCGACCGATACTTTACGATCATTTTGTCTCTCTTAGTGTTGCTATAAGGATATTAAGCGATCCGCAATTATGTATATCATTTAATGCTTATGCAAATTCTCTATTAGTATGGTTTGTTTCCAATTATGGAAATATTTATGGTAATGAATATTTGTCATACAATGTTCATAATCTCGTTCATCTTGCCAACAATGTAAAAACTTTTGGTTGTTTAGACAATTTTAGCTGCTTTAAATTTGAAAATCATATGCAAAAAATTAAAAAGAAGTTACATCAATCTGGAAAACCATTACAAGAATTATCAAATCGAATCTTTGAAGAATTACAAGTACCAATCCAGCCGCTCAATCACACGCAATATCCAATTGTAGTTTATAAACATCAATCAGATAATAAGGACATTTCTTATTTACAATTTAAATGTTTCAAGATTGGAATAAATAAAAGTGACAATTG
The DNA here is from genome assembly GCF_016802725.1 of Solenopsis invicta. NCBI lineage: Eukaryota > Metazoa > Arthropoda > Insecta > Hymenoptera > Formicidae > Solenopsis > Solenopsis invicta. The sequence goes on from NC_052679.1 coordinate 16,243,806, forward strand.
TGCTTTTCTCGATGATAACTCGGTGGTTTTTATTTTTGATATATTTCAACAAAATCGGGTGTTATGTACCCGTGTAAAACGTTTTATAAATCCAAAATCGTTTTTTACTGCACCGTGCGATTCGAGAAAGCTTGGCATATTTCTATTATCAAACACTACTACATTTGACATTATAACAATTCCAGTAACACGAATACAAATGAAATGTTTTAAAGTGAAATATCTTGATGAAGTTGATTCTTATGTTACAATACCGCTTCCTCTTACTAATGATTAGGTGCAGTACAAGTTTATTGTAATATGTTTTAATGTTATAACTTCGTAACAATTTTGTACTTTAATTTGAACTTTCGTTTTCTATGTTAAATACCGTGCAGATTTTGATATCTTGGATTCTGAAGGTTATCAAAAGGTTGGTATTTCGGTGTAAAAGTGTTTAGTAAAACCTTAATTTTGGGTGGATGTTATGTATATTAATGTAAATATTATAATCCTTTTTACAGATCGCAAGGCAAGAATGTCGAATTACAATTATGCGGTTGTACAGTTCCCCGCAGACCAAACATATTCAGAAATACCAATAACATGGCTTAAAGAAGATGACTCGCAGTGCTGGTGGCCGCCTAGAACATCAAACTGTCCGCAGATGATTGCAAACTGTGAAAGTCCGGATTATAAAACATGGGCCACTTATAAAATAAACGTCGTAAAATTGTGCAGTAAGTATAGTGGAGCCTAATACTTAGAACTTGATCGGTTCAGTCGTTATTAATAAGTTCCTTAGGTAGTCCTCGTGAGTGGCCGGTTCGCGTATAGATATACGGGGTTGTCTCGCGCTATATTTATCATATTGTGTCTCTCGATTTTATATGTGTGTCATTATACAGACTTTTTCTTTTATTCTTTAGCATCTCTTGAATCAGCACGAAAACATGCAGCAGATTCACAATATCAGACGACCGATGAAGACGGGTTAGGAAGAGGACAAAGGCCACATGTTCCATATAATCGTTTCAGTAGTGACGCAGAAGAGTGCTCAACAAACAAACCTCGAAAGTATGTAAAAAGTACGTATTTGTATCAATAATATATCTTTACTACATATCACGTTTACATTATAAATGTTTTTGTCTTTGTTTTAAATACTGCACAAGTATTTGTCAATGTCCTGATCTCGTTAGGCTGTCGCTACATTATGTGCGTTTTCGCGATTCGTGTATTTGTATACCATTTATGCTAAGCTAAATATGTATACCATTTGTGCTGAATAATAACTTATTGTAACTAAAAATATTAATTTAAATTGTTAGTAGTACTCATTATGTTTTTATTTTTATTTGTAACGCAGTTATATGAAATGTATTAATTTTTGCAGAAAAACAAGTCGACATTGTTACTTCTAGGCCACCATCGTGCCCTGAAAATTTTGGCTTATCTGAAAAAGGAGCAAACCGCGAATATAGACAAGTTACAACGTCACAACAAGGTATGTTATCAATATAACATTAATTATATGTAATAAATTATATACATGTGTGTCATATAATTTATACATATAATTTATGTTTTAATTTTTTGTAGCAAAACGACTCAAAACGAACAACACTGGTGTTGCTAAACCACTATCACATCCTGAGAGCTCGAAATCATTTAATAAAGGATCAAACGATGAACGTAATAAAATGTCACAAGGGGATAGAAACGCCAATACGAGCACTATTGTCTGTAGGAATAAGTCACCATTGTTGTTTGATGACCGCGAACCTTCTGATGTAGAATATAACGATGAATATAATAGCGACGACTATAATAACGATGAATACAATAACGATGAATCTAATAACGATGAACATAATAACGATGAATATAATAGCGACGACTATAATAACGATGAATCTACTAACGAGGAACATAATAACATTGAAATTCCAACGTCACAAGATATATTATCAATATTACGTACATTTTGTGTGTGTTATGCGTATATCCCAATCAAAACAGCGTACTCAAAATGATGTCAAAACCGTCATTTAACCGTTTTATGTGTAAATTCATTAATACTAATCTACGTTGAAAATATTTTAATTTATCTCTTAATCATTATATATATATGTATATGTGATTTCGTAGCAATTTTTTACTCTAAATTATAGTTAATACACCTCGTAAAAAAACAAAGGATGAAACGATATCACAGTTAAATAACGGTAATATACAAGAAAGCAATAGTAGCCCATTATTAGAATTTGCTTCCGATACGGAAATTGCATCAGATGCAAATGAATCTTTGTACAAAAATACCGACGAAAATAAAAGTCCATCAATGCTAGACTGTAGACGATATTTAAGGAAGACATCTCGACTTGCATTTCATTCAGTCAAGAATAATGCAAATGCAACTGTTGCTAAAAATAGTGATACAACACTAGTCAACAACACTACTGAAACCGATGAAGATGAAGTGATAGAAGCTAGTCCTATCCAAAGAAGTGTTGCATCTAAAGTTAAACAGTGTTTGAAATTGAAGAGGAAAATTCCTGTAAAACGTTTAGATTTTTCATTATATCCTTCGCCTAAACATATTTCTACGCAAATGGAAAATGTTAATCCATTAAAAGATAAAGTTAACATAAGTTATCTTTCACCAATAAAAGTGCATAAGAAGACCGATATTCAAATTAAAAAATTTATTAAAGTCCAAAATGAAGATCAACCATTAACGAATAAAATAAATAATTTCAATTTGGATGACACAGAAAACAAGCCACAAGAAAAAAAACGATATTGGGAAAGTTTAATGTGTAAATATCATTTAATAATTGTGTTAATGTAAGTTGCTTTTATATTTAATAAAAACGTTATTTACAGAAGGTCAAAAAGAAAGGACGTTTCAAAGCAGCTTAACATGCGATGTAAAGCTGATAGAGCAAAATTAAAAGGCTCGGATTGCTGGGAATGCAGAGAAGTAATGCAATATTAATAACAATATAGTTATGAGATATGAATAAATAAATAAATATAAATGATTATAAATATAAATCAAAAAATAAATATAAATAAATAAATATAAATATTTTCATAAAAAAGTAATTCATGATATTTGATTTTTAGTATTATCAGACTTTGAAATTGTCTAAAGAAGAATTGCAAAAGCGAAAGAATCAATGCTCGCGACATCGGGACAGATTTGAGCGACCAAAGACACCAGAAGGTGTAATAGTTTATTTTATTATCATTCTTTTAGATCATACATATACATATGTGCAATAAATATAATCTTTTTAAAGGTTTTTGGGATCCGGAGTTTTCTGAGACATTTGGCACTTATTGATAGCTAATAAAAGGTGAAATGTTTCGTGATTCGAAATTGTGACACGTGGTACAGAAGCATGTCTTCATTTTGATAACTCATTTTCACATCATACTCCTCATCAATTTCATGTCACTTTGACATCATTTTTACCACGTTGTTTTCACTGGGATGCGTTCATGTACACATGCATAATTAAAACTTTTTATTTCTTACTATTTACAAGCAATATATGTATTAAAAAACTAAAAATAAAATATTGATGTATACATTTTCAGAACAAGACAATCAATCTTCAGGATTTAAGGAAACTTGGCAAGATGTACCCGTAATAAGTACGACATATATTTATAAGAAAGATTAATTACTTGTAAATGTATATAATTACTGGATATAATAAATTTATTGAAATATTTCAGATTTTGTGTCTCCATTGCGTGCTCAACAAGCTCTACAGCAGAAGAATGACGATATTTCTCATATAAAACGTAAATAATTCTTGCACTATTTATATTTTATGTAGCACTCGTTTTAAGTACTTTTATATAAATGGAATATTGTTGATGATGTTGCAGGCTGCCTACAGCGACTCTTACAAATGCAAGCAGCATCAAATTTAACTCTCAAGGACATAAAACAACGACAAATAAAACTAGAAAATGTTATCAAAAGCATTACACCCATTAGATTAAAACCATTGGATAGTGATGACAGTTTGATTGTGGAATTATTACCGTTGGCCACAATAAATAATATGAAAGAATTTGATTCTTTATTAAAAACTTCAAACGAAGCAGTGACGCAATTTGTAAGTTTATACATTTATTTCTTTATTTTATAAATGCGTTTTATTAAAACTTCCACTAAATTTATAGATGCAATTATTATATTATTACAACTGCAAAAGTGTGATGCTTTCTTTTTTCTAAAACATTTCTGACTCTTTTATAAATTAATAAAAAGATAAAAATGAGTTGATTCTATCTATTATTTTATATGTTATTCTACGATCCAAACATAATACAGATACGCAATATTTTTCTTATTAATTAAAGAATATATATATAATATATTATAACTTTTAATTGTTGCTACTTTTCCACAATACTGATAGATTTGTAACTACTTCATATTGTGAAGTTACTATTATCTATTTTAAATCTTTATATATTATTATTAATACGCCAAATTTGGAATTCTATTTTTTACAGAAACAATTTTTATTAAAAATCGGAGGAAATAATCCGAGGGATAATATACATCGTATTCTAAAAAAGATTTTTACCAACGAGTGTGCTGTAAACTGCTCTTGGAAGGGTGTACGAAAAAATTTCCAGCTGGACAATTTACATTTCATAAAAATGATAAGACGTATGTAAGAAATGTTGGTAAATCCTATACATTAAGAATATATTTTTTGTAATATCTATTTATATTGCTCATATTTTTATTTTTGTTTTTAGGACATATTACTTCGCACCATATGACGCTCACAGAATCCGAATTTGATAACATAGCGGCTGAATGGATCCGCTTCGCAAAACAGCGTAAGATAAGAGAAAAAAAAGAGAAGGATAAGGAGAACAAAACTTAAGGAGCCGTTGAAGGAGATCAAGTGGTGCGGTAGCGTCAATCCATGCTCGGAGAGTAAGCCGATCATCGACTATCATTGATAGTCAACGTGTTTAATTCATAAACAATGTCTGATATTTTAAAGAGAAATTCGAATAGCTGACTCGCGTCGTATCGCGTTTCCGCTTGTATCACTGAAATGCATTTGAAACTCGATTTTCACTCCGAGCGCACGGCGTTTCGATCTTTTTTTGTTTTTGAAATGATTGAACAATCGGCATTGTTTGTTTGTTGTGCGGAATATTTCTACAAGGAGATAGTGCCAGCACTCCTCGTTTGGACCAGTGGGTGCTGGGACTGTCCTCTGTCGAGGACAAAGTCCGCATTGGTCGATGTCCTTGATCCAGCTTTGACCAGTGGGTGCTGGAACTGTTCCTTTTAGGAATAGAGTCCGCACTAGCCTATAAATCTTCTAGAGGAACACGAATACATCTCCTTTTGATGTCCACTAGACAAGCATGCTCGTAAAATGATTCAGAAGAGATTATTAAACTACAGGTATAAGTCCGATAAACGCGTTATGATAAAGTGAGGGATAGTATAAGTTATATATTATAAGATAATTATAAGTATCAATATTACTTGTCATATAATTCTGAAATTTGAATCACATTGTCGGTGTTCAAAATATCTTATGTTCATTGAACCGCTAGTAAAATTTTTTCTTTTTTTACGAACGCAATTTGATTTTCTTTTTACAAAGTTGTGATTGAAAATCAGAGATTGTACAATTGACTAGTTTTACGCGTTATGATAAAGTGAGGGATAGTATAAGTTATATAAGTTAATTATAAGTATCAATATTATTTGTCATACAATTCTGAAATTTGAATCACATTGTCGGTATTCAAAATGTCTTATGTTCATTAAACCGCTAGTAAAATTTTTTCTTTTTTTACGAACGCAATTTGATTTTCTTTTTACAAAGTTGTGATTGAAAATCAGAGATTGTACAATTGACTAGTTTTACTTTTTATAGAGAATTGGCTGGTGGACTCCGCAACAAAAACAGATTCATGTCTGATGCTTATAATAGCATATACATATGTGCAATTACAGCCTATATTTAATTATACAACAACAATAGATCTGTTTAAATTGAAGAATGTGGAAGCCACCAGCCAATATGAAATTTAGATTTTGGAATATATGTGATATATACCAAAGATTTTATATATGAGGAATCCTTGAATGATCCTTGACTGGATCAATATGTATTGTGATAAAAAGCTATGATTAACCAAAAATGTTCATTAACCAAATAAGAAAAATGTTATATATTAATATAATATATGTACAAAAATATAATATATATTTTCTACATGTTTTGAGTGCAAAATATATCTAATAAAATATGATTACTCAATATTTATATTTGTTCTTTTCCTACGCAAAAACGTATGTCTTTTGCACATATTAATTTCAGAAAAGGTTTTCAAATTAATTTCGAGCAAAAGCAAATAAAACAGTTTGTTTTTGCTTAAAATTAATTTAAAAACCTTTTCTGAAATTAGTTTGTACAAAAGGCAAATTATAAATTAATTAATATACAATAAAATATACGATAACGATTACACTGCAGTTATATTACAATAATGCTTTAAATTATATTACTTCTATATAAATGTTATATAACATCGCTTATATCTATGTTATATAACTGCAATAATCCATGAATGCGAAATTACAACTAACGTGTACATAATTGTTATATCCGTGTAATATTGCGTGTTACATTTCGTTATATAGTGGCAGTATAATCGTTATATATCTGTGTTTGCTGGGTACTTTTCTATATATGTATATATATATGTGTATGTGTGTGTGTGTGTGTGTGTGTGTGTTATTTATTTCCTATTTCTTTTTTTTTATTGTTTAATATTATTTGTTAAGTATTACATTTAAGTAGACATTTTTAACAAATTTAATGATTTATTATATTTGATAACAATATAAATTTCATAACACTGGCGCAAGTTGAAGAAAAATGGCGGACCAATCAGAAGTTGCCGTCTTATGTCCAGACTCTGATCAGAGGGTCTCTAATTTGCCCGTACGGTCGCGGAGTCGCGGAGCGTGACCGGATTGGTTAGCGCGGTCGTGCGAGTGCCGGTGCGTTCGTCTGCGCGATTCGCCCGAGCGCGCCCTACGCAAATAAGCGCTCGATCGACAGGGCGCGGATACCCTGCAGATGACTAGGTTACAAAAATGTGGCCAAGTGTCGGTGCGGCAACAAAGGTATTCGAGGACGACGGCGATTGGTCAAGAATGCTCGGCCGGTGATAGTGACTAGAGACCATGGTGGAAGTAACATGGTGTGTGCAGTTTGCAAGCATCTCTCTCTAATTCTTTGCCCTCTCGCTTGTTTTCTGACCGTTCAGACCCCAGGTGTACCAATCTTATTTAACTCCACAAAGTTGTTACAACTGAATATAGTTGTCTTCGTTGCACGCACATCATGTTGTATTCTCTCGATCTTTTTTTATCGCATACGTGAATATCGTACGAGAGCCTCGAACAGAAGGAAGAGTGTGATTTGCATGTAAGTAATATTTTTTAATATTTTACAATAATTGAAGAAGTTTGTTCATATATTAACATAAATTAAACTGGAAAGGCTTCAAATAAAATTACATAAAATGCAATAAAATGACTTTTTGAAGGTCTCTTTCAATATATAAAAAGAAAAAACAAATACAAAAATTTAATTTTAAAGAATTCTCAGTTAATTATCTCCCAAATTAGTTTGATCCGCCATAAGGCCGCGAACTGCACTATATATAGTGCTTTTCCTAGATCGCTCCGTTTGAAAAGTCGCGATTTTTTTACTCAATCCGCATAAAATGCCGCGAGTAATGTATAAAATTCTTAAGATCGTTCCGCTTGAAAAGCCGCGATCGTTTTACTCGATCTGCACAAAATGCCGCGAGTAAATGTAAAATTGATATTTTACAAACTTTAATTAATTTTTGTGGAAGTTTGACTTGTATAGGTTGCTCATCTACCACGAAAGTCGATGCAGTCTTGTTGAGATAATAACACTCTAAAGGAAGCAGGATCAGTCTTTCTTTAAAAATTTTCGCAAATCGTTGACTAAGTCACCAAAAGTTGGTCTATGTTTATTTTTTGTTGCAAAAATTATGTTTTTGTTGCGGAAATAATTTTTTCATTTTTTTATTTTTTCTCCTTTCATCATTTTTTAAGTATTGCTTCTTATTTATTTTACAATGCACCGACGCACCATCTTCACTAAATTTCACATAAAATCTCTCGAATTACGTACGTCTTTCGAAATCACGCGTACTACAAACGGTACAAACTGCAATTCTTTCAGAGAAAAGGACACAACGAACATATAGCAGAGTGGGACAAAGATGCAATCATAACAGTTGTAGTAACCTGATATTATCAAACATTTAATTTTTTGAAGTTGGTACACCTGGGGTCTGAGCGGTATCCGAAGCGAAAAAGGGGCGTGGTTTGCGGATTTTGCACACACCATGTAATACTTCCACCATGCTAGAGACCCTTTGATCAGAGTCGCGACACGAGCAGCAGAGACTCTAGAAAGAGACTGTCATGGAAGTTATTTTCTCTGTAGGGACTGTAGGGTGTCTAGTTATGGCAAAATCACACGAGAGAGAAAGGTATATATGATGCCTCTCTTTTAATCTTCACGCGCTCTAACCTTCTCACGTCAAGCAGCGAGTATCATTTTCTTAAAAACATGCGTTAATATTAAAAATAAAAGAATATTAAAAAATGGGTGGGTGTTAAGCCTCATTTTACAGTAACTCACAGGCCAAAGGCTATTTAATGAAAGTGTTTTCCAGAAACAGTGAACGTCGTGCTTTATGGGTGAAAAATATGGGAATATTAAATTGGACGCCAACAAACAATTCACTACTTTGCGAGGTAAAATAATATTAAGTTAAGTTTATTACAAAAAATATATTTAAAAAATAATATATAATTCAATTAAAATTATAATAATTTATTATTGCACTTTTATGTTATCATTTCATAAATTAGGTGCATATTTCAAATATAAAATCAGCAATGGCAAAGAACACTTGTCAGCAAGAGATACAGGATAACATAATAGTGTAACATAGTAAATTATTTCATCTTTATTTATCATTGACAAATAACGAGGATGAACGATTAACTGTATTACATTGTATCATCCAATATCTTGTGCTGGAAAATGTCCAAATTAATATTATTTTAATTACTCTAACTTCTGGAAGATCGTATCTATATTAAAAAAAAACAATCATAATTATTTAATAAATTATTTCTCTTTTATTATATGCAGGTACATTTTGCTGCAGAGATGTGGGAGAAATGAACTGATATGAAAAAATTAAAACCAAACGCAATTCCCACAATATTTGGTTCCTTTTTAAAAAAAGAAAAACAAATAATTGTTAAAAATAATGTCACAAAAGTATTAACTGAAAACAAAATAAACATAAATATCAAATCTGCTGAATTGTATTAATCTGTCGACGACATTCAACTGGATGAACATGTTGGAGAAGTGCAAAAACAAGAATTCCAGGTTAGTACTAAAATGATAAAGCTTATAACAAGATAACATTATCATGTATGTACAACTATAACATAAATTTTAGGTAATTAATAATATATCTGGATCTGCTGAAACATATCAGCCTGTCGACGACATTCAACTGGATGAACATGTTGGCGATGTGCAAAAACAGGAATCCCAGGTTATTATTAAAATGATAAAGCTTATAACAAGATAACATTATTATGTATGTACAACTATAACATAACTTTAAGGCAATTAATAACATACCTGGATCTGCTGAAACATATCAACCTGTCGACGATATTCAACTGGATGAACATGGCAATGTGCGAAAACAGGAACTCCAGGTTAAAATAATTAGAATAATTCAATATAAGAAGATAACGTATTTACATACATTTACAATGCGAAATAATAACCTTTAGGTGATTGATAATGCATGTGAATTATCAACGATAAGTTCACTTTCATGTTTAACTGAATGTAAAGAAAAACAAGAGAAACGATATAAGAAATTAAAGGATTTTATCCGAAGGCAGCAAATAAATATTGTTCAAAGAAAAATATTGTGCGAAGAAAAATGAAAGCTTTGAGATTTTATCTACATGCCTATGAAAATAAAGAAATAAAAAGAATGATAAATATAAAAATGCTTTAAAGTCTATATTTACAGAATGTCAAATTAAAGCCTTCTTTAAAAAAAATCGAAACAATCATGTTTGGTCACACAAAACAATTGAATATGCTTTGCAATTAAAATTTATTTGTGGCGCAAATGGATGTATGACACTTCTTCGTCGTGGACTGCTACTTCCAAGTATACGAACATTACAACGAAAATTACAAGATTTTCAGTTTGAACCTGGAATTTCGGAAGTTCTGTTTGAATTTTTAAAAAATAAGAAAGCTTATCTTAAAAATGAGAATGACATAGAATGCGGATTAGTATTCGATGAAATGTCCATTACATCAAAAAAATCTTACAATCCTTTAACTGGATCAGAAATAGGTAACATAACGTTTTCTAATGATAATGGTATTGCTACGCATGCAATAGTTTTTATGCTTGTTGGTATTTTTGATCGGTGGAAACATGTGGTGAGGCATAATTTTACATATAATAAATTCAACAGTAATGTATTAAAAGAAATAATATTTCAGATCATAAACAAAGCTGAGGGAATAGGGTACCACGTGAATATTATCACATCAGACATGGGTCCCGGAAATATAGGATTATGGAAATTATTGGGTATAAGTAACGGTAGATATAGTACAATTGTAAATTATATTGTACATCCATTTGATAAAAGTCGGTATTTATTTATTATTGCTGACCCACCACACGTTTACAAAAACCTTAAACAGGCCTTAATTAATAATTATTACAATTCATAATAATATAGTAATTAAAGATAATTTACCTTCGAATCAAGTACAATTAAAAGATTTCATTGATTTAATAAATATTCAAAATCAGAACTTTTGTTAACATCTAGATTAAGTGCAGATAATATACGTTGCAACAATTTTAATAAAATGAAAGTAAATAAGGCTAAAAATATGTTTTTTAATGAAGTAAGCAGTTCTTTACAATTGTTAGCGGATGAAAATAAACAACCGGAATACGTTACAACTGGGTGGTTTGTAAAAATTATTTTTAAGTGGTTTACCCTTGTCACATCAAGATGTTGCAGTGTAGCACTGGGTACAAAAAATGAAAATGCATACAATGCAAGTTTTGGTTTTTTAAATGAATTTATTACTATTTTTACTACATTAGAAATAGGTAAAGGCCAATTCAAACCAGTTTAAAGGGGTATAATAATTAGCACAAAGTCAATTATTGATTTAAGTGAATTTCTTATAACAAAAAGAAATTTTAAATTTGTTTTAACCTCTCATTTTACCCAAGATTGTATGGAAAATCTATTTTCTCAAATCAGGCAAAAACATGTAATACCCGCTACAATTTTCAAATGATTTAAAATTAATTTCTGTTGCATTATATATGGGATATACAAAAAATACCAGTTATGATAACAGTGATAGGACATTTTTTTCAGGATTTATTAAATATTTGGCCAAAACAAAGCAGAAAAAGAAATGTGAATTAGACGTCAATGTTAATTTAAACAATATGAGCTATAATGACAAAATACCATCATTCAATAAAAAATTAGTATTAAAGTATTTATCAAATTTGGAATTAAATAGTTTGTATAATATTGCAGGATATATTATTCAATCAATAAAGAAAACATGCAGAACATGTAATGATTGTTTGCAATCGGTAGGATCAAAAACTGCATTGTCATATACATTCACTAAAATTATTCAATTAAAATGTTATTCAAACAATACCTTATTTTTCGTTAATATTAAAACGTTCCAATTTTTTATAAAACTTGAACAAATGTTTCGTCATTATAATAATTATTTTAATAGCATGAAAAAAGTTAACCATAAATTATTTTTAATTAAAAAGTTTTGTGAAATTGAAGCAAACCACATATTAGATTGTCATAAATTATATGCAAAAATGATTACAAGATTTGCCGTATTTAGGTTAAAAATTTGTTATAAAAAGTATACTGCCAAACAATGTAAAATCTATGACTCAAAATCTATGGCTATGCATAGCATTTGAGTCATAGATTTAATATATTTTATATTTACATGTTTTTTAAATAAATTTTAAAAACATTTAAAAGTATTAATTTTTTTGTTTTTTATATACCTGAATTAAAAAATAACATAAATATAGGTAAATAAATAAATATTTTGCTCGGTATTTTTTTCTAGAATTTCAGTATAAATATAAGTATTTGAATGGAAGCGGTAATTGACAAGAAATGGCGGACCAATCAAAACTGGCTGTTTCGTATCGCGACTCTGATTAGAGGACTCTAACCATGTCTATTCCCACCACGGGCATGACCGCTCTCAGGTTTCTCTCTGCTCAACGGATCAACGTGAAACACGCGCGCATTAGTGCTTCGAGTCGTGAACGAGGAAGATTTAAAAAGTGGATGAAGACTTGGATCAAAAATGTAGAAGTAATGGAAAAGGGAGCAACGTTCTTCTTTGTGCTTACAGCTTCTTGTTCGCTTTCTGTTTGTAACATCGAAAAACGCTTCGTTTTTGATAGCAACGGAAATGGAGGAGAAAGAGCGGAAAAGAGGAAATTGCAATTGATTGTATAGAAAGAGGATTTTGGAGAGAAAAGCCAGTAAGTTTTTTTTACATTTGCGATTTTACATTTCTTTGATACAAGGAATGTCGAAATTGTGTGTGTTTCAAGCGATGCTATGTTTCAAGCGATGCCATACTTTATATAAAAATACTTTTTAACAGTAACATACGCGAACGGAACTGTTTAAACGTGTTTTGTCCAGTTTTTTTTACATAAGATTACTCTCAAAAAAGTTTCACACACTATATAGGTCGCATTGACCCTAACTAAACTTTGCTACCGTGCCGTTCGAATTCTAGTTGACCAAGAAAGTTGATCAACCATGTTAATCGAAAGAGGAGATTTCAAACTTTTTTTACATTCTGGTCCGAACTTCCTATCTCATTCTGTTTTCACACAGCAAGCGTGTGAATACGTTGAAACTTCATATGGGATTTCTTAGACCTACTTATATGTTTAAGGGTTAAAGTATACATCACTATTCTTTTCAAAAAATCTTTGTAATTAATAACAATATTTAATTCTGTTTTTCTTTCATAACTTATGTTAACTTCAACGTAACGAATATCATAACACTGCTTGTAATTTCAATTTCTTTGAGATCATAAAAATCTTGGATATTATTACTAATATTTTGTCACAATATGACACTATATTCCATATGATCGTAGCAATATAACGTACTTACTCGAAAAAAGTATTGTAAACCTTCGTGTTAGCATAGAGTAATTTTTCATAATTCGAATTTCTCCGTCGTTTGTAAATATGTTCCAATGTCTATCTTAATATGAAACTGTCACTTTCACCGTTCTCAGAAATATTTTTTATTAGACGTTCTTCTATAATATGACATATTATTAAGATAAGTATAGAGTAAGCATTTTATAATGTAATGCGCCCGCAGTGTAACAGGATGATCGAGGGGGACAATGTAGACGTGTGTTGGTCTTCTGACTATATTGAAATTTTTTCTTTGCTAGAATATCACTCAGTCACTCGGTTTTACGTACTTCAATTATCCGAATAACCGATTGTCTTTGAAAATAGAAATGATACAAAATAAAATAAAGACGAGCAAGTCCGAAATTTAAATATAATAATCCACAAAGAAACAGAGAAAATTATAAGAAAATTGGAAGAACTATTGAAAATAAACCCAGAACTGTCAATGTTTAGTGATTTTCCACCAAATGATATGCCAGCTTCACACACACGCTCGTTAGAGCACATGTTGTCTTTATAATTACACCAGTAGTTTGTTGAAATTTACTCTGGCTTAATATAAAATAGTGTTAGACCTAATTACAAAAAAGTACAAGAAAATATAACAAAAGTATAAACATCAACTAAATTATATAAAAGGTGTATAAAGGAGTACAAATTGAATAAAATAAACAACTGATTGAATAAAATAAACTATAATTGCATTTTCTAGTAACATTGTAAGCTTCTATACTATAATTACTATTAATGATGAAATCAGACGCATTGTACATTGGTAAAATATTAGAACACTTAGTTAAACTTTTGGAATGATAAAAACGTCGTAAAGTAAGACACGGCCGTCCGTACTACCTTTAATTGAATAAAAGGTATAAATTTACATATATACCTACACTTAACGCTGTTATAAAACTGTAATGCGCAATACTTACCGTCTCGTAAGTTGATATAGATAATGGAATCATTTTACCTGCTTTTAATCCGCGAGGTACATTAGATTTATAAAGCATCATTATTAAAACACATTTTAATCTAGGCGAAAATTTGTACCATTCCGCCGCGTATCTGAAAATGTAATAATTGATTTTAATCAAAATTCCATTTTTTCCGAGATTCAAGATGAAATATATATTATATATATAAATTAGAATTAATATTATTGCAAATCTTGATCAAGTATATGTAGCACGTGTAAAAAGCTACTCTCTAAATCAGAACTAGTACATTATTTACTAAAAGACAGTGAACAGCTTGATTTCAGCGGTATACTTATATCAATCAGTGATATATGCATTGTTTTTCAATGATAATACACTGATTTTGATCAATGAGAGTACCCTCTTCACTCCTACCCCTCTTAAATGGAATCACTAAAAGACAGTGAATAATCACCGATGATCACAGCACTGCAAATCAATAAGATTTCACTGATTCAGATTTAGAGAGTATATGAAAACAATTTTTGCAAAATAAATAGTTGTTCCAAAATTATATTATTTTCTTTAAATTAATATTAATTACGCGAATGTATTAATCAAGCGTGCATTTTTTAAATGACAATTAAAGTATTTAAACAAATCTTATGCATATACTACGGTACTGTAGTTATTAGCAAGATTTCAAGAAAGGTGCCAAAAATATGTAAAGTATAAAATAATTACGCTCGATAAAATATATTTTGACTTTCATTTGTTAATATTTGACCAGAATAGCATAAAATCATTAGACACCCTAACGAACCCATCAAAATAACTAAAGGTTTTATCAAATCGTTCAGATGATTCTTTACGAAGACAATCTATAACATAAATTAAAAAACATTAATTAATCTCTCTTAGAAGAGAATTACATTTTTATTTAAAATAAAAGCCATTGATTTTATCCATTATGTAAGAGTAAAATTATCTTAAAAATTATATTAAGAACATTGAAGAGCAATTAATTTTCATCCTTTTTTAATTTACATTCTGTTTAGATTACGAAAATTAGGTTTGATTAAGACTAATCAAAAATACATTTCTATTGTATAAATTAGACTGTCAACCGATAATCAATTTTTTCAAATTTGAATTTTATTTAATCGTCAAATTATTTATTAAATACTTAATAAAAATACAAAATTTTGACTTTATTACAATTTTTTTAGTGTCAAAACGGGCCAATGACGAGTAATAATTCTAGTTGTTCAAAATTAAATATATTTTCTTTTACATTCAAATTAAGTAACGCGGGACTAGTTTCAGCCTTATTATGGCCTTCTTCAGCCGCTATATTCTAACGTTGACAAATTAATTACATATTCTAAATTCGGAGTCAAAATTTGTACATAAAACTACATTTCTCGTCGAGTTACATATTCTAAAAAGCTGTCGTATGTTGTTATTCTGTGTCATTACTGCGTATTTGTTTCCATTATTCATAAAAATCTTTATGTATTGTATCTAGATGTCATCGTGTAATCGTGTCTATATCAAATGTATATAATTTTTCTTAGTGTATATTACTAACTTATCTGTTATTGTAATTAAAGGCAAGTTACATATCAATTTGTTAGTTGAGACTTTAACGAAATTGACGTTTATTTCGAGGAAAGAGGAAAGATACAAATGAACTCGTCGACAGATCATAATCGACTGAACTTCGAGACTACGCTAACGATTTTTCAGAAGGTATCGGTGCTAATCATAGCAAGTATTTTTCATCGTGTGTCTCGAAAGTTACTGTTTTTTATTCTGTCTAATAAATCGAAATAAGATCCATCGAGATATTTATTTTGAATGTAAGAGAAAATATATTTAATTTCAAACAAATAAAATTATTGCTCGTCATTGGCTTGTTTTGACACTAAAGTTTATGAGCATACGAGCGACACATAGTATATTACAATTTTTTTATTTTATTTTTTTTTTGTTTATGATTTGTATATCTATTCTACTGTTGAAAAGATTTTATTTACTTACCTGGATTCCAGCCGAACTTATAACTCCAATAACAGATATTAAAGTAATTAATGAAATTGTTGTGTTACATGAGTCTAACTTATCAACAAATCTGTAAAGTAAAAATAATATTAACAAGTTAATTTCTGATAAGGAGAAAATTGATATTATCAGATACCATGTATATAGAAAGACAATTGAACAAACGATATTTACTCTAGAGCAAGCTGATATTTTTTTAAACATTTTATGTATGTTTGGTATGTTATTTTTTCATTTGATGAATCAAGACCCATTTCGTATTCACGTTTATTTATTTTGATATTATTATCTTTTGGAATTATGTTTTCAACTTGTGTGCTGCAAAATATAAGTTTTATGTTACTTTACAAAAATTCAAAAAATATAAACTGTACATACACCTGCAACATATTATATAATTAACGTCTTATAATATCTCTCTTAAGTTGAACTCTTTATCATCGAAAATCAAGTTCTTACCTAGTCAAAAGTTTAATGCTATTTAGGTGTTAATTTAGTATCACAGTTCACAGTACGAATTTTGGTGCTCAAACCGTTTAGCAGAAAATTTGGTAAACAGTGGGGGGATCCAGCTTGACATCAATAAATTAACACTACATTTTAGTATATTTGTTTTTTTTTGTTATAGAGGGGTCCAGCTTAACATCGTGCTGCCCCGTCCCCAATAACAAAAAAAATTTATAGTGGTTCAAAACACGATATTTGTTTAAAAAGTATCACTAATGAATAGTGATATTTTTTAAACAAGTGTACATTTTTAATTTATTTTAGGGGTTTCTTTGAGCACTAAATTAACACTAAATTCTAGTTTACTTATTTCATGTTTGTGAACATTGTATACATTTTTTTATATATACCAATGGAGGGGGGAAGCAGCTTGATGTCAAGCTAGTTTCCTCCACTTTTTACCAAATTTTCTGCTAAACGATTTAAACACCAAAATACGAACTGTAATATTAAATTAGCACCTAAATAGCAGTAAATTTTTTACTAGATAAGAACTTGATTTTTGATGGTAGGGAGTCTAGCATAATAGAAGTTATAATAATTGTAATATTTGTAATTAGATAATATTACTTATAGTCTAATTATAATCCCGGAAAAAAATTTTTATCTATATATATATAAAATATGTTTATATATAAATATACATATAATTATATAGAACTAGATATACAATTATGCATAATTATATATAAAATTTTATATATATATATATATATAATATTAATTATATATGATAATTTTTTTCTCGAGATGTACCATACAAACATTGAAATTATTATCACATTTGCGATATATTACAGATGTGCAAACTATTCAAATACAAATTGAATTGATTTGAATTAGGTAAGATTCAATTCGATTTGGATTTGAATCTCTCTGATTCAAATTCGAATCTAAAAGTTTAAATATGAATTACGTATAATGATAATCCTATAAAATCACATTTTTCGCTAATAATAGTGCAATCATGTTGTTGAAGTAAGAAATGTTTTATTAGATATATTTTATCAGTTTTATGTTAAATATTTAAATGTATGCGTATTTAAAATGATTCTATATTTATCATATAATCAATGTTACCCTTCTTACACAGAAGTTTTACTATATATTAAAATTCAACAATAATTATATTATTAATTAACAGTTATGTTTCAACTATTCGATTCAATTTGGATTCAAGCAAAGAAATAAAATTTGATTTAATTCAATTCGACATAAAAAAAAATCTTGATTCACACATCTCTATGATATAACTACCTGATGGCAGCAAACAGACTGCAAACATGAAGGATGCACATGATATGCGTCGTATCACTGCTCACCATGACATTTGTAGCCACTATGCCTATTGCGGTAATGTAACAAGAAGTTGGTAGAAAATACTCATTTTTATCTTTGAAATCAATTACAAATGCAAAGAATCGCGGACGTGATTCGTTTAAAGGCATTACGATATCTAGAAGCGGCGAAGTTAACGGTATTGCTAGAAATATCACCATCATGATATACAGTAACACTGTAACATTGCGAAAAAAATGTGCGTTGTTTAATATCAAAGTTTATACAATATTCTAAAATTATTATTTTTGAATTTATGATAAATTAATTTTTAATGGAAATTAAATGTCTATGTTAATTTTAAATATCTACATTGCCGCATAGCTTTGATTTTAGATCGTAATTTGTTTAATTATATTACTACGTTCCATTAATATGGAAGTGGAATAATTCTGTGGAACAATGCTGTGCTCTAAGATACTATTGTAGTCATTATACTTACTAGCGTAATATTTTGTAACTTTTCGCGACAACTTGGCATAGTCATTCAAAATTTGAATTTCCACATCATTTGTAAATATATCCCAATGCTCGTCAATAGCTTTATATAAGTATCGAAACTGATTGTAACAAGTATGGAGACGATTTAATGTGTAACACTTAAAATATTTTTTTTCAATTAAAAAAAAAAGATACATTTTATTTCCAAGAATGTACCTTGTCGCTATTCCACAAATGATTCATCTGTCTTCCGATAAAATTGACTGAGAGGATAAATTGATAACAACCTTCGAAAATCATTTTTGTATCGTTCGAATTATTGTACAACAATAATATCTGCATGCAGTATTGAATTATCATCCGTATAGTACGTTACATAAACGCAAACATATAAAATTATTACACAATTATATCAAAGTTGTTATACATTTCTGTTTTATCAATTCTTAATTGTTATGTTAAATATATTATTTTGGTATATGCGATTATTTTATATTATACAAGATATTATACAATATTAAATAATAAAATAATGAAAATTTAAATATTGGACGTATTGTTTGATACGAAAATGATTCGATACCTGCCACGGACAGAAACTTATTTCGAGCAGGAAGAAAGAAGTCCACAACAAATTTTTTATGTGTTTGCTTTGAAACGGCCAAAAACCTATGGTCAACAAAAGTACCCGGTTGATATTGTACTCTCTTACAAAATTTGATAACATTTTTACTGGTTAATTTGCCCTCGAAAGACTGCAATGTGTTGTGTTTTACGTAGATCAATTCTTCAGCAGGTGCAAGTCGTGATACGAAACTATTGGTTACCAAAAATCATCATATTATTTTACTAACGCAAGGAAGATCAATATCAAGCTGTCAGTATTAAACTATCAATTTGTCCATCTCGAAAATATCTCTCCAATATTTTATTCAGGTGACGTGTATAATGATGTAATGATATAGCTAGATAATAGCGTGACAATAACTGGAGGGTAACTTAGGGGGTAACGGCACAGCACATAACAATATCTATAGCTACTAACAATGAAGATTCGCATTGCATTTAATCGGTTTGAAGTATTTTCAGTGTTTAAGTAGGGTTGAAGAAATTACTAGCACAATAAAGAAAAATAACAAATTTTTGTAAAAGGTATAATTACACAGTAAAGAAATAGTGTTAAATAAAAATACTAAAACAAAAATACCGAAGTGATTGAATAAAAGACCATAGAGTTTTATTGCATGATAAGTAACGGTATAAATTCTGTATTACAATTTATTAACATTAACTTAAATACAGATAAATTAACGAAGAACTAAAAATTTAATAATCAATCTTGAAGTGAAAATGTAAAGTGAAATGTTAAAGTTGGACATTAAAAAAAGAAAAGGTAAATTAAGTATATATATAAACATTTCCGAAAATAAATATATCATTGAAATACAATTTATTTCGACGTTAAGATAGAAGGTAACAAACATATGTAACAAAGAAACGTTTCGGTGAATAATAAAAATTTGGTAATCACTCTTTGAATGACTTGAACGCTGTAAAGTAAGACATGGCGATTCGTACTACCTTAAATGAAATACGAAAGAAGCACGAGTTATTTTATGCATAATGTTATAAAAAGTTTCATAGTTTTGTCCATCTCGAAAATATCTCTCCAATATTTTATTCAGGTGACGTGTATAATGATGTAATGATATAGCTAGATAATAGCGTGACAATAACTGGAGGGTAATTTTTCTTACCGCCGCATAAGTCGCGATAGATAACGGAACCATGTTGCCTGCCTTCAATCCACACGGTACATTACTTCTATAAAGAGTTATCAACAATAAAGATTTTAATCTAGGCGAGAAGTTGTACCAATCTGCAGCATATCTATAAGATATTAGCCAATAATTGGTTTTATCTGTTTTAGATATTACGTAAATACTTATAACTGTATTTATAAATAAATTATTATTTTTAACTCAAACATAGATTTATAATCGTAAATATATTATATAAAGGTATATAAAATAGTTATATTACGCGTGATAAAATATATTCTGACTTTCGTCCATTAATCTCTGACCGGAATAACATACAAGCAACAAATCAGCTAGCATGAACGTGAATAAGAGCGTGAATTTTATCAGTTCTTGCATTTGATCTAACACATAAAGAATCTATAATAAATTAAAAATACATAATTATTCGAATAATAATTTTTATTTAAGAGATAAAATGTAATATATATATATATATATATTATTAATATTAATTAGTTCTAGGCTATCGAAATTTAAATACAATTAATAATTGGAAAATAAGCTAATGAGAATCAGCGTGGGTCAAAGAGCTCAATCACAAGTATTGATATTGAATTATTTATTTAATTCAAAATTAAAAAACAAACGTTTTGACTCGCTTTGGAGTCATCTTCAGACAACAAAAAATTGTAAAGGCAACAGAAATAGAAGCCCTTATCAGTCATCGAAAACGGGAAGCATTCAAGTCGCCATTGATTTGACAAATTCGTGGTGGCATTTTTAACCGTGATAGTGTTGTGACCGCAAGAGATCTATACGCAAAAGATGTTTCCCGTTTTTGATGACTGATGACGGTTTCTATTTCTATTGCCTTTACTATTTTTTGTTGCGCTGAAGATGACTCCAAAGCGAGTCGAAACGTTCGTTTTGTAATTTTGTATTGAATAAATAATTCAATATCGATACTTGTGATTGCGTTCTTTCACCCGCGCTGACTCTCATTAGCCTATTTTTTAATCATTAATTGTATATTATTAATATATAATAACGATAATACAATTACAATTGTTTGCCTCTATATTTATATTATTTTGAAACAAATTATTTATTTTAAGCTGAATTTTTTTTAATTTGATTTTATTTTATCTTTTTTTATTCATTACAATTTGATCAGTTTAGTTTCATTAAAGTTAGAATTATGTAAATCGTTAGACTATGAGTATGAGGCTAAAAACATTATGTACAAAAATACTAACTTGGCCTTATAAGGGGGAGGTAGGAATAAAGAAAAAAGAGAAAACTCCGATTGTATAATAAGCCAATTACATAATAATTATGATCATTTTGTATATTGTATCATTTTATGAGTTTGCATATTTTTACTTTATGGAATGTATTACTGAAATAATTTTTACAACTTACTCGAATTCCCGTCAGACTTATACTTGCAAGAAGCAATAATAATAAAAGTAATGAAAGTCCTTTAAATGATGAATCTAATATATTAACGAACCTAGAACAGAAGTCACATTAAAGCAAGTTAAGCTGTTCAACCAATAATATGTATACATATATACATACGCACGCATAGAGAGAGGAGTGAAGGGGGGGATGAGGAACATTTTGTAAAGAAACGATTTAACAAAATTTGTTTACTCGATAGCAAGCTGATGTTTCTTCAGACATATTATGTATTCCCGATATACTATTTCTTCATTTAATGGATCACGCTCCATATTCACGTGACATCCATATTTGCTGATTTTATTGCTATTATTCTCTTTGGGAATTATATTCTCAATTTGTTTACTGCAAACATGAATTTATGATATCTCGTAAATATACATAAGTGTAAAAAATATTTATATACTCAATAATATCTTATAAAATATTTTTATAATAATGTTATTATATGTATTTTACATTTATATTTTATATACAATTTTTTTTTTATTATGTCTACAATGGATCTACCTGATAGCGGCAAACAAGCTACACGCATGAGCGGTGCACACGATGTGCATTGCATCAACCCCCAATGCGGTGTTTGCACCCACCACAATTACGATAGTAGTATGACAAAGAATTGGTAGAAAGTAATCATCTTTATTCACCCTAAATTCGACTTCGACTGCGAAGAATCGTGAACGTGATTCATTAAGAGGCTTCACAAAATCTAGTAATATTGGTATTAATGGTATTGCTATCATTGTCAATATTACAGAAAACATTAACACTGCAACATTCCGAAAGAGAAATGTCTTTAATAATATTAATCCTAAGTATATTAAAGTACACATCACTATTCTTTTCAAAAAATCTTTGTAATTAATAATAATATTTAATTCAGTTTTTTTTTCATAACTTATGTTAACTTCAACGTAACGAATATCATAATACTGTTTGTAATTTTGATTTCTTTAAGATTATAAAAATCTTGGAAAAATTTTATATTACTATTTTGTCATAATATGACACTATACTTCATATGGTCGTAGCAATATAACGTACTTACTCGCAAAAAGTATCGTAAACCTTCGTGTTAGAATAGAGTAATTTTTCATAATTCGAATTTCCACATCGTTTGTGAATATGTCCCAATGTCTATCAATGGCTATGCATAATTGTCGCATCTGGTTACAACAAATATGGAAATGATTAAATTAATCATAACTAAAAGAAATAACGATAATACAGTATAGTTCTGCAAATTTACTTTATCATGATTCCAAATACTAAACAATGTCCTTCCAATAAAAGAAGTTATAACAACGCATTGAAAACCGGCGTCAAAAATTATTTTTGGATCATCCGCATGATCATACAGCAGAAGTATCTACAGCATGATATAACATTAGATTATTATTAATATTAAATATATACAGGTATAAAATTAATTGTACAGAAACTTTATATATATAATTTAATTAATCGTTAATTATTACCTTAAATATCTATAGAAAAAAATCATTAGGTTTTCGACACCCTTTATTTTGCGAAAATTAAACATTGCGCTTTATTAATACTGATAAAAACACGATTAATGGGGAAGGCACCTTAGGAGGCTGTTTTTTAGGCTTTTTTTACTATTGTTTTGAGACGGATAAAATAATTGGAATCTATTTAAACTTTGGTATACTTTTGTTCATATTTTCAACTGTGACATTTTTTTCAAGTCGTTTCCTATGAAAATGTTTAAGATACAAGCTGCCGTCTATCGAAGGTTATCAGAGTTTAGTCATTTGTGGCAAATGTGGAAGTTAGTTTTGTTCTAAAAGAAAAACGGCGAATGTTCTGGATTATTGACATGTTTTCTAAGAACATGAACCAACTTGCGGAAGGATATTTTATTAAAAGTGTATTTTTATTTATTGCAAAACAATTGCAAAAAGATGATGAAAATTTAAACTTTTTTTTTCAAACACCCCCAAAACATTCAATTTTTAACATTTTTAGTTGCAAAGTGGTTCATATTTGTAAAAAACATGTCAATAATCCAAAACATTTGCCGTTTTTCTTTCAGATCATAACTGTGACTTTCACATTTCCCGCAAATGACCAACCTCTGATGATTACCTTCAATAGATGGCAGCTTGTATCTTGGACATTTTTATAGGAAACGACTTAAAAAAAAAATGTTACATGGAATTGAAAATATAAACAAAATAATACCAAAGTTTAAATAGATTCCAATTATTTTATCTGCTTCAAAAAAAAATAGTAAAGAAAGCCTAAAAACAGCGTCGTAATGTGCTTTCCCCCCTTAAACTTAAACATTTATAATAAGTAAAAATATAGTTCATATATTCATGGCTTTTTCTTATATAAAATGTGCTAAAAACAAATTTTTTATAAGTAAGAATAAAATTTACTTGTAATTTTGTTTTAAATTAAATTATGCAAATTGAATAGTTTAAACAATAATAAGCATATATATTATTGATAATATGAAATTATTTTACGTATTACGACGTAGTCCTAAAACTGTTTTGTTTATATCTTTTTTTTATAATTCTGTTCCTAATTATAAATATTTTATGATAATAATTCGGTTTTAAACATAAAATTGAAGTGCAGCGTAAACTAGTACAGCTATCAATAAGATAGATAAAATAATAAAATAATAAAAATCGTATAAAATAAAAGGTACAGCATTATAAAATTTATGTTAATAAGTTATTAATTTAATTTGTTCTTTATATATTGTCGAGCTACAAGTTACATCTTGGGGAACAGCATAAAATATTTATATAACTCTGCAAAAAATGTTTTATATCGAAGTAAGAAGTTTCTAAGAATTTTCCATACTTAATATTCAATATCTTAATTTATAAGTATTTTGTATAGATAACTCATGTTAAAGAGAAAAAGAAAAAGAAAATGTAGCCTTATTACTGCCTTATGTCGATTTTATGCGGTTTTTTTCAGACGCTTATTTTTGCTTACCTTACATAAAATTTATTGCCAAAATTTGGAACTATATTATAAAAGATTATATTAGGTGATAGAAGGCACTTTCTAATTTGTATTTATGTTTCCAAAGTTTTATTTTTAGTTTCTGTTTATACAATCAAAAACAAAGTGATATATTGGTATTGGCGACCTTTTTCTATATATATATTAATATAAATCACATATCAAAATATTAAAAAAGATCCGACTAGCTCCTTGACCAGAGGTGCTCATGAGTTGTTGATGAGGTGGAAGAAATATAAATACATCACGGAGTCTGCTTATAAAAAAGCTCATTGCAGCGACGGCAATCTCCCAAGGGCATACGGTCTCCCGAAGGTTCACAAACCCGGAATTTCATATAGAATAATAGTGTCGTCAATTGATAGCCCTCTATATGGTTTAGCCACTTTGCTGCATGACATTATTTCAAAAAACATTCCGGAGCCTTCAAGTAAGATTAACAACAGTTTCCAATTATTTAAAAAATTGAAGGGCAGACATCTGGGTTCTGATTACAGGTTGATTTCGTTGGATGTTATATCACTATTCACGAACATCCCCATAGACTTAGCTTTAACAAGCATCTCTAAGAGGTGGATGTTTCTTAGTGAATCTTGTAACATTCCTGAACAAGAATTTTTAACAGCGGTAAAACTTGTTTTAGATTCAACCTATTTTAGCTTTGGAAATGAATTTTATAAACAGAAATTTGGTACCCCCATGAGTTCTCCGTTGTCACCCGTTATAGCAGACCTCGTCATGCAGGATCTTGAACACTGGGCTTTAAACAAAATTGGAATACATTTACCTCTTTATTTTAGATATGTAGATGACATAGTGATGGCTGTCCCAGATAATTTAATTGATCTCACCTTAAATACATTCAATTCCTTTCACCCGCGTATGCAATTTACATTGGAAATAGGGGGTGATAAAATAAACTTTTTAGACATCACTATGATAAAATACGAAGATTCCTTAATTTTTGATTAGTATCATAAACCCACATTTTCGGGGAGATACCTGAATTTTTTATCAGCCCACCCTTTATCACAGAAAAGAGGAACAATTTTGGGCATGACAGAGCATTTTTATTGTCAGATCCTAAATTCTACAGAAAGAATTTTGAGCTTATCGTAAATACCCTTTTTATGAATGACTATCCTGCTGGATTTGTTTTTGAGACAATCAATAGCCGCATTAAACATCTTATTAATCTAAGCAAATATACAGACACTAACAATGATACCGACACCAAAAATAAAAAATCTCCATGGTTCTTATTGCCATATGTTCCTACAATTTCTGACAAGTTCAAATATTTCACGAACAAATTCAACATAAATCTGGCTTTTTTTAGTCTCAATAAATTGAGCAGATTCATTAAAGTTCAAAAGGACGTTCTCCCGAATAACCTTAAGAAAAATGTAGTGTATAAGATCACGTGCAAAGTCTGCGATGCGTCCTGTGTGGGACAAACTAGCAGGAGATTAAAAACAAGAGCCATAGAACACTGCAATGATATTAGACGTAATGAGAACAACCATTCGGTCATCACCGAACACAGAATTAATCTTAATCACGACTTTGACTGGGAGAATATTAAAATCTTGGATAACGAGCGAGTTTTGGACAGGTGGTTAACATCGGAAATGCTACACATCCAATTACAAACAAATAGCCTCAATTTACAAAGGGATACTGAATTTCTACATCACGCATACCTCTCACTATTAAAGAGACTGTAACAGACAAGTTTTATTTGCTACTATGTTGATTCTAATTATATTAATCTCTTTGCCTCCAATTCACGTTAAGTCTGTAATTTTACCTTTAATTTGATAATTCTGACATTGTTAATTGTTGCCCGCTAATTTATTTTGTTTTGTATCAAATGATGTCTCCGTTCATATTTACGTATCTATGTATCTATTATTGTTTGCTCTCTCGCGTTTATCTGACTTCCTCGGCGATGGTAGGATGTTCGAACGAACATTTGGTCAATATACATTGTTGCGTGAGATCGTAAACACGCGGCATTACACGAAAAATTCAAGCGTATACTTTGACAGGCGAATTGGTTCACTGGTTGTCATCAGTGCCAATGGGTGAGTCACATAATTTTTTAAAAATTAAAAAACAAAAAAACATCAATTATAGTAATGTCAGCTATCTACGAAAACGATGGTTGTTTAGAAAATTGTCAATTTCACCGACACGACAACGGACAATGCTTCCACGGCGGATTTGGCAAACCGTTGGTGACTCATTTCATTCCCAGTAACGGACTGATGACGATTAGAACAGCCACTTGTAATTGCGTTGAAAATGACGATTTCAATTAATTTTTTTTTTTTTTTCTTCTCATTTTGTAATTCGCTGAAGAGGGCTCCAAAGAGAGCCGAAACGTTCGATTTTTTTAAATTAATCATGAATAAATAACTATTTAAACACTGATTGTGTTCTGCGCTCTTATACCCGCGCTGACTCTCACTAGCCTGTTTTAGCCGTTTAATTTGTGTTAATTATAAATATTTTATGATAATAATGTATTTAATAATTAACATTTGTACGTAGAGTATTTAATATATGTATTAATGCATGTTACCTCCATCGGACAGAGACTTAGTACCACTAGTAAACAACAAATTCGTAACAAATTCCTCACACATTTATTTTGAAACGGCCAAAGTCCCGAGATTGATAAAAATACTCGATTTATATTGTAATGTCGCCGAAAATTCGCTAGCATGACTAATATTTAGTTTCGGACGTAAAACGTTATGATACACATCATGCTATCGATTGAATGTAAGTATTCGGACATCCAAGTCGTGGAATAAGAAATACAATATCGTGCAGAATAATTATCTTGTCAATGTCTTATTTCTCCGATAGTACAGTATGTCATCTTGTCTATCTGTAGTATCTGTTAAAACGAAACTATCACATTCACCGCTCTCAGAAATATTTTTTGTTAGACGTTCTTCTATAGTATGACATGTTATTAAGATAAGTATAGAGTAAGCATTTTATAATGTAATGCGCCCGCAGTTTAACAGGATGATGGAGGGGGACAATGTAGACGCGTGTTGGTTGTCTGATTATATTGAACATTTTTCTTTGCTAGAATATCTCTCAGTCACTCGGTTTTACGTACTTCAACTATCCAAATAACCGATTATCTTTGAAAATAGAAATGATGCAAAATAAAATAAAGACGAGCAAGTCCGAAATTTAAATATAATAATCTACAAAGAAACAGAGAAAATTATAAGAAAATTGGAAGAACTATTGAAAATAAACTCAGAACTGTCAATGTTTAGAGATTTTCCACCAAATGATATGCCAGCTTCACACACACGCTCGTTAGAGCATATGTTGTCTTTATAATTACACTAGTAGTTTATTGAAATTTACTCTGGCTTAATATAAAATAGTGTTAGACCTAATTACAAAAAAGTACAAGAAAATATAACAAAAGTATAAACATCAACTAAATTATATAAAAAGTGTATAAAGGAGTACAAATTGAATAAAATAAACAACTGATTGAATAAAATAAACTATAATTGCATTTTCTAGTAACATTGTAAGCTTCTATACTATAATTACTATTAATGATGAAATCAGACGCATTGTACATTGGTAAAATATTAGAACACTTAGTTAAACTTTTGGAATGATAAAAACGTCGTAAAGTAAGACATGGCCGTCCGTACTACCTTTAATTGAATAAAAGGTATAAATTTACATATATACCTACACTTAACGCTGTTATAAAACTGTAATGCGCAATACTTACCGTCTCGTAAGTTGATATAGATAATGGAATCATTTTACCTGCTTTTAATCCGCGAGGTACATTAGATTTATAAAGCATCATTATTAAAACACATTTTAATCTAGGCGAAAATTTGTACCATTCCGCCGCGTATCTGAAAATGTAATAATTGATTTTAATCAAAATTCCATTTTTTCCGAGATTCAAGATGAAATATATATTATATATATAAATTAGAATTAATATTATTGCAAATCTTGATCAAGTATATGTAGCACGTGTAAAAAGCTACTCTCTAAATCAGAACTAGTACATTATTTACTAAAAGACAGTGAACAGCTTGATTTCAGCGGTATACTTATATCAATCAGTGATATATGCATTGTTTTTCAATGATAATACACTGATTTTGATCAATGAGAGTACCCTCTTCACTCCTACCCCTCTTAAATGGAATCACTAAAAGACAGTGAATAATCACCGATGATCACAGCACTGCAAATCAATAAGATTTCACTGATTCAGATTTAGAGAGTATATGAAAACAATTTTTGCAAAATAAATAGTTGTTCCAAAATTATATTATTTTCTTTAAATTAATATTAATTACGCGAATGTATTAATCAAGCGTGCATTTTTTAAATGACAATTAAAGTATTTAAACAAATCTTATGCATATACTACGGTACTGTAGTTATTAGCAAGATTTCAAGAAAGGTGCCAAAAATATGTAAAGTATAAAATAATTACGCTCGATAAAATATATTTTGACTTTCATCTGTTAATATTTGACCAGAATAGCATAAAATCATTAGACACCCTAACGAACCCATCAAAATAATTAAAGGTTTTATCAAATCGTTCAGATGATTCTTTACGAAGACAATCTATAACATAAATTAAAAAACATTAATTAATCTCTCTTAGAAGAGAATTACATTTTTATTTAAAATAAAAGCCAGTGATTTTATCCATTATGTAAGAGTAAAATTATCTTAAAAATTATATTAAGAACATTGAAGAGCAATTAATTTTCATCCTTTTTTAATTTACATTCTGTTTAGATTACGAAAATTAGGTTTGATTAAGACTAATCAAAAATACATTTCTATTGTATAAATTAGACTATCAATCGATAGTCAATTTTTTCAAGTTTGAATTTTATTTAATCGTCAAATTATTTATTAAATAGTTAAGAAAAATACAAAATTTTGACTTTATTACAATTTTTTTAGTGTCAAAACGGGCCAATGACGAGCAATAATTCTAGTTGTTCGAAATTAAATATATTTTCTTTTACATTCAAAATAATTAACGCGGGACTAGTTTCAGCCTTACTATGACCTTCTTCAGTCGCTATATTCTAACGTTGACAAATTAATTACATATTCTAAATTTGGAGTCAAAATTTGTACATAAAACTACATTTCTCATCGAGTTACATATTCTAAAAAGCTGTCGTATGTTGTTATCCTGTGTTATTACTGCGTATTTGTTCCCGTTATTCATGAAGATCTTTATGTATTGTATCTAGCTGTCATCGTGTAATCGTATCTATATCGAATGTATATAATTTTTCTTAGTGTATATTACTAACCTTATCTGTTATTGTAATTAAAGGCAAGTTACATACGAATTTGTTAGTTGAGACTTTAACGAAATTGACGTTCATTTCGAGGAGAGAGGAAAGATACAAACGAACTCGTCGACAGATCGTAATGGACTGAACTTTGAGACTCCGCTAACGATTTTTCAGAAGGTCGTATCGGTACTGATCATAGCAACGTTTTTCATCGTGTGTCTCGAAAGTTACTGTTTTTCATTTTATCTAATAAATCGAAATAAGATCCATCGAGATACTTATTTTGAATGTAAGAGAAAATATATTTAATTTTGAACAACTAAAATTATTGCTCGTCATTGGCCCGTTTTGACACTAAAGTTTATGAACATACGAGCGACACATAGTATATTACAATTTTTTTATTTTATTTTTTTTTTTGTTTATGATTTGTATATCTATTCTACTGTTGAAAAGATTTTATTTACTTACCTGGATTCCAGCCGAACTTATAACTCCAATAACAGATATTAAAGTAATTAATGAAATTGTTGTGTTACATGAGTCTAACCTATCAACAAATCTGTAAAGTAAAAATAATATTAACAAGTTAATTTCTGATAAGGAGAAAATTGATATTATTAGATACCATGTATAGGAAGACAATTGAACAAACGTTATTTACTCTAGAGCAAGCTGATATTTTTTTAAACATGTTATGTATGTTTGGTATGTTATTTTTTCATTTGACGAATCAAGATCCATTTTGTATGCACGTTTATTTATTTTGATATTATTATTTTTTGGAATTATGTTTTCAACTTGTGTGCTGCAAAATATAAGATATATATATATATATATATATATATATATATATATATATATATATATATATATATTAGGGTGGTCCTCATTTTTGATATTTTCAAATTTTTATGTTCCCAGGGGTTTAAACGCTTCCAAATTAATTAAAAAAAATTCCCAAAAAATTTGAGCTCTTAATATCAACTCTAAGATAGTCCGCATGACCACCTAAGTTTCTTATGGAAATAACATGTAAAAAACTTTTTTTATTCTTTGAAATTTTATATGTCCTTTACAAATGATCCTAAAATTATGAGAAGTAGAAATTTGTTTAGAGAATTTAACGCTCTACAGAAAAGGTCTTATGATTTTTCGGTAAGTCTTCTAGTTCAAAAGTTATTCGAGGTCAAAGTTCAATTAAAATAAAATCATCAATGTTTTCAAATATATTTACAAAATAAACAGTTCTACCATAAAATTTATTACAATGTAATATGTTACAATATATTACAATGTAATATATTTTATGGTACAACTGTTTATTTTGTAAATATACTTGAAAACATTGATGATTTTATTTTAATTGAACTTTGACCTCGAATAACTTTTGAACTAGAAGACTTACCGAAAAATCATAAGACCTTTTCTGTAGAGCGTTAAATTCTCTAAACAAATTTCTACTTCTCATAATTTTAGGATCATTTGTAAAGGACATATAAAATTTCGAAGAATAAAAGAAGTTTTTTACATGTTATTTCCATAAGAAACTTAGGCGGTTATGCGGACTATCTTAGAGTTGATATTAAGAGCTCAAATTTTTAGAGAATTTTTTTATATTAATTTGGAAGCGTGTAAACCCCTGGGAGTATAAAAATTCAAAAATATCCAAAATAAGGACCACCCTAATATATATATATATATATATATATATATATATGTATGTATATATATATATATATATATATATATATAAATTATATATGAAAATTTTTTTCCCGAAATGTACCATACAAACATTGAAATTATTATCACATTTGCGATATATTGCGATATACAGATGTGCAAACTATTCAAATACAAATTGAATTGATTTGAATTAGGTAAGATTCAATTCGATTTGGATTTAAATCTCTCTGATTCAAATTCGAATCTAAAAGTTTAAATATGAATTACGTATAATAATAATAATCCTATAAAATCACATTTTTTGCTAATAATAGTGCTATCATGTTGTTGAAGTAAGAAATGTTTTATTAGATATATTTTATCAGTTTTAAATATTTAAATGTATGCGTATTTAAAATGATTTTATATTTATCATATAATCAATATTACCCTTCTTACACAGAAGTTTTATTATATATTAAACTTCAACAATAATTGTATTATTAATTAACAGTTATGTTTCAACTATTCGATTCAATTTGGATTCGAGCAAAGAAATAAAATTTGATTTAATTCGATTCGATATAAAAAAAAATCTTGATTCACACATCTCTATGATATAACTACCTGATGGCAGCAAACAGACTGCAAACATGAAGGATGCACATGATATGCGTCGTATCACTGCTCACTATGACATTTGTAGCCACTATGCCTATTGCGCTAATGTAACAAGAAATTGGTAGAAAATACTCATTTTTATCCTTGAAATCAATTACAAATGCAAAGAATCGCGGACGTGATTCGTTTAAAGGCATTACGATATCTAGAAGTTAACGGTATTGCTAGAAATATCACCATCATGGTATACAGTAACACTGTAACATTGCGAGAAAAATGTGCGTTGTTTAATATCAAAATTTATACAATATTCTAAAATTATTATTTTTGAATTTATGGTAAATTAATTTTTAATGGAAATTAAATGTCTATGTTAATTTTAAATATCTACATTGCCGCATAGCTTTGATTTTAGATCGTAATTTGTTTAATTATATTACTACGTTCCATTAATATGGAAGTGGAATAATTCCATGGAACAATGCTGTGCTCTAAGATATTATTGTAGTCATTATACTTACTAGCGTAATATTTTGTAACTTTTCGCGACAACTTGGCATAGTCATTCAAAATTTGAATTTCCACATCATTTGTAAATATATCCCAATGCTCGTCAATAGCTTTATATAAGTATCGAAACTGATTGTAACAAGTATGGAGACGATTTAATGTGTAACATTTAAAATATTTTTCTCAATTAAAAAAAAAGATAACACATTTTATTTCCAAGAATGTACCTTGTCGCTATTCCAAAAATGATTCATCTGTCTTCCGATAAAATTGACTGAGAAGATAAATTGATAACAACCTTCGAAAATCATTTTCGTATCGTTCGAATTATTGTACAACAATAATATCTGCATGCAGTATTGAATTATCATCCGTATAGTACGTTACATAAACGCAAACATATAAAATTATTACACAATTATATCAAAGTTGTTATACATTTCTGTTTTATCAATTCTTAATTGTTATGTTAAATATATTATTTCGCTATATGCGATTATTTTATATTATACAAGATATTATACAATATTAAATAATAAAATAATGAAAATTTATAAATATTGGACGTATTGTTTGATACGAAAATGTATCGATACCTGCCACGGACAGAAACTTATTTCGAGCAGGAAGAAAGAAGTCCACAACAAATTTTTTATGTGTTTGCTTTGAAACGGCCAAAAACCTATGGTCAACAAAACTACCCGGTTGATATTGTACTCTCTTATTAGGTGTTGGAATTAATTCGTAGCGTTTTTTTAGAGAGAAACAACGATTTATTCTAAGTTTAAATATAGAAATACATTACTAAAAATATTTTCCATCGCTTGCCACAACTTTTTCCCATCTTTCGGGTAAGAGACGGATACCCCGTCAAAAAAACGCTTCGTCCTTAGAGGCGATCCATGAATCAATCCAAGTTTTGCATTCTTCATAAGAAATAAATTTCTCCGCGGACAAACCATGGGCCATCGACCGGAACAAGTGATAATCCGAAGGAGCAATATCTGGAGAATACGGCGGGTGGGTTAGGACTTCCCATTTCAGTGTTTGCAGGTACGTTTGCACTGGCTTTGCGACGTGCGGTCTAGCATTGTCGTGCAGCAAAATAATTTTGTCGTGCCTTTCGCTCCATTCCGACCGTTTCTCCTTCAATGCCCGACTCAAGCGCATCAATTGCAGTCGGTAACGATCCCCAGTGATGCTTTCATTCGGATTCAGCAGTTCGTAGTAAACCACACCCCGTTGATCTCACCAAATGCAAAGAAGAAGCTTAGATCCATGAATATTACGTTTTGGTACTGATGATGATGGTTGTTCAGGCTTAACCCATGATTTTTTGCGCTTGGGGTTATCGTAATATATCCACTTTTCATCACCCGTAACAATCCGATGTAAAAAACTTTTTCTTTTGTACCGTTGAAGCAGTAACTCGCAAGTCAAAAAACGCCTTTCAACGTCCCTCGGCTTTAATTCGTATGGGATCCAATGTCCTTCCTTTTGGATCATCCTTAACGCTTTAAGTCGTTTTCCCACTGTTGAAAAGTCAACCCCCAACGATGTGGACAACTCTTCGAGCGTTTGAGTTGAGTTCTCCTCAAGTAATGTCTCCAATTCTTTGTCTTCAAACTTTTTTGGCTGTCCAGGTCGTTCCTTGTCTTCTAAGTCGAAATCACCGCTCTTGAATCGCGCAAACCACTTCCGACACATTTGTTCAGCTAAAGCTTGCTCACCGTAAACTTCTTCTAAAATCCTATGGCTTTCCGCAGCAGTTTTATTCATATGAAAGTAATGTAATAAAACTCCCCGCAAAAACATTTATTTGGTATAAATTTAGACATATTTAAATAATTATAACTTGATGTTATTAACAAGTGAAAGTAAGATGTCGTAAAAATAACACCTAACCTAACAACTGATTTAAGATAAATTTGCTTCTGACGGTAAAAACAGAAAACTGTAGTATCCCCGCCATCTCTCTTAAAACGCTACGAATTAATTCCAACACCTAATACAAAATTTGATAACATTTTTACTGGTTAATTTGCCCTCGAAAGACTGCAATGTGTTGTGTTTTACGTAGATCAATTCTTCAGCAGGTGCAAGTCGCGATACGAAACTATTGGTTAAAAATCATCATATTATTTTACTAACGCAAGGAAAAACAATATCAAGCTGTCAGTATTAAACTATTAATTTGTACATCTCGAAAATATTTTATTCAGGTGACGTGTATAATGATGTAGCTAGATAATGGCGTGACAATAACTGGAGGGTAACTTAGGGGGTAACGGCACAGCACATAACAATATCTATAGCTACTAACAATGAAGATTTGCACTGCATTTAATCGGTTTGAAGTATTTTCAGTGTTTAAGTAGAGTTGAAGAAATTACTAGCACAATAAAGAAAAATAACAAATTTTTGTAAAAGGTATAATTACACAGTAAAGAAATAGTGTTAAATAAAAATACTAAAACAAAAATACTGAAGCGATTGAATAAAAGACCATAGAGTTTTATTGCATGATAAGTAACGGTATAAATTCTGTATTACAATTTATTAACATTAACTTAAATACAGATAAATTAACGAAGACCTAAAAATTTAATAATCAATCTTGAAGTGAAAATGTAAAGTGGAATGTTAAAGTTGGACATTAAAAAAAGAAAAGGTAAATTAAGTATATATATAAACATTTCCGAAAATAAATATATCATTGAAATACAATTTATTTCGACGTTAAGATAGAAGGTAACAAACATATGTAACAAAGAAACGTTTCGGTGAATAATAAAAATTTGGTAATCACTCTTTGAATGACTTGAACGCTGTAAAGTAAGACATGGCGATTCGTACTACCTTAAATGAAATACGAAAGAAGCACGAGTTATTTTATGCATAATGTTATAAAAAGTTTCATAGTTTTTGTGCATTTTTCTTACCGCCGCATAAGTCGCGATAGATAACGGAACCATGTTGCCTGCCTTCAATTCACACGGTACATTACTTCTATAAAGAGTTATCAACAATAAAGATTTTAATCTAGGCGAGAAGTTGTACCAATCTGCAGCGTATCTATAAGATATTAGCCAATAATTGGTTTTATCTGTTTTAGATATTACGTAAATACTTATAACTGTATTTATAAATAAATTATTATTTTTAACTCAAAAATAGATTTATAATCGTAAATATATTATATAAAGGTATATAAAATAGTTATATTACGCGTGATAAAATATATTCTGACTTTCGTCCATTAATCTCTGACCGGAATAACATATCAAGTCCCCTTCAAAGTAATCCCCCCCTGATATAATACACTTATTCCAACGGATTTTCCAATCTTCGAAACAGTTGTAATAATCGATTTCAGGAATGGCCTTTAGCTCCTTCTTCGCAGCGAAACGGTGTCCCCGGAGCGGCCGCTTGAGTTTGCTGAATAGCCAGAAGTCGCATGGAGCCAAATCAGGTGAATACGGTGGTTGTGGAACGATATTAGTCGAGTTTTTGGTTAAAAAATCACGAATCACCGTTTCGAGTCGATAGAAGAGATTCAAGCCGCTGCGAAGAAGGAGCTAAAGGCCATTCCTGAAATCGATTATTACAACTGTTTCGAAGATTGGAAAATCCGTTGGAATAAGTGTATTATATCAGGGGGGATTACTTTGAAGGGCCAATAATTGGTTTTATCTGTTTTAGATATTACGTAAATACTTATAACTGTATTTATAAATAAATTATTATTTTTAACTCAAAAATAGATTTATAATCGTAAATATATTATATAAAGGTATATAAAATAGTTATATTACGCGTGATAAAATATATTCTGACTTTCGTCCATTAATCTCTGACCGGAATAACATACAAGCAACAAATCAGCTAGCATGCACGTGAATAAGAGCGTGAATTTTATCAGTTCTTGCATTTGATCTAACACATAAAGAATCTATAATAAATTAAAAATACATAATTATTCGAATAATAATTATATTTTTATTTAAGAGATAAAATGTAATATATATATATTATTAATATTAATTAGTTCTAGACTATCGAAATTTAAATACAATTAATAATTGGAAAATAGGCTAATGAGAATCAGCGTGGGTCAAAGAACACAATCACAAGTATTGATATTGAATTATTTATTTAATTCAAAATTAAAAAACAAACGTTTTGACTCTCTTTGGAGTCATCTTCAGACAACAAAAAATAGTAAAGGCAATAGAAATAGAAGCCGTTATCAGTCATCGAAAACGGGAAGCATTCAAGTCGCCATTGATTTGACAAATTCGTGGTGGCATTTTTAACCGTGATAGTGTTGTAACCGCAAGAGATCTATACGCAAAAGATGTTTCCCGTTTTTGATGACTGATGACGGTTTCTATTTCTATTGCCTTTACTATTTTTTGTTGCGCTGAAGATGACTCCAAAGCGAGTCGAAACGTTCGTTTTGTAATTTTGAATTGAATAAATAATTCAATATCGATACTTGTGATTGCGTTCTTTCACCCGCGCTGACTCTCATTAGCCTATTTTTTAATCATTAATTGTATATTATTAATATATAATAACGATAATACAATTACAATTGTTTGCCTCTATATTTATATTATTTTGAAACAAATTATTTATTTTAATCTGAATTTTTTTTAATTTGATTTTATATCTTTTTTTATTCATTACAATCTGATCAGTTTAGTTTCATTAAAGTTAGAATTATGTAAATCGTTAGACTATAAGTATGAGGCTAAAAACATTATGTACAAAAATACTAACTTGGCCTTATAAGGGGGAGGTAGGAATAAAGAAAAAAGAGAAAACTCCGATTGTATAATAAGCCAATTACATAATAATTATGATCATTTTGTATATTGTATCATTTTATGAATTTGCATATTTTTACTTTATGGAATGTATTACTGAAATAATTTTTACAACTTACTCGAATTCCAGTCAGACTTATATTTGCAAGAAGCAATAATAATAAAAGTAATGAAAGTCCTTTAAATGATGAATCTAATATATTAACGAACCTAGAACAGAAGTCACACATTAGCAAGTTAAGTTATTCAACCAATAATATGTATACATATACATATAAACATACGCACGCACAGAGAGAGGAG
Organism: Solenopsis invicta; assembly: GCF_016802725.1. Classification (NCBI taxonomy): domain Eukaryota; kingdom Metazoa; phylum Arthropoda; class Insecta; order Hymenoptera; family Formicidae; genus Solenopsis; species Solenopsis invicta. The sequence continues at coordinate 16,282,010 of NC_052679.1, forward strand.
GGAAAGGGGGGATGAGGAACATTTTGTAAAGAAACGATTTAACAAAATTTGTTTACTCTATAGCAAGCTGATGTTTCTTCAGACATATTATGTATTTCCGATATACTATTTCTTCATTTAATGGATCACGCTCCATATTCACATGACATCCATATTTGCTTATTTTATTGCTATTATTCTCTTTGGGAATTATATTCTCAATTTGTTTACTGCAAACATGAATTTATGATATCTCGTAAATATACATATATAAGTGTAAAAAATATTTATATACTCAATAATATCTTATAAAATATTTTTATAATAATGTTATTATATGTATTTTATATTTATATTTTATATACAAATTTTTTTTATTATGTCTACAATGGATCTACCTGATAGCGGCAAACAAGCTACACGCATGAGCGGTGCACACGACGTGCATTGCATCAACCCCCAATGCGGTGTTTGCACCTACCATAATTACGATAGTAGTATAACAAAGAATTGGTAGAAAGTAATCATCTTTATTCACCCTAAATTCGACTTCGACTGCGAAGAATCGTGAACGTGATTCATTAAGAGGCTTCACAAAATCTAGTAATATTGGTATTAATGGTATTGCTATCATTATCAATATTACAGAAAATATTAACACTGCAACATTCCGAAAGAGAAATGTCTTTAATAATATTAATCCTAAGTATATTAAAGTACACATCACTATTCTTTTCAAAAAATCTTTGTAATTAATAACAATATTTAATTCAGTTTTTCTTTCATAACTTATGTTAACTTCAACGTAACGAATATCATAATACTGTTTGTAATTTTGATTTTTTTAAGATTATAAAAATCTTGGAAAAATTTTATATTACTATTTTGTCATAATATGACACTGTACTTCATATGGTCGTAGAAATATAACGTACTTACTCGCAAAAAGTATCGTAAACCTTTGTGTTAGAATAGAGTAATTTTTCATAATTCGAATTTCCACATCGTTTGTGAATATGTCCCAATGTCTATCAATGGCTATGCATAATTGTCGCATCTGGTTACAACAAATATGGAAATGATTAAATTAATCATAACTAGAAGAAATAACGATAATACAGTATAGTTTTGCAAATTTACTTTATCATGATTCCAAATACTAAACAATATCCTTCCAATAAAAGAAGTTATAGCAACGCATTGAAAACCGGCGTCAAAAATTATTTTTGGATCATCCGCATGATCATACAGCAGAAGTATCTACAGCATGATATAATATTAGATTATTATTAATATTAAATATATACAGTATAAAATTAATTGTACAGAAACTTTATATATATAATTTAATTAATCGTTAATTATTAGCTTAAGTGTCTATAGAAAAAAATTGTTAGGTTTTCGACACCCTTTATTTTGCGAAAATTAAACATTGCGCTTTATTAATACTGATAAGAACACAATAATTAAGGGGGAAGGTACCTTAGGAGGCTGTTTTTTAGGCTTTTTTTACTATTGTTTTGAGACGGATAAAATAATTGAAATCTATTTAAACTTGATATAATTTTGTTCATATTTTCAACTATATGTGACATTTTTTTCAAGTCGTTTTCTATGAAAATGTTCAAGATACAAGCTGCCGTCTATCGAAGGTTATTAGAGTTTAGTCATTTGCGGGAAATGTGGAAGTTAGTTTTGTTCTAAAAGAAAAACGGCGAATGTTCTGGATTATTGACATGTTTTCTAAGAACATGAACCAACTTGCGGAAGGATATTTTATTAAAAGTGTGTTTTTTTTTATTGCAAAACAATTGCAAAAAAATGATGAAAATTGAAACTTTTTTTTCAAACACCCCCAAAACATTCAATTTTTAACATTTTTAGTTGCAAAGTGGTTCATATTTGTAAAAAACATGTCAATGATCCAAAACATTTGCCGTTTTTCTTTCAGATCAAAACTGTGACTTTCACATTTCCCCGCAAATGACCAACCTCTGATGATTACCTTCAATAGATGGCAGCTTGTATCTTGGACATTTTCATAGGAAACGACTTAAAAAAAAAAAATGTCACATGTAATTGAAAATATGAACAAAATAATACCAAAGTTTAAATAGATTCCAATTATTTTATCTGCTTCAAAAAAAAAATAGTAAAGAAAGCCTAAAAACAGCGTCCTAATGTGCTTTCCCCCTTAAACTTAAACATTTAAAATAAGTAAAAATATAGTTCATATATTCATGGCTTTTTCTTATATAAAATGTGCTAAAAACAAATTTTTTATAAGTAAGAATAAAATTTACTTGTAATTTTGTTTTAAATTAAATTATGCAAATTGAATAGTTTAAACAATAATAAGCATATATATTATTGATAATATGAAATTATTTTACGTATTACGACGTAGTCCTAAAACTGTTTTGTTTATATCTTTTTTTTATAATTCTGTTCCTAATTATAAATATTTTATGATAATAATTCGGTTTTAAACATAAAATTGAAGTGCAGCGTAAACTAGTACTATCAATAAGATAGATAAAATAATAAAATAATAAAAATCGTATAAAATAAAAGGTACAACATTATAAAATTTATGTTAATAAGTTATTAATTTAATTTGTTCTTTATATATTGTCGAGCTACAAGTTACATCTTGGGGAACAGCATAAAATATTTATATAACTCTGCAAAAAATGTTTTATATCGAAGTAAGAAGTTTCTAAGAATTTTCCATACTTAATATTCAATATCTTAATTTATAAGTATTTTGTATAGATAACTCATGTTAAAGAGAAAAAGAAAAGGAAAATATAGCCTTATTACTGCTTTATGTCGATTTTATGCGGTTTTTTTCAGACGCTTATTTTTGCTTACCTTACATAAAATTTATTGCCAAAATTTGAAACTATATTATAAAAGATTATATTAGGTGATAGAAGGCACTTTCTAATTTGTATTTATGTTTCCAAAGTTTTATTTTTAGTTTTTGTTTATACAATCAAAAACAAAGTGATATATTGGTATTGGCGACCTTTTTCTATATATATATTAATTATAAATATTTTATGATAATAATGTATTTAATAATTGTCATTTGTACGTAGAGTATTTAATATATGCATTAATGCATGTTACCTCCATCGGATAGATACTTAGTTCCACTAGTAAACAACAAATTCGTAACAAATTCCTCACACATTTATTTTGAAACGGCCAAAGTCCCGAGATTGATAAAAATACTCGATTTATATTGTAATGTCGCCGAAAATTCTCTAGCATGACTAATATTTAGTTTCAGACGTAAAACGTTATGATACACAGCATGCAATCGATTGAATATAAGTATTCGGACATCCAAGTCGTGGAATAAGAAATACAATATCGTGCAGAATAATTATCTTGTCAATGTCTTATTTCTCCGATAGTACAGTATGTCATCTTGTCTATCTGTAGTATCTGTTAAAACGAAACTATCACATTCACCGCTCTCAGAAATATTTTTTGTTAGACGTTCTTCTATAGTATGACATGTTATTAAGATAAGTATAGAGTAAGCATTTTATAATGTAATGCGCCCGCAGTGTAACAGGATGATGGAGGGGGACAATGTAGACGCGTGTTGGTTGTTTGACTATATTGAAAATTTTTGTTTGCTAGAATATCTCTCAGTCACTCGGTTTTACGTACTTCAACTATCCGAATAACCGATTATCTTTGAAAATAGAAATGATACAAAATAAAATAAAGTCGAGCAAGTCCGAAATTTAAATATAGAGGAGGAGAGGGAATTAGGGCTACTGTCGTCAATATGACTACACTCTTATTATTTCCGGTATTAGGTGACGTATTTTGACAATTGCTTATGGAGTTATTCGTTTAATAGCCCGCCGCATTTTTAGTGATGCTAATATGCCAATACATAATGACTGACAATTGTTATAAGGCATTTTTACTTTTAAGCACTTCTAAACTTTTTTAATAATTGTTTATATAATTTGTCCAAATAATTTATTGTTAATTGTTTTAATTAAAAGTAAATTAAATTTCTTATTAAAGTTGAATTAAATTTTTTGTTCACGAAAGATCTCTCGAATGTGCTTATGTTTAAATTATTAATTTTGTTTAAAAAGAGCTTTACAATTGCCAGTACATAAAGTAAAAAAAATAAGCTTTACGCTTGATAAAATATACTCTGACTGTCGTCCATTAGTCTCTGATCAGAATAATATACGATCAGCAAAGTCATCAGACATGCTGTGAGTATAAGCACAAATTCGCTTCTGCCGCTTGATCTAATGCATAAATGATCTAGAACAAATTAAAGATATTATATAATCAGTAAAAAAATACAATTATATTTTTATTCACTGTAATAAAATTTAATTAAAAGTTTTACAATAGAAATTTAATAATGTACAGTAAAATTTAAGGTCGGAGATGTGATTACAATTTTTTGCTACTAAAAAATATTTAAATTTTAATCAAAATTTGTTTTTCTTCTATATATACTTTAATCTTTGTATTTTTCATACATCAGGACTTAATGAGTTTAATTTAATTAAAATTAAAATGTGAATCTTTAAAATCTATATATGACAAGTCATAAATAAAAAATAAATAATTAGGCCTTAGAGATTAAAAGATGGGAAAATCTAGTTGTAGTACAATTTTAGACATTTTATATGTGAATAATTTTTAATGCTTACTCGCATTCTAAGCAAGCTTATAATTCCGACAAGTAAAACTAACAAAAGTGATAAGAACTCTTTTTATGATGAATCCAGTGTATTAGCAAATCTACAATATTAAAAGATAGTAAGTTAATCTATATAATAATAATATTATATTAATATTACAGAGGATCAGTTTCACAACCTCTAATTAACTTAACCGATCAGTTAAGTGTCAATCGTGATTGGTTATATGTCAATTCTACTTAACGACAAATACGATTGGTCAATTTCAATAGAAAAATCAGTTAATTAAGTTAATCGGAGATTGTGACATTAGCTCAGAGAGAAAGAGAAATATTTTGTGTAAAGAGAGAGAAAAAGAGAGACAATTAAGAAGTAAAAAATTGCTTACTCTATAACAAGTTGATGTTTTTTTAAACATATTATGTAATACCGATATATTTTCTCATTTAATGGATTATGTTTCATCACTAATTGCTGATTTCATCGTTATATTTCTTTTTGAAACTATATTTTTAATTTATTTATTGTACACATAATACTTCATAAAAGTTTAAAATATGTGTATGAGAAATACACAAAGCAAATATACATCATACATATATGCGAAAAATGTATTAAATGAGTATCTTACAAAATACTTATAACTATTATATTATATTTTACGTATTATATGTTAATTTCTACATTCCATATTTATTAAAATTATTATTATATCTGCAATGGATTTACCTGATAGCGGCAAATAAACTACATGCATAAACGGTGCACACGACATTGCATTGTATCAACACCCATTGTGATACTTACACCCACCAAAATTATACTTGTAGTATAACAAAAAATGGTAGAAAGTATTTATCTCTATTTATTACGCAATCAATTTCGGCCGCAAAGAATCGTCGACGTGATTCGTAAGAGATATCACGATGTCTAGTAATACTGGTGTTATATGGCACTATAAGCATCAAACATAAAATAAATACCAATTCTGCAATATCTAGAAAGAGAAGTATTTTATAAATATATATTTAGTATAATTTTTCAATATAACGTACTTATTCGAGAAATATTTCATAAATTTTCTTGATATCTTAGAATAATTTCTCATGACTTGAATTTCCGTATCGCTCGTAAATATGTTCCAATGTTCGTCAATAGCTTCGTACAACCGTTGCACTAAACTAATTGCAATAAACATGGAAACGATTTAACATATTAGACCTGAAATAGTTTTACCGCAGTAAATATAAAAATAAGGAGAAGTAAATATAGCACACATACAACTCTGAAATATCATTTATTGAACTTTTTTGTTGTGTAACACTTCATAGCGTGACGTTACGTTATTGCGTGATACAATATGGAGTTAAGGGGTGAATATAATATTAAGGTAGACCCGTGCTGGTTTTCTTTCTCACGGGTCCGTCTCCTGTTTGTTAGAATATCTTGCAGGTGGCTTTGAGCACTTCAATTGCATGAATAAAGTTAAGTTTACCTTTGAAAATAGCAAATAGTGAAAAATAGTATGAAATTAAGTTCAAAGTTGAACTATGATAAAAGAAATAGATAAAGTAACACAAAATATACTCTAAAGATTTTTAAATCTAATAGCATTAATATAAAAATTGCGACGTTCTAATGTTTAAAAAGTGATGAAACCTAGTAGTAAGTATGATTGATAAAATTAATGAAAATAAAGGAAAATAGGTACCATAAACAATTTGTAATAGATTAGTTTATAACACAATCACTAAGTAACAAAATATTGTGTTAGACGAAAAATATAGAAACAGTATAAAAAGTTGCTGATTGAGTGCATCTATAATAGCATTATCAGATATACATCTGAAGTCTTTACTATGATTTATTGTCTTTGGATGAAACGAAGGTATGTAATATCTATGAAAAACTAATTGAACACTCAGTAATCAGTCTTGCATTGATAATAATGCTGTGTAGTAAGACATAGACATTCGTACGACCTAAAAATGAATAGATAAGTTATAGATTGGTATATGCATATAAGGTTATTATGAAAAAAAATGTACATTTTTATTACCGTTGCGTAAGTCGCGATGGATAACGGAATCATGTTGCCTGCTTTTAATCCGCATGGTTTATTACTTCTGTAAAGAGTTATTAGTAGTAATGATTTTAGCCTATGTGAGAACTTGTACCATTCTGTTGCATACCTGCAACCATGAATTCAATGATTGAAATTGAGTTAACTTTTAAAAATAAATTATGCTTAAGTAAAAAATTGAAAAAAAATGAGAAAATAAAAAAATTTTTTTTTATGAGACGCGAGCAATATTAATATGTGTGAATTTATATTATAAAATGATTTGAAAGATTTAAAATACACTTTAGTTATTTATAATATATTGATTGCATTTTTAAATTACTATTTATATATATCAAATCTAAATAAAGTTAAATTTAAATTTAAAAGATTTTATACCATGTGTGTAGAAGAAATTATTACGTTCTAATTTTGTTTAAAAAAAAAGTTACAAAAACCTAAACACAGTGTTAAAGTATAAAATAATTATTACGCTCTATAGAATATATTCTGACTTTCATCCATTATTCTCTGACCGGAGTAACATGGGACTAGCAAAACACATAATGTTGTTATGAATATAAACACAAATTTTATCAATGTTCCCAATTCATGTAATACATAAATAATCTGTAACAGATTAAAAATGTTACATAATCATTGGTATATACAATTACATTTTTATTTTAAGTAAAATTTTAAGTGAAAAGAAAAGTTAATGGTATATAAAAATTAATAAGATTTTTGCATCAAGAATTATTAAAGTTTCCAGCTTTTATTTTTGTTAAAAATATATATAACTAAAAATTAAAAAAAAACAATTTAATTTGATCTCGAATGAACGAGAAATATGGAAATCCAGCTATATTATAATTTTTTAATATTTTATACGATTCTATATTTATTTTTTGAAGAAGAAAATAACAATATTATATAAAATAATAATACATACACGAATTCCAACCAGACTCAAAATTCCAAGAAGTACTATCAATATAGCTAATGCACATTCTTGATATGATGAATTTAATATTTCCACAAATCTATAGTTTATTAACATATTAATTTTGAATATAAGTAAAAATATTATATACATTCTACGTAAGAGACAGTGATTTAACGAAGTTTTACTTACTCTATAGCAAGCTGATGTTTTTTTAAACATTTTATGTATTTCCGGTATGTTATTTCTTCGTTCAACAACTCAAGTTTCTTATTTACATGTTCACTTTTTTCGATGTTATTATTGTCATCCACTTTTAACAGTACATTTTCGATTTGCTTACTGCAAAAATAAATGTATTTTGCACAAATTAAATAAAATGAATGTAACACATAGGATACATATTTATTACATATCCTACATAGTTTTTGCGGAAAAACATAAAATCATAAAATATTATGTAAATAATATTATTATTAGTATTATTATTAAATATATTATGCATATTATCTTCACAACTGCTTACCTGATAGCTGCAAATAAACTACATGCATGAGCAGTGCATGTTATATGCATTGAATCAAAGCCTAACGCAATGAATACACCCACCACAATTACAAGATTAGTATAACAAAAAATTGGCAGAAAATATTCATCTTTATTCACCCTGAATTCAACTTCCATCGCGAAAAATCGTGGACGTGATTCGTTAAGAGGCATTAAAATATCCAGGAATATCGGTGTTAATGGTAATATTATAATTACCACTAACGAAGAAAAAAATAGCACTATAATATTATGAAAGAAAGATGCTTTGTTCAATTTCTAAAAAAATTTTAAAGCTACAAACCGTTTAGTTCATTTATATATCCATATTTAGCAAAATTTGTATACAATTTTATTTTTTTTGTAATATTATTTTCCAAGATTATAAATTTGGATTTTCAATTAATTTTATTTTTAAGTCATAAAATTCTTTATTATTAATATTACATTAATCTCTCAGTACGTTTATGCTTTATTTATAGCAATATATACTTACTTGAATAATATATCACAATTTTTTGCGACAGACAAGAATATTCTTTCAAAATTCGAATTTCTATATCATCTGTAAATATATTCCAATGCTCGTCAATGGCTTCGTACAGACATCGCATCTAATTACAACATTGTAAGGAATGATTTAATATATATTATAATCTGAAGTAGTTTTATCGTCATAAACACATCAAAATAAACTTGTTATCAAAAATAACACGATTTTTAAAATATACCTTGTCACTGTGCAAAACGTCATTTAAATGCCTTATGACAAAATTAGTTAAAATCAGAGTTTGATAGCCACCTTCGAAAATCAATTGCGCATCGTCCGAATGATCGTGAAATAGTAATATCTGTGTATAATGTACAGTTATTCGTAGAATATAAGTTTTACACCCCAGAATATAAGTTTACATTTGTTACAACAACATAACTCGAAAATTATTATTTCTGAATTGTCTGCAAAAAAAAAGAGAATTTTTATGATGGTATATTGTAAGGGCTAACCGATGCTTCTAGTCCTGTACAATCAGTAGATCAAATCGTTACATCAAAATTGCATTTAAAAATAATATTCTAAAATTTTAATGATTTAAAACATTTAAGTTGAAGAATTTTTTTTAATTGTTTGGTTACTGAATTACATCGTTGTAACAAATGTACGATGTACATTATAAATGTGATATAAATGGAAATACTCTTCTTTGATCCATCATTAATCAGCAAATATATTATATTAAAACATATTATTTATATCTTAGAAACGTACATGTACGCACACACGGCATGTACAATATTACATATATTTGTACTGTGTTGTACGATAAAAAATAATAGAATTATAAAAAATTATCAACGCTGATTGAAAGTCTCTCTTGTATCAATAAAATGCGTCAATAAATACCTCGAACGGATAATAACTTATTTCGAGCAGGAAACAGAATGTCCATAATAAACTTCTCACAACCTTGTTCTGATACGGCCAGAGACCTGTGATCGATAACAATATCCGATTGATATTGTACTCTCGTAGAAAATTTTCTAACATGATTATTTGTACCTGGATCTCGAAAAACGATAGACGGACAACTACAACAGAATGAAACGCAGCACGCAGACCATTGATTCTTTAGCGTACAAGTCGCAACGTAAATAACTCGAAATTATAGAATGTCACAAATTGTCATTGTCAATTTATCAATTTGCTCATGCCAGAACGTGTCTGACATATTATACATCACTCTATAAAAGTGATATCCACTTGCTATTGCGTGATACCACACGAAGTTGTTGGCGACTATAATAATAATGTAGACGTGTACTGGTTTTCTGTGAAATTTTATCTTATGCCTATGTGACTTTTTTCCGTTTGTTGGAATATCTTGCAGGTGGTATTCACTTCCACTTTTCTCAACACTTTAATTGCACGAATAAAGTTCAGTTTATTTTTGAAAATAAGAAATGTTATACAATAAAAAGAAAACAAGCTTAGTGAGTTGAATTATAATAATCTCAAAGAATAGAAAAAATTACAAAAAAAATAGAAAGCAAAAATTATTTTTAAAAATTGTTTAACGAAAAATCATGATATTGAAAACTATAATATTAAAGTGTTTTAAATATTTAAAATATAAAATGAAAAAGTAAATAAAACTCAACAACTAACCGATAAAATTAACAAAAGAAAACAGCATAAATAAATTGGATCTACAACAAATTAATTTATATTAGTTGAAACTTTTTATTTAAACACCCCCAAAACAATCAATTTTTAACATTTTTAGTTGCAAAGTGGTTCATATTCTTAGAAAACACGTTAATAATCCAGAACTTTCGCTGTTTTTCTTTTAGATCAAAACTGTAACTTTCACATTTCCCGCAGATGACCAACCTCTGATAATTACATTCAATAAATGGCAGTTTGTATCTTGAACATTTTCATAGGAAAATGTCCACCTGAAAAAAATGTCACATGTAGTTGAAAATATGAACAAAATAATACCAAAGTTTAAATAGATTCCAATTATTTTATATGCTTCAAAAAAAAAAAATTGTAAAGAAAGCCTAAAAAATAGCCTCTTAATGTGCTTTCCCCCTTTAAACATTTATAATAAGTAAAAATATAATTCATATATTCATAGCTTTTTCTTATATAAAATGTGCTAAAAACAAATTTTTTATAAGTAAGAATATAATTTACTTATTATTTTATTTTAAATTAAACTATGCAAATTGAATAGTTTAAGCAATAATAAGCATATTATTGATAATATGAAATTATTTTACGTATTACGACGTAATCCTAAAACTGTTTTATTTATATTTTTTTACAATAATGAGTAAATTTATATTTCTTTTTTTTTATAATTCTGTTTCTTATAATACAGTTTTAAACATAAAATTGAAGTGCAGTGAAAACTAGTGCAGCTATCAATAAGATAGATAAAATAATAAAATAATAAAAATTGTATAAAATAAAATAAAAGATATAGCATTATAAAATTTATGTTAATAAGTTATTAATTTAATTTGTTTTTTATATATTGTTGAGCTATTAGTTACAACTTGGGGAACAGCATAACCAATTATCTTTGAAAATAGAAATGATACAAAATAAAATAAAGTCGAGCAAGTCCGAAATTTAAATTAGAGGAGAAAAGGGTATTATTGCTACTATCGTCAATATGACTACACTCTTATTATTTTTGGTATTAGGTGACGTATTTTGACAATTGCTTATGGAGTTATTCGTTTAATAGCCCGCCGCATTTTTAGTGATGCTAATATGCCAAAACATAATGACTGACAATTGTTATAAGGCATTTTTACTTGTAAGCACTTCTAAATTTTTTAAATAATTGTTTATATAATTTGTTTACATAATTTATTTTTAATTGTTTTAATTAAATTAAAAGTAAATTAAATCTTATATCAAAGTTGAATTAAATTTTTTGTTCACAAAAGATCTTACGAATGTGCTTATGTTTAAATTATTAATTTTGTTTAAAAAGAGCTTTATAATTGCCAATACATAAAGCAAAAAAATAAGCTTTACGTTTGATAGAATATACTCTGAATGTCGTCCATTAGTCTCTGACCAGAATAACATACGATCAGCAAAGTCATCAGACATGCTGTGAGTATAAGCACAAATTTATCGCTTCTGCCGCTTGATCTAATACATAAATGATCTAGAACAAATTAAAAATACTATATAATCAGTCAAAAAGGACAATTATATTTTTATTCACTGTAATAAAATTTAATTAAAAGTTTTACAATAGAAATTTAATAATGTACAGTAAAGTTTAAGGTCGGAGATGTGATTACAATTTTTTGCTACTAAAAAATTTGTATATTTTAATCAAAATTGGTTTTTCTTCTATATATACTTTAATATTTGTATTTTTCATACATTAAGATTTAATGAGTTTAATTTAATTAAAATTAAAATGCGAATCGTTAGAATCTATATATGACAAGTCATATATAAAAAATAATTAATTAGGCCTTACAGATTAAAAGATGGGAAAATCTAGTTGTAGTACAGTTTTAGACATTTTATATGTGAATAATTTTTAATGCTTACTAGCATTCTGAGCAAGCTTATAATTCCGACAAGTAAAACTAACAAAAGTAATAAGAACTCTTGATATGATGAATCCAATGTATTAGCAAATCTACAATATTAAAAGATAGTAAGTTAATCTATATAATAATAATATTATCTATATAATAGTAATATTAATATTACAGAGGATCAGTTTCACAACTTCTAATTAACTTAACCGATCAGTTAAGTGTTAATCGTGATTGGTTATTGGTCAATTCTACTTAACGACAAATGCGATTGGTTCAATTTCAATAGAAAAATCACTTAATTAAATTAAGCGGAGATTGTGACTAGCGTAAAGAAAAAGAGAAATATTTTGTGTAAAAAGAGAGAAAGAAAGAAACAATTAAAAAGGAAAAAAATTGTTTGATCTATAACAAGGTAATGTTTTTATAAACATATTATGTAATACCGATATATTTTTTCATTTAAAGGATTAAGTTTTATCACTGATTGCTGATTTTATTGTTAATATTTTTTTTAAAACTAAATTTTCAATTTATTTATTGTAATCATAATACTAATTTATTGTAATCATAATAATTTATTGTAATCATAATACTTCATAAAAGTTTAATATATGTATATGAGATATACACAAAGCAAATATACATCATATATGCGAAAAATGTATCAAATGAGTATCTTCTAAAATACTTATAACTTTTATATCATATGTATTATATGTTAATTTCTACATTCCATATTTATTAAAATTATTATTATATCTGCAATGTATTTACGTGATAGCGGCAAATAAACTACATGCATAAGCGGTGCACACGACATTGCATTGTATCAACACCCATTGTGATACTTACACCCACCAAAATTATACTTGTAGTATAACAAAAAATGGTAGAAAGTATTTATCTCTATTTATTACGCAATCATTTTCGGCCGCAAAGAATCGTCGACGTCATTCGTAAGAGATATAATCACGATGTCTAGTAATACTCGTGTTATATGGCACTATAATCATCACACATAAAATAAATACCAATACTGCAATATCTAGAAAGAGAAGTATTTTATAAATATATATTCAGTATAATTTTTCAATATAACGTACTTATTCCAGAAATATTTCATAAATTTTCTTGATATCTTAGAATAATTTCTCATGACTTGAACTTCCATATCACTCGTAAATATGTTCCAATGTTCGTCAATAGCTTCGTACAACCGTTGCAATAAACTAATTGCAATAAACATGGAAACGATTTAACTTATTAGATCTGAAATAGTTTTACCGCAGTAAATATAAAAATAAGGAGAAGTAAATATCGCACACATACAACTCTGAAATATCATTTATTGAACCTTTTTGTTGAGTATTACTTCACAGCGTGACGTTACGGTATTGCGTGATTCAATATGGTGTTAAGGGGTGAATATAATATTAAGGTAGACCCATGCTGGTTTCCTTTCTCACGGGTCCGTCTTCTGTTCATTAGAATATTTTGCAGTTGGCTTTGAGCACTTTGATTGCATGAATAAAGTTAAGTTTATCTTCGAAAATAGCAAATAGTGAGAAATAGTAAAAAATTAAGTTCAAAGTTGAACTATAATAAAGAAATAGATGAAGTAGCAAAAATAGAAGCTTAAAATTTACTCTAAAAATTTCTAAATCTAATAGTATTAATATAAAAATTACGACGTTCTAATGTTTAAAAAGTGACGAAACCTAGTAGTAAGTATGATTGATAAAATTAAGGAAAATAAAGGAAAATACTCGGAAAAAAATAACTTAGAAATGGTAACTAAATATCAGTAGCTAGTTCGATATTTTCTATCAGTGCTAAAAATTGATTATTAAAGATAAAATATATTTGCTGCGAAATACAGTTTTATTAGCTAAAATAAAATGTGTGTTTTAACACGTGTAGTAAAAGTCGCCACTAAAAAAGTGGCAGCTATTCCTCAATATCTTAGTCCTGGACTACAATTAATGTTGCAAGAGTTAAATCGTAAAAATTGTCTATGGTCGATTATTCTCCTCATATTCAACTATGATTGGTCAGTTTCTTACGGCTTAAAGCTTACTACATCTGTTGTAGACCGGGACTTAGGAGCGTGAAACTATATACGCATTTGCTAAACATTATTTGATTCTGACAGCGAAAATTTCTTGCTGTAACTGCTAATTTTAATAACTAATAAATTTAGCTCTGGCAGCAACGATATTAGCTGTCCCTATTTTAAAAACACATCTTAGTTGCTACAACTAAATTTTAGCTTTGTTGGCTAATCTTTTCTTTGCGTGTAGGTACCGTAAACAGTTAGTAAAAGATTAATTAATAACACAATCACTAAGTAACGAAATATTGTGTTAGGCGAAAAATATAGAAATAGTATTAAAAGTTGCTGATTGAGTGCATCTATAATAGCATTATCAGATATACATCTGAAGTCTTTGGATGAAACGAAGGTATGTAATATCTATGAAAAACTAAAAAACTAATTGAACACTCAGTAATCAGTCTTGCATTGATAATAATGCTGTGTAGTAAGACATAGACATTCGTACGACCTTAAAATGAATAGATAAGTTATAGATTGGTATATGCATATAAGGTTATTATGAAAAAAAAACTGTACATTTTTATTACCGTTGCGTAAGTCGCGATGGATAACGGAATCATGTTGCCTGCTTTTAATCCGCATGGTTTATTACTTCTGTAAAGAGTTATTAGTAGTAATGATTTTAGCCTATGTGAGAACTTGTACCATTCTGTTGCATACCTGCAACCATGAATTCAATGATTGACTTTGAGTTAACTTTTAAAAATAAATTATGCTTAAGTAAAAAATTGAAAAAAGAATGAGAAACTAAAAAAATTTTTTTTTATGAGACGCGAGCAATATTAATATGTGTGAATTTATATTATAAAATGATTTGAAAGATTTAAAATACACTTTAATTATTTATAATATATTGATTGCATTTTTAAATTACTATTTATATATATCAAATCTAAATAAAGTTAAATTTAAATTTAAAAGATTTTATACCATGTGTGTAGAAGAAATTCTTACTTTCTAATTTTGTTTAAAAAAAAGTTGCAAAAACCTAAACACGTGTGTTAAAGTATAAAATAATTATTACGCTCTATAGAATATATTCTGACTTTCATCCATTATTCTTTGACCGGAGTAACATGGGACTAGCAAAACACATAATGTTGTTATGAATATAAACACAAATTTTATCAATGTTCCCAATTCATGTAATACATAAATAATCTGTAACAGATTAAAAATGTTACATAATCATTGGTATATACAATTACATTTTTATTTTAAATAAAATTTTAAGTGAAAAGAAAAGTTAATGGTACATAAAAATTAATAAGATTTTTGCATCAAGAATTATTAGAGTTTCCAGCTTTTATTTTTGTTAAAAATATATATAACTAAAAATTAAAAATAAACAATTTAATTTGATCTCGAATGAACGAGGAATATGGAAATCCAGCTATATTATAATTTTTTAATATTTTATACGATTCTATATTTATTTTTTGAAGAAGAAAATAACAACATTATATAAAATAATAATACATACACGAATTCCAACCAGACTCAAAATTCCAAGAAGTACTATCAATATAGCTAATGCACATTCTTGATATGATGAATTTAATATTTCCACAAATCTATAGTTTATTAACATATTAATTTTGAATATAAGTAAAAATATTATATAAATTCTACGTAAAAGACAGTGATTTAATGAAGTTTTACTTACTCTATAGCAAGCTGATGTTTTTTTAAACATATTATATATTTCCGGTATGTTATTTCTTCGTTCAACAACTCAAGTTTCTTATTTACATGTTTACTTTTTTTGATGTTATTATTGTCATCCACTTTTAACAGTACATTTTCGATTTGCTTACTGCAAAAATAAATGTATTTTGCACAAATCAAATGAAATAAATGTAACACATAGGATACATTTTTATTACATATTTAACATATTTTTTGCGGAAAAATATATAAAATCATAAAATGTTGTGTAAATAATATTATTATTAGTATTATTATTATTAAATATATTATGCGTATTATCTTCACAACTGCTTACCTGATAGCTGCAAATAAACCACATGCATGAGCAGTGCATGTTATATGCATTGTATCCAAGCCTAACGCAATGAACATACCCACCACAATTACAAGATTAGTATAACAAAAAATTGGTAGAAAATATTCATCTTTATTCACCCTGAATTCAACTTCCATCGCGAAAAATCGTGGACGTGATTCGTTAAGAGGCATTATGATATCCAGGAATATCGGTGTTATTGGTAATATTATAATTACCATTAACGAAGAAAAATATAGCACTATAATATTATGAAAGAAAGATGCTTTGTTCAATTTCCAAAGAAATTCTAAAGCTACCAACCGTTTAGTTCATTTATATATCCATATTTAGCAAAATTTTTATACAATTTTATTTTTTTTGTAATATTATTTTCCAGCATTATAAATTTGGATTTTCAATAAATTTTATTTTTAAGTGATTAAATTCTTTATTATTAATATTACATTAATCTCTCAGTACACGTTTATGCTTTATTTATAGCAATACTTACTTGAATAATATATCACAATTTTTTGGGACAGCGTAGAATATTTTTTCATAATTCGAATTTCTATATCATCTGTAAATATATTCCAATGCTCGTCAATGGCTTCGTACAGACATCGCATCTAATTACAACATTGTAAGGAATGATTTAATATATATTATAATCTGAAGTAGTTTTATCGTCATAAACACATCAAAATAAACTTGTTATTAAAAATGACACGATTTTTAAAATATACCTTGTCATTGTGCAAAACGTCACTTAAATGCCTTATGACAAAAATGGTTAAAATCAGAGTTTGATAGCCACCTTCGAAAATCAATTGCGCATCGTCCGAATGATCGTGAAATAGTAATATCTGTGTATAATGTAGAGTTATTTGTAGAATATAAGTTTTACACCCATTTGTTACAACAACATAACTCAAAAATTATCATTTCTGAATTGTCTGCAAAAAAAAAGAATTTTTATGATGATATGTTGCAAGGGCTAACCGATGCTTCTATTCCTCTACAATCAATAGACCAAATCGTTACATCAAAATTGCATTTAAAAGTAATATTCTAAAATTTTAATGATTTAAAGCATTCAAGTAGAAAAATTTTTTTTAATTGTTTGGTTACTGAATTACGTTGTAACAAATGTACGATGTACATTATAAATGTAATAGAAATGGAAATACTCTTCTTTGATCCATCATTAATCAGCAAATATATTATATTAAAATATATTATTTATATCTTAGAAACGTACATACATGTACGCACACACACCATGTACAATATTACATATATTTGTATTGTGTTGTACGATAAAAAATAATAGAATTATAAAAAATTATTAACGCTTATTGAAAGTCTCTCTTGTATTAATAAAATGCGTCAATAAATACCTCGAACGGATAATAACTTATTTCGAGCAGGAAACAGAATATCCATAATAAACTTCTCACAAACTTGTTCTGATACGGCCAGAGACCTGTGATCGATAACAATATTCGATTGATATTGTACTCTCGTAGAAAATTTTCTAACATGATTATTTGTACCTGGATCTCGAAAAACGATAGACGGACAACTACAACAGAATGAAACGCAGCATGCAGGTCATTGATTCTTTAGCGTACAAGTCGCAACGTAAATAACTCGAAATTATAGAATGTCACAAATTGTCATTGTCAATTTATCAATTTGCTGATGCCAGAACGTGTCTGATATACATCACTCTATAAAAGTGATATCCACTTGCTATTGCGTGATACCACACGAAGTTGTTGGCGACTATAATTATAATGTAGACTATATCTATAATAATAATGTACTGGTTTTCTGTGAAATTTGATCTTATCCCCATGTGACTTTCTTCCTTTTGTTAGAATATCTTGCAGGTGGTATTCACTTCTACTTTTCTCAACACTCTAATTGCATAAATAAAGTTCAGTTTATTTTTGAAAATAAGAAATGTTGTACAATAAAAAGAAAACAAGCTTAAAGTTGAATTATAATAATCCCAAAGAATAGAAAAAATTACAAAAAGAAATAGAAAGCAAAAATTATTTTTAAAAATTGTTTAGCTGCGAAAAATCATGATATTGAAAACTATAATATTAAAGTGTTTTAAATATTTAAAATATAAAATGAAAAAATAAATAAAACTCAACAACTAACCGATAAAATTAACAAAAGAAAACAGCATAAATAAATTGGATCTACAACAAATTAATTTATATTAGTTAAAACTTTTTTTTTAAACACCCCCGAAACATTTAATTTTTAACATTTTTAGTTGCAAAGTGGTTCATATTCTTAGAAAACATGTCAATAATCCAGAACATTCGCTGTTTTTCTTTTAGATCAAAACTGTGACTTTTACATTTCCCGCAGATGTCCAACCTCTGATAATTACATTAAATAAATGGCAGCTTATATCTTGAACATTTTCATAGGAAACCACTTGAAAAAAATGTCACATGTAGTTGAAAATGTGAACAAAATAATACCAAAGTTTAAATAGATTCCAATTATTTTATCTGCTTCAAAAAAAAAAAGTAGTAAAGAAAGCCTAAAAAATACCCTTTTAATGTGCTTTCCCCCTTTAAACATTTATAATAAGTAAAAATATAATTTATATATTCATAGCTTTTTCTTATATAGAATGTGCTAAAAACGAATTTTTTATAAGCAAAAATATAATTTACTTGTAATTTTGTTTTAAATTAAACTATGCAAATTGAATAGTTTAAGCAATAATAAGCATATTATTAATAATATGAAATTATTTTACGTACACGGAAAAAAATGACTTAGAAGTGGTAACTAAATATCAGTAGCTAGTTCGATATTTTCTATTAGTGCTAAAAATTGATTATTAAAGATAAAATATATTTGCTGCGAAATACAGTTTTATTAGCTAAAATAAAATGTGTGTTTTAACACGTGTAGTAAAAGTCGCCTCTAAAAAAGTGGCAGCTATTCCTCAATATTTTAGTCCCGGACTACAATTAATATTGCAAGTCTTAAATCGTAAAAATTGACTATGAACGATTATTTTCTTCATATTCAACTATGATTGGTCAGTTTCTTACGGCTTAAGGCTTACTACACCGGGACTTAGGAGCGTGAAACTATATACGCATTTGCTAAACATTATTTGATTCTGACAGCGAAAATTTCTTGCTGTAACTGCTAATTTTAATAACTAATAAATTTAGCTCTGGCAGCAACGATATTAGCTGTCCCTATTTTAAAAACACATCTTAGTTGCTACAACTAAATTTTAGCTTTGTTGGCTAATCTTTTCTTTGCGTGTAGGTACCGTAAACAGTTAGTAAAAGATTAATTAATAACACAATCACTAAGTAACGAAATATTGTGTTAGGCGAAAAATATAGAAATAGTATTAAAAGTTGCTGATTGAGTGCATCTATAATAGCATTATCAGATATACATCTGAAGTCTTTGGATGAAACGAAGGTATGTAATATCTATGAAAAACTAATAAAACTAATTGAACACTCAGTAATCAGTCTTGCATTGATAATAATGCTGTGTAGTAAGACATAGACATTCGTACGACCTTAAAATGAATAGATAAGTTATAGATTGGTATATGCATATAAGGTTATTATGAAAAAAAAACTACATTTTTATTACCGTTGCGTAAGTTGCGATGGATAACGGAATCATGTTGCCTGCTTTTAATCCGCATGGTTTATTACTTCTGTAAAGAGTTATTAGTAGTAATGATTTTAGCCTATGTGAGAACTTGTACCATTCTGTTGCATACCTGCAACCATGAATTCAATGATTGACTTTGAGTTAATTTTTAAAAATAAATTATGCTTAAGTAAAAAATTGAAAAGTAAATGGGAAACTAAAGTATTTTTTTTATGAGACGCGAGCGATATTAATATATGTGAATATATGTGAATTTATATTATAAAATGATTTTGAAGATTTAAAATACACTTTAGTTATTTATAATATATTGATTGCATTTTTAAATTACTGTTTATATATATCAAATCTAAATAAAGTTAAATTTAAATTTAAAAGATTTTATACCATGTGTGTAGAAGAAATTATTACTTTCTAATTTTGTTTAAAAAAAAAGTTACAAAAACCTAAACACGTGTGTTAAAGTATAAAATAATTATTACGCTCTATAGAATATATTCTGACTTTCATCCATTATTCTTTGACCGGAGTAACATGGGACTAGCAAAACACAAAATGCTGTTATGAATATAAACACAAATTTTATCAATGTTCCCAATTCATGTAATACATAAATAATCTGTAACAGATTAAAAATGTTACATAATCATTGATATATACAATTACATTTTTATTTTAAATAAAATTTTAAGTGAAAAGAAAAGTTAATGGTATATAAAAATTAATAAGATTTTTGCATCAAGAATTATTAAAGTTTCCAGCTTTTATTTTTGTTAAAAATATATATAACTGAAAAGTAAAAATAAACAATTTAATTTGATCTCGAATGAACGAGGAATATGGAAATCCAGCTATATTATAATTTTTTAATATTTTATACGATTCTATATTTATTTTTTGAAGAAGAAAATAACAATATTATATAAAATAATAATACATACACGAATTCCAACCAGACTCAAAATTCCAAGAAGTACTATCAATATAGCTAATGCACATTCTTGATATGATGAATTTAGTATTTCCACAAATCTATAGTTTATTAACATATTAATTTTGAATATAAGTAAAAATATTATATACATTCTACGTAAGAGACAGTGATTTAACGAAGTTTTACTTACTCTATAGCAAGCTGATGTTTTTTTAAACATATTATGTATTTTCGATATGTTATTTCTTCGTTCAACAACTCAAGTTTCTTATTTACATGTTCAGTTTTTTCGATGTTATTATTGTCATTCACTTTTAACAGTACATTTTCGATTTGCTTACTGCAAAAATAAATGTATTTTGCACAAATTAAATAAAATGAATGTAACACACAGGATACATATTTATTACATATCTAACATATGTTTTTGCGGAAAAACATATAAAATCATAAAATGTTATGTAAATAATATAATTATTAGTATTATTATTATTAAATATATTATGCATATTATCTTCACAACTGCTTACCTGATAGCTGCAAATAAACCACATGCATGAGCAGTGCATGTTATATGCATTGAATCAAAGCCTAACGCAATGAATACACCCACCACAATTACAAGATTAGTATAACAAAAAATTGGTAGAAAATATTCATCTTTATTCACCCTGAACTCGACTTCCATCGTGAAAAATCGTGGACGTGATTCATTAAGAGGCATTAAGATATCCAAGAATATCGGTGTTAATGGTAATATTATAATTACCACTAACGAAGATAAATGTAGCACTATAATATTATGAAAGGAAAATGCTTTGTTCAATTTCTAAAGAAATTTTAAAGCTACAAACCATTTAGTTCATTTATAACAAATCCATATTTAGCATAATTTTTATACCATTTTTTTTTTTGTAATATTATTTTCCAGGATTATAAATTTGAATTTTTAATTAATTTTATTTTTAAGTCATAAAATTTTCTTTATTATTAATGTTACGTTAATCTCTCAGTACACGTTTATGTTTCATTCATAGCAATATATACTCACTTGAATAATATATCACAATTTTTTGCGACAGCACAGAATATTCTCTCAAAATTCGAATTTCTATATCATCTGTAAATATATTCCAATGCTCGTCAATGGCTTCGTACAGACATCGCATCTAATTACAACATTGTAAGGAATGATTTAATATATATTATAATCTGAAGTAGTTTTATCGTCATAAACACATCAAAATAAACTTGTTATTAAAAATGACACGATTTTTAAAATATACCTTGTCATTGTGCAAAACGTCACTTAAATGCCTTATGACAAAAATAGTTAAAATCAGAGTTTGATAGCCACCTTCGAAAATCAATTGCGCATCGTCCGAATGATCGTGAAATAGTAATATCTGTGTATAATGTAGAGTTATTTGTAGAATATAAGTTTTACACCCATTTGTTACAACAACATAACTCAAAAATTATCATTTCTGAATTGTCTGCAAAAAAAAAGAATTTTTATGATGATATGTTGCAAGGGCTAACCGATGCTTCTATTCCTCTACAATCAATAGACCAAATCGTTACATCAAAATTGCATTTAAAAGTAATATTCTAAAATTTTAATGATTTAAAGCATTCAAGTTGAAAAATTTTTTTTAATTGTTTGGTTACTGAATTACGTTGTAACAAATGTACGATGTACATTATAAATGTAATAGAAATGGAAATACTCTTCTTTGATCCATTGTTAATCAGCAAGTATATTATATTAAAACATATTATTTATATCTTAGAAACGTACATACATGTACGCACACACGCCATGTACTATATTACATATATTTGTATTGTGTTGTACGATAAAAAATAATAGAATTATAAAAAATTATTAACGCTGATTAAAAGTCTCTCTTGTATTAATAAAATGCGTCAATAAATACCTCGAACGGATAATAACTTATTTCGAGCAGGAAACAGAATATCCATAATAAACTTCTCACAACCTTGTTCTGATATGGCCAGAGACCTGTGATCGACAACAATATCCGATTGATATTGTACTCTCGTAGAAAATTTTCTAACATGATTATTTGTACCTGGATCTCGAAAAACGATAGACGGACAACTACAACAAAATGAAACGCAGCATGCAGGTCATTGATTCTTTAGCGTACAAGTCGCAACGTAAATAACTCGAAATTACAGAATGTCACATATTGTCATTGTCAATTTATCAATTTGATGATGCCAGAACGTGTCTGACATACATCACTCTATAAAAGTGATATCCACTTGCTATTGCGTGATACCACACGAAGTTGTTGGCGACTATAATTATAATGTAGACTATAATAATGTACTGGTTTTCTGTGAAATTTTATCTTATCCCCATGTGACTTTCTTCCCTTTATTAGACTATCTTGCAGGTGGTATTCACTTCCACTTTTCTTAATACTCTAATTACACGAATGAAGTTCAGTTTATTTTTGAAAATAAGAAATGTTATACAATAAAAAGAAAACAAGCTTAAAGTTGAATTATAATAATCTCAAAGAATAAAAAAAGTTACAAAAAAAAATAGAAAGCAAAAATTATTTTAAAAAATTTTTTAGCTGCGAAAAATCATGATATTGAAAATTATAATATTAAAGTGTTTTTAATATTTAAAATGTAAAATGAAAAAGTAAATAAAACTCAACAACTAACCGATAAAATTAACAAATGGTAACAGCATAAATAAATTGGATCTACAACAAATTAATTTATAACATAATTACTGAATATTATATTTAGTGAAAATTGCATGAGAATTGTGTAAGAAATAACTAATTGGATAAAACTATAAATACATTATCGAATAAATAACATTGTATACATATGTCTTGCTATAAGACAACTTTTTGTTACTTTTTCTACAGATGTACCTGTCACAAGAATGAAATTATGCTAAAAATCATTAATCTCTCATTTCATTTACACACGTATCTATCTCAAAAGTAACATTATTTTTTGTATATTGCTTTGTTGGATATTTTTATGGTATTACATTTGAATACTATCTCACAGAAAACACCTCGTCTAAGAAACATGTGTATCGTCGTATGGACATCGTAATATGTGCATGTATGTGTATGTGTATGTTACGACCCTTGGACATAATGTATGGAATATAGCATGAGATATAGCGTACGATATACGCGTTAGAAATCGAACATACAATGATATCTAAGAAAATAAGCATGCTGGTTTATTATCTTTTAGTTTTCAATTGTTTATTAAATTTATTTTTTTATTTGTTTGTTAAATTTTCTTTCAAACACTTTTGAATTTTCCGTTTGTACTAAATAATATTGAGATTTAAATTAAATACAAATGCTAAAAATATTTTTTAAAAATGTATATTTAGAAATATATAATATAGTATTTATAAATTTTTTAACAGAGAATTTAAATATTGTACAGTTTCTTAGCGATCAATGAAATGATGCACGACGGACGTTAATAATACAATGGATTGTTTCTTCGTGTTTCTGCGTATATTTAACGCCCAGTATGTCTATTTTCTTCATTAGATCTTGTTACAGTCTAACGAACCCATGAAGGAAAATGAATTTCTCTCCGGCGCATCACAAAAACTTGGAAACGGAAATGAGTACCAAATTCGCATGGCAAGGAAAGAACTAAGGACTCTCGAAGCGAATAAGATCGGACACTTCTTGCTTCGGACAGATGCCGCACGTTGCCCAAGGATCCTCTATTTCCCAGAGCTCTGGTGGCAGATGTTCGCGACCGGGTGGCGGTCCACGTGGCAAAACGGGTGGGTATTGTTCTACGTCGAAGAACCTCTCGAGCTCCTCCGGGTCGAAGGGACGGTACTCGTAGGGTGCCTCGCGCCTCGGTATATCGCGCATGGTAGCCTTTATTCTGGTTGGAACTGGGATGTCCTCCTCCTCCTCCCAGGATATATCACCCTCGCGTAAAAACTCCTCCTCGAACGGCACATCAAAGCGCAGATCCTCCGGCAACGGCTCCTGAGCTCTCCTCTCGAACTCCCGTTCGTATCGACGAGCTTCCTCACGCGCCCTGATACCAGCCATGCTTCTTTGGGCAAATTCGCGAGCCGCCACAACACTTGGATGTTCTCGGCCGTATTCGACACGGAACATCTCGCTCTCGATGTCAGGGACTCTATATCAATCGTGAACATTAATCAACTTGATTACTCTCTCACTGATGAATAAAAGTTTTGAGATTTTGTGGAAAAACTTTCCTCTCGCTTCTTATCCAATAATTATTGTTTAGTACGTTTTTATTTTAGAACAGCTTTATAAATGAATATTATTAAAGCAACAAATGATTAGACAGCAATGTTTGCAAAATTTTACTTCTTAATCTTGTTTCCTTTTCACGAATTTTTTACCTGTAAACGTATCTAGGTCTCTCTTCTTCCGCGAGTTGTACAGCGTTACCGCCGACGTTCGCTACAGCCATTACAAAGTCCCGTCTCGCTTGTTGCAAATCCTCTAACTTACCTTGCACCGCGGACGCTTCTGCAGCATCTTGCTCATCAAGAGTCTCACTACCAAGTAATATCCGTGTGAGGTTATAGATTACATTTTCAGTTTAAGAAATGAACGAATTGAAAGAAATTCTGCGGAATTAATTTATTAACAATGAAATTCTCAATATTCAGACCATAAATGTAATATTAACGTATATTTTATTGCTTCCATTGGAAGAATCAGAAATTTGAAACACGTTCCGATTTCTTCTGTAAAATTACAAGTCTAGTTATATTCTTTTAAGTTCCACACGATTGGCCCATTTGCATTAAAGATAAAAGAGGAAAACGTTCTGTGCCATCTCGTGAGAATAAAGCTCTTTCAACCTATTTTCATTCATCTTTTTTTCCCAGATCATCATCAGGATCAAGTTACCTGATCACTCGAATCGAGCGGTTTGCCACTTCGGAATTCGTAGCCTGCATACTGGCCATAGGTGGTTGGGGGATGCTGACGATGGTAGTGCGATTCTCATCTACCGATCTTGGCGGTATCACGATGCTATCAATTGGACCCTCGCCAACCGGCTCGGCTTGGATCACCTGAGCGTTCATAGACCTCGCCAGTTCTTTAGTTCTTTCCGGAATAGCCGGAAGCGGTTCTGGCACTCTTCTTTCCGGCATTCTCGTTGGTCTTGGAGGCGAAACCGGCGGAGACGGCGTCGGGGCGCGTCTAGTGGGTGGCAGCCTCTCTCTACCAAATCTATAGAGATGTAAGGGTGTAAAAAAAAATGGTAAAACTGTATTTAAGATATGTATTAAGAAAAAAAACTGATGATTTCTCAAAAGAATAACGTTCAGCATCCGAAATGACCGAAGACTCCTAATTGAAATAATGTATGAGGGAAACCATGCATAAATTTTCGAAATGCACCTAGGATCACCGCCGATCGGCGCAGGTGTCCTCCTTGGCCTCCTTCGCATAGTCTCTTCTTGTTTACGTTCGAAAAGTTCCCTTTGGAACTTTTCCGCATGCTTCATCCGGGCCATCATCGCCTTTGTCATAGCCGGTTTACTAAAATCAACTCTCCTCGGCTCAGCTGGAGTATATCGTCGCCTTCTACCAGGATCTGCCAAGGCCGGCTGTGGTTTAGGTCGTACCGTTTCCTGTTTCTGCTCATATTCTCTTATTACAGTGGCACTCTTCGCCTGCCGCAGTGCCTGTGTCTTTGTGAGACCAGGTAGAATTCGCGGCTTCCGGGTCGTCATCGTCGATCGTTGATGATGTTAAATGACTCTTGAGAGAATTAAAAAATATATATACACACACACACACACAACACTTTTAGTACAATGTTATTGCTTTATACGATTTTATTGCAACATAGCAATAAACATACAGAGGCTTCCGTTTTTACCGTCTGAAAATCTAATGAAAAATTCCTTAGCTATTTGACTGATTCTCTGTCTTTAATATAAATTATTCAATAATAATTTTTCTACGCTTTTATAAATTTTTTAAATTAGTACATGAAGCCTTTGTGAGGTAGATGATATTAGCGTTCGTATTCTGACACTTTGCATCATGATCGCTTGTTTATTGCTATCAAAGAAAATAATTTAAAACATAACTTAGACTTAGACTGAACGATTGTCAAAAAAGCTTCGTAAGAAAACCTTGTAAAAATGAATTTTCTGGAGTTTCCGAAGGATGAATTTTTCGAGTTAGCGCCCACGATTTTTCTTGGCGCTCAAATAATGAATCCAGTATTTTTTCATGTTGCGAAAGCTAGCACTATATTAACGGTCCATCTCGGCATGTATAGCCGGCGCTTAATTAAGGCCGGGCAGATCAATTTGCCATTATACGCAGAAATTTTGTATTATGACAGGCCTAGAAAGTTTGTGTGATTTAGCATATGAAAAAATCACTGATGACAGCTGCGGCAGCTTTTGTTTCGTTTTCACAAAATACAGCTCTTGAAATAAAACATCTTGTCGAAACAATCGTATCTCTGAAGTTGACAAAAATGAAAGAATTTTTTTACTCGCGATTTTAATACTTTCTCTAAATAAAATTCATTTATAACTGCAATACTAAGGATTCTATCAAATAATTGTTTAAAAATGATACTATCGTAAAATAAATAGAAAATATAACTGAATAGGGTAATCGAATAAATAAACATCTATATACAGCGTTTAAATATTTATTCTCTTTCTCTTTTTTTATTTTTCCATTGTTTCTATTATCTAAATAGCATTAATATTATAGAAAAAAAAATTTACATATTTACAATAAATACAATTGTATTCGTCGCTTAATAATCAGCGGCATTACTGGCCAAATAATCGCGACGCCCGATATTGGATGCCTGCTTATTCTGCACAGCCTCCAATTTCGGACACTCTGTAATCCTGTGTCCAAGTCCACCACAATAACTGCAGCCCCGTTCGTCTGTAATAAAATAAGAAAAATATCTTTAAGTTTACAAAATGGAACGACATAAATTCATGATGAGAAGAAATGGGAGTTAAGAAAAAAAATATAAATTATTGTATCCTACCTCCCAAATTGAGATATTTTTCATTTTCTGAACAAAGTTCCAGCAAGAACGGTGGCACCTTTTGCTTTGCTTCCATCAGCAGATGTTTAAGATCGAGCAGTACCGATTCATCATTTGCTTTATTAATGAAAGTGGTCGCTATTCCAGTACGTCCAGAACGACCAGTTCGTCCTATCCTGTGCACTAAAAATTACAAAAGTACATTAAATACCTCCATTTCGCATCTTCTCAAAATCACTATTTTTTATGATATATTACCATAATTTTCTACGTCATCTGGCATGTCATAATTAATAACGTGTTGCACTTCAGCGAAATCGAGACCTTTCGATGCAACATCTGTCGCAACAAGCACGTCTTTCCGACCTGCACGAAACGCTTCCACCGAACGTGATCTTTCCTCCTGGTCTAAAAACACATAATAAAATTATATATACAAAAATATTTAATTTATTTTAATATTTTAATTCTGAAGGGCTAATGCAATTATCAGTAATCCTGCAATGATTTTATATATTCGTACTAAAATTAAATAAGATAATTTA
This sequence comes from Solenopsis invicta, assembly GCF_016802725.1. Taxonomy (NCBI): domain Eukaryota; kingdom Metazoa; phylum Arthropoda; class Insecta; order Hymenoptera; family Formicidae; genus Solenopsis; species Solenopsis invicta. The sequence continues at coordinate 16,310,672 of NC_052679.1, forward strand.
TCCAAAATATTACATACCTATTCCTCCATGTATCGCAACAGCCTCTACTCCTTTTATAAGCAGATACTCATGAATGGCGTCCACGTCGCGCTTTTTTTCTGCGAATATTAAAACCGGCGGCGCAGTCTTCTGAAGACATTCCAAGAGATAAACGATCTTAGCCTCTTGCTTGACATACTCTACTTCCTGTACCACATTCATTGATGCAGCTCCAGCACGGCCAACGTTTATCGTTACAGGTTTCACCAATGCTGAACGCGCAAAGTTTTGAATTCTTTTCGGCATAGTAGCGGAGAATAAAAGCGTTTGCCTCTGACCCTGTAATAATTATTTTTTCATTTTAATAAATATTTGATCTCTTTTTGTATTGCATAAGATGAACAAAAAAAAAGATGAAATAATAATTACCCTGAAAAATGAAAATATTGTTCGCACATCTTCCTCGAATCCCATATCTATCATGCGATCCGCCTCGTCCATGCAAAGATAACGGCATACACTTAAAGTGACCATCTTTTTATGTAACATATCCATTAATCGGCCCGGTGTCGCTACCATTATATGTACTCCTCTATAAATAACAAAAAATTAAGTTTGTGATATATTAAAGATATTAAAGATATATTAAAGATATATTAAAGATAAAAATACAGTCATCAAAAACATTTAACAACAATATATACTAACTTGTTAATTACAGCTAATGACTCCGAAACCGGTACACCTCCGATTGCCAAACAACAGCGTATTTCTGGACAGTCCGTTTGCCTTATGCTATTGGTATAATGCCGAATTATGTCAAAAGTTTGCTTAGCTAATTCTCTCGAAGGACATATTATCAAGCCTACAGATCAGAAAATATTAATATTGATGTATATATTTATTAATTTGAAAAGTATTTATTTATTATTTATTTACCATAAGGTCCTTCCTTCTTAATAAAGGGCATGTCAATTTCTTGTTCCAAACAAAATTCAATGATAGGTAAAACAAACACCAATGTTTTACCGCTACCGGTGGAAGCTATACCAATCATGTCGCGACCAGACAAGCTGCAAGTATTTAACATTTTTACCATTTACTCAATATATTATATAATTAATCGACACAATATATCAAAATCATTGGAGACTCACACGGTGGGTATTCCTTGGACTTGAATTGGAGTTGGCTTGACAATACCCTTCTGTTCCAGCCCATACAAGATTCCTTTATGAAATTTCATTTCCTTGAAAGCTTTCAAGGGTGGTGGCACTTTGTCACCTTCCACAAGTATCCTGAGCTTTCTGCGTACTCTCTCATGACGCATCTCACCAAGATTGAGTATCACTCTTGGTGGTTGCCAATTGGTTTTGATAGGATCCTTGTATTGAATACCCTTGGCTAATTCAGCTACACCCATTAGAGCTTTATTCTCAGCCACGCTCTCAAGAATCTTTTCTTCCTCCTTCAACTGCTTCTCCATGGCACTCTCTTTCTTGGCTGTTGCAAAAATTTTGAGTTAGTTTTAATCATATTATAATTGCTTTTTCATTAATACACTTGTTAAAACTCTGTTCTCAAGGATTCTATACCTTCAGCTAATTTCTTCAATTCTGTATGTTGATCGAGAAGAGAGATATTGGATTTTCTTCCCCAGACTTGGCCGTCGTCGTTATCAGCATCATCCCTCTCATTCTCGCTGCTGCTTTTCCCAACGCCATTGGTAGCATCCTCTTTTAACTGTCCAAGTTTACCCAATTTTGTGAGCAATTGCTTTTTACGATGCTTGGCAGGTACATATGGCTGGTAATCGTCATCCGTATCCAAAGGGCTGTCTTCTTCCTCTTCCCTTCTATACCTCTGTATCAAAAACAATTTAATATATAGTATACTTATTAAATATATATTTTATACATGATATAAAAAAATATACGTCGTACCTTAAAATACTTAAAGATTCATGGTATAAAATGCGTAATTATAAAATGAAATGCGCAATAAAATATTTTTAAAATAACTAACCTTTATTAGGGGTTCGTTGTTATCCTGATTATTCTGACTCATTGTGGAAATATTCGAGAAAAGTTATACTGTGATATATTAAAGCATTATTTATTTACAGTTTATTATTAGTTTGTCTTTTATACGGTATTGCATACACTTGTATCCTGCATCAGAGAGACTAAGAGCGGACAGCGGATACGTTTCGATTTTAGGTTAGGTACAGGTGCAACCATGATGAATCCCATTGAATCCAGTATTTGGACCGTGATGGAATAGACACAGCTGCATTCAGCAACATTCAGCTTTCAATCTTCTTTTCGCAAGTTCGTGTAAAGTAGTTTTTCTCATGGTGTAATAAAAAGAAATGTCTACGGGTGCGGAACGTCCGGCTTCTATGCCTTTTCAGGACAGTCAATACAACTGGACGGACGATTTACCAGTTTGTAAACAGTCCGGTATATATTTTTTTATTTTAATATTCTCACATCTATCAGTAGGACTATAATTCTCTAACTCTTCTGTAACTCGGCAGTTACATTGTCATTGCAGCTTTTTCACAATATATAATATTTGCACAACGATATTATAACAATACTAAAATGTCATTAAGAGTTACTTATATATAAGTATTTTTAGCAATAACATTAGCATTTCCAGTATAAAATTAATGTTTTCGCGAACATATTTCTCTATTTCTTAATTTAATAAATTATAATATCTTTGAACAATTGTTTCATTAATTAATCAAAAATTCAATATTTGCTAATAAATTTATAATCATATTTATGCAGATAGAAGTTAATTTTGTTTTTATTGATAATATTTATTATTTTTGTTTGACAGACTTGGCAGACTAATCAAGAATGAAAAATAATCTTATAAAATGATATCTCGAGATTTATAATTTTATGTTTCATTATTCATTAAAAACCATTAGATAAATGTAAAAATAAATGTGTCAAATTCATGATAAACGTTTTATTTTATACAGCAGAGTTATTAGAACGTAGCAAATTTTATACAATGTTTTAGGAGTAGGCTTCTCTACTAATCAAATCTACCGAGAGGATGGATATCGACAAGAGGCTCATCTATTTGAGGACCGTAGTTTTCATTGTAGATATGATAACTCTACGTTTCTTTATGCCGTATTTGACGGTCATGAAGGTACTAAGGCAGCTAATTTTGCTATGCAGAGGATGGCTGCAGAAATCCTACTTGGGCAGCTGAATGACAAATCAACTGACGAGGAGGTGAAGGAAGTTCTCCGGTAAAAATCTTATCAATATTCAAGAATTTCAAGATCAATAAAATAAATTTAGAGACAATTTGTAACTTTAATATTTTGGCTGAAGAAAGATATGTTGCAAGTAAAGATCTTACATCTACATGCAAAGTATTTACTCTACAGGCAGGCATTTATAGCAGTTGAGAAAGGGTATCTAGAATCAATTGGTGATTTATTAGCAGAACGGGCTAGTCTGCAGTTTGACATACCTGATGGATTGACTCCCTATGAGACCTACCAAAAGTTTCCAGACTTGGTTAGTCGTATAATATTAAAATTGTGCCATTATTTTTTTTTAATTATAATTTATTTCTTGACAGGTTGACAAACTAAATGCATTAAATTGTGAACTGTCAGCTGGGACTAGCGCTGTGGTTGCTTTGGTCTACAAAGGGAGGCTGTACGTCGCGAATGTCGGAGATAGCAGGGCACTGTTATGCAAAACAGACAGCAATCAAGTTTTAAGAGTAGTACAATTAAGCGTCGATCATGACTTGAGAAACGAAGACGAGCTTTTGCGATTATCTCAATTAGGCTTGGATGTTGAATCAGTTAGGCAAGGTAAGTTTAATATATCTTAGACTCATTTGACATTTGCTTCGAAAAAAATATTCAAATAGGAATATATTATAGGATCTCATCTTGGAAATCAAGAAAATACGCGTTGCCTCGGTAACTATCTAGTCAAGGGAGGATACAGAGAATTCGAAGAGCTAACAGCTTCTATAGCAGAACCAATTATCGCCGAACCAGAGATCCATGGAAGTATCGAACTAGATGAATCTTGTAGATTTTTATTGCTTATGTCGCGCGGCTTATATAAATCATTGGAAGAAGCGACCGGTACCGATCAAGTCAATAAGGAATTAGCTTTAATAGCAGTCGAACAGGTAGTTGACTTAAATAAATATTGGTTAAATTGTTCTTATTTAAAAAGTCATGCAAATGTTTTATTAAATTTTTAAATATCTGTGATTGTAGTTTCGAGTACAATCGACTTTAACTGGAGTCGCTCAGGCGGTGGTCGATAAGGTCGTGAGAATTCACCATGACGTAAACATGAGCAACACGCAGAACACTATGACCACTGGGAAGCGCGACGACATAACTCTCCTAGTGCGGAATTTCAATTTTCCGCTGCCGCACGCACTAAAGAGTCCGACTAGTCAGTCAGTCAGATTCAATCCCGTGGTTCAAACCGCGCCAAATAGCATACCGGACAACGAGGACTTATCGAGCACCAGCACAGGCGTCACAGATGATAACGCTGACACATCGACGACGGAAACATCAACGACGTCGGACTTGTATCCGCCTGGCGCCAGAATGGCGGAGCGAAATGCTAGAATTAAACCTTATGTAGATTTTTCAGAGTATTACGAAAACGTAGAAAAGAGACGAAAAGAGGGGACACTACCAGAAGGTATAGACTTTTAATGTTTCGTTTAGTTCATAAGTGAAATATTCGAATACTTTTTTCAGAAATGAAATATCCCTATAAGCGTTATTTTAATATTATTTTAATTTTTAATAATATTTGTATAATATTCTAAGAATATTGTAGCGCTTATAGGGATAGAAATTACCGAGATCAGCACATTGCGACTGTGTTAATGTACATAAATGTTCCTACTGTTGCAGCTTATTTATTTTTGACTTTGAGATTGTATATTTATACTTATCATTACAATATGAAATTTATAAAACAGCATTGTTAAATTCTTCAAAATTTATAGGACTCAAACTATTACAAGACTTGTATTACAAGTATTACAGATACTTTGTCGGGTTAGATTTCAAGCGCTCAAATGCGGCTTTTTCGAGGCATTCTCTGTGATCAGGATGCGCGATTTGGATCAGTGCATTTGCTCTTTGTCGTAAGGTTTTACCGAAAAGATCCGCCACTCCGTGTTCCGTAACGATATAATGCGCATGAGCTCTTGTTACTACCACTCCGGCTCCTACGTAAAAAATGGCAATATCACAAATTTATTGAATAATTAATTGAATATAATAAAATTTATCTCGCAGCATTCGTTCACCGAATCTGATCTCATACCGAGTTTCAGCACCGGTTGTATTTTACTCTCTCCTTGACTGGTGACCGAGGGAAACGCGATGATGGCTTTCCCACGACCGTCTACACTGATCGCCGCGCCTCGTAGAAAATCCAGTTGACCGCCGAAACCGGAATACATCTTACAACCTAAACTGTCCGAGCACACCTGGCCGGTGAGGTCCATCTCGATGCAAGAGTTGATGGCCGTCATTTTCGGCTGCATCGAGATTATTCGAGGATCGTTCACATAATTGATCGCTAGCATTTCTGGCGTGAAAATAATTGCGATGTTAGATAACACGAGAACATCTTTCTCAAAGTAAATCAATTGGCCATAATTACCGACGACCGAATTGTTGTGCAGAAAATCATACAATCTTTTTGTGCCGATGGCAAAGGAGCTCACTATGCGTCCTCTGTGCCTGGTTTTACACTTATTCGTGATATTGCCGTGTTGAACCAGATCAACCATCGCGTCGCACATAACTTCAGTATGTATGCCTAGGTCTTTGTGATTGACTAGGGCACAGAGCACCGCGTCAGGGATACAACCGATGCCGAGCTGCAATGTAGCTCCATCCTCGATTAGTCGCAGCGCAATGATTTTGCCGATTTCTTGTTCGATATCATTAGGCGGGAGGCAAGCTACGCATGGCAAAGGACAGTCATACCTCACCGCCCAGTCAAAATGACTCGAATGGATTATTGTGTCGCCAAACGTCCTCGGCATATGCTCGTTTACTTGCGCTGAAAAAAATACCTTTTCGATGATTTTAAAATTATTTGATATTATCATAGTAGTAAAAGACATAAATTAACACTTGAAGCGCTTCTCAGATTTTCTACTCAATTTGCAAATTAAGATAGTTTTGTCTCCTTGTTGCAATTATTATGATTATTACTATTATCAGTATCATTATGTGATTAAAGAAATTAATTTGCATTAATTCACGACGGACCAATAAGAACTTTAGCAGTGCAAATCGCAGCGCGAGTGCAATCCGCGCTCACACCGAGCGAGCAGAATCCACGTGCGTCTGGCATGCTCACGTGGATCAGCGCAATGTCTGGAGTAATTCTTTTTTCAAAGAATAACTTTGGTGTCTCATGCAGGAACACGGGAATGCAGTCAGCACGTCCCTCGTTTACTGCTTCTCTGAGATTAGTACCCACATACAGACTGATGGACCTGAAGTGCTCTTAAATATCGTAGACTTGTTACTTATTTTTCGCTTATCAAACATCGTGTTTATTGACGAGAATTAATTATCGCAAATGTCGTACTCTCAAACTCCGGATTAGCGAATGGTGTGTCTCCCTCAAGATTCATATGTACTAATCTGACCCCACGCAAATTATTACATACACCATGCTCGGTCATAGCGCGCACGAGTTCCATTGGCGTGGCCGCTCCACCTTGTATGTAAACTAAATGCTCTACGAAAGTAATTTATTTACAATAATACAATTTACGTTCGCTATATATTTGAAAAAAAATTTTAAGCTACATTTTTTATTTATACATTGGAATTTAAAAATTACAGAAATTGTGTTAAATAAGAATATATTATCTATTGGAATTCAATTCTATATAAAAAAAATATAAATATTAGTCTACTAAAATATAATGCGGCTGTAAATACCTGAATTTATAATCTTTACCGCATCTTCTACGCAAACCCATTTTGGACATCGTTTTAAAGGTTGAGCGGGTTCCCTCAAGCTTTGCACATATCGTTGTCCACATAATTGGAAAGATTTCGCGTGCCGTATTTTTCCAAAAATCAATCCAAGATTTCGGAACATTTTATTATCACTTCGAAATCAATAGGGCCAAATTCGCAATCTCTCGTTGAAAACACGATAATAAAATGTTTATATAAAAATTTGCACAATACATAATCTAAAAAATCTCACTAGCCGCATATGTCTCAACGAAACGAATCCGTTGTCATTTTCACAAATCGTTATTTGAACATCTGATTTGACGGCGTTCGATTTTTCGATAATGTTCACAATTCTCGTATGAGTTACCGATGTGAATTTCGCGCATTTCGAATATAAAATGATTTTATCTCAAAGAGGTTGTATAGAGATTGTTTATATTGTTTTATCTTCATAAAGAACCTACAGGAGACAATAAAGTATTAACAATATCAGCGTCCTCATCTTATATATTTCTGTCTGCTATTATTATTTCAAACTTTGTAATTACAATGGCAACACAGAAAATTATACAAAGGAACATTGACAGATTTAATATAAAAAATGTACATCTAGGAATGGCGCCGAGTCGCGTCATTTTCTGTTCGAATCGTGTTCTAAGACACGTTTCTTTTCATGATATAAAATACATGTGGCTTAAATTAATATCTATGTATATGGAAACGAGTGTAATATTGCATTACGGACTCTTACATATATAACGATACAATTTAGCGCATTGAATTTTCTAGTGCAAGTTTCTCTTTCACTCTGTCTGTCTCCCTTATTCTAGAAGGCCGGCGAATTGTCTTCTAGCAAGAGAGCATGTACAATATCGTACAAGAAGAAGACACTTCGCGACACTGTGATGATTGGCCGTTGTGCGTGGCTAAAGCACACGGGGATGACCGATTGTAAAATGCTATTAAATATGATGTTTCCTATATCACGTATTTTCTTCAGCTTAAGGAGCAGGCATCATTTTTAGGCGTTCAAACGCAGACTTCTCGAGCGATTCTCTGTGATCGGGATGAGCCACTTGGATCAACGCGTACGCACGTTGCTGAAGACTCTTGCCAAATAAACTAGCGATTCCCTGCTCTGTCACGACATATCGTACCACTGCTCTGTTGGTGACTACTCCGGCACCTGTTAGTGTGGTGAAATGATTATGATTCATTTCATATTATTTATAGCATGTTGAAATCAATGCGAAAAGTCAATTACTCTAAAATTAGGTTAAATATGAATTCATATTTCAATTTAAAAAATAAGGGCACATTTTACAAAATTAAAACCTTTAAATTTTATAAATCTAAATAAAAAATCTCTTGTTAATTTTATATTGAGTTTTTTTTTAAATAGAATATTATCACACTTTTTTCATTTAAAGCTTTGTATAAGCATTTTATCAAATTTATGAAAAATAAAAATTATTTTCATAGTTTCATCTACTTACCAGATGTTAGAACCGGCTGTATTTTGCTATGGCCCTTAGACGTAACTGATTGAAACGCTATGATTGGTTTTCCTTGCCGATCTTCACTCATCGCGGCACCAGTGATAAAATCTAGTTGTCCACCGAAACCAGAGTACATTCTCGTTCCTATACTGTCCGAACAGATCTGACCGGTGATGTCCACTTCGATACACGAATTGATGGCAGTCATCTTTGGTTGCTTAGCGACTATTCTAGGATCATTAACGTAATCTACCACCAGCATCTCTGTAAGAGAAAATTATTAAATAAGCCATTTCAAAATTTTTCAAATAGCAAATTCGAAAAATAAAACTGACCAATAAAGGGATTATTATCCATGAATTCGTAGAGCTTTTCCGAGCCCACGCAGAATGAGCCGACAATTCGACCTCGATGCATCGTTTTCTGATTGTTCGTGATGCAACCCTTGTTCACAAGATCCACCACACCATCACTGAACATTTCGCTGTGGATACCCAGATCCTTGTGATTACCCAACTGTGACAGTACGGCGTCGGGTATGCTGCCGATACCCAGTTGCAACGTAGCACCGTCCACTACCAGATTCTCGGCGATGTGCTTGCCGATTAGCTGCTCACCCTTGGATGGCGCCTTCACCGGATGAATCGGTAGCGGTTGGTGATGTTCCACAGCAAAATCCAAGTGGCTTTCATGAATGAGAGCATCACCGAAGGTCCTAGGCATGTGCTTATTGACTAAGGCTGCAAAAAGTTTTGATTTCTTTTCAATGTTATCCACCAAGATGAGAGGTAATCTTGCTAGATCTTCTGAAATTTACCTACGACACGTTTGGAATGACTCACGGCGGACCGGGCGCAGTCTACACTGGTGCCGAAAGAGCAATAACCCTTCTCGTCTGGTGGAGACACATGTATGAGCGCGATGTCGGGCTTTAGATAGCCCTCTTTGAAGAGACGCGGAATCTCATGTAGAAAAATGGGAATACAGTCTGCAGTGCCCGCGTTCACCGCTGGTCGCACGTTGCCACCGATGAACAAGCTGATGGATCTAAAGTGCTCTAAACATATAAATATATTACGTTCATAAGAATAAGTTTTAGTAGAAAGGTTTTGCCTCTAAAGTTTTTTAATAAATTCAAAGATTTTCTTCAGCAAAATAGTATTCAATAGTACACATTTTAGTAAATTTCTCAGATTAAATCTTAGCGTTTATCTCTCAGAAAATAAGCTGCTGACGTAAAATGTATTTGTAACCAATTTTCAAGAATAATTAAAGTTTAGATATAGATTTGCTCGGGCGGAAAATTATGCAAAATAAAGTTGAAAAACATATTATATGAAATAAAAGAGACAAAAGTCGGACGTGCAGAGTCAGCTGTGTGGCGCAGAAAAGTGCTGGGAATAAAGCAACGCGTTAAATGGCGACTTGTTATTGAGATATTAAGAAAAGCAACAGGAGATTACGTACTTGCGTTTTCTGGCTTAGCGAATGGAGCTGCTCCCTCCATATGCATGTGATATAAACGGACATTTCTCACATCACAACGGACTCCATAATCGGTCATCGCTCTCAATAATTCAACGGGTGTCGCTGCAGCACCCTGGACGTACACCACCTGATCTGCAAATAAAAAAAAAGAATTAAGAAACATTCTTGCACAGATCAAAATTCTATTGAGACAAAATTCGCTTGAAATCCGATTGACATGGAAATTGAACGATAAGATTTTATTATCTCTTTTTATGCGTGCAGCTATAAAATTTCAACGCATCTTTCAGTATTCTAAAATAACGTTTGCGTCACGATACATGACGACGATGTTTCTCATCATTTTTCGACTTCGTACTTCGAACATTATCGTTTTAGACTTCGATAAAAATTCAATATGTACACAGATAGGATTACATTTGCGTAGTTATTTTTTATTTTTTTATTTTTTTTTAATCAGACGTGATTTTAATCGTACCGCAATTTGTACAAATAATGAGAGTTTATCGGTTACGTTTTTGTAGTGAATCATATGATGAACGACAATCAACCTTCTTCAAAGTATTATCATATGTACGTATACATGTATTCAAATTACAAAGGTTAACAAAGGAAAACTCATTTTACGCTTCGCTGATAGGAAAATCTAACGCTCGAATACTTTTGTACTTTGGACCATGTCAATGCACTAAATTACAGCAACGTGCTTAGGTCTAATGTTTACACGATTTATCATAAGGATGTCATATCTATTTGTAAATACTGTTAACAAATCTTTTAAGTATCACACATTTATTTCGTTTGCTTATGCGATTAAATCAAAGTGCGTCTGAAATAATAACAATTAGTAACAATTTTCGTTTATCCGGTCAGCAGATTGAACTGACTAATCTACACGCATCCAATATTACGAAATGTTATCTACAGCGAGAAAATGTTTATTACAAAATCAACTTTGTTGATAATGAACGGATGTTCAGCAGATATTATCGCACACATTTTATTAAAATTATTGTTAAACGCAAGAATATAAATTCCTATATTATCCCAGCATCAACATTATTTTAGTTTGAAAAACACGATTTATTTATTTTTTATTTTATATACTTTGTATAATGTTATACTACATGACTCACACATCGAGCCAATTTAAAGGAAAGTTTTAAACAACGAAGATAATAATGTAAAAATACATACGATAATAATGCCAAGATTATTGCTAGTGGTATTTTTTAATTTTTTTCGTACACTAAATATCTTTATCTCTTATCAAAATGTGATGTACACACCAGCAATATGTTACGTGATTATACACACATTTCGCATATCTACGTCATGTTTTAATTACTGACGGGCAAATCTTTTTATTGAAAGGCTCCATCGACAATTTGACAAAATTTCGAGATATTGAAGTAGATTTGTACCTGCAAATAAATTCGTGTATGAATGCATCATGCTCTCCTTTACGTAAAGTGAGCGTCATTGCGTAGAAAGAAAATATAGGACAGACGTTTACACACGAAGATATATCCATTCAGAATACTCTGGTTTGCTGCTGTAAAATGTAAGTCAGCGCAACTTTGGTTGGCGAGTTATATTTAGAACTAGACTTTGATATTTACGTATATATACATAAATGTCTATCTGCATATTTGCGTACGCGTGTCGAGGTCAATGTTAGCGGTGGAGATCCGTTCATCTGCCGCACAGCTGTCAGTGAATTTTTATTGTACTAGAAGAGACAAAAAACGCATCATGAAAAAAATACAAAAAAAAAAATAATTATAAAGTTTATAAGCCATAAAGATAAAGTTTAAAGAACCAGTGTGGCTTAACAGGGACAGATTAGAGACGGCACTGTGAGTGCCAAGGACGCCTTACATCAGAATGACATCACATTAGATTAGGTATCGCAAGGATAATTTATTATTATCCTTGTAATACGTGATCTCAAGTGATTTTTTACTAAAAAAAACAGTGTGCCGTGAATGTAATTCTCAAAACAACTTTGATCGCGGCTTACAGTCTTCTATTATTTGCGTGATTCATGTGTGCAGACTTTCCTACACGTATAAAAATTACATTTGTAAATAAATTGCAAACATTACAAATTATAAATATATTTAAATATATATAAATAACATACATAAATTACAAAACTACTTATGTGAGGAAAAATAGAGATTAAAATTAATTCCGCAATGCTTTACGCAAGTACATTCAGAGTTATTGATAACGGCAGTAGGAAAATTTTTACAGTTATTTAACATCAGTTAAACGTCGGGCTTTTTTTATCGGCAGAAACATATAAATGATGCTTTGTTTGCATCCTTCCTAGTGTACAATATACACCAAGTGCCGTAAATTACATATGCGGTGATCGCATGCCGAATGAATTTTATCGAACATTCAAACAATTTACATAACTCGTTGCATTCTCGTATCAAGCAGAGTTAGCAACATTCCAATTCGATTTTGATAAACGTTATACGTGAATGAATATTGAATATCTATTAATATATAAATTGATTGAAATTTATGTCAGAAGTATTTATATAGATAATAATTCCATCTTTCCGCGTATATAAAATTTTAATTAAATCTGCAGAATAATCTTGACTTCCCTACATAAATTTACTCATTTAAATTTATCAACGAAGTCAAGAGACACGCCTCTGAAGTCTCGACACGGTGCGCTTGGAAACTAATGATGTTCTTTTTTTCTATTAACTATCAGCTAATTTGCATACGGGACAAATAAACGTACGCACTGAATATTAATTTTAATTTGCGAAGCAAATAATTTTAATCACGTGCGACCTTGGGAATGATACTTTTGATCTCGAACATGAGAAACCTGGAAATTACGTGTAAAAAAAACCGCGTCGAATGTAGCTTAATGATGATGATGAGAAAAAGATTACATTTACTGTCACGGACGCGTAAAGTATTGTCTAGGCGAAGGTCGTACCCGAAAATAATGCCGCGAATCCAAGGCGACATACCAAGTATATCGCGAGTCGAGGCACTGGCAATCGATTATCTTATAAGTGGGGATCTGACTGACGCGCGAAATTTGGCCGAACGCGTGACCGCATCGAGCGGCCAAATTTTGCAAAGAGATGACAAATGTGTATGTCGAATACACTCGTGCAAATGTCGGGTAAACAAGTCTGATCTTTTATCATTAATCAATCGCGAAATGAAAATATTTAAATGCGCGCGTCTCGTAAAAAAGTACAGAATATATTAAACATTTAAAACTCATGCAGCCATGTGACGCTTTACAAGTGTTCCCTTTTGCAAATTATTCTGCTCAAGAATCATTTTTCCCCCGTAACGTTTACTTGATTTATAACCGAATCTCTAGAAACAGCTTAATAATTGCACACACAAACATTTGCAAAGCTCAAAGTAATGTCGTAAACTTTGCAGAGCATTACTGTCTATCTCTACATTGCCCACGTTTAATCCAATCGCAAGAGCGATAAGCGGCTCGTTAGAAAGGAAGTCCAATATATATGTATCTGTATAATGGGGCTCACTCTTGCAAATTGACAACCAACCACGTATGCAATTCAATCATCCTACAGATCATTCAATCAGCCTAGACTGCAAGGCTGTACCTCGCACCTGAATATTTGAAAAAAAAAAACAATAATGAGCAATATGAGAAAGTTTAACATTGCACAAATTCTATCCAAATGGAAAAAAAATAATTGGTACCATATTGACAGTAGATAGTCACAAATAATTTGCAACAGACACTCCAGAGAATCGGTCTTGCAGACGAGTTTCCAGATTGAGTAATTTCTAAAACTTGTAAGCTGATGATCGATCTATTACGCAGATCTGTTAATTAAGTCGCCGAGACTCACGTTTGAATATCTAGCTGCGCCAACATTCCACGCCATATAAGCCTGACAAAACGATTCGCTGTCTCCGTTTTTACTACAGTCTCACCTACGATATGGACAGAGAAAGAAAATCGACGTTAAAGGATCAGCCGGATGTCAATGGGAATCGGCTGGTAATCTAATGGAATCTAATTCGGCGGGAGATCCATACGACGCGTGTTTTTTGTGGTAGGTAAGGGATAAAAGGTATACCGTCATCGATTACCTGAGTCGAGTTCAGCCTGTTCGATGGCCTCGTCGGCGGTCTTCAGCCAGCAGGGCTCCTTGCCGGGAATTGGCATCGAAGGCTCGTTCACGTATGTAAAGAAGGTCTTCCTCGTGGCATGCTGAAGGCAGGGCAATCCACGCGACGCGGATGTCATCGTCGCGAGTGCCCTAGTCAGGCTGGTGATTCGTTTAAGGGCCGCCATAACTTCGATCACGTCGGCTACCAGTATCACTTCCAAGGACGCACTGAACTCAACTGACTGACTGACTGACTGACTGACTGACTAAACTTGCGACCGTGTCGAGAGGAACCCCTCCTACCCAACACACGTCCGTGGGAACGTGGGAAACGCGACGACCACTACTTCACTGCCACGAGTGCCGCGCGCATTCGATATGTGTTGACGTGCGGTACGACAACGGTTGGAAGTTGGAACTGGTTGGAACGAAACGCGGGGAGGCGCGTGAACGTAGCGCCGCGTCGCGAGTCACGTGAACGTAGCGTCACGAGCTCTCGCGAGCACTCGCGACTAACTTCGTAACGATTACGCGTACACTGTACTGATAACAATTCCACTTTTTTTTTTTTAGTTGCACTTCATGTATGATTCATCTTTTTCTCTTTGTTTTTGAAGAGAAAAAGAGATAAGATAAAATGTGCAAAAAGTTCAGTTAAAGAATACTTATACCCTTTAAAATCTTATACAAATATTCTATACAATTATTGGAACATTTTTCTGAAATACTAAAAAGAGTCTACAACTTTTTTTTAAAATGTTTCATATATGTGAATTCTAAAATATTTTAAAATTTAACAATATAAATTATTATATTGAATAACACAATACAGAAAAAGTAATTAAATTATAAAATTGTTAATATATCTCATTTTAGTATTAATGAAATAAAAAAAATGTTAAAAATAAAAAATGAAATATAACTTTCACTATTTTTGATGAAATCTGAATCTTCTATGATCTATTAATTATTATTTAGATGACACGTAAAAACATATTTTACATTTGTATACGCATAATGTAAATTTATATTTTATTTATATTTTACGCGTAAACACCCAATCCTGATTTATATTATCATGAAAAATCTTTTTTAAAAGTCATTGCCAGTTCATGCATCAAAACGTTTCGGTTATCAAACGGTCGTTACTTCGATAATATCGATCATTAATTCAGAATATATGTTCGCGCGCTAAATTGCCGATACTGTACGATCTGTCAATCGCGCACTTGTTATCGCGTGTTGAAAAGACCGCCATTTTTTGTCACTCGACGGCGAGAAACGTCAGGGAGCTGCGTTAACCTCTTCACCCGTGAAACTCACAAATAATTACGTCGATGTTTCCTTTAATTTTGCGTGCCTTGACTAATCATTAAATACCGATATTTTCATAGAATTTTGTACAAAGGGAATGTTTATTAATTCACGTTGTCCGGCCACGTGATTGCACGTGCCTCGTCTTCTATCCTTGTCTCATCCCTCCCACCACTCCCACCGCTGCTCCCTCTGTCTCTGTCTCGGCACCTATCAGCCTTGTCTTTCGCGACTTATTCTAAGGAACGTGATTAATTTTAAGGCGCGAGACCCGGGAGAGCCACCACTAAGTTCTTTCCTCGCAATTTCCGTATATTCTTTATCCTCTTCCTCTTCCCCTTCCGCAGTTGCGTCAATCTTTCTCTCTCTCTCTCCGCCGACGCAGCGGCGAAGGAAACAGTAAGCTTCTGCTGTTCGTGCGAGTAGTGACGGATAACGCGCGAGTGTGAGACGTATCGTGGAGAGAACGCAGCCTCCCCCGAGATGTATTCCAAGACCATCAGCAACCACCAAGCGAACAAGGAGCACGTGCTCGCCGTGTCCCGGGACTTCATCGCGCAACCCCGTCTCAGTAAGTAAGGCTCCGCGTCGTCGGGGACGACGACGAGGTAGAAACGCTCGGGAGCACAGGGAATACCCGCGATTGGGGCGTAGCATCTGATCGATTCCCTCGGGTCAGCTGATCTCACCTGAGATCCCACAGCCCGGCGATTCCTCGCGCGTGATCTCAGGAGACCCGATAAATGCGTTGCCCTTCATCGAATTCGTAAACCTGTGACAAGCGGTGAACGATTCCCTGAAGACGCTCGCGGATTTGCCGTTCCCCGATCGACTTCCTCGAGCTGCTTCGAGCGTCATGTGACTGCGGACGACAACTCGTGCTCACGCGAGTGGCCTTGGCTTCCAATCGATCTTTTTACACTCTGGACAGATTCAGAAACAGCTTCTCAATCATAGGATACGTGTTAATAATTCTACAAGATGTTGCTTTCTTTAATTCACAGTTATTTAAATACCCGGTGATATTTTCACCTATGGGCGTATCCACGAAATTATAATGATACAGGTGTGAGAAAAATGCATGAACAAAAGTTGAACAAATATTATATAATGTACTTTGAAGAATGATTTTGAGAATTTTTTAGTAGACAAAGATAAAAAATTAAAGATGTAGATAAAAATTATTCTTGAAGAATACAAAGGTTTAGTTTCTTAATTTAAAAATCTATATTTACATTATACTTTTTTATTTATTGAATTCAAAATAAGTCCTGTACACAATAAAGGAATATTAGATATTAGGAACAAGAATTAAAATTAAAAATCAATTTTCTCAATTTTCTCAATAAATATTAACCCACATTGTCTTTTGATACTCATTTAGTGTAAATGAAGATTGTTAATGTTTAGCATGTCTTTCATGAAAAAATGAAGCATGCTGCTGGGTTTCGTAGACACTTTTTCCTATCTTATAAGTTTTTTTCAGAAGCAGGATGGTTACTAAAAATTTTAAAAATTGCCTGGACAAAAATGATCTCTGATTACATGATAACAGTTAAACTTAATGCACAATGGATACAAATAAAATGTAAGATATAAATGTGATGTACAAGATGCAACATAATTTATTATTTACCTATAATGTTCATTAAGGGGATTAAAATTCTAAATTTTCTAAAATTTTAATTTCTATTTCTAATGTCTAACATTTCTCTATTATGCACAGGGTTAAGTTATGTATAAGTAGCAATTTATGTATTAGTTTTATATGTCCAAAATAGAATATAAAGTTAAAAGTACTTAAAAAATATGCAAACATTCATATAATGCAAATGTGTTTTTGATATTACTTGATAGTAGATTATTATATATTTAAATATGAGTTTTTTAGTATTTTTATATTTTTTGCGGTATTTTAATGAAAAGAACAGTTAAAAGGAAAAAAAATAAAATGCAAAATCAAGATAGTAATTAATTTTCTATTGTTTTTTTTTCTAGCTTATAAGACAGTATCTGGAGTAAATGGTCCATTAGTGATATTGGACGAAGTAAAATTCCCAAAATTCGCCGAAATTGTACAACTGAAGCTCGCCGATGGCTCCCTACGTTCCGGCCAAGTACTGGAGGTCTCTGGATCCAAAGCGGTGGTCCAGGTTTTCGAAGGCACGTCTGGCATCGACGCGAAGAACACTCACTGCGAATTCACTGGTGACATTTTGCGGACCCCGGTGTCCGAGGACATGCTGGGCCGTGTCTTTAACGGCTCAGGAAAACCGATTGACAAAGGACCGCCAATCCTCGCAGAAGATTATCTGGACATTCAGGGACAACCTATTAACCCATGGTCTCGTATCTATCCAGAAGAAATGATCCAAACTGGAATATCAGCCATTGATGTTATGAACTCCATTGCTCGTGGCCAGAAAATTCCCATCTTCTCTGCTGCTGGTCTGCCGCATAACGAGGTGTGTCTTTTTATTACGTTCTCTCGAATTAGCTACATAATTATATATGTGAAATTAAATTAAGTTTTTTTTTTAATAAATATTTTGCCTTTGACATTCCAGATCAAGATTTTCTTCTGTTCTTACTTTACAGATTGCCGCACAAATCTGTCGTCAAGCAGGTCTCGTGAAAGTGCCCGGTAAATCGGTTCTCGATTCTCACGAGGACAACTTCGCCATCGTGTTTGCGGCTATGGGTGTCAACATGGAGACTGCTCGTTTCTTCAAACAAGATTTCGAGGAGAATGGCTCTATGGAAAACGTGTGCCTATTTTTGAATCTAGCAAACGATCCGACGATCGAGAGAATCATCACGCCTCGTCTCGCCCTAACAGCGGCCGAATTTCTGGCATATCAATGCGAAAAACACGTGTTGGTCATTCTCACAGATATGTCCTCGTATGCTGAGGCGTTGCGTGAGGTCTCGGCCGCCCGTGAGGAGGTACCGGGTAGACGCGGTTTCCCTGGCTACATGTACACCGATCTCGCCACGATTTACGAGCGTGCCGGCCGTGTGGAGGGACGCAACGGCTCCATCACGCAGATCCCAATTCTCACTATGCCGAACGACGATATCACTCACCCAATTCCCGATCTTACTGGATATATCACCGAGGGTCAGATCTACGTCGATCGTCAGCTGTACAATAGGCAAATCTATCCACCTGTGAATGTACTACCGTCTCTGTCACGTCTCATGAAATCTGCCATTGGCGAGGGTATGACGCGAAAGGATCACTCCGATGTGTCCAATCAATTGGTGAGACATAAATTATAAGAAAAATTATAATCATTTTTAATCTGTGAAATAAAATTACGATATCCTTTTGCACAGTTCTCTTTTCTATAATTATTCTAAAAACAACTGTTTATAATTATTTTTTATAATTTTAAATATATCTTTCACAGTACGCGTGTTACGCTATTGGAAAGGACGTCCAGGCGATGAAAGCTGTTGTGGGAGAAGAGGCGTTGACACCAGACGACCTGTTATACTTGGAATTCCTGTCAAAGTTTGAGAAAAACTTTATCTCGCAAGGCAGCTACGAAAACCGCACGGTCTTCGAGTCACTGGACATCGGTTGGCAACTTCTGCGAATCTTTCCCAAGGAGATGCTTAAGCGAATTCCAGCCAGCACGCTTGCAGAATTTTATCCAAGAGATTCTCGTCATTAATCATCATTTTATTTGTCCCTTATGCGTAAGCTTTTATTTTAATGGAATTGCGCGTACAATTTGATTTACTTTCTCTTTAACTATAATTGGAATAAAACACGCCTGTTGTTATATATTTACAGAAAAGATCTTTGTAACGTGACAAGAGAATGATTAAAGAGAATAGTTAAACGGCGTATACGCGTTCGAATTATTAAGGTAAATAAAAATGAAAGAGTTATACGCCTTTGTGTTGCAGACTATTAAAAAATATTGACGTTACATGCTTACAAGATCGTATATTGGTTTTCGATGTTGTGCAATGAGAGTGTAAAATGGATAGCAACGATATTGATATGTAAACTAAAATCTTATATACGATTTATTCTTGCATGCAAAATGTTGGGAGATCTTGCATGCAAAAGTTGCAAGTTGCAGATCCAAAATTACATATGTTCTCTACTATGGAAATATTTAATAATAAACTCTGGATCTATGTTTCAATATATTTGAGGCATGTGTTTTTCGTGCTTTAGAGCGACGGTGCTCATTCACGCCAAGCAATCATTGTAAAGTGTAATATATTATTCAGTATTAATGTAGACAAAAAATAGGAATTCACGATCACGTTGTATTTGTGCGTTCCCAACATTCCATTACGAAATTCACATATGAGATTCTTTGTGCGTTTGAGCCAATCCGAAGAAGAAATGTTCAACACGATATGTACAGTTACCTCTAGAGAATGTTCCGAGCGAAATATATCATCGTGTATCGTCTTGTGAAAGACAAATTGTATATGATAGAAAGAATAGAGAATTAAAAGAGAATTGTTGTCTTTGAAGCACTTTGTTTGTTT
Source organism: Solenopsis invicta (assembly GCF_016802725.1). Taxonomy (NCBI): domain Eukaryota; kingdom Metazoa; phylum Arthropoda; class Insecta; order Hymenoptera; family Formicidae; genus Solenopsis; species Solenopsis invicta. The sequence continues at coordinate 16,330,633 of NC_052679.1, forward strand.
AGTTATTATTTGGTTACTATTTGGTCTATCCCAACTGTTTAGTTATTGAGTGAATTACTGCATTTTTTTTTTTTAGATTTTATGATTAAATCTTTGTTTTCTTTTCAATCGTGTAAAAAATTTACGTGGAACGGAGACTTCGCGTAATTCGAAGACCCAGTGTAGTTTAAAAAAAAAATTCTAAAATGACAACAAAAAAGGAGCAAATTTCATTTTTCACAGATTTAAATCTGCTACCTTTGAAAAATGAAACATGAGGTCTGTTCTTTTTAGCTGAATTTGCACTGTTTATCCTTTCTTTGTTTTCATTGGAGAGAAAAAGAAAACGATATATAAGAAATGTAGCTGAAAAGAACAGACTTATGCTGGGAGATATTCTCTCGAAAACGCTGATTGGCTGTCGGAAAATTAGATAGCCAATCGGCGAAAATTTACCATGCGACATATGTAATGTCAAATTGATTGAATTTGAAAGAGATCTGTTCACCGGTTCGCGCCACTTTCATCTGAGAAATTACAAAATAGACAAACTGATTTTCAAACAGGATGAGTACTTGTGAACACTTGAGATGGTAATAATTTATAAGATATTTCCACCTTTTTTTGTTTATTAATGTGTTATTTCTGGAAATTTCTATTCAGTGATGGACGATAGGGTTATGTGCACTATCATATGCTCATAACCAATTAATAAGATAATTTTGAATGAGAAAGAGAAAAAAATAAGAGTTTATCAAATATATTGGAGTATTTATTTGCTTAAATTTGTATTTTTGTGATGAGTCTTTAAATAACAATAGATGAAGTGGTGACTATGTACATACAGTGTACCTTGTACCTACATTGTGTAATATATCTTTGTTTTGCGCGTACACAAGATTCGATCGTTCGCACCCAGTCAAAGGGGGAAACGGCCTTTGCTCGTGGATATACCACAGGAAATTGAAGAACTGCATTTGACTCAAAAGTCTGAAAATTATACGCAGGAGCCAAAAAGAAGAACTACCAAAAATGTCAAAGATATACAAATACCAGAACGCAAAGCTATTCCTCTTTCTGATAATGGTGTTTACACGATGCAGAAAATAGTATCCGAGCATGTAAGTTTATTTCTAATTACATATTTTTATTAGTTTTTCTGTTGTGTAAGTAATGATGTTTCATTAGGAAGAGAGAGTGAGGAAACTTCTCAGTAAACCCTTTCAAATACCAATACCTGGTTACCAATTGTCTGGACGAGTTCTTGGATTACGTCTACCAGGACCACGTAGGCCATTGCATGATCCTGATGAACCTAATGCCCTAATTGTCTATTCGCCACCAGAATTATCGGAACATGACAGATTGAAAGTAGATTTGTATGTATATGCATCTCTAAATATATATACACATTTTTCAATGTTCCTTCTGCAATTCAAACTTGTGTGTTTTAAGATCAAGTAGTAATAAATGATATATGGTATATGTTTAACTTTTGTAGGTGCAAGCAGCTCGTACATGTAGTTGTAGATCCTATATTGTGCAATGTATTACGACCTCATCAACGTGAGGGAGTGAAATTTATGTACGAATGTGTAACAGGAAAACGTATAGAAGATGCATATGGCTGCATCATGGCAGACGAAATGGGTCTTGGCAAAACCCTACAATGCATAACTCTGTTGTGGACATTGTTAAAACAAGGTAAAGTGTTTAAAGTTATTATAAAAATTAGAAAGTAGAAGGAAAGATTACAGATCAAAGAATATTTATGTTGTATTTAGGACCAGAGGCTAAACCACTAATAGATAAAGCCATTATTGTCGCACCTAGCTCTCTGGTGAAGAATTGGTACAATGAAATTAATAAATGGTTAAATAACATGGTTAATACTCTTGCTATTGACGGCGGAAAGAAAGCAGACATTGACAAGCAGCTCATTCGTTTTATGAAAACTTATGGCAGAGTTGTAACTCCTATTCTTATTATAAGCTACGAAACGTTTCGTTTACATGCACATGTTCTGCATCAGGACGAAGTGGGCCTCGTATTGTGCGACGAAGGTCACCGCTTAAAGAATTCTGAAAATCAAACTTATCAATCTCTTATAAATTTGAAAGCCAAGAGAAGGGTATTACTCAGTGGAACGCCCATACAGAATGATCTATTGGAGTACTTTTCTCTCGTACACTTCGTTAATCAAGGATTATTGGGAACTGCACAGGTAAACAACATACATCAGCACAAATTGCTATTATAATTACAATTTACGCATTATAATTTATACTGTTTAAATTATCCTTACAGGAATTTCGGAAAAAATACGAGATACCTATATTACGTGGTCAAGACGCAGCTGCAACAGACAAAGAACGTGAACTCGCTCAGGAACGTTTGACTGATTTAGTATCCATTGTTAATAAATGTCTCATTAGACGTACTAGTGCTTTGCTCTCGAAATATTTACCATTAAAACACGAACTTGTAGTGTGTATTAAAATGGGAGAGTTGCAGACACGTCTCTATAAAAATTTCATACAGAGCGATAGTATAAAAAAATCTATGGAAGGTATATGGTTTTAATTTTTTTAATGGCAAGTTTTAAAGTAAAGAAAGAAGAATGTCTTATTTACTAATGAAATATATTTTGTATTTATTATATAGAAAATGATAATTCAAAGAAAGGAGGTAGTTTGTCCGCTTTGGCTGCCATAACTCTTTTAAAGAAGCTCTGCAATCATCCTGACTTAATATATGATAAAATTATGGAAAAAGCAGAAGGATTTGAAAGAGCGGCATCATTGTTGCCGCCAAATTACTCGACAAGGTAAAATTAATTTATTAGTTGATAAATTAAAAATGTCACTTGATAAATGAATAATCATTGTTTCAGAGAAGTAATGCCAGAATTATCGGGTAAATTGATGGTTCTTGATTGCCTACTGGCGTCTATTAAAACCACGACAAATGACAAAATAGTATTAGTATCCAATTATACGCAGACACTCGATTTATTCGAGAAACTCTGCCACAAACGTTCCTACAATTATGTGAGGCTCGACGGTACAATGACGATTAAGAAAAGGGCGAAAGTAGTGGACAATTTCAATAACGAAAATAGTAATGATTTTATATTCATGCTTAGTTCGAAAGCTGGTGGATGTGGCTTGAATCTCATCGGTGCGAATCGTCTAGTCATGTTCGACCCAGATTGGAATCCTGCAAACGATGAGCAAGCGATGGCCAGAGTATGGCGAGATGGTCAGAAAAAACCATGCTTCGTCTATCGTTTTCTTTCTGTTAGTAGCATAACAATATTTTTTATTGAACAATAACTAATGAAAATATTTTCTTAGTATACGAAAATAATATATTTATTTAGTAATAAATTAATAACATATTTAATAAACTATATATATATATTTTTTTTTTTTTTTTTTTTTTTTTTCCTTCTAGACTGGAACGATAGAAGAGAAAATATTTCAGAGACAAGCCCATAAAAAGGCGTTGAGTTCCACGGTGGTTGACCAAGAGGACGACGTGGCAAGACATTTTACTATAAATGATCTGCGCGATTTATTCAAATTGGAGGAGAATACAGTTTCTGATACGCACGCAAAGTATGAAATCGTTAAAACTCATTTTAAAATTATTTTCATAAATCTGGGACAAGAGTAATATTATTCTTATTTAGGTTCAAATGCAAACGTTGTGTCAATGGCATCGAGGTGAAGGGTCCACCAGAGCAGTCTGATTGTAATTCTGATTTGTCTGACTGGCGACATTCGCATAATCCACGGCATTTACCAGATATACCATTACGACAGTGTTGGCCCAGCGGTATTTCGTTTGTTTTTCATCATCGTTCGCATGAACAAGTAAAATAACTCTCGCCTAATGACGATCTGTTTGCATCTTGTTTCGGAACTTTGCATTTTAGGAATCAAGTTATACAACATTAATTAAAAAATATTATAACTGCAGAAAATTATCTTGGTAAAAAAATTTGTTTAATTTTTTTCTAGAGACTTAAGTCTAAAATTTAAATATACATGTACATGAAATTCTTTTCTTTCTCGTAACACATTCCTTTTCTATTTGTAAATTTAGTTGATTTTGTACAAAAAGATCGTCATAATTCGCAAAACACAGTTACAATTTTTGTCAATATAAATGTGCCTTACATTTTGTATAAATTATTTTGCGTTTATGTAAGGAAGAGATAAATTTAGATAAAAATAAAAGATACATTTCTAATATCTTTTTAGGGTGTAAATATAAACCTTTAAACAATAAAATATTTAAGATGTTAAAATTAATAAGAAATATTCGGTTTATATATATGCAAATTAAAATTTATTTTTATTATGTATATCAAAATAAGTTCAGTAAAATAACGGCTAAAATGTTGTAAAATGTTTGCAATTTTAAACAGAGGCTTTATTTGAGATTTATATGAAGATTGATAGAAGATGTTTTCAATTATTTTATAAAGTAATTTATTCTCTGAAATTGTGAACTTGCGATTTTTAGTATTAAAAATTTCTAAATGCGATAGTAAAAATATTCAAAATAGTCAAATATAAATAGGCATTTTAATTGTAAAAAAAATAAAAACTGTTGAAGCAATGTGTAATTTGACATTGTTAAAATTTTTGCACTTAAAATTTCTGCCACTTAAAATTTTTGAGATAGTACTACTTCAAAAATGAGATAAAAGAGTAAGGCTGAATTTACAATATTTATATGCTCCAAAATCAAATTCGTGCTTCAACATTTTTCCTACAAAACCGATCAATTATGTTATTTTTTTCTCTTTTCAATACGCATGTTCGACACATTAAACGTTTTAAAAAGGTCATTTAAACGTTGTTTCATGATGTCTTAAAGATATTTTTAAAACGTCTTATGTTTGATTTTGGACATTATGTCTGGATCATTAATTTTATATTCTTTAATGGTGTAATTTTTATGTGCGTGCGCGCACGTAGCCTTATCTCAATCAAATAAAAAAACAAGCTTATCGAGAGGCGGAACGCTTCTATTGATCTTTTTAAAAAGCAAAGTTCATTTAATGTGTAGGTAAACACGTTGGTTGCGCAATGTAATCAAGTGCAAGTGTCGAAAAACGAATTTAACGGCGAGCAAGGTTTGTATACGATCTTTCATTATCATTCTCAGTGCTGGTCCCGCGCACGCGGGCCGTGATTGCGTGCTCTGGATGTATGTATGTACATACATACGCCGAGTCACGCACCTGCGTTTACACTCGGACGATCGAATGTTTTCAGGTCGCGCAGTAAGCCGCGTCACGCCTTTCGCACAAGTTCCGTATGCGGGGCAACAGCGGTATCGAGGAATTCTGTCTCGCGCGCGGCCGCGCGCAACGAGAGAGATCGGGGGCCGTTGGAAAGGGGTCTTAGCGGGAGGGGAGGGTGACGGACGGGTGGAGGAGAACGGGTTCGCGGACGCGGGCAACGAGCGGGCGTGCGGCGGTCGATCACGTGACCGGCAAGCTGGCGCGCAATTGGCCGGCGCCGCCGCGTCGCTTTCCCTCCTGACCCGCTGCTCGCTTGTTCCGCCACCGCCATCCGACGGTTTCCGCGACGGGCGTCTGGCTGAGAGGCTCAGAATAGTACCAGATGTGGCCATGTTTAGTTTTCGATCTCCGAAGTTTTCGCTCATCGTCATATAAACCGCTACATTTTTATACTGACTGCTGAAAGAGTAAATAATACGCATCTGTCCGACCGATCTCGTACTCTTCGTCTTTGCCTGCGGCTCGTTTTACTCGCTGCATCCACATGCTGTTTTAACGCCCTTGCCGAGAGAGATCCGAATTTCCGAACGACGCAGAGACGCGAACGAACGCGAGAGAAACGTAGAGACATAGAGACAGAAAGAGAGACGAAGAGGGCGACATTTGTTGTCTGCTGCTGTCGCGCGTCAAACGTGTCGCTCCGCCGAGCCCGTTCCAGACGGGACGTCGGAGCCACGCGAGAACCGTGACACTTCCACGGATTATCCGACTCCGAGATTTACTCCGGGAATTTTGTTCTCGTTCGCCCGCTCGTTTCTCGATCTCTCTCTCTCTCTTTCTCTCTCTCGGCAAGAGTCGCGTGCATTTTGCAAGAAGTCCGCTCCGTCGCTCCCTATCTCTGTTGCTCTCGGGATACTAAACGTTTCGGAGAAAGAGAGACAGAGAAAGAAAAAAATCTCAACTGTCACTGTCGAGAAAAAGAGTCGTGCCTTCGTAAAACGGTTAAAATCGCAAAAGTGAAAGCATCGTTATTTCGACAGGGGGGGACGGACGAGTCACCGGGGAAAGGGGGTGAAAAGGACTCCGTCCGAGGAAGAAAGAAAGAAGAGCCACTTTCCTCTTCTTTCTCTCTCGCCTCTCCTCTCCCCCCGCCTGATTTTTTTTATTCGTCTCATTTTCCGGCGACGATCATCGACGACGGGTACGCACGCGCGGACGCGTTCCCATTTTCTTCAGCGCGTCGCGCACTTCCGTTTCGGACACGTCGCGCGCGCACACGAGGTCGCACACGCAACGTCAGACACTCAGACAAACACAAACGGACGACGGCGGGGGGCAGGCAGGCAGACGGGCAAACAAGCAGACAGGCAAGCAAGCCAAGGCAGGACAGGGTGGGTAGGTAAAAAGATAATGGAGAGAGAGAGAGAGAGAAAAACGCCCACGACGAAGCGCTCGCCGTTGGGTTAGCTGTAATGCCACGTCAGCCAGAATGACGTCGTTCTCGCGACGGAAAGGAGGAAAGGAGGCTCTCGCGCGATCTGACTGTATTTCTAATTTTCACGCGCAAAACTGAGGGAGAGGGAGAGACAGAGGGACATAGACCCGCGCGAGGGGAAATATCTCGCTAGTGCAAAAAAAAAAGAGAGAAATTAGTAGCCCTTGGCAAAGGAGAAACTTGGGAGAGGCTACGAGAAAAGTGCACGGTACACCCGCGTTTATTCAGTTTGTAGAAAGGTCTGTCTACCTGTCTGCTTGTCTGCCTTTGACCTGCTATAATCCGAGCTTTGTCGATAACCCGAGCTTCGTGAAAAAGAGTAACGAAAATAATGTAAAGCTGCTCACGTAGAGCGGAACGCGCAAGTTTCCGAGACAAGATAAAATATTAGGAAAAGAGATAGAGATACGACGGAGAGAGAGAAAGAGAGAGAGCGAGAACGAGAAAGAATTAAAAAGACGAAATCTTTTTTTACAGTTTGTTCCACATATGGAGCGCCTGTTGAGCACTCCTAAATGCTAGCGTTCGATTGTTCCGTCAGAGCAAAGACCTGTCGAGTGTGGTCGGGCAAATCGATCGTATGATCCGCCGTCTCGGCCGACCGGACGGCCGCAGTGCTTGATATAGGAAACTCGGTACTTCAATCCGGGGTACCGCCGAGAGCGCATACGCACAGATCGAGGTGACTCGATCTGCGGAACCGAAAGCGAAAATGGCAGTAGAGAGTGTTTCCGCGGCAGAGACTCTAATCCAAAGGTTTGCTTCCTAAACTATATTCTTCTACCGTAATAATATTCTTCCGCGCTCGATATTCTCTTTTCGAAACACGGCCGCCAGATGTGGGAATACGATGGGAAGGCGAAGGAAGGAAAATTTTCGCGAGTGACTATGTAATCATCGTTGACGCACGCACACATACATACACACACACACACACACACATCCATTTGTACATACAGCAACATTCATACATACGTTGGTGCGGACAAGTCCATACACGTATATATCTCTCCTAAGCTTCTCTGTGACGCATTTCCCTCCCTCTTCCCGGCGTTTCATCCGTTGTCGTTTCGACACGTTTCGCCGAAGCGCGACGAGAAAGAGCGATATCCGTTCGATTTCGACGCTTCTCGTGCTTCCTCTTCCGTAAAATAATAATAATATGTCTCGCGTCCTAACAATCTCTTGTAGCTTTTCTTTCTCTCCCGCTTAACGAGAAATGGACAAGATCCGATTGCTCCATTTTCCCTCTCTCGAGACACGTCGAATCGATCTCTCGAGTGAGGAAACGAGGGGGGGGGGTGGACAGCAGAGGGTCAAGGCCGTTCCTGCGATCCTCATCGAAATGGCGCCGCGATTCTTCTCGAAAGCCGATCGCGATCCCGCGAGTGTCCGCCCGGCGGATTATTTTCGGAATTGGGTCGGGGTGCAATTTTAGCGAAGAAAGAGAGAGAGAAAAAGAGGAAGACACGCGGAAGAATCACGTGCAACTCACTTCGGCTTATCTTTATTTATAGAATATACGTATAATTGTAAAACTAGCGGAATATTTCGGCTGATTCAAAATCGCGCGAAAATAATCCGCACGACACACCTCCGAGAGACGTCCTGGGCACATCCTTGGGACGTTCTCTGGACGTCTTTAGGACGTCCCCCCGGAGATCTGTGCTGTGTGAGAAGATAAAAACACGTCTCGATCGACGATTAATAGCCATGCCCACCAATGTAGATTAATTCTGATCTCAGTTTAACTTGCTCTTTATCCTTTTCTGATTTTTTGAGCTAGAAAAGGATAAAGAGTAAATTAAACAGAGATCAAAGTTAACCTATCATTGGTGAAAACGAACGTAAATGCGCGTTCTTTTATCGTAACGATTTTAATTAATTGACGCGAGATCGATGAATCGGTTCGATCCACTTTCAATTCGCGAGCGAGTTTCGAATCGAGAACGGTAAACGCTTCGGATCGATCGTTTCCGGGTCGCTTCCGGTCGACTGCCTAGGTCCTTCAGCTTTTCTTCCCCCTTCACAGAGAGCATCGATTGCATACTCGCGCATACAACGATGCGTGCATAAGTAGGACGGAAATATGGACAGAAGCCCATTTATTCTACCTCCTACGATACGCGCGTACATCAGGGCGTCTCGGATGTATCGCGTTTCGCTTTCTCTCATAGATTTTTCTATAATTTCTCCGATTAAAGTAAGAGAATTATTTCTCGGCAGAAACATAGCGTCGATCTTATTATGAACATATGATGTTACGATAATCTTGTTATGAACATTAAAAGATCAGTAAACGGATTGGGTTGCGCGAGTTGACTGCGTTGAGCGAAAAAAGTAGCCTTGCAACTATTGTATGATTCTTTAATATCGATTTATTTTTCACAATCAGATCTTGCAAGAACCAATCTTATCAAAGAATCTTGCAAAGCTGTTTTTTCCGGTGAACGTAGCCAATGATTAGAACCGTGTTATTGTTACGTGAGCAATCGTTCTACAAAAGTGGAATTTTTTTGATAAGGTCGTTTCGCAATTGTCGAGGCATCGAAAATTAGTTTTAAAGACTAAAGAGAGAAAGGGGTAAAATTAAAAGAGAAAGGCCTTGCTCATTTCGCAAGAAAGGTTGTCTCAGAGCTCAGAGTGAAGGGCGATAAATCCGAGTCACTTTATACACACGCACGTACTCTTCCACGCTAGAGCAATCGAACGCTCGTTTGAAGACCTTCAGTCTTTACCCTCTTAACATACGAAACACGCACATACGTACATACGCACGCAACGCTCAGCAGGCGGAAAGAGGAGATAGAGAAACTCTTCAATGAACGAGAATCGACACGCGAAGAGCTTTTCGGCGTAATGTCTCCTTTGGCATCATCGGCTTTAATGTCGCCTTTAAGTTTAAATCGACAATGTTGCAACGACGACAATGTTGAGAATGTGGTGGTTCCTTCAACGTTATGTTACTATGACTCGATGATTATGACAATTCGTCATAATATTAATGATGATGATGATGATCATGATCTGATGCTGACAATGACAATGATGATAATGATGAATTGATAACCCGATGAGAGCGGTAAGGCAACTCCAATCTTTTATTTTCCGTCGTTCCTCGTGACGACTTGTCTATACATAAATTCGATAATCGATTCGCGGAATGGATGATTTTCCAAGTGACAGTGGGAAAGGATATCGGGAGGCGAAGTAATCCCCGGTGAGTTCAACTTTCGATGCCGTAGACGCGCGCGAAGATGTGCCAATTGATATCAGTCCGCGAACAAACTCATCTCGCTATGTAAACGTACTTGAACTTTCCAGATCTGCTAACACCCGACTGCCGAGAATAATTCAAGCAGCAAACTCCTCGCGCTGGTCTTTATAATGTTCACAAACACGCGTGTTTGTTTCCGTGTTACCTCAGTCTCGATTTTGTCTTTTGTGATCTAAGCTTTGAGCTTAATTCGTTCCAAACTTTAAACTCTACAATTGAGATCCGGTCGTTTGAAAGCTTATACGGCTTAACCCGTGAGTCTGGTCAAACTAACTCAGACACAAGATGCAAAACTAATCAAATATATCATGTAATAAAAAATTTTTTTAAATATTGATTTAAAAAATTTTTAATATTTGAAAAATATTATTTTTTTATTTTATTTCTTTGAATTTCTAATGTTTAAAAATTATTATTTTATATTTGAAACGCATATCTCGCATCACAAACACTTGCGTACTTGAGCTTTCCAGATCTACTAATATTCGATTCCCGAGAATAATACAAGTAACAATTTTTTCTCACTGTTCTTTACATCCAAGGAGAACGAATAAATTGAATCGATGTCGATTAAACATCGACGGTATCTAATAGACGTCTGATGGATGTCTATCAGACGTTTATTATTTGTTATTTCTTTCTGGGTAATGTTTGCAAGCACGCGTGTTTGTTTCCTAATCTACAATAAGAAGGCTTTCGTCTTTTGTGCTCTAAGCTCTGAGTTTAATTAATTTCAAGTTCTAAACTTTACAATTGAAATTCAGTGAGCTTGTTTAAACCTTAAGGATTAACCCATATACCTGAATCAAACTGACTCAGACGCAAGCTGTGAATTTACTAATCAAACATGTCACATGTAACAAAATAATTTTAAAAATTTGAATTTCTTTGAATTTCTAATGTTTGAAAATTATTATTTTATGTTTAAAACATGTCTTGGTTTATAGTTATTTATAAAAAAAATTAAAAACACGTAAAAATGTCACGCAAGTGCTTACGGGTTGAGGCAGCGCTGGAAAGTGCTTTTTGTTGGAAAAAAAACCATTACGGTTTAGTGCTCTTCACCCAGCATATTTTATCCAAAAGACATCTCCAAGAACGTCTTTAGAACGTGTGAACATTCTTTGAACACTCCATAACGTCCCTAAGACGTGTGTGTTGTGTGGATCATTGTTAAGACAAAATGCTAACTTCGGTACACCTATTGTAAATTAAATATTAACGAATCGCTTTTCCTTTTCTTCCTTGGGAGAAACCTAAAGACGAGACTTCTCGGAGTGTTTTTCATCGTTACAAAAAAATATACGGATCTTATCCGTTCATTGTCCGTATCATTAGCAGATAGAGACTAGAGACTGATAATAGAGAACGATAATTTCCGCCCTGTCAAATGTCTCGTATATCGCATTGGTCGCAAATACACGTACTTCGTACATCTACACGGCATGCGTGCATGTGCGCGCGCGCGCGCGCGAGTGCGTGTCATTTACACAACCGTGATTCTCAGCTACACGCGCGCGCACCTGCTCATTTTCCCGCCGGATCTCTCTCATCGATCGGCTCCGCCGAGTGTGCAAACCCCTGTGATTCCCCGTGACTCTCCCCTCGTGCCGTTGTCCCGATCGTTGCGACGTGGACCCGGAGTACCCGGACCGATGTTTTTGGCACGACCAGTAGCCACGGCGCCGCCACGTTACGGTCCGCGCGATCCGGGCTTTCCCCCCCACGGGAGAGAGAGAGTGTCTCCTCTGCGCGACGTATATAGTCCGCCGACCTGTTCAATGACTGCTTGCGCTATCAATTTGACCTTGACGACAATCGCGAGTCCGTCCTCATGAATTCGCCTCGGCGTCATTTTTAGGCCGCCGCTGCACACGCAGGCACGCACGCACGCTCGCACGAACGAACGAACGAAACGCACGTACACGCCACAATCACCACCACCACCACCATCACCACCACACACTCGTGATATAGTCCGAGTCAGGCTATTATGAATTACAATGAGGTGATAACATAAGTCGAAAGATGCGCTTTCTTTCTTGTATCTCATCATTTCCGTTGGGGAAACTCGCGTGCGATGCGCCGCAATTATCATGTCGATTGATTTTTTGAAAGAGAAATATATTTCGCCGATGTGCTCGTTGTACCATTGCCGAGATGTATTTTCGAGAAACTAACATCAGATCTTGTTCATCATCATCTTGCAATAATAGTAATGCATGAACGGTATATTAGCGAATAAAAATGAAAACGAAAACATATCCTAGAGATTTTTCGTTTGTTTACTAATTTATTGCGTACTGAGGAAATAGTCATGATTTATATATACATATATATATATATATATATATATATATATATATATATATATATATATAAATTTTTTTTTTGCAGAAACTATTTCTGTAGATGCAGTATTATGTGTATTATTTTAGATATAGTGAAAGATAATATTCCTCAGAAATATTAAAAGAAACTTTTTTGAGTATAAAAGCAATAATTGTCATTGTTGCAACCATTAAATTAGAACACTTTATCTTTTTAACGAAGGGATTCATAACTACATGATTATACATAAGAGTATATTACTTTTCATGTACTGAAAAATGCATATAAATGTCTATTTAAAAATAGATATGATACATAAGAAGTATATATAGTTATTATTAATGTGGTAAATTAGTACTTGAAAAGAATAATTTATTAAGTTTTTGCTATGCTTTTTCACATAAAAAAGTGGTTCTCATAATCTTTTTTTTTATGCAGCAGCAACGATAACGATTTGGAAGATGGAGAAATTCCATCAGATGAGGATGATGAACCAGTCATCCGTGCAGCGAATGACACACCGGAGGCTGCCAAGCCAACCCCAAAGCCAGAGCCTGCAAAGAATAAGAATTTTGATGCAAAGTTCAACAAGAACAAAAAGGCGCAAACTGCACAAGCTAAACACGACCGATTTCTGAAATATAAGACTCCTACTGAGGATTGGGCTGGAGATGTTGAAAAAGCTATTAAAGCTGCGATGGAAGAGGATGGAGGCAAGAATCAAGAATCTAAAACAAAGAACAAAAACAACAGGAACAAAATTAGAAAAAGGATGCGCGATGAGAGAGAAGAGGATCGTAGTAAAGAACAAAAGGTATGTCTAATGACAGTTTTTTCTTACACATTAAATATTACTAAGCATGCTTTTGAGAACTATTGGCGAATAAGTTATTTTCATTTTATGATTAAATTTTTATGACTTACAGAAACGAAAATTGAGCGATGATGAGAACGCGAATGAGGATGAGGACGAAATGCTATTTGTACGAGGAGCTTCGCCTATCAGGAAGGATTCTCAAGAGAATAATTCCCCCAGACGTACGACGAATGAGCATGAGAATTTTGATAATTTGGATTACGAGGAAAGACCCAATGTAAATCGTCATAGAGAAAATGACAGCAAGCGTGGTGCTGGTCGTGGAGGAGGAGGTGGAGGAGGAGGAGGAGGCGGTGGTGGTGGTGGTGGAGGAGGAGGTACAGAGACTTAAATTTTATTTCTTTATGTGATTGCAAAATTTAAGTATTATGTAATTTCTTTTATCATGATTATGTAATTAACATTACATTAACATTAAATTATCATTTATTGACTCTATTATAACTGCATTGAATTTCTATTAATTTTTAATCGCTTTTGCTTGTTTTCATCAGGTCGCCGTGGTGGCAAGAACGAACGTGGTAAGAATAAGACCCGGGGCCAAATTCGAAATGATCGAAATGGTCGTCGTGCGCAGAACAATGATCACGGGCAGGACATGGATACAATTTGTGTGTATTACATGCAAGGAAAGTGTCATAGAGGAGATGATTGTCCGTTTTCACATAATGCTTTGCCACCTAGAAAGATGGAATTATGCAAGTTTTATCTTATGGACTGTTGTGCAAAACGAGACAAATGTCTCTATATGCATCACGATTTTCCTTGCAAATTCTTCCATACAGGTTTGAAATGCAACAATGGTGACAATTGTAAATTCTCTCATCAACCTTTGAACGAACAGGTATATATATATATATATATACATATAGTGATTTTTTATAGCTATATAATTTATAATAGAATATTATAGTATAAATATATGAATTTTAAATAATATAAATTATAAGTAAACACATGTAGTGTTAATAAAAGAAAGAAATAAGCTACACTAAATTTATTACTGAAAGTAATCTTACTGGAACGGTTTTGTTTCAGGTGAAGGGTATTCTTTTAAAACACTTGGAAACTGCTCCAAAAGAAATTCTTGGTGATTTTCCAAGATTAAGTAGAGAGGGTGCTATGTTAATGATAAATAATACAGCACGTTCTCTAGCACAAGGCCAAGATACAACGAATCAAAAGATTCCTAGTCTTTTCGAATTAAATTTATCAGCGCCCGTAGAAAAGACTGATGAAAAAGAAGAGAAAGGTAATCTTTTCTTTTAATAAAAATAAAAATTAATTTTTGTATAAATATTAATATCACTTGTTCATTTTAATCTTAATACTAAAATAACATTTGATTAAATAGAAGAACAAACAAATCAACAAAAAGGCAATGTGAGGGAAAGAAAACCTTCTGGAAAGAAGACGCGGTGGGGATCGGACGAAGACAGAGTTCCTTACGAACAAATTATGCTACTGCAGTCGGCAAACGAATTGGGTATTCAACTTCCAAACGCTGCGTTAGGTTTAGCCACGCAACAAGCACAAAAGCAGGCGCAAAATACTACATCGCCTCTAGATTTCTATTGTGAAAGAAGTATAGAGTCAAATAAAATTGTTGAAAAAACGAAAGATCATTTGAAGAACGTAGAAGAAAATATATCAGATGAGGTACAATACTGTGCGAATTTCTATTACTAGTAAATAGTAAACTACCGTTACTATTTATCAACATAATTATTACGACTTATATTATCTACTTATATTTGTAGTTGAAAAAGAGGAAAGATGTTGACTTGAGGCAATTGCTGAACGCAAAGAACCACCACCACCTGTTTATAGTCTAGCTGACAAAGTAGCAAGTCTCACGAGAAATAAACCCGATGACGAAAGCGATCAAGATGAGGAATCGGAACTTGTTATCGAAGTGCCAACTGAAGATGAGAATAAGGAAAAAGGAAAGCTTCATAGTGAACAAAGTATGAATTCTTTATCTTACTGTAACTTTGTTTAGTTATATTTAATATGTTATGAAATTAAATAATGTTTACCCACTTAGCCTATTATCTATAATATTTTTTCCTTTAACAGATATTTTCCATATTGCTTTTAAAATGTCATTTTTTTATGGTATAATTCTTCTAAAACAATATATATAATAGTTAATCGAAAAGGTATATAATTATATTTATGTTTAACAGGTGTACAATCTCACGACATTACTTCCTGTATAGTAGATAATGAGACAGTGCCGTCTCACTTGCCAAAGAAGGCGCAAGAACTGTTTATGCGAATACAACAACAGCAACGCGCAGCGCAGGACAGTTTAAAAAATATGGACAACGATTCCAACGCACCTAATACCGATCAGATTATCGAAGATTGGTATTCGGATGACGAGGACGATGATGATGATGACGATGAGGGAGGTAATCTTACTATAGTGGATAGTACAAAAGACGAAATAGAAATCATCGAGAAGATTCCGAAGGAAGATTTCCAGCCTGCGATATCTGCGCCCAACGTACCTCAGCCGGCAGCTATTGTGGATAAATTAGGTGATCTGAGTAAAATCGACATCAGCGCCGAGGTATCAAAGTTACTCTCCACCCTAAAGGCACACAGCTCCACAAGCAGTAAGATGCAGCAAGCACCAGACTCCAGTCAAGACGCATTAAAAGCTAAATCGGCGCAAGAAATAAAAACGGAAGTTGAAACATCATCAAGTCCTAGGCGGTCACCAGGTCCGGTAAGTTCAACAACTGTGCCTGTATCCAGAGATCCACGAATGTCCCGAGATCCCAGGCAACGTCGAGAAGTTGAACAGAAACCGAGCAGCCCTAGTATATCTTCCGACGTGAAGAGGGAGTCGCAGAAGCCTCTCAGACTGGAAACGAGCATCTACAGTTCTGGTATCACCGCGGTGGATGCGAACATGGACACCGATCTCCGTACGAGAGCGGATCAAGATCTCAGACGGCAGGACATGGACTTTCGACATGGACGTTTTCAATCCGGTGACTTTGGCGACACGGATCTGCGTGTCAAGACTGACGTAGATCTACGGCAGATATTGAGTCTGCCGTTCAAACCGGCACCTGCGCATATACCGTGCACCGAGATCGATGCTAGTATTGCATCGCATCCGCCGATGACATACAAGGTCTACGTAGTCGACATACCTAGACCAGATTACACCGGTCTCAAGCTAACGAAAAACGATGCACAGGTCAAATACGATCCGCGTCTCCGCAAGATCTTCCGTATTGCCAAGCCCGAGCAACTAGCCGACTCGCCAATGTCGCCACCGCCGCAAATCAAGCAGGACACACCGAAGTCGCCGCCGCAATGTGTTCGCTCAGATCCACGACGGAAAACTCTCGAAGCAGCGGCTTCCAGTCAGCAGTCATCTTCGCAAAATGCTACTAACATCACGATGATGTCCAAAGGAATGCAACCAATGGAGGCAATGGGATCTAATATGGCTCTCGGTCCTGGTGGCATGCAGGTGAGACCTGGTATGCCTGGCGGTCCGATACCGAGCGGCATACCAGGTCCGCCTCAGGGTATGATGGGCCCGATGGGTCCAAATCATCCAATGGGCATGGGTAATATGGGTCCGATGAGGCCTATGATGAACGCTGGACCGATTCCGCCGCAGAATATGCCGCCCATGGGTATGCCACATGGTCCAGCAATGGGTATGAATGGACCCGTTCCAATGCCACCACAGAATCAAATGAATTTTGATCCACGTTTTAACGCACAGCGTAATAATGGGGCTGGATTATTAGGACCTGGGCCGGCTACCTTTGGGCCGGACAATTACGAAGGAGGGCCACCTTATCCTTGTAGTGGTAATTTTAATAATTTTGGAGGACCTAGTGGCAGTGGCAGCGATCCGTTCGGGCCGAACGGATCAAATGGTCCCAATTTTAGCTCGATGGGGAGTGACGATTGGGGTAGCAGACAGCGCGGTGGCCGTATTCGCCGAAGAAATCGCAGCAGGACCAATATAGTGACCAATAATTAAAAGGTGTATTAGAGAAAGTAGACTGTGAGCACCTGATGATAATTCTCACAAGCGATAGAGTTCGCGTGTGTATATATACATACATGTATGAGTGCAACGCATTCAAAAACATATTTTGAAGTCTTTCCAATTTATTTTCATGATGTCAATAAAATATCAAAACACTTCTTGTGTAGATCTACAGATTTATTTATTATTTACAAATCTATAATAATATCTATGTAAATATTTATAAATATTCTTTACAAAAATGATAACTATCTATATATACATCTTTTATTTCTATAAAATTAAATCTGTAGAATTTACTCAAGAAAAAGATTTAATTTAAGCATAATACTTTGAATAACGATGATTATGATTGGTAGATTGAAAACTACTATTGAGCAATAGCTGATTGTACGTAATTTTTAAATTATAATAAACGTAATGAGAAGCTGCATGTATAATGCTCATACGCGTGCAATTTCTTTGGAATACCAGTGAACGTATTCCAACACTCAGCCAGAAGATACCGGATCCATCACTTTAATTTGTACCTAACTCTTTGCATAATTTTCAACAATACTTACTAGATATGTAAGTTCATAATGTAAGAGATATTTATACATAGATTATATGTATCCACTCGTTTACAATAAATAGATTCTACGAAAAGACACTTATAATACACGCAAGTCGCGCCGAAATAATCAATTAGATATAAATGCGAGAATATGTAACATCAAGCGGATGTTGAGAGCCGATTGAATCGATAATTTCGTTGTCTTCCACCAAAGTGGCATGCAAATGTCTGTGGTCTGCAGGATATGCGCTGTCTCTTTACGTGATTGACATCCGCGATTCGCAAATTGATTTCAACATTTATGTATCGCGGAAATGGATAGAGATTTTAAGATAAACTGCAATATTTTGTAAAAAAGAAATTGATGTATATCAATTTTGCTAAATATGCAATGAAGTACTTTTTTACGCTTTAAAAAACAGAAAGATACGCAAGTATGTGTGTAGATTTCAATATCGTTTCAATTGATTTCAAGAGTATGTAAAGCATGTCGAACACATAATCACTTTGTACATCTCCGATAAAGGTTAACCTTAATTCTGTACACACGTTTCGGTACCTTCAGTACAATTAAAAGTATGTCGAGTCACTTTTTAATTTAATTCTCATTACTTTTAAGTATAAGAAAATTCTTCAATGACTTTTACTTGTTTTTTAACATATATATCTTTAAAAAGTATTCGTTTTATGGCTATTTATTAAAAAAAAAATTGTACATAAATGTTATAATTACAATGCTCTTAGTTTTTCCAAGAGATACATTGGCTCATTCGTGTCGAATCGTGTATATAGAGGGTTGATTACTTAGTCCCTCCACTTCTTTTTGGTAATACAGACCTGCGTGTCTGAACTTATAATACTCTGCAAAGCAGAAATTTCTAGCAATATGTATCTCGTTTAAGATAAATCTAAGAATAGATACAGGATATTAAGATTTTCGCTGAACTAGACCTTATTCGATGTTATTCTACATACTTTTGTTTATTATTATTGCTATATTATATAGATACAGAACGAAATTACATTTGTAAAGAGCAAAGTTTACTATCATATTATATAAAGATTTTTGTACAGATAACAATTGTTGATTCAAACATGAGTTTTCGGTTTGGCTCAATGATGTAAATACTGCTGTATTAACTCTATGCACTTTTTAAAATACAATTATATAGTAAACGTCTATATATGAAAAATGAAAGATTTTTATACAATATACAACCTGTATGAAAAGTTGTATTAATTTTGTTTCTAATACTCGCGATTGCTTTTAATTTAAATTTGGACTGGAAAACTGGCGGCGAATCCAACAGCAACTTAAGGCATAATTTCATCAATGTGTGATAGAACTTAGGGGATCGGCTCGTATTGTCGATAGATCCAATCTCGCGTCCATCTCGTCATCCAATTCTCCTACTATCGCTCTGAAAAAAAAAATACGCCATGATTAAATAATGTATCTTTTACTTACGTTAGATATTTATTTTCATGTAAATGTTGGTGCAAAGTAAAATTATTTTTTCTATATTTTTCTAGTGATGAATACTGATGTAATAAAAGGAACAATCATATAATACGATTATTGAAACTACTCTGTGTACAGTTTATCTGCAGAAGCTATACTGACACGTTATCACCCCTGATAATGTGCAAACCCAAGACAACCTGTTCCACTCCCTGTGTTGTACTATATACTCGTTCATGTGATTCGTCCAAAATTATATTGATAGTCTGGTCAAAACCTTTCAATGTGCCCTAAAATAAAAATTAGATTTGAAGATAAGCAGAATTATTACCTTCACAGTATATGTACGAATACTATAGAACAATATATGTTGTTTGAATATGATGGATATGAAAGATACAACTTCTAACAATGAAATTTACTAGCAAAATACAATTATATAGTTAAATTTTTTAAATGTAAAATCTGTAAAGCATCATCAGAAAATTAATCGAGTAACTAAATTTTGGAAACATGAAATATTCATAAGACACCAGAGAACTTTAAAATGTGATGTGATGCTTTATATAAATATTTCATATCAAAAATTTTTGTTTGATCATATATTTATATTCCGCTGGGATAACACATAGCTCCATGTAAAAACAGTTGATTTGTTGCCAGCAAGTTCCAGATTCAATCCCAATTCTAATTGTACACATTCTTGAATAAAAGGAATTCATATTTTATTTGCTACGTTACATTTTGCTAATAAATAAAACTTTAGTATCAGAAGCTGTATAAATAGCTTGTACTGCTATATTTCTGAGTAAAATATAAAACAATTGCAGGTTGTATATGTAAATAAACTAAATAATATACGCCGTTATGATGTGAACTTAAATACTCACAATAAAATTTCTACCGTCCGATGTGATGATGGAAACTGTATCTATGGTGTTCATGTTATGTTAAGATTAATACATTTATTTACATGTTCGTCACAACTCGGTTAAATAATAAACTATACAAAAAAGGATACGATTCACGTAACTCTCTAATCCAGACGCCATTATTTGTTGTAAGCAGCTCTAAATGTTGATATAATGCTGCATAAATATATAACGATTCATCGGCTCTCACGGATATAGGTTAGCAAAATAACAATAATCAATGCGTCATTGCAAAATAAACCGGGTAACCTAGACTTGGAGCAAAGAGAAATCTGAGAGTGGATACGCCGAAACGCTTCAATTTTAGGTTGCGTTCCGATATACATTACCAATACATTTCTAGTACTGAAAATCTATAGTTTACGTGACGTATATTATAGACGTATATTTCAGAACTGTTTAGTACTAGCAGTGAATTTCGGAACGCAGCCTTAGGTGCAACCAGAGAGAAGATTTCTCTCAGGGTAGGAATATGTTGGAGCATGCGATGCAATACGATGTGAACAAACCTAACAAGTGTAGGAATCGTAATTACTGAACGCTCATTGGACTAGAGACCAATTGAGTCCATAAAAAGAAAAAGCAGCCAATAAGAATACGCGGTAGTCGCTAAGATAAAAGAATTGCCCTGTTCTTATAAAATAGATTCTTTTGCTTTTCTAAGGACCACTTGCACCAACATCGATTAACTTTAATCGGCTGATTTTTCTATCGGAATTGACCAATCGCATTTGTCGTTAAATAAAATTGACCAATCACGATTGACACTTAACCGGCAGTTAAGTTAATCGACGTTGGTGCAAGTGACCTTAAGAGCCACTTTCACTAACGCTGATTAACTTAATCGCTGATTAGTCTATCGGAATTGACCAATCGTATTTGTCGTTAAGTAAAAACGACAAATGCGATTGGTCAATTCCGATAGACTAATCAGCGATTAAGTTAATCGGCGTTGGTGAAAGTGGCTCTAATAGCGTTTTTCACTGGGAAAACTAGTGCGCACTGAGTGTGCACTCGCTAATGGTAATTGGACGATTTGGTTTGCGCGATGACGGTGCCAACGGAAACGCCCAATTACCTGTATCTGTTATTTTGTATACATATATTAACGATAAAAGTATATTTTAAGCCGCCAGAAAAACCTATTTTAAAAAATTAAAAATTAATTATTTTTTTCAACAAATTAACTATAAAAGGCCGAAACGGTCATAGCAAGATGTTCGTGCTGAAATAATATTTTTATATTTTTATAATTAATTTTTTAATATTATTTTCTAATATTAGATTTTTTTTCAATTTAGAAACTTTATACATTTATTTTATTCGTTTTTTTAAACATTATAAAAGTAATCACAATAATACAATAGTAATTTTAAATCTTCACAAAATAAAAAAAAAGTATCGTTTTTTAATTAGGTTTGTTTTTTTTAACAAATTAAATTTATTTAACAAATTAAAATTATATTACTTTTTATTAAAAATACATTTTTTTATAATTCTATCTTATCATTTGTTTCATGTATATTGTATCAAATTCAATTCAGTTAAGTTTATATATGATTTTCTATTTTTGTTCATTTTTTACAAAATAAAAAAGTTATCGATAATAATTTGTTCGATGTTGCTTCAATATTGAAAAAACGTTAATACTTTAATATTTAATATTGCAATATCTCAACAATGTTTTCTCAACATTCTGTGCTGTATTATGAGCACGCTGGTTGCATTCCAAAATTTTAAACCCTAGATACAATAAACAGAATAGAGAACAGAGCATAAACAACTAAGTTTAATACGTTGAACAAAGAACATTTTATATGTATTTTTTTTTATATTTAACATATTAAACTGTTTCTTTATTCCTTGTTGCTTCTGCCTGTACTTTTCATTGTTCTTTACTCTCAGTAAAAGAGTTAACTCATGGAAAAGAAAAATGAAAAAGATTCACGTAAACAATACATAAATAATCTATGCAGACGCAATCTTGCAAAATTTACGGCACCACCCTGTGCTTTTGAACTTCATATCAATGTTACCGCGTCGTAAATGTCGCTGCGTCGTTTATCTACTTATTTTGGCGCGAATTGCTACTTATCCCTTCGCGCCGCGAGATGTTGCCACCGTGAAGTTGGTACGCCGCGTTCTCGGTCGGCGCGCGAAGCGCGACATGTTCAGCCCGGTCTGCTTTTGAACGCGGTCGGCGCGGTGATGACTGTCCCGCGGGAGTAT
The DNA here is from genome assembly GCF_016802725.1 of Solenopsis invicta. Classification (NCBI taxonomy): domain Eukaryota; kingdom Metazoa; phylum Arthropoda; class Insecta; order Hymenoptera; family Formicidae; genus Solenopsis; species Solenopsis invicta. The sequence goes on from NC_052679.1 coordinate 16,353,061, forward strand.
CGTCGAGTCGCCGCGGGACGTGGTGATAATCCTTTTAATCCCATGGATTAAAAACAGCATCGATCGCGCACGTTGCAGCTTTTATCGCGGCCAGTCGCCGGCGATTGCGAACGCGGCACACGGACGCTAATTCGCGTCCAAATTTGCATCCGTTTTAAACGCGGCCACGGCACATATCGACTCGCGCGACGCCGGGGGCTTTCACCAGCTTTCACCGCGGCCCCAGGTAAATTGTTTTCTTTTCATTTCGTATTGGTGCTTTCGTGCCTGGCGAGTACTGTGCCGGAAGCATCTCGGTGCTGCCCGCGATCGGACATAATCCGATATTTTCCACTCCGCTCCTCTATTCGCCATCCCCCTCCCCCTCCCCCCTTCCCCCTCCCCCCCTCCCCCTTCGTCCGTGACTCTCGCTCGATCGTCTTCGTTCCAGGATTGCTACGTGAAAAGTTTTGAGAGACCTCCATCGCGCGAGCGCATAAATTTCGCGCGGATAACCACGCAGATCCCGCGTCTGGAATCGAAATAAGAATGAATATAAAGGTACTAACGAAATCTGCATGATGGAAGTTTCGTATCTCTCAAAGTGATATTTTATCCGCGCGAATCGAAGTCGCGCTTATCGGCACGATCGCGGGCGAGGGAGGCGAGCACGGGGACGCGGCGCGACGAAAGCGCCATTCACAAAATGGCCATCTCCCATTTTATTCGCGTCGTGATTTACGACGAGATTTAAGCGCGACCCAATGAGTCGCTGCTGACTATATTGATTCCGCTAATGAAATCGCCGTTTTAAACGGATAACATTGACAGCGTAGTAATTGGATGAATATCGTTATCACCGAGGTGTGTATATACGTACTTCGACTAAATTATATCATGAAAAACACGTTGCGCCGTAATTTATCTCAAACAATCACATTCGGTGGTTGTCGATGGGTGCAAATCTATTCTAGAGTCGATAAAACAGCCTCGCTGTATAGTTCCATAAATTTCAATTTGATTCATTGAAAATATAAAATAAGACATGTCACAATATCAAATTTCAGACTAATTATTTGATGTAAATTATCAGTACTTGAAGTGAATGAACAAAATCTAAATTTTGTTCTAGATAGCTGATACAGTGAAGTTGACTGTTATTATAATTTAACGTTTTCTTTAAATAGTTATTTGAATATTTCAGTGCTGTGGAAAATAGTTTGTTGAAATAGCAATAGTAACAGAAATATTTATTTAAAAGATAAAAATACTATTTGAATTGTTTTGTGCTAAGAATACTTAAAAGTTAAGAATAGAAAATTGTCAATAAATAATAGAAATTAAAGGAAACTTAATTGTCCATGATATATCGAAATGCAAGGTAAAAAGTAAAAACATCTTATTTCAGTAAACGTAAATATTAAATACTTTTTCCCTTTTTTTTATATTTGCTACACAAAATACTTATTTCAAATAATATTTTTCATAGACACATCCTTTAAACAAATATTTCTATTAAATCTATTTCAAGTTTTCTTTAGATTTTTTACTGAAATACGTACGTTGAAAAAACGGTTTTGTTTAAAAATTTACTTAGATATCGATGATATCTGAAAAAAATTTTTGTTACACCATCAAAATAATGTAGAATGCTCAAACTGGCTGCTAAAATATCAAAATATTTTTCAGCATTTCTCATCATGCTTGAACGTTATTAATAATTACTTTGTTGATCCAATAGAATTATTTTCAAATCTGTATTTAGCTAAATTTTTAGATGTTTCTTATTAGCAAAATTGTTCTTTCTGTATATGATTTAAGTGAAAAAAATGTTTTTTTTTTGGTATTTGTTATGTATGTAAAAAGTTTTGCTGAAGTATCTAAAAATTTAGTTAGATGCAGATGTGAAAATAATTTTAAATTGAGCCGTCAAAATAATTTATAAAGGAAGTTCAGATATGTCCCCGAATACTGCCAAAAGTTTTAATATACTAGTAATCGGTTTCATAATTATTTTAATGATTTAATAAAATTATTTTTTTAGATTCGTGATCTACATAAATTTTTAGATTCTCTAGCAAAACTATTCTTTCGTGTAAAATATTTAACACGCTAATTAAAAATGAATGAGAACAAAATTTAGAGATATATCATGAGAGAAATGATTTTGAAATAACGTGAGAATAGCGAATCTCGAAAAATCTCATAGAAGATCATCGATACGCAGGAAGAATAGTTTTGCTGAAGTATCTAAAAATTTAGCTAAATATAAATCTGAAAATAATTATATAGAACTTTAAGCTGGTTTCCAGAATTAAAAATTTTTGGAGCGTCGTTTATCATGTTTCAGCATCGTACGTAATTATTTTTATAGTCTAACAAAATTATTTTAAGAGTTGCATCTAGTTTCTGTATAATGGATTTGCTTTAGCAAAACCGTTTCTTCCGTCTACGTTTAAGCAAGTAATTTCACGATTTAAGAAGATCAAGATACATAAGTGTCGTGTAATAAATATAACGTGATCGGTATATTGACAAACAAATTTGTTACTAATAGCTCAAATAAATCTGAGTTTTCCAAAATGGCGTTTTAATAATGCGCATGCCAATTTTTGGTAAAAGCGCTTGTGAATAATAAATTCAACAATTTCGTTCAATGATTCGAAATTTTCGCGGCAAATATTGGCAGTCGGCTCATGCACACTATAAATATGCGATGTATACAGTAAATGCGAATTTTCTGCCAAATTAATCCTTCTCCGCGTATACACAAATTTTTTTTTGCGATACTGTATTTGCGCGAGGATACGAATGCACAGTGCGAGAGAGATGAATACGGATACGTCGTAATATATTAAAAAATGGGTTAATTAGAGTACAGGAATCTATTATGCACATTTCAAATTTACTACTCTTATTTCAACAATGAAATTATTAATTATCTTTTGTTCAAACTACCAATGTGGTTGTCGCGAAATTTTCTACCTAGGAAATATTTCAATCCCTACAGAAACGAAAATAGCGTTTTCAGTTTTAGACATGCATCTCGATAACATCCAGATGTAGTGAAGAAGCGAATTGGAAATTATCGGTTGTAGAGTGCACTATAGAAATCTTCCAAATAAAAAAATGTATAATTTAATTAATTTATTTTTTACTCACAAAAGAAGCAAAATGCACAAATCATGAGGAACCAGGAAGGTTGCTATTACAAAGTTTTACCAAAAAATATAATAAAAAAATATATAGTATGGTATGTAGAAATTCTAAAATTTTATCTAATTGACACATAATGAGAGTGTAAATATATATATATATATATATATATATATATATATATATATATAATTAGTACATGCAATTTATGAGAAATTTATAAGAGTTTATGCTGCATTTTTTTAGAAATGGCACTATCGATAATTACTCTTTGCCTTTGATAAAGTATTAGCAATAAGTAATATGAATAAATATCACATTGTTATGAATTGACATTTATATTCGGTTACTATATTGGATTATTTTAATTCATAAATTTGATATTTTCAAAGGCGATATAATTTAAAAGACAAAAACACAATTTAGACAACTAGTTAGCTTTATATCGTATCTTTTGAGGTATATTACTAAAAGGTTTATAATAAATTAATATGTTATTATTGAAAGGTTAAACATTATAATATACATATAATAGATACTTGAAATATCAAACTGCAATTTTCAACGTTTATTTACGTATAAATCAATACCAAACGGAAAATTTAATAAAAATTAACTTAAGTGTATGCATTTGAAAAATCTCTCCTAATTTTAATATGTATTAATTTTATTATATGTATTTGCAGAGCTCTGAATTAATTTTCAAATATTATACTTTGACAAAATGGCTCTTTAAATTTTTCTTCACTGAAACACGTGCATATTTATATTAATAAATTTGGAAATACAATCTATACTTTCATGAATTAATATTATTACGCTTTAAACATTTTCAAATACAATTTAAATTAATATAATTACATTGTGAAATGGGAATAGATTAAAAAAAATAAATTAATTTTGAATTATGGGATAACAGTCACAAAGAATTTTCTTCTTTTTTGGTAGTGAATGTAATCGATGAAAGCTACAGTATTCCTAGGTCGACAATTTTCGAAAAGCCTTTTATTTGAATTGCTATTCTATTGAAATATAACAGATTGCACTTTTTCCCGGCTTCTCGACGAAGTTCGCCACGGCAACGTAGAGGAAGTTCTTGATGGGGATATTGTTGATGATAATCTGCAAAAAATTTCCCGGGAGGGGTTCCTTATTCTTGTCGCGGGGTGCGATGATAGAGATTGAGTTCACATCGCTTCGAGACTTTCCGTTCCGCGGAGATCTGTACGTCTTTTGCGGAAAGATTCGATCTCTCGTGCATGCGTGCGTGCGTGCGCGCGCGTATTCGAGTCGTGATTTAGACGGATGTACAAGAGAACGGATGAAATTTCTAGCGAATATTCCCCGAACGAGTTTTCCGACAAACTCGATCACCGAGATACAAGAAGACTCGTGCGTTACTGTGCACATTACCCGCGAACGTGGATTATTGCGGACACGTTCGAGCGCCCAACGATAAGTGCATCGCGTTTCTCTCTGTTTATAGTTCTTCCATTAAAACGGCCGCAATCGATATACGAACGGATACTGCCGCATAGATTCGACATAGTTATAAAAGTAATAATGAAGCTATTATCTACGGAAGTAATAGATAAATAATAAACAGCGCGGCATCAATTGCAATGTATTGCAACCAAAACTTATTCACTCACATTTAAGCAATTCTTGTTGTTTTATCAGCATGAATTATTTACAAAACAGGTTCTCCCTTCAGCCGCGAATAGAGACGTCATATGTATTATAAAGCGATCAGTCAGGATCTTTATGTAGACCGCAAACATTTCCGAGCCAGTTTGTAGGTTTTATTTTTGTCGGTTAGCTGTACGATAAATGAATTAGTTCCCAATTCTCCGGTAACAAATAGCTAACAAAATTTCCGTCTGTTTGGAACTTGCAGTTCCATCTACCCTTTCAAAAGTTTGTCGCGTGTCTAAATGAGGTAGATGGGATGTGGGAAGAGTGTTGCGGAACGAGAGCGCCGCTCTGTTGGACGCATTGCACGGTGTAATTTTAATGATTGGTATAATGTATTTAATTCTCACGGGACGGTCGTGACAATGCGTTTGCGATATTCCCCTTGATACACTTTTATGTGATGGCCTCTAAATATTCTTCTGCATATGACACATTTATCACGTAACATTGCCTACACAGAAAAAAAAAAAAAAAAAAAATCCGTAATTTATGTTAAAACCTATTCCCGTTGATTTTTTTTGTGTTAAATTTTTAACGTCCAAGTGGTAATAGCTCATAAATTAACATGATTATGTTATTTGAATATTTTATGTTAAATTGATATTTAACATTTCTTAGTGTTAAAATAATATAATTTATGAGCGAGTAAATAAATGTAAATGCATAAAAATAATGTAGTTTTAAAATACAAAATCCAAGATAAATGAATGAAATGTTCGTGTCAACATATTATAAATTATTATTCCTCATCGCGACGTATGTCGCGCCAGCTTGTACAGACACAACATTTTTCTGATTTTCCGCGGCTCGTTACTGTTTGGGCGTGCGAAAGCGACTCACATCGGTATCTTGCTTCTCAAACGAATGAAGTGAAACCCGCAGCATCGAATGCAATTTATTTTCCGGGAGATAATGTCCGTATCAGACGTCTTTTTCCGCGCGAGGCCAGAAGGGTGTGCGACCGGGACAAAATGACAAAGCAGCGGAACGAAGAGACAGCGGAACGAAGTGAAGAGACGAGAGAGGAGGAGATGAAGAGAAAGAACGATAGACAGAGAATTGAATTTTCTACACACGCAGGGAGAGGTTCTAAATAAACGGCATACTGAAAGCAGTTTGAAACGCGAAGCCCAGATTCTCATTTCGCTTCTTCAAAGAGCTGGTATAAAAGCACTCTTTTTTTCTTAATGGTTAAAGAGCAACGTATATATACGATAGTCGACTTTGAAGCTCACATCAGCGTAGGTATCGTAAGCCCACAACTGTTATTTTTAAATGAGATTTCCATTGAGTTTTATCCGTCCGAATGGAGACGCGACCTTTGCTCTCCGGCGTTAGTGCGCTATACGGCATACCTTTAATTTTTATCATTCTTTTCTCTACGGAAATTTATTTTGGACATTTAAATATTTTCAAATCGTATTGAGAACATGTTATTCAAACGCAGCCAAGAAATTTGATTTATCGCATTTATTAAATTTATAAAATATTGTCGATTATACAATATATCATTTTGTAATATGACAAATCTTGATTTCTGTCAGTAGATAATACCAAGAGTATGATACACACATATATATTTTCAAAACTACACCAAGATATATATTGTAATATTATTGGAGTGAATGGACACATATATTTTCTCGCAAATTACGTTACTTAGGGCACATTCACTGGGTTATCGATAAGAAATCTTTGATCCAACATATTTGGCGGCTTCCACTCTTTGGTCCAAACTGCGAGCAGTCAGTTAAATTTATCGGTGACAGGAAAATGGATGAAGCGCCTCAAGAGAATTTTCCAATAAACGAACAGAAAATACGAGGAAATATGATTTAGCGCAAAAATTGAAACTTGATATTTCTTTTTTAGTTCGCTACCGATTATATCTGTATAGGTATATCACTTATAGATGTGTTACTTATAAATTATTGTAATATTATTCTTGGATATTCACGCGAATAAAAAAATATACATACTTCCAATATGGATATCATGATCTGTAATATTTAGAACACTCACGTTTTATTAATATTGGTTAAAATTAAAAATGTGTTAGTCATAATTATACACATCACTTCAGCATTCTCTTGCAAATCTTGTACATCTTATTAAATAAAAAAATTAATTGACAAACGTGACTTTTAGTGTGACGTTTCACTCTACAAAATTTAAAGAATATTATTTCTGAACACATATTAAATTTATTATGTTGAAAAAAATTAATAAACAGCTGATATATTTTGAAAGCAAAAATGATAATTATTTACAATCGCAGTATTAGATCAGATGCGATTCAATCGAGAAAATACAACCGCATAATGTCCATGAGCATACAATACGTTCATATAAATGTACATTTTACATATAAAATTATATGAATTGAAACGGATGTTGAATGTATCTTTAACGAGTAAATTTCGTCAGTTAAATTTTTGGCAAAAAGAATCTGTCGCATTAAAATCTGCCGTTACTTTGTTTGTAATTCGAAATGCCATGACTCGCTCGTTGTTTTGCAAAAGCCAAAACGTAAAACGCAGTTCGGAAGACTATAGAGAAGGATATATAGGGGATACGCTGTACATTCAGGCGACGCGACGTATCCTCGTGATTTTTTGTGTACGTAATGCGAGTACACGTGTACAGCGAGGACGAACCCGGTAGTCGCGCGTGTATAACGTGGAATAATAAATGGAGAATCCCGAAGGGGATTTGTTTGACACGCCGCAAGGTACCGCACGGTCACCCCCGTAGTGCTATCCATAAATCATAATTCGCCCGACAAAGTATAAGGCTTGAACATCGTTACCACGGACAGTGATGGAGTTTTTATAGTACTTTGCGCTACTTTTATTATCCGCATGGTATCGCAAGATTACTCAATGTCTTCCGCTATTCCTCTAATTGTCCTCACGAGAAAGGAGGACAAAGTAAAAGCCATTGTGTCAAACGACATGGCCGCATTGTCCTGCACTTAGGACAATGTATATTTTTCGTTCGATATGTCCCTTTTTTCGATATATACCTATTCATCATCGTGATAAATTAATTAAATTAATATGCGCCAACACACACACTCACACACACACACACACACACACACACACACGCACGCACGCACGCACGCACGCACGTACACATACATGCTCTCTTCGTATCGACTTTAAAAGTAATATCGAATGACTGTATGTGTGGAAATAAATTTGACGTTGCTTGATATTTTTTATGAAAAATATTATAACGAGCATCAAAAACAAAAATAACTGTTGCACGCCAGATACGAAAGATAAATACACGTGCGTAAATAAAACTATGATATAAACAAAATGTTATAAGTATATCTGCCCGGATGACTATATGACTGAATACCGTATTGTAATTTATAAGCGTCAAATACGGCGCGTTGGAGAAATTTTATCAGTGGTTTTATATATATATATACATAGCGGCTTAGCAATGAAAATGGATATAACGTCATTGCGCCACAAAAATAGGACATTCGATTTGCGATTGGGTTCACCGTTAGGTCACAGGACCGAATATACGATAGATCGATTAACTCCACGTGCAAACTTTCACAAAATGGAGATTACGTTCAATCACTAAAATATGTAACTGCCATCGAAAACTGAAAAGTTCTAGCGGATGGAGAGATATCGAGATATACATGCGCACGCGCGCCAATATGTAATTCCTTCGGGAACAAAGTTTCGTTATCGACATGCGTCCTCGGTGAGACGTGGCCCGAGGAAAAGGAAAACAAACACAGAACGTGGAACGGGCTCGTCGCTATATCCGAGATGATCTCATAAGTATGCATGAAGCATAACGAGTGTCGAACTGAGCCAATTACAGTCCATAATTACGGGATTGGTCATGCGGGGCTGGCCGTGTCTCATTAGCCCGGTTCTTCCTTGCAACTAACTTGCCCGTTGGTCGTCTAATTTGGAAAGTTGTTTAACCGAAAGCGCTTACCCATGCACCCAGATTGGGGACACGCCGCGCGCTCGATGTGGATACATACGCCAGAGGGTTCAGGATGGAGATATCCCTCGGGAGACTGCGTCTGATATTCAACGCTGCGCCACGATCGGGGCTGCACCGACTTGAATTCACCGGGCAAACATTTATAATTTTGCTTACACGCTGCGCTTCTTCGTCTTCTTTTCCTTCTTTTTTTTGTTTCTTTTATGCTGTTTTTTGCCGTTCGCCGTCTCATTGTTCGATAAATATTTGCCACTCAAATATTCGTCAGATTTTGATAAGATAACGCGTTAAGTTACGTTACGTGAAATAAATGGAGAATTTTCTGAATACAGCAACCATAATAAACAGTTGACAAATTTATCTCGTATCCACGTATTACTTGTTATATTTGTAAACTGTTTTTCAAGTACTTCATTGACGTATATCTTCATTTGCACTAAACATCGCATCCTTTTTCGTGCTGTTAAATTCTAAAAAAAAAAAAAAAAAAAAAAAAATGACGGGCGAACGCGCGCTTTACATTTTCGAAATAAAGTTCGATCACGCAACAAAAAACTAAAAAAGAGTACGCGCGGGACTCGCGAAACGTTTAACTAGTCGCGAATTTATCACGGAGGTCACATCGGGCCGAACAATGGCGCATCTATTTAACTCGCTTCTCTGTGCTTGCGCGGAAAATGGAAAGATAAGCGCGTAGGATTTATACGTCAGCGGCGTTTCAGCGATGACCGACTCGCACATGTGCTGATCGTGATACCGCGACACGTCGTGCTGTCCGCCAAATTGACATGTTTCGATCGCGTGTGTTTTTCCACGTTTTAGAAGCAGAATCGATTCAATTTTTTTTTCCCTACTCCCGCATATGTAATAAGGACCTCTCTCTCTCTCTCTCTCTCTCTCTCTCTCTCTCTCTCTCGTGCATATTAAAGCACACGAACATACTGGAACTCCCGATTAGTTACCGCGGCGTCGGCGAATTGCGCTGCGGTAAATAGTGCTTGCAGGCCATTCGATGGCACATTGCGGTCCCCATATGCAAATCAAAATAGGTCCGGAACCGCTTCCGAACGTAATTTACGGCAGCGAAACGCCCGGCCGTGCCATCCGCCGGACTCCGCTGCCAGAAAATGCATTACGACTTGAATACTCCGACCGCTTGTTTTTCGATGTCGTGCGTAATTCGTTAGTGGTTAAAGCAACATTAGGAAGCTATTACGATGAAAACTGCAATTAGTGCGGAACGAATCGAGCCGCGGTATGTTCCGCAGAACGCGATGGGCGCTTTAATAGCGCATTTTTAAGCCGTTATTGTTTTTTTTTGTTTTTTTTTTTTTAATTGTTTTCTCATCGGTTATTAATCTTTTATCGGCAAAAATTATTTGTTTTTGACACGGATTTTAATTACCACGTATATCGTTGCGGTATGTTATTAAATGTATTATGCACTTTGCAAAATATGTGTTTATAATTTTGCGTAACTTTCATTGTGAAAATTACACATTGCGCTACCTTTGCGATTAAAACGAATGAAATTTTCCGCGAGTCTGTCGTTTGTTGGATAATAGGAAATTCAGAGAATAGAAATCGATAATGATGAGGTAGGATATTACAATTTGTTACGTACGATGATGTATCGATACACCCTATATCACCTGCGCCGCCGTACGACGACCCAGTTTACGAGAAATGCGTAAATAATATCGCTTGACTTTCATTCATATTGTCTAGATAAATTTTCAATTAATTTCATTACGCGCGGCAGACACGTTGCGTGTTCAAAGGGACAAGTAAATAAGTAGATTAATATTACGATACCGCGGGTTCCGCTGCTCGCACGCGTACTCAATTTTACATATGAATATTATTTGTAAAAAAAAAAGAAAAAAAAAGGAAAAGAAAATAGTTCCAGAGGAGAAAAATAATGCGAGGTGACAGGACGCTATGGGAATTATTCGCTTGGTCGCGATGAATTTGTATATACGCCGTCTAATTCATTTTCTGCCGGGTAATAGGCGAACACTCGCGGGGATTACGCTTTGTCGTTCGCGTCGCGCGTAAAAAGGCGCAGCCTATTACCCAGGCCGCCTTAATGGCCGCTCTTAATATTCGCGTCAATTATTCCTTTCTATCGACTGCGGCGCGTCGAGCAGGTTCTCTCACTGTTAGTTCGATTGTGGCAATATTGATTCTCGCGCCTGCCACAGGAGCCGGGCCGAGCTCCAGCGATTCGTGGCGCGGCGGCATGGCAGCGGCGGCCACGTTATATCGCCGTTTAAAACCACCGTGCGACGTCCCGATGAACTGACCCCCAATATTTGTCGAGCTCCAGCGCCAGAATGAAATATACGCGATACCGAGATTTATTTCTTCGAAGCGCTCAGTCCGGCGAATCAATCGGCGAAGCCCGTTGCCTAATACCGCCAGGGTCCCTTTGTCTCGGGTTATCGTTACGATATCAGCTTTAAATTGCTTCTTCGTCTACAAAATGCACCACGTTGTGAGATGTTACGACGATAAACGCAAACCGTTATTTATGGCACTGCTGCGCTACGGTGTTATACATCGTATGATTATTTATAGCAAATGCAGCACCGCGATCTGATAAGAGTTGCGACACACGATGCAATGCTATATATATAGACCATGATTTTTACGCCGGTCGATCTCGCGTCGCTTAAAAACGTATAATATCAACGTTATAGGGAGCGTTAGTATGTCACTATTACGGTATAGATGTTTCATAAATTATACTTGATCACTTTATATATGCTACAAGCTAATTCACGTACATTTTCAATTTCTTTTTAAATAAAATTCAAATAACGTGCCCTCCCCCCTCTCTCCCGAGAATATTCTTCAGGATAAATAAAGTCGTCGAATGTAACTTTTTTCGCGTTTAGTAACGATATCGCGCAAAGTAACGATATCAGAAAATTGCGTCGACTCTGAGGAAGGAACCGAAAGAAAAATAATATTCGCCACGGTAACCCAGCTCTGTCTCGCATTACCTTTTGATGTTAAAAATTTCGATATAAAAAAAAACCTAAAAAAATTATAATGTCATAATGTTTTATATATGCGTTGCACATATAACACGAAGCGTATCGTGTATCATGAAAAATTAGAATTTTATTTTTTAAATCAATTGTTTTATTCAATAGTGCTGAAACAAACCGCCGTTGAGAGACGAATAGTTGCGAAAAATATTCCATTTCAACGAAATGTTAGTCTAGTATTTTTATGAAAAATGTACATGGTCATCTGCATACCGCATATATATTTCATTATACAAAAATTGCGTATCAAGATAAAATATTGTAGAACGTAAGAGGGGGCGACCGTTACAATCAAGACCGTTACAATCAAGTGAGTTCGATTAATGAGAGCGTTTTGAAAAATGGATGAATGGAGCTAACTAAGCAAACATCAAACGCTTATCCGCAAATACCATGACGTACGATACCTCGTTATATATTTACGCGAGAGCATTGAGATATGAACTGTAATTTCACGTCAATGTTGCAACGAATGCGCCTGCGGCGGCACTCATACGCGCCGAGCGCTGTCGACCGAAATTCGCGAATATTTCAAGTTCGATTCTCACCCAGCATCGCGATTAGCAAATTGCACTCCCGCTACTTATACGTCACGGCAATTCCATATGGAATTCAATATATCAGATTTTAAAAATACATAAATTCGTAAATTCGAAATATTTTCGACGCTTTTACAAATGCAACGTGCGAATTTAGTTCTTTGAATTTATATAAAAAATAATCCAGCTTCAAGTTATCATGTTTCGAATGAAAAGAAGGTAAAAGATTTCTCTCATTAAGAAATTTTACTAAACGTAGTACAACAGTTATATGTTTCAAAGAACACACAAAAAAAAGATTAAAATACTATCACTTTGTGTGATATTGAATTGAGTTTGGAAATTTTGTAATTTATGAAAAGTTAAATATGTTTTTTTGAAAATTTGTACCGATAATTTTGTACCGATTGAAACTTACGCGACCACGACTAAAATCGTAATGCGTGTTGCTAGAAGTCTGCGGTAGAGATCGATTAATTCATTTGGGCTTAAAATGCAATACATACTTTTCGAACGTTCGATTGTTCGTTGGATTCATGGCGCATCTATGACAGGTGTTAAATGTAACGCCGGTATACGTGAAATTGACAAAAAGGTTCTCTAGTACCTGACGAGCAACTGGGACAATTGCTGGCACGAGTGGTTTGTGTAACGAACGTTAGAGGCTGTCGAAAATTATTGTCCGCCTGGCAGCTTTAGTAACTTTTTTTTCAGTTTTTTATCCTTCGTTTTTCTTTTTTCATTACACGTCGTTTTGCGCTTATGATCGGATGTGAAACGACACGCGGGCGCGTTTTGCGGGCCGTCTTGTAAACTTGCCGTTCGCACCACATTCGTGCACGTGACGATGATTTAACGGATAGTTAAATAGAATTAATTATAATTCCGTGAGAACGCGGCAATTAACGGCCGCCAAAACTATATATCACGACTCCGGTGCGCCGCACATTCTCTTTAACGTGAAATTCAAGCTATTACTTGCCGTCCGGTGGAAAAGTTACGTTTCGCTTGCGCGCGGTGTACGCGTAATCCGCTAATTCTCTCCCCCCAAAAACGCGCGTCTCCTTTATCAACGGGGAAACGTCCCGAAAGTTGTCCACGAATCGTTCCACGCCGTTTGAGCGCACCGTTACAAAAAAAAAAAGGAAATTTCCCATAAAATAAGTAACGAATTTCGCACAAATTACTCGAGTTAGGAGCAGTTTTATTTTTGTTTTCGTATCGGATATTTTTATTGCGTTGAACCGATTAGAAGATTATTTCTGTGGCTATGTGGTAGCAGCAACAGGTAGACTTTTCCCCTAAAAAAGAAATTTCTTGAAAAGTTTCCGATAAGATAAGGCAGCCCTTAAGCTTCTTATCCAACAAAACTTCTTTGTCGCGTGACATTATGAAACCGCTGGAGATTCATATCCGCGTGATATATTATTCTCGTGCATTAGAGGAGAAGTTTCTTCTAACGTTGTACATTCTGTGAATAGTACCGAATATTGCGTAAACGTTCAATGAACGTTATCGCAAAAACATAACGTTTTCGTTTTTGCAGCTCTTTTATCACAGGTTTTATGCAGGCATATGATACATATTTTAGCCGATCGTTCTTTACATTGATATAACGTTCTTTACACTGTAAATACGAGAAGATGTGAGACAATGAGCCGTATCGATATAAAAGCAGGTGTTCTAAAGAATAATTAACGTGGCATATGCAATCGACGAGCGGCGTATTGTGCGAGAATACGATTATTAAAAGCACCAAACGACCAACAACGAGTTTTGCAGTTGTAATGATGATTAACGCTTCGTGGAATTTTCGACATTGCCGAAATACTGTTATAAGCCAGTTGGCACGCCGGCCAGTGCAGCCGGGCACGCTAATTGTAAAATATAAATTTCAGCGTACCGATTCAATTGCGTAATCTATTTAACACCTAAATTTACGCAATCTTTTTGTGCAAATTTTATTTATAGAGTAAGGAAACTATAGAGTTCATCATCGCGTTATTAGAGATAGATAGAAATATTATGTAAAAAGTAATCAATGAAATATTTAATGAGTGTATTAGTAGAAGAAAATTTTATAGAACCTTACTTACTATTTAATTTGATAGATTATGTATGCTGCATCGTTAAGAAGCTGTTATAAAGATAGTAAAATTAGCTTACATTTCGCAGTGTAAATTGCGAACCATTTTCAATTCCGTGGTTTATGAATGAGCTACAAATAGATTAGATATATAAATTTAATAAAGAAAAATTATTAATATCAACATAGTGATATCTCCTTATTTCTCGAAAACTAAATAATGCACTTTATTAATACTAATTAAATCATAATCTTTGATTATTAAAGAAAGAAAATCTGATTCACATATCCGCGACTTTGTTTCTACATAAAATCAGAGAACGATTTCTTCAATGCAATGTAAATAATATTTTTACAATTTTTTTTCTTTAGCAAATTGCACAGTTTAAACAATATATTACCCTTAAATATGTTACCCTTATGAAAAAGTGTTTTAAACTGATTACTATATCAGTAACTGGTGATATCTCAGTTACTGATACATCTAATCAATTTACTGAAACATTTTTTTTTTCTATGGGTATTGATAATATTGGATCATTTTACGTTTGTCCCTAAAAATTCTAAAGGTCTTGAACCCGGGACTTTTGAATTATGAGTCTCCTGTTTTATGTGCTATACCATTTCTTTTATTGATAGATTATATATTGTCTATTTATGGTAAACAGCGCGTCGATCAATTTAACATGCTGATGTTTATCGCTACCTGGCATTTACTGTATTCAGTACGGTAGAGAATCATAAACTATACAACATAATCTAAAATACATTAAAATTTCATTATATAATTTAATAGAAATAATTGAGCACATTTTATTGTGTTAAATTAAAATATAAAATGCGTATAATAGATATTAATATAAATCAGAGAAAACTACATAAATATTTCTTTGAAATATAATGTGAACCTACAATTTCCATAATTTTCCAGAGTAACATTTATGAGAAAATTCTTTCCGTGTAGCAAAAGTTATATGAGATGAAATAAAAGATATAACATTACAAGGTCTATCTATTAAGTTAATAATTTAATTTAGTTTTTATATATCATTAGAAGTTATTTTTATAAATCGACGAAAAATATTTTGCATCAAATTGAAAGGCGCGCTTCTAAAAATTCTCATATACATTAATTTATAAATATTTTATAAAGATAACTCATGTGAAAAGAAAAGGAAAAACATAACTGCCTACTCTGTCAGTTTTCGTCGGTTTAATAAAAACTGTTAGATCATCTGCTAGCAGATAGTTTTGTACTTATGTTTCCAAAGTTTCCTTTTCAGTTTTTGTTTAAGTAATATAAGCCAAAAGTAAAGTTGTCGGTATCAACAATTTTTCTCTATTATTTTGTCACATATAAATGATTTATAAAAAATAATAGTTATATTGTCAACAAATACAGAAAATTGAATACTTATTATTAATTAAAATACAAGAGCAGACGTATTGTTAAATATAAGATAAATATAGTATATTTATGAAAGAAGATAAATGTAAAATTTTAAAATAATGTGTCTGAATATTTCCGCGAAACTAAAAGTATTAACTTCGCCATTAGAAATTATAAAAATATCTTCAATTATTTCAATTTAACATACTGATTTTTTCTATCGAATTTCAAGTCATGTATTTTATTCCGAAAAGCCTTGAGGCTACAATTTCCATTTTTATTAAAAATATTTTATTTTTCATATTTTAATTAATATATTAAATTTTAAATAGAATGATCAAAGTGGATATTAATATACTTCACTGTGTATAAAAACATTGCTACACTAATTAGGTTCAAAGGGAATAAAAGGGAATAATAGGTTCAAAAAGGAATAAAAAAGAAGTAAGTGCTACTTGATACGGGACAAAAATAAGAATTACACTAGTATAATAAATATGATTCGGAATTATAATATTTCGCAGTTCACTCATCCTATATTAGTCATTAGATAATTTGTCTTATTTGCTGTCAATTGGATCTGAATCGGTCCCAAGGGATTCTCTCGTGATCATCGCCTTTAATGAATTCGATTTAGGACACCGAGGGGTCTCAATTAGGCTATGTCCAAAGAGATTCAAATGACCGCGGCTCTGAGATTCGGAACAACCGCAAGGGTCAATTGCATAATCTGACATTGTAGCGGGCACTGCTCGATCCGTCCGCCCACTCGCATTACGGTGTCATTCTTCGGAGGAAGACACAAGGGCGGCAGAATCTAATTTCGTTAGAGGCCGTAAACATTCTCCGTTCGAGAAAATTATTCGCTTAAACTGGTCTTCGCCGGTCTAATTGATCGCGAACGGATTGTTGAGAAGTTTAATTGCAGGTACGCTGTACCGAGACTTCCCGCGAGGAAACGGGCGGAATTGAATTTTGTAGAGTGCCCTGGGGGGTCAACTGTATTTTCTGTACCTTTGGCACGCCGATCCTCCGTGATCCAGTCGTAAAACGAAAAAGGAAGGAACGAAAGTGCCGGTCGAACCTCTAATTCGGTAGAAAACCGCGATAATTGTGCGGCAATTCGTCGCGAATGAACGTGAACCGCATGCGACAGCAAATGACGGTGGTATCATTAGTGACGTTTATCTTCGTAACAATGTGCCCGGTTTCTTAGCGGAGAAGGTAGCAGCGTTGCGTATTATTAATGAACGTGTACGTTAACTTTTCCAGTCGAACCGAAGACAATTTTCCGGATGGACGAATTAACGGTAAGCGCTCCTTTAAATTAGACAGCCTCTGACGCGTCGCAATCAACGTTAATTTAGGGACACGCTGTAAAGTAAATCGGTGCACTCGTCGTAGCGCAACAGTTTTTCCTCTAACGTGCGAAGATCGAGCATAATCCATCTAACGCAGTTACCGCAATTATCGTTACACACAATTGTAATTGAGAATTGTTATTTTTGTTACGCGAACCACATTTATCTCGCAGTAATAATCATCTCGATTAAACTTGCCCTCTATTCGCACAGTCGCGTAATATTTGCACGTCTCTTGCAGTTCCATGTTTAATATATAATTTTCGTAGTAGACACACGTGTGTCTGTACAGTTGAGTTTCGCAGACTACATGACAGTTGAATCTGCAGTATATTACTTCCCGTGTAAGGAGTCTGACTGTAATTGAGATTCCGGGATACGAGTCTCAATACAAGTCACGAATTGGCCTGCGAATAACGTTGGATAATTGTGGAGCGATCATGGAGATGTCTCTCTCGATGCGATGGTGCGTCGAGATATAGCGGATGAGGGAGGTAACAACAATGATACATCTCCCGTGTACATTCGCGATAATAGCAATCGAATCGGCTGCAAAGCACCCGCTTGGTCGATATGTAGGAGTGAAATAAAAAATGATGGTTATTACGATGATATTTTATTTTGTAGCGATGTTAAGCTTCATCAAGAAATGTAATACACATTGTTAGAATGAATGCGGAAAGTAATTGAAGTTATATTGTCGTAACGAGTACACTCACACACATGTACGTATGTAGGACGCATTTATGTAACGCTTATAGCATGTGATACTTATTACGACGGATGCATTTTTCACGTTTTGTTATTAAAATAATTACGCGTTAACAAATTGCGAATGAGGATTTTAATTGCAGGCAATATGCGGAATGCTAGATGCGTATATTGCATTCATTTTCAATATGTATAAAGATAAGCTATGTACACGTAGTACTCGTGTAATTATTGAAATACAGTAATACATGATTTATATCTTGCGTTTACAGGTCGGAATGTATGAAAATAAAATTACCGCCGTGACTTTTTTTAAACATACAAATATGCCGTGTTAAATTTACGTGAAATAATAAATTTTTCGAGTTATAGAGGTGCTTTACCAAATAAAGAGACTCTTAACGTTGATTATAAATTCATATGCAGCAAAATGTTGAGATAATTACAATGAGTTCTATATTTCTGAATAATACGTTAAATGTCTTTTCCTAAACAATTCCTGTTTTTATTTCTTTAAATTGTTATTTATTTTATGTAAATAATTTTTTACATTTAATATATTTTTTATCTCTTATTTGAAAGACTTCTTTAGAGAGAAACTTTTACTCTTTCTATTTAGTGAACTTATTACCTTTTCAAAGTAAATGATATATTAATAAATATTGATTTTGTTTAAATGTGCTTACCATGAATATTTATTAAATATTTCTATTTGATTTTAATCCTTGTGATAAAGTGAAAAATGGCATCTCTACAAAAACTGGGTATTTCGATTCTGACCATTTTTTTACGTATTTAAAGTGATTAAAAGAATATCTAAAAATACATGAGATTTACTTTAAAGTTTCTAGAACAAATGTCTGTATTCTATTTTAGAAAAAATAAAATGTAGTATAATTTAATTGCTACTAAAATTTTAAGAAACTTTAATAAATAAAAATCGATCGAACAGAAAATATCTACAACGAAGAAAACTTTTATATACATTTTTTGAAAATCATATATTTTAATGCAAGCATTTGTTCTGTTCAAGTAAAAATATTTACTTTTAAGTAAATAGATATATTTGCCTTAAGTATGTAATTTTTACATTTTTTACATTTAAATGATGATATTACAAATAAGCTAATAATATTAATAAATTTAATTAAATTGTTTCTTTAGATTAAAAAAATCTGATTATTTTGAATATAAAAATTATTTTACAGTAAATATTTTTTAGAATTGTAAGAAGAAAATTACTCGATTAAAAATTATTTTTTTATTTTATTTACATAAATATTTCAATTTAAACAAAATGAGCTATTATCAGACCATCGAATAAATAATTATTCTGTATTTGCAAGTTTCTATTTTATATAATTTTATTTTATTATGATATTTATATTTTATATTATTTAATTTATTTAATTTTATATTATTTCAACATAATATGAATTATATATATATATATATATATATATATATATATATATATATATTAATACAATGATTATTAATTATTTTAACAATAATTATTTTGTATTTGTAAGTAAAATTATTTTAAGATATTTTTTTCTCTCTCAGTATATGTTTAAAGGATAATAACATTTATTTTAAAACATTCAGAAGAGATTATTTAGAATAACGATAGCGGTGATTAGAAAACAGTATTACGCTATTACAGTTTGCGTGTATGAAGTTTCAATTTACTCGACATACTCTCACGGCACAGCTATTTTGATTATGAAAATAGAGCTCTTTGTTTTCTTTCTTTAGCCGGAGCAAGGTGAATCGGGCGCGAAGCGCGGCTGTGCGTCCCTGGGCGAAGATCAACAAGTAGCATGGACCGGTGGGGGCGATCGCTGTTTGCACGTCGACGAGGAGGGGGTCGGCGTCGTGGCCTGACGCTGCTAGAGTAGAGTGAGACTGAGAGCGGGTGGGGGTACTCACGGCACGGGCGGAGGGGGAGGAGGATTCCAGGCGGACAGGCAAGCGAGCGAGCCGCCGAGCGCAAGAGTGCAGGCAGGGCGAAGCGAGCGAGCGCGTCGTGTCCTCGTATCGTTCAGTTGGATAGGCGCGTTTGCACGGCGTTCCTCGGTGATATCGCTGCCATTCGCGGGAACGTCTCGGTCTCGTCTCGTCGCGGCGCCGCGCCGCATCGCATCGCATCGTGAACAGTACAACTGTGCGCGTGTGTGACGTGTGTCCGATACTCGGATTGTTCCTTTTAACGTCTCTCGCGAGGGATAGTGGACGTTGGAGGATCGACAGGTAAATCGCGGAGGTGGGGGACTAGGGACACGATGAGAGACGCGTGTGAAAATAGTGTGTAGTGACCGTTGAAGCGCCGAAGGCACGCGGGGCCACAAGGTGGACACAGAGCGAGGACAACAAAGAGGAAGAGGATAGAGTGGTGAAGGACGCGCTACAGACGCTGGACCGCCGCCATTGGAGGTGGGGGTGGACTCGGGGACCGTTGACGATGCTGGCTACCGTCGCGCGGCGGTCCGGGGCGAGGCCCCGGCTGTCCGTGTCGCCCGCTTTCCTTGCACGCGTCTTCTTACCGCTGCTGCTGCTCTGCGGAACTTTCGGTGAGTGGACCATATCTCTCTCTCGAGGTTAGCCGCGCTCGCTACGTAGAAATGTCGGTGTGTTTGAATCTGGAAGTCGTGCCCGCGCATGCGCCAGCGTAATACGTGCGCGCGCGTGTTAGTGCCCCGGCGGCCGACGGGGGAGGGGACAGACAGTTCTTACAACGGGGCCTCAAGCCGCGATCTGGGACCTAGCGAGTCGCCGCCGCCGTTCGCCGTTTCCTCCGTTGAAACGAAGCGCGCACCGCGCTGCGCTGCGCTCTGAGGCCAAGGAAAGGCGCGACGTGTATATGCCGTGGAATACCTGGCTGTACCTGAGCGTGCAGCACCTTCGGTCCGTGAAAGGAGCGTGGCGGACGCCATAAATGCCTAACGATCGAGACGGGCGGCGGCCGTCGGTCAGCCTCTCGGCTTTGCTTTCCGAAATAATGGAAGGAAAAGCTGCAATAGTTCGAAACGCCGATTATCCGAAACGGACGAGCCCCCCCCCCTTCCCCTTCCCCTTTCCTGTGCGTGAAAAGTGCGAAGGAAACGCACAAATCACTCGACGGAAATTCAGAGCTTCTCTCACGGAGACGGGACGCGACGGCGAATGTCGGTATTTCTGCCGTTCCGCTGGCTAACGGATTTACAATTATTTTTAAAAGGCTAAATTTATTTGTTTCAAATTGGACGCGTCGAGTGCGCGTGCGGTCGCAGTTTTTCACGGTTAACGCAAAAGCTCGTGATTGAAGTTCGTTTCGGTTTCACGTCCCGTGTCACGGAATTCCGGGTAACGGAGAGCCGGCTAATCGAGGTTCCACTCCGTGTGTGCAGCATTTAGCCCGTGTGTCCTTCGCATTTTTTTAAACCACGGACGATACGGGCGAATTAATTTTTTATACAAGTTAAAGTATAATGATGCGACTGGGAGATTATTGGCCGGTATTCATAGTCGATTCTTATATTTAAGATCGCCTTAAGTATCACCTTAAGATGCCGTCAACCAATCAGAGAGCCGTATTAGCATCTTAAGACGTTGCTTAAGACAATCTTGAAATAAGACTCGGCTATGAATACCGGCCATTTGTCTTGAATATGTCGCCAAGGTGCCTCTTCGAGTGATAGCACGGAAAAAAAAAATAGATTTGGCGATTCGGCAAAGCTGTTAGCTTGCTGCGCGAGTTTAATTAACAATAAGAAAAAAAAAAAGATTTTACGTTGAAGTAAATATATTTATTCCAATATTATATTTTCTCGATTAAAAAAATATCTCCTAAGTTTAAAGATAAATTATTTCGTACTGGCTCACATTTATTTAAATCAAGAAAACGATGTTTAAATATATTATACTTGAACATAAAATACTTTTTTTTTTCAGTATAATTCTTTGCTATAAAATTGCTAATGTAACACATTTTCTACATTTTACAAGAGTAAAACTGTGCCATTTATTGTTAGTACGTTTCGTTATTAAAAATTTTAATCCATTATATTTGATTGATTTTGAAAAAAAGTTGCTTTGTTCTATTAACAAAGTTGCTGCGCTATAACAAATATGATTAGTTAAAATCGCTAATTTCATTCAATCGTAAAACTTTGCCGCTTTAACATAGAAAACTGGCTGTCCCTATATTACGACTATGGATCTGCTGAATCAGTGAAGTTCTTAACTCTTTTAATCTTTTTTTTTCCGAGACAAGTTTAAAATTCAGAGTCTCGTATTATCGGTCTCTCGCTACCCGCGGGATGATTGATTTTTTTTTTTTCGTACATCCGATTTATTCTTCACTTTTGCGGCCTTTTATCACAGCTAATATTCCATTTAACAATTATTTTCAACGCGTTTTAATCTTTAACGCGCGCTGTCCGATTGAAGTACGCTATTAAACTTGTACATCTTCCATTGCCCGAAAGCTCGAGTGACGTCTGAAAATTCGACTTGACAGTCCCGCAAGCTTGTTATTCCGTCCAGAGAAATTTTGTTATATCGATTTATATCAATTATTTTGCGACTTATGTTCCCGCGCGATCACGGATGACCGATCGCAAAAGGTGCAACCTTCCGCGTACGGTTAATATTCCGCGTGCTGTTTGCGATGCTTACGTAATTCGCACACGGTGCAAAATTAACGTTTAACCCAGATATTTTCCCAGCACGGTGCGTCGATTTAAATTAGTTTCTAATAATAACGATAAATTCGTTAAAGGGGCATTGTAATCCGGCGCATCGGCGCTCGTTCCCGATATTCGTTGTACACGGTCCGCTCTGCAGTTTTCTCAACCGAGATACGCGCGACCGGTGTTGCAAACGACGTGCACGAGGCTAGACGAGTTAGTAGAATTGCTAGAAAAATCATGTCGCTCTATGGCACGACCTGAAAAGTTTCCAAAATAACACAAAAAAAACCACACGAGAAAGTCGCCCGTCAGGCGATTTGCACTCAAAGAAGATGCACTCGAGCGAGTAACGTTGTTTCGGTTGCACGTGACAGTAGAAATGTAGGTTTGCGAAAAACTTTCCCGTCACGATTCCGGGGGAACGATCGATGAACGTCAGACGACAGTTACTAATTTTGGCCCCCGCAGTTTCTCGGATCGTTAATCTATTTTTTTTTTTCTTTTTTCGACGACTGCCGAAAGAAAACTGAATCGTATTATTCGTATCGCTTTCCGATGAACCGTAAATAAAGCAATCTGCCGAATGCTCGACGCGAGTCGCGTGACTGTAAATCTTTTGTGACAATTACGTAATTGTCGGATTTTTCAAGAACTATTTTTTATTCACTTTTTCATAGTCGTATACACAAACATTCACACACATACATGTAAGCACGTTAAGTTCGCTTCAAAGGCAAGTCAATATAGTATCAAACAAACGGATTTGCTTTTTGTTGACAATCCGTATTAATTGATAAAGTTCTCTTGTAATACGTGATGTCACGTAATGTGTATCTCTTTGGTGTGCGAATCGAGCATTTGTGAGATCAAATCGAATCAAATCTTTGATGATAGTATGTTCGAAATCGAATCGGATATGAAATTTTCTGAGTTTCTCATCTTCTGAAAATCTCTTTGATTCGAATACGAATCGAATTCGAATCAAATTTTCCTGGATTTATACTACATGCTAATTTAAATACAATAATTTAAATGACGTTGCAGATATTTTTTAGTAAACGAGAAAATCGCAAGAAAACATTTGCAAAAAACGATGTGCTGTATAGTTCAAAATTTATGACAGATACTGAATAATAAGTACGTCATATTATATTGAGTAAATGAACATTGCCCATTACACAAGTTACAATGTCGAAGTATTTCATTAGAAAAATGTAATGCAATAATTTCAAATGCGTTTGTTCTAAATTCTATGAAATCATGAAACGAACTTGCAAAACGTTGAAACAAATGTATGAAAACGTAATTGTCTATCACATTGTGCACACAAATTTTGAATAGTTTATAAAATTTAGAAACGGTAGTAACGTTTTGAAAATCGATAAACAATCAGGCACGAGAATTGGTACGCGCTGATACAAGATTGGTCGCGCGGGCGGGAGATTAAATGAAAAAAATTAGGCGATCGATTCCAAGTCGAATCGTCGATGATTCGAGGTTCTCGAGCTATTCGAATTCGGACTACTCGCATACTTCTCTTTTTTTTATAATTGAACACTCGCTTTTTTAGCAGAATTTAATTATATAATATTTTAATTAAAAATATTTCATTTTCATACATATAATTCTCTTTTGCCTATAAAATATAGTTTAATCTCGAATTGAAGCATATTACATATTGCGTATTATACTTTTTTAATTTCTCGAGCTGTGTAATTGCATAATGAAGGGCTGCAATAAATAGAAATAATAAAAATCAATTTATAGGAGGTTAAATTGTATTATAGAAAAAGTTTAATATCTCTCTGATTATTGTTCAAAGGGGAGGCTACGTATCGTTCATAAAGATTGTATTTTTTTTTTAACATAGACAAAAGTTAAAAAATGTAGAATTTTGAATTTACCTCACGCTTTGTATCGTCAAACGAATTCAATGAGATAGATTTTCCCAACGACCGGCGGGCGAGTGCAATTCGGTGAGAAATTGACTCGCGCGATCGTCGCTGCTTTGTTTATCTGTAAGGAGGAGAAACGAGCACAAAGGGTTTATACACACAAGGGTTCTTCTCGATGACGCGCTCGATGCTTGCCTCGCTCGCCTCTAACGAGATGGTTTACCGCCGTTTACCGGGTGACACGATACGACTTATCGCGGCGCGAATCCACGGGAGAAAGCGAAGAAAGGTGGTACCACTCGGCTTTAGGCGTGTCGTCTTTCCTCGTTGAAATTCTCGAACGCAAAATTAGTTTAGCCGACACGCCTAATGTGCGCAATGTTTGCCGGCGGAGTATGGCATATTGATGCGAGTCGCGAGTACCTCGGTGAATTACAACGCGGTATAAAGCATTCCCGACTTTCGTTGATTGACGAACCGCGCGAGCGAACACGCTAGCATGATCTCATTCTGAAATATTCCTTCGTGATTAATTAGGTAAATGGATAAACGTATTGGTGAATCGGCATACATATGCTATTTCAACATCGCATTGAGACAAAAAGTTTGTTGAAAAACTAAAATATTTAGTCCGATGCGTTTAACTAAACATTGAGTTGATTCAACAATTTAGTTGTATACAAAAAGGTATGATACATTCATGCCAAGCGTTAATCTTTTTTAATCAAGAATTAAACCAACGCAATATTTACACTCGGAGAAATTTTTTTATGAAAAAAAAATATTTTTTTTTTTATACGATTATTTATTTGTTCTGTTTAAGTAGAAATATTTACTTTTAAATAGACATTATCTTGAGTATATAATTCTTTATTATTGTATTTTTATATTTAAATAATGATACAAGTAAACTAATAATATTATTAAGCTTAATTAAAAAATTGTTTTTTTTTTTTTTTAGATTAAATATCTTATTATCTTGAATATAAAAATAATATAATTGTAAATATTTTCTAGAATTGCAAGAAAAAGAATACTCGAGTAAAAATTATTTCTTTATTTTATTCACATAAATATTTTAATTAAGAAATTGTTAACTCTACTTCAAATAAATAAGCTATTAGGATCTTGGATAAATAATTTTTTTTGCGTTAACTAAAATTCCTTTGTTTTAAAATATTTTTTTCTCTCAACATAGTTAAACGTATCGGATTATATGTTTTAGTTTTCCAACAAAGTTTTTTCCTCAGTGCACGAACGAATTTGTGGATATAATTAATTATTAATTTAATAATAATTTAATAATTGATGAAGTTCGAAAATGTAAGTTGAGACATGCTGGCGAACGGTTTCCATTTTCCATTCCATCCGCGATCTTGCGAGTTGCTAAATTCGATCTTTCATGTTATGTTTGTGTTGCGCGACTTTGGACAACTTCGTCCCGCGAGGATTATTATTTGCTTATATTTATCTCCGCCAGTAATGGTTGTTCCGGAACGGCACCGGCATATCGAGCAGCACCGAAGCAACCGGAAAAGCGACCGGCTCGAAATGGATACATTTTTATTCTTCTCACATAACGAGACAATCTTTCAATATCGTTGGATATTTCGTTACCTTTGAAATGATTTCGTCGTATTTAAGCCAAGCCTCCTCTCCCTTCAGTCGCAAGATTTGCAGCAGCGTATTTCGTTGCCTGCAATAGAATCCATTGATCGATATTTCTAAAAATACGCTCGTAACGGAGTAATGAGTAGAAGAAAGATATACCGCGTAACGGTAGCTTAGGTATCTCGACTCCTGATAGTCGACGGGTGACTACTTTTAAACGCAGTTTTATGACTATTGACGATGCAATATGCAAAATATTGTACGCTCCTGTCGATTGCGAAATATCTTGCAACGTTCTTTCGCGTTCCTTCGCGTTTCCACACGAAAGTCGTACTGTTCCAATAGCGGTATATGAAAAATTCTACTGTACATACGTAAAGTGTAAAGAATTGCGCTCTAGAAACATAAAGATCGCTGCATTTTTAAAGCATTTTCGGCGGGAAAGAGAGTTGGATGCTGTATGCGCGGCTAGGTTTCTTTTCTCGTGAGAACCTCTTCCTAGAATCTCACGCCGGACACAAAGGGTTAAAAGGCCAGAGGCCACGGGCTGCGAGGAGCGTGTAATGGCGCGGGCGAGGAAATGAGAGTTGCGAACATTATCGATCTCCGTAGCCGGAGTTACTGCAACACGCGCCGATTCGGACGACGGCGCGTCCGATTTGGATCGTCACGCGCGTCGCGCGTGTATCTCCAGGCCGGAAATTTTTGGTGATTGGCAAAATTGGTAATTGGATAAAAGTTAGGACGTGCCGTGTCGTAAAAGCTGGACGAAACGGGCCTTCCTTTCGCCGAAATTGCCGGAGAGCATCGTAAACGATTCGAAGGCGCGCGCGCGCGCGCGCAGGGGCGCGGGGGCGCGGGGACGAAGAGTAACGACGAAGAGGGTGCCTCGCGACCCCCGGGTCTTGTGCTGTGTTTGCGGTTTTATTACCCCCTGGGAGAAGGTGAGAGAGACACAAAATAGAGGCGAGGGAGAGAGAAAGAGCGCTTGTATTCACATTGTAATCCTTGAAAGGTATTCCGGTCGTCTTTGTCTTCATATGCGCGACTCCGATTTGCCAAGGCGCCCTACCGGAAAGTTATAAAGCGTATATACACGGCCCTTCGGATCATCTTTCATCCGTGGATTTCTTACTCAATCTGCAGTTCATTTTTCTTCATCGGGAACATTGAGGGAGATTATCATTTGGTCCTAATTTTTGTTTTTCGACGTTAAACGTTCTTACAATTAATTCTTATATGGCGAATCTCTTGTGAGACGATTGGAAGCTAGATGAGGAGTAACATTTTACTTCTCGTGGAAGTTTTTCAAATTTTTGTGATTTTTTTCGCTCAAAAAAAATGCTTTGCTGGTGTAAATATCTAGGTGTCCCAGCCAAAATGTGTCGCCATTTTTTGTATCTGTTAAAGTATTGTCTCACAGAGAAAAATTATCTTAAAACAAAAAAATTATTTGGTGGGTCACAATAGCTTCACTTGCAGTCAAGTTGAACGTTTCTCAATTGAAATATTCATGTAAATAAATGAAGAAATAATTTTTAATCAAGTAATTATTTCTTGCTGTTTTAGAAAATATTTACTGCAAGCTTATTTTTACGTTCAAGACGATCTAATTTTTAAAACTGAAAAAATAATCCAATTAAAAAAAAAATTATAAATTCCGTCTGTTATTTAGATTGGTTGTTGAGTACCAACCGTACAAAGTTACAATATTTGCTAATCATTTATTTATCTTGGTAAATTTTTAGCAGCCAAAAAATTGTAGCTGTATTTGCAATACCATTTTTTCGAGTGTTATTACTTTTAATGTGAAAGAAGGTGCGTATTTGCTCTCCAATATTCTTCGCAAGGAAAAATCGATTCTGTATTAAAGGGGGAAATGGCGATTCGATAGATCTAGAACGCCATATATATCGTTAAAGCACCACGCGTACATTTTGCCTACAATTTTCTGCTATAGCGGAGCGTAACGTAGAATGTATATCACAGCAGATTGTAGCATCGTATAACGCGTTATCGGACTGTAAAATTAACGTGGAGAGAACAAAAAGGCTGTCGAACAGATCAACGAAAATTGCTCCAGCCGCAAGACAATTACTGTCAATTCGCCGGCATCAATTGTTCTTATTTCATCTTTATCGGACGTTATTAAGAGAACGTCGTGCGCGATGCTGTACGCTTGAAAAAAAAAAAATCATCGGCTTCGTATTTGTTACGCTCGACAGGCGAATTGAAAGTGATACGTGCGGGATCATGTTCGTTCGCACGCACAGCCCTGCGAGCGACGATCCATGCCCGTCTGGGTCCGTATTACTTTCATTGGTATTAATTGACGCGGAGGAGAGGATCTATCTGAACGAACGTCTTCATTCAGCCAATCGGACGCTATTTTGCATGAGCATTCGGCCCCCGAGAGACCTACGACGTGTTTTTGAACGGTACCAGGTAACGAGCTCTCCTCTCTCCCCCTCTCGAAGCTCGGATTCTATCGCAGACCCCTCGAGTTTTGTTCGAAAGCACGTCGCTGCATTTTTATTCGAATATCCCTGTGCGTTCTTCCGCTGTAACAATGATGCTAATGAGCGCCGTTGATTCGTATTCAGAGGATCGAGCATAGGCAATGCCGATGTAAAACATGGCTCCGAAAATGGTGGAATGTTTCGCCAGAAAATGATAGAAACACGAGGGAACGGTTTTGCTTCTCACGTCGACATAAATCGCCGAGATAGGCGTTATACGAAGTGCACCCAAGAACAACGAATTACCCTTCTTTCGTTTAGTTAAAAGAATTTATAATGCAAAATGAGAATTAAATTATTATTATTATTTTCTTTTTTTTTGTGAAAACGAAGTGTCATGTGAAATATTTTCATTTTCGACTGTTTTTCTATGAGAGATCACTATTCTTTTTCGGTTGTTTCGTTAGCTCGGGGAGTCATTCTGTATTTTTAACGTGTGTTTATATTTTTGATAAAATACTAACTGGAATTTCTTTCTTTTTTTTATTTGCGGTATTTTTGAAACGTGCGGTATTTCGAGTGAGCGATATCATGGAAGGACTCCCGGAGATTCCTTCTTACGTCGCTGTACTCCGTTGCGAGAGTCGGCTTGAGATTGTAAATGTCGGTATGTGAGGGACGTAAACAAGTGTACAATCCAGCGGGGATTATGCAAACAGCGGGAAAACGCTCGGCCGATTCTGGAATTACGTTAGCCACGGTCGCCCGAGCGGACTGCTGCGTGTCGGCCGGCCGGAAGAGGAAGGGAGAGAGA
This sequence comes from Solenopsis invicta, assembly GCF_016802725.1. Lineage (NCBI taxonomy): Eukaryota > Metazoa > Arthropoda > Insecta > Hymenoptera > Formicidae > Solenopsis > Solenopsis invicta. Next base: position 16,382,473 of record NC_052679.1, read on the forward strand.
GCGGCGTGTACTTTTCGACCGATCTCACGGGGACTCGGCCATATTTTAGGTTGCCCCAAAGTCGCTTACTCCGTGAATCCCGGGGACATAGAAATCGCGCGGTTGGAAGTTCGGGCTGGCGAACGAAAATGGTGCCGCGTAGATTCTCCGCGAAGATGGATTCGCGCGCCGAGAATGGTATTCGTATCTGTCACCTTTGTCCCGAGAGGTAATTGAAATTGGAACGATTTACCGCGATCAGATCGACAATGTAAATAAGTCGTTAGCCTAATTTCCGGTGATGTTAACGGAATTACGTACATTTCTCGATGCTGAAAAATTACTGAGTTTTTGAGACTTTTTTTTAGAAAGGACAATAAATTTGATATTTACAAAAAAGACATGGTTTATTGATCATTAATGTGTAAAAAAAATAATTTTTTACTTATATTTAAATTGACTAAATCTTATAATGTAAAATTAGAAAAAGAAAGTAAGTTGCATAGAATTGTATTTTACACAAGCGAAAATTTGTTTGATCAAAAAAAGCTTGAAAATTATTAAAGTTAAGATTGCGTTAAGATCAGTTTAAAAAACATAGTTCCGAGAAACTACGTTTAAAGCTTGACAACAAAATTCATGCATTGGATTGTTACGCAAGGTTCGTTAAATTTTTTTTATCTTTTTTTAATGGAACATACATGAAAATGTATATTCCATTGGGGGGGAAAAAAAAAAAAAAAAAACTTATGTAACAAACTAATAATTGATTATGTCTTTGAACAATTTTTCCCACCTTTCCTCATATTCTAGACATTATAAAGAATAATTTAAGATAAAAAACTTGACTTTTGAGAGAGTTCGATTTTGAATTATATAATATCACAATTAATGATTTGCGAAATGTGCTTCGTTCCAGTTAAGGTCAATTTTTATTACGGAAAAAACAATTTTACTGAAATACAAATCTGAAAATAATTGTGTTGAACTATTTAACAAGTTGCATCGGAAATTTAACCTAATTGCTAAAATGTGAAAACTGTTTACAGAAACATTATCGTGCTTGAGCGTTCTATAATTATTTGGTAATTATTTGAACGACCTATAAAATTGTTTTCTGATCTCTATCCAGCTAAATTTGTATCTAACTTTTTAGATGCTGCAGTAAAATTGTAATTTATCGAAACGTGTCACGTTACACGAAAGGAACGATTTTGCTGAAATACAGATCTGAAAATAATTGTGTTGGACCATTAAAATATTTATATTGACGTTGCAGTTGGTTGCTAGAATGTCAAAACTTTTTGCAGCAATACTACCACACTTTATATAACATTCATAATTAATTTTGATGGTCCAACGTAACATTATTTTCTGATCTGCTGTATCCAGCTAAATTTTTTTTATATACTAAAGCAGTAAAAAAGTTGTTCTCTCCGTGTAGCGAAGTAATCAAATTTAACCTCTCTTTCGACGTTATTACTACGCCATATTAATCTCGACGACGCGGGATGCGGTGTCAGCCGGCAAGCGGGAAGTTCCCGTCTATATACCCACGTCGATTACTTTTCCGCATGATCGCGGTCGGCAAATTTTGAGCGTTGCGAAATTCTGCGAGTGCACGCGCTTACTCGCTTACTCGCTTACTCGCTTACTCGACGACGAGATGCGACAAGCACTAAATTGCTCCGTTCTCTTCGCTTAAATACGTCCGCGGATTAGCAGCTTTAAGATTCCTTGCAGGACTCAGCTCGGGCGTAATGCACGGATATGCTGATTTAATTGCCCGGCTGGGAATGAAAGAGAGAGAGAGAGGGAGTGAGAATGGTGTGAGTGGTGTGAGAAAACCCGGGGAGATCTTCGGGAACCGAAAGCCGCGATTGTTCGCGAAATATTCTGCGAATTTAATGGGTTCCGTTTCCCTCGAGCGTGCATCTTCTCTTGTCGATGTGAAACTGCGCAAGATGGTTAGTCATGTCTCGCGTGAATCATCGATATCCCCCGGCTGCGGGGAGCGGGCTGCTCGCCGTCCCGGCGCGGCGGCTGAAACACGGTATACGTAACATAAATCCGCGTCTTGTGTTTCGCGGTTGGTATTTTAGTTTCGGATAGTTAGAACTAAAATCACCGAACGCCCGTCCGAAAATTCAATTAACCGCTCTCTAACTGTACCATACCGCGGCTGTCCTGTTCGCCGGTCAACTACCGGGGCCGTGCTGGACTGCGTTATTAACTACCCCCTTCGCGCAGTTGCGCTCTCGTATGCGAGAGAATTGACTTTCTAGAATATATTTCTCTTATCTGTATCAGATCCCTGTACATGCATTTCCAGAATACCGGAGACGGAGAATATCATTCGTGTTTCCCTTAGGCTCACGTTTGCACTTCCCGTAATGAAATATGCATAGAGCACGTAGTTTAGATATGGAAGGAACTACGGGTTACTTTGACCAACTCTGATTAACTTTAATCGACGATTAACTCGATCAGCCAACGGCTCATTTATCAACAAGATTTTGTTCAATATTTTTTACGAACTCGCATTAAGAAATTGGATTTCGAGAGAGTCGAACGCAGTTATTTTTGTGCGGATATTTCATATTAAAAGACAGTTGTAAATAGTTGGGATGTATTATCTTGGAGAGATCTGGGTTAAATCTGAATGTCTGAAGGATTTTTTATCCGATGAAGACGGAGATTTTTCAAAAGGATTCTTTTCCGAGGGGTTGCAGGAGTAATTTTCTCTCTTCTAATTTAATCAGAAAAAAAAAACAACTGCCATGTAAAATAACCTGTATTAAAAACACATTGAAGAGAAAAATAAGAAAAACGATTCGATCTAAGGTAGGAAATTACTCTCGTCGTTGTGATGTCGAAGAATTCACGACGAGAGCCAATGTGTCGCTTTTTACCAAAATAGTCGATCTGAATGCGTTTTTAGTCTGGAATCTCGGCCCGTTCCGTCGAACGCGAGCCGAAGGTAGTGGCGCACGATGGTTGGAAGAAATAGTGAGAGTGAGACGGGACAAAGGCAGAAAAGAGAGACTGCCGGTCTGCGCGGCGAGAGAGGGGCGAAGAGGAGTCGAGAGGACAAAGAGCGCCTGGGGTCGCCGGCCGTTTGTTGTAGGTGCAGCGTGTGTAAGACAGTGTTTCTCAACGATCGAACTCCGGTGAGACAGAGGTTCTCTTAAAGATCTTCGTACAAGAAATCCAGCGCCGACGATAAAAGTTCCGTTTCAGCGAATTCGTCGTCTCCCTTTAGGTCGCAGTCTCTCTCTCATCTTCCGCGAGAGATGTAGAGAGAAAGAGAGAGGATTTAATTAGATTCAAAAGTGGAGATGTAACTGATGCGACCGGCCCGTAATACGTAACATTCGCTGTGAATACACTCCTGATTCACTTCGAATGCGACTTCATACAAAGTGTAGCTTAGAAATTATGGAGCCCTTGGAGTCCGAACTTTGCGCGCTCGTTTGCGAGCAGTAAAAATCGCGTACGCCGGCCAAGCCGTCATCAGCGGCTTACGTGAGGACGGGTCGTATGTAGCTTTTCATTAACGAGGCACGGCGCGAATGTATTTAATCTCGCGCACGAACGTACGCGATGTGCTCGCGCAAAAACCGGCGCGGCGCGGCAAAATGGAGAGCTGTAGCTCTTTAGCTTTTCGCGCGTGCGCCACGAGTGGCTTAAATACTCGTCCTCCAGAAAGACCGACGCTTTGCTCTTGACATCGTGGAATTGTGAAATTAATGCCACGTATTACAGCACTTGCGAAGTATTTCGTTTCCCATCCCGGCGTTGCCGCGCGGGACTATCGTTATTTTTCACACTGAGCTAGAAATCGTTTGCTAGAATAGTGATCAATTGAATTTTATAGTCAGTGGTAACGAAAACTTTAGCTACGTTTAACGAAACTTTTTGTAATTTGTTGTATGAAAATAATTATTTGGTTAAGGCTACAGATTGTTTAGTCAAAACGACAATGTATATTTGTAATTATAACTATAAAACTCATTTGATCATTGTTCGATCAAACGTTAGTTGAGTTTACCAAACATTTTTTCTCAGTGTGCACGGCGGCTTCGAGTGATATTACGCGGATATATTTTAGGCGAGCAAAATTCTCACGATCGCAATAATCTTGTTAGTCGTAAAGTGAGTGATTTTTTCTTGGAAATCGATAATTCTTATAAATGTATCAAACCAAGTTCTCTCTACATACAATCTTCTATATTTTTGATCTATTGGCGTTACATTTAGCTTCTTTAGCACCCGAAATTTTTCTCTAATATTGATTCTATTTTATTTTTTTTTTTTTTTAGACTTGATACTATTAAACGTAATATTTCTTTTAGTTAGATTTATAAGACACGATTATTTATTTTTACTTTAAATATGCTCTAGATACAGATTTTATTTCATGCGACAAATCAAAAGCACACAGAAATGCATCACTGGCATATGGAAAGAACAATTTTACTGTATCTAAAAACTTAACTAGATACAGATCAATTAAATATTTTTATGTCGGGCTATCAAAATTATATGAAAAACGTTCAAGCATGATGATACTGCCGCAAAGAGTTTTAATGTTCTAACACATCCAACTTAAATGTCCAATTTAAGTTTTTTAATAGTTACACAAATATTTTTAGATCTGTACTTCAATAAAATTATTGGTTCCATGCAAGTTTTCAGTTTCGGTCGACTTTTCTCTAGAAAATTATAACACTTGGTGAATTTGCAGCGAAAAATAAACTTCTGTTGTTTATGTCCGGACAATTAGTTTCGTGATTGTACGCGGAATAATTTTACCGCAGCATCTAAAAATTTAGATAGACATAGATCAGAAAATAATTTTACGTTGGGCCATCAAAAGACGAGGGTTGCACGGAAAGTAAGGAATCTCTAATTATTAAGAAAACAAATATGGAAACTATGTAGAAAAATAGAGAAACATGTAAGGAATTAAAAAGAGTTTTTTTGAAAAAATCTGTGACGGTTTATGTTTTCTAAGAAATCGGATCTTACTTTCCGAATAACCCTCGTAATTATGTAGAACGCTTCAAGCATGTGGCAATGCTTGCTGCAAATAG